>NW_022631016.1:12202181-12902343 GCF_010015895.1 Lontra canadensis | reverse complement strand
AGGCATTTAGGCGGGGGTCAGGAAAGGGAAAGGGCTGCTCTGAATTTACGTGGCTAATTGGAAGTATTGCGCCATTTGGGACCAACGGGCAAAGCGGGACGGGAGCCACGCCTTTCCAGAGTGAGAGCCAAGCATGGGACCAAGCGTGGGGCCACTGGCCAAGCATGAACCAAAGTTAGGAAAGCAGATCTCCAAGGTCAAGGGGAAACAATATGTAAGAGACTAGACTTGGCTTGGCTTGGCTACCGAGAAGTGGGGCTTGGAAGAATTAGTGCAGAGGATGGGAGCAGGTGTGAGGCCGTGCTGTGGGAGGAGAAGGACTCAGTCCACTGGAGGGGGAGGAAAACCACACAGCAGGGTTTCTAGAATATTACTCGTCACCTAAACCCATGGCCATAGAGAGCAGTGCTCTCGGTCAGGGCTCCTCACAGGGAAACAGAACTTGAACGAGGAGAGTACGTGTCCCTGTGGTATGAGGTATGTGCTGATGTCTCTATTTTACCCCCAAGAGAACCTGAGGTACAGAGGGGATCTGCCCAAAGTCACGCCTTCAGGAAGGATTGGAACTGGGACACAGGCCCAGGTTTTTCTTATCTGTTACTGACTGTGGCAGCGTGACTTCAAGGAAGGAGGAACGTGCCATTTGCTGTGGATTTGAGAAGCCTCTGTCCTTCGGTTCGAGAAGGAGGAGGCAAACCCACTGTGGCTGGCATTCTTTCTAGAGTTTACCAGCCAACAGGAAAGACTATGTTCCTCCTGGTATCTGCAGTAGATATTTTGGGCAGTAATGCATTAGGCCTTAAACTAAAATAGCAATTAAAATATTATGCAAAGCATTCCTTTATTTATAACATACTAATTTATTGTAAAGCAGTTTACTTTCTTCTTTGTTGAGTTTAATCAGTTTCTTTCAGAAGCACTGTAAAAAGCAGGCTCGCAGAGAGGAGGCTGTGTTGCTTTTTAAATAAGCAATGTAGCTGTCACCAGATGTTAGGAAGATTGATTACTGATGCATTTTAATGCAGATAATTTATTAGATAATAGGGTTTCTCCCCCTCTAAATTTCCAGTAGGAGGAAATCACTGAGTTTTTCCATTTTAAATTAAAGGCTTTCTACAGTTGGTTTTTCAGTAAGTCTTAAAATGGATGATCAAATTCAATTATGTAACAAACACACTTAGGAGGAAGCCCACTACGGATGCTTCTCCCTCATACTTTTATGTCTGGATCCCAGCAACAGTCTTGAGAACAAGGACCAAGCATGACCCATACGTACCCTAACCAGTATGCTGAGTAGAACAGCATCCGCATATAGGAAGTGCTCCATAAATGTTTGCTGTTCAAATGAATGTCATATGCTGTTTTTTTGAAGGTTTTATTTATTTATTTGAGAGAGAGAGTGTGCATGCACACAAGAGCGGTGGTGGGGGTGGGGGGCGGAAGGGAGGAGCAGAGGGAGAAGGAGAAGCAAAGGGGTAGGGAGAAGCAGGAGAAGCAGATTCCTCACCGAGCAGGGATCCGGACGTGGGGGCTCAGTCCCAGCCCCTGAGATCATGACCTGAGCTGGGGGCAGACATTTAACCAACTGAGCCAGCCAGGGGTCCCTCATATGCTGCTGTTTCATTGGAAACACTAAGTGAAAGATTTCCCCTGCTGAGTCCACACGCCGTAAGCTTGTTTATCAGCGACAGACTGCTGTACAGGCTTCATACTTCGCGTCTCTGCTCTCTTCCAGTGGCCAGGAAGAGGGCGAGGTGCTCAATCAAACTTGGACTCCGGTCTCTGTGCTCAGCAGGTGTGGCCAACTCCTGTGCCTTAACCTGTGCTTGGGTTAAGGAATATGCCCAGCTATGTCCCTGTTGTCCTTGCCGAAGGGACCTTGAAACGGTTCCATCCTAGCGATACTGAGGGCTCGGCTCTTGGTTTAGTTTCACTGAGGCAGCTGGTGGAAAATTTCAGGGTGGCCAAGAGCTCTAAGATGACCCAGGCGGCGCTCCCACAGCAACTCTTCTTAAACTCTTCTATCTGATGGAAAAGAAATGTAAGTTTAAGAGGAATTGTCTCTGGGAGAGATGGGGACACAGAGCCCAAGGCGACTTGTGGAAAGAAAAACATTTCCTTGAAGTCTCTTGTTTTAATCTCAAAACTACATGCAAGTTTGCCCTGTAAACCATAATGGGTCTATTTGTTATAACAAAGTTTTAAAAAAGTAAGCAAAGCAGGAGCTTCTTGAGCATCTTTGGTTAAAGTTGAATTGAGTGTGATTTCTGGAAAAGTAGCCCGAGTTGAAAAGAGCTGACATTGAATATTGGATTTGGAACCCATTAACGCCCTTCTCTGACTTGGTTTACAGTATTTTGAAAACCTAGACTCACATAAAATTGACGTGTGCATCTTCTGCTCGCCAAGCTGCATCTGGGGAATCACCAATGACAGATGCCTGGACCTCAGGTATGGAGCTGGCATTGATGTCGCATTTTCTGCCATAGTTTGTCCAACCTTGGGTAAGTGTCCCTTGCTGAGAGGGTTAAGCCACTTGTGTTGTGTGAGGGTTGATTTTCTATGTTAACTTGCCTAGGCCATGGGATCCAGATGTTCCTTCAAATGTTAGTCTAGATATTTCTGGGAAGTTTTTTTTTTTTTTTTTTTTTTTTTGAAGAGATTAACATTTAAATTGGTGGACTCCATGATGTCAATGGCAATGGATGGGTCTCAAGCAATTAGCTGAAGACACTGTTCCTGGGGGAATAGGGAATTCTAGTGGCACACTGCCCTCAGAAGCAAACTGTAACTACTCCCCTGGTCTCCAGCCTGCCTGCCTACCCCCTAGATTTTGGATATGTGAGCCTCCACTACTGAGTGAGTGAATTTCTCAAAAATCTCTCTCTTTTTCTCTCTCTCCTCCTGCCCACCAACATGCACACACACACGCGCGCACACACACACACACACACACACACGCACGCATGCCATCCTATGGTTTTTGTTTCTCTGGAGAACTCTGACTCATACCAGTCATGTGGTGGGCTGAAAGGATAACTGATTCATTGATCATCAAGAAAAGAGTCATCAACAAATTTTTTTCAGAGAGGAAAAATGACTGACAATGCTATTCCTCATTAGTGGAATTAATGTTGGAATTAATGTTGGAATGTTCAATACACGTACCTGAACCAAGTCACATAAGTTCTGGCCCCTCATCATTACGGACTTCTTGTCCAGCTTGCAGACCCCATCTTCATCACAGCTTTGCCTTGGATTAGATGTTTGAGAGAAGTTTTTCCAGATGACCTACTAAGAAAGCCAATGAAGACACACTGAGTTAATTTAACGAATCCAGTTTTTTACCTTTTGTAAAGATGCCCTTTGTTTTCACTTCAAGAGGAAAAGCTATCCGTTCACCACTGGCTTCCTAAATTCCGATCTACACCGCCTAGTGTGACAACCATCTGGGTTTGCCTGGGACCGAGGTTTTCTGGAGTATGGGATTTTTAGTACTGGAACCCGGAGTGCCTCATGCAAACTGAGACTTAATCCAGTTTATATCTCTTTGTAATAGACCATGCTCTCAAAACCCTTTCTTTTTCATGACAAATCAGTCTGAAAAAAAGAATCTCCAAGTCAACAATATTTGCTCTTTTTTGGCCGCTCCACTGAAAGCAGAAGAAAACTGATGAGGCAGGCAGCCCCTTAAGGTGGTCTTGGAGACAGAGGCGCTAGCTGCTGGCCTTCAGGATGCAGGAGGGCATGCCCACATTTTCACTGCTCAGATGAGTCTCTGGCTCTCATATCCCATTACTTTGTTTTTCTAGTTGACAAAGCATTAGTGATGATTCACTTTTTCCTGTGACTCTGTAAAAAGAAGTATGAAGAACTAAGTTTTTCTCAAGTGACTTAAGTGAGCTCTTGCACACTCAGAAATCAGAGTGCTGGCCCCCAAGTGGGCCAGCACAGGCACGTCTGCATAATTCATTCCCTCCCCAGGATGTCTCCCAAGACAATAATCACCTCACCCAGGCCCCTGGTAATGCACAAGAACCAAAGGACTAAAGCACTCTCAGCATACTACCGTGTTTTGATCCAGCCTCGTGAAAAACACAATGTATTTTCCAATATGGAAAACTGAGATTCTTCCCGTTTTGTTTGCCTATGATGTCACAGTACATTTGGAGGGCAACATTTCAAAGGTTTCCTCAAATTGCTGGTAAAATCAGTGTCCCTGGAAATATGTGATAGACTTAAGGAGGTTGGGGAAGCATTCAGGGGAGTCCTCAAGGACAATGGCCTTTGCTCTTTGTCCCGTTATTGTCAAGGTTAGGGATGGGATGAACCAGAACACTTTTTGAACTGAGATTCAAAAATGACTGTATTTGTGGCTAAGAGTTATGAAGTGGGTCGGTGTGGTACTTTAGTGGGTCCACTTAATTAAAGGGGTAAAGGCTAGAGAGACAACAGAAGATTAACACTACTGGCAGTTGGTCTCCATAAACATAACAAAGATTTCAAATAGTCACATTGCAACCAATGGAATTAATTGATTGTGTGGACTCTAGGCTATAGGGTTCTTGTTTACACATCTTTATACGCCCCTCAGCTCCTCACCCTGTGCCCCGTACAAGAAGATGATCGATAATACCAGTTGATGGGCTCTCAACAGCTTTAATCTGTACAAATTAATGACAAGAAATGCGAGGTCTGTTGTCACAGCTCCTTTGTGTTCGTTGTATACACCTGAGAGAGGGAAGATCTTGTGATATCAATATCCTGGAAACATGTCTCCAGGAACACAAAAGTTATCTTACCACTCAGGCTGTTCTTTGACAAAATAAAACCATAGTGAAGATTCATTTAGCTAGCAAACTGTAAAGAAGAAAAACTTAGCTGGTGGAGAGAGTGAATAACAGTAATCTGGAAGAGGTAACAGGGGAGGGAAATGAAGCCAGGAAAGTGTCCCTTGGAGGAAGGAGGTATGTTTCTGCCATCAAGGCAAGGCTGGCGAGCCGATAGGACCTGGGAGGAATGGAGAAGTAGGAGTCCGGTGAAAAACCAGTGTTTTAAGCAATGATTTCACTTATTACAGTGTGGGTGTGAGAGAGTGGGAAGCAATTTAGGAAATGCAGACAGAGGTCTCCAATCACTTGGAAATATTCTATTTAGTTGAACCTTGATGATTTAAGGTAGTATAATTTGTTAAATATTCTATTTAGTTGAACCTTGACTATTTAAGGTAGTATAATTTGTTAAATAATAAATATAATAAATAAATATAAATCATAGAATTTTTTATAGGTACTTTCCTGTGATATATTTTATAATTCTAAAATATTTTAAGATTCTACATTGAAATATCCACCCAACATTAATTAAGCTTTTTTTAAAAAGATTTTTTATTTGTTTATTTGACAGAGATCACAAGTAGGCAGAGAGGCAGGCAGAGAGAGTTGAGGGGACAGGGATCATACTCCCTGCTGAGCAGAGAGCCCAATGTGGAGCTTGGTCCCAGGATCCTGGAATCATGACCTGAGCCACCCAGGTGCCCCATTAATTAAGTTTTTTATCCACAATATAATGTGAGCACGTGATATGTATGAGGCACTGAGCTACTGGTTTGGAAAACAGTCATTGTCTTCTGTCAAAACCAAGTGACCGAATTCTGGTCACTGAGAGTCTGCGCTCTGCTTGTAAAATGGGATTTTCTTAGGATATAATAGCATCCAAATATAGGAGTGGTGTGTGGTTCCTTGAGTTAAACTTTGGCCCAGATGAAAGCTTTCCTTTATTTACTGTGATTGCCTGGAGTGCCTAGCGTTGCCTGGTATACAGTAGATGCTTAATATTTACTGAAGAAGGGGAGGGAGAGGGAGGAGGGTGAGCGGCACACCCATTGGGAAATCACAGCAGCTGGGGATCCCTCTGTCCTGGTGTCCTTTCTTGTTTCTGGTTTGCCCTCTTGGTTTCCCCACTCTTGACATCAGCAAGAGCCTCTTTCTTCCCTCTTAGCTCTCTGGGGCCAACCATGCCTGCAAAAAGGACAGGGACCTTCTTTTGAGAGAACCAGCAGCACAGAGCCTTTTTCCCTTCTCCTCTCTGTCTTTATGTAATATTTTCTTTTCAAAATCCTCTGCTATCCTCCATCTTCCTGTGCATTTAAGTTTTCTCAGTGTGTTCAGCCCCTGTCTTCTTTCTTAGGGTGTAGTAACTAATAGAAAAACTTAGAAATCAGCCAGACAGTGCCAATATTTGACAAATAACAGGTATGGGCTTCATCTTAACAGTTCCTTGAGCCCAGTTATGAACTTGGACTTCCTGGTTCATATTTGAATTCATTTAATTCCAGTATTCAAGGTGCTTTTGTTTTGTTGCTGAAACAGACATCTGCTCCTTGAGTAAGTGTGACCTAGCCACTAAATCGGTATTAGATTACACACATTACATTGCAGGTTAAGTCACATGTCCTCGAATCAGTCTGGTGGTGACGTAATTCTGATGTGAAACAGGTTAGAAATATTGAAGCTTTTCCAGCCACATGAAAAATATGTTTATGATCCAGTAGGCTTTTGGACTTCACGTTCCCATCAGCTCGTTTTTTCCTTGTATCTGTAGCCAAGTAAGAAGTAACTTAAGCAAGAAATTTCGAGGGCATGGTTTTATCTCTAATGAGCTACACTCTGACTCAGAGAGGGGCAGTTGTAAATAGATTCATTTTCAGGTTCCGGACCCAATTAATTTCCCCTACGCACAACACCAAGAAATTCTTGGACATCAGCAAGGTGTCCAAGAATCCAACTGAATTCTGATAATATCTCCCCACAGATAGCATTAGATTCCACAGGTTAAAGGCTCAATCATTCAAGACTCCTCCCCCCACCCCTCCCACTTCGGGCACCAGTCACAAGTCCTGGCTGTTACCTGTGCTTCTGGCCAAACAGTTACAGATCAGAGGTTCTAATAACCTCCTTAGGTTTGATTAATTAGAGTGACTGGAAGAACTCAGGGACACACTTACTTACATTTACCCATTTATTAAAGGATAGAATAAAGGCTGTGAATCAACAGCCAGATGAAGAGACAGGGAGAAGGTTGGGGAAAGGACAGGGGCTTCTTTGCTCTCTCCAGGGCACCACAGTCCCTACATCTCCATGTGTTCACCAATCTGAAAGCTCTCCAACCCCATCCTTTTGGGGTTTTATGGAAGCTTCATTGCATCATCATGGTTGACTAAGTCACGGACCATAGGTGACTGATCCAACCATCAGCCTTTCTCCCCTCCCAAGAAAGTTCCAACCCTGTAGTCACTTGGTTGGTTCCCCTGGCAACCAGCCCCCATGCTTAGGTGGGATCCCAAAGTCACCTTGTTAACAAGGGACACCTGTATTAATCTGAACACTTGGGAAATTCCAAGGGTTTTAGGAGCTATGAGCCCAAGAACTGTAGAGAAGACCAAACACATATCTCTTATAAATCACAATATCTCAAGTTTAAGTTTATTTGACCTGTTCTAAACACTTGGCTTATTTGAGAACACATTTCAACACTTAAAAGTCCTTTTCTTTTCTCCTTTCTTGAATGGATGGCCATTTTCCTCTCTTTTCTACTTTGTTCAAATAGTGAAATTGGCAGGACACATTTATTTGCATGAAATCCAATTGCTTTACTGATGGGCCCTGCCACCTGCTACCTTCAATAAAAAAAGTTTCCATGGCGTGTGCACTGAAGACATTGCTGTCGTTCTTTCTTTTTAGTAATTTTATTACCACAGTGTGTGTTTTCTTAAATTAATAATTAAAATATTTATGAAATTCTTACTATGTGCCAGACACTATAGTAGGGGTTTTATATATTTTTAATTCAATTTTGATACATACATATTTATTTGATCTTCAAAAATATCCTGCCATTTATTATTTACCTTGTTGAGAGAATGAAACAGAAACTCAGAGAGCTGGAATAATTTGTCCAAGGTCATGTCCCTGTGAAGTACTCAAACTGGTATTCAAACTTAGTCTCTGAATCCACAGTCTCTGCTCATTATTCACCGTGCTGGTGCCAAGTTCACAGTCTCCTCATTCATTTGGCCCTAGTTCCTGGTCTGATCTCAAAGCAAGTCAGTCCTCAGTCATACCATTGAGCCAGGTTAGATAGACATAAGCGAAGATCATTTAAGGAGAACGGCCAGCAATAGTTAAGGCTCTACACGTACTGGATATTTTGCTATGCGCTGATGTCCCTTTTCACCATTCAGTGACATGCACTCAGGGGGCTGGGCAAAAATAAAAATAAAAATAAAAGAAGTTTTCAGAAACATTAAGGCAAACTTTTAACTTGTGGTAGATAAAGGGAATAAGAACTTTTAAAATTGTCAAACCATTTCCTGTGCTCATCTTGATGTAGAGCGTTGCAGGGAGGGCCACCATTCTAAGAATGAAGTCCAGTCCTGATTCGTGGGTATTGAAACCCAGCCCTAAAAAAACAACATGACTCTGGGGATGTACGTCAGAGATCCGGTAGTGATCTTTAAACAGGAACCCACTGCTGCTCTAGAATATTCATTTTCTTCCTGACCACTTTCAGTTAATAGAGTGAAAGTTAAAAGCATCAAACTCATGCAAAAGCTTTTATGAAAATGAATGTATCAAAGAAATGGATCTTTAAAAAAATCCGAGTTGATGCACACTAATAATATTAGCTTCAATTATATTTAGCCTTTTTCAAATAAAGCCCTTGCAAATAGATCAGAGAGGACAGCTTCCATTTCTGATTCTCTCCCCACCAAAACCACCCTCTACGCAGAATGACTCATGGCTTAGTCTGTAGCCCAAACAGCAAGTTCAAGGGATCAACAAAAGACCAGAAGGAAGGTGGTGTCTCCCCTCTTTTCTTCCTGAAGGGCTAACGCAAAGGTCTCCCAGGACAGGCTGAAATGGGTCAGGTTGTTGAATTCTCTCTATCTGGCAAATGTCCTTCCTTTATACTTACGGTCTTCCTCTCCCAGATGTCATTCAATTAAATAAAAATAAATGTTAGCGCCATTAGGAGGCTGAGATAACTCCATGGCGCATACTAATTCACCCGGGTCTGTCTGCCGTGTATTTTCAAATGCCAAGCCCAGCTCGTTTTGTTTCTGGATCTCTAGAAACACTATTTATAACATGACTTGTCACCCCACTGGAGACACTTTCTGTAAGTGATAATGAACCTTGCCGTGTTTCTACAGGAGGATATGTCTTAGTAAATCACAGCCTTCCCTTTGCATACCATTAGCGTTATCAAGCTAGCCTAGGATACTTGCAGCCTGGGAGGGAAGAGCAGAAAACCAGTTTGCAGATGTCTGATAACTAACCACAGAGGCTTCCTAGTTTTGTTTTGTTTTCCTCTAGAATGAGTCACTTGTCAGAGGAAATTACGTTGATAACTTTCATGCAGTTACACTGACAATAAATTAACACTCCCAGTCACTGTATGCATTAATTTGTAGTGATGTAAGTCTCCTTCCCCACTGTTCCTTAATATCCGTCTGAGCAATAACAGTCTCCATCATTGGGCAGAAACAATAGGGAGCCCTCGCTCACCCATCTGGAAATTGACACTTTTATTTCCCCGTTTTCCATTTCTGTTCCCATCCTGAGATGGTTCGTTGCAATGTCTCATAGCTGTTTATGACATTCCTACTGATTACAACATAATGATTCCCCATTGATTCAATGTGGATTCCCTGGGGTTGTCAGAAGTGCATGGAAGGCAAGTAGAAATCCTCGCTGCTAACAACTGGTAGGCCTATAGCTATCTACCTATCTTGGAAGGCAAAGGGAGGATACAGGGTAGCAATTTTACATCCTGCGTACAGTATAACCTGTTCACTTTCTAAAAAGAATCAGCAGTCAATTCAGTAAAACAACTGGTTTGATGAATTGTGAAGTTTGCCTCAGCTAATCTAATCAACCAGATCTGCAAATCACCAAGCTTATTATCCTTTATGTAACCACAAAGTCAAGACGTTTTTTCAGAGATGACTTTATCATTTTGGTTTTATGTACAAATCAAAATGACAGTTACTTTGACAATTGTAAACTCAATTAACAGCTTGGCAAATGAAATCCTGTCTTTTCAGCTGATCTATTCATAAATCTGCAATCAGCACTTGGCCAGTAATCATATGTATGTAAAACCAAACTGTACCATCCAGAATATTCCTAGTTAACTCAAACCCCAGCCCTTAGTGCCCCTCCCCTCCCGCCATGACTCCATGTGGGAAGAAGGCAAGGCTATTTAAAAAATATTTTTAGATTCTTAACATACTTGAAAAACCTCATAGCAGGAAATGTTATTTTGGGGCAATTTAATATCACATTAGCTAGCTTGGAAGAGAGAGAAGGTTTTGTCTTTATTTTTGTCTCTTAATTTTGTGGAGCTTGGGCCTTTGTGAAAAAAAGTCAACAAAGCCCCAGCACATACCTAATGAATTAACATACTGAATTAAAGTAAGTTATACTTTAACAACATACAGAAAATAACTCACAGACTAAGGAGTTGGTTCCATTTCTAGGAGACAATTTATTATAAATTTCTGGGGCAATCCTCTTGGGGGCTGCGTGGCTATGAGCTAGGACAATGAAACAAGGAATGCCCAAGAATTCAGTTGCTTGGTGTCATAAATACAGAAATTATGATCATTTGGTTAAGAAACAGGGCTGAGGTTTATCTTCACATATTAATCACAAGGTATTTGACTAAGATAGGAGACAATATGCAATTGTTTAAGTTGCTAAAATTAAATATTTTTTAAAAGATTTTATTTATTTATTTGAGAGAGGGAGGGAGAGAGGGTGCATGAGCAGAGGGAGGGGCGGGAGAGGGAGAGAGAGAATCCCAAGCAGGCTCCACACTCAGCGTGGGGCACCACACAGGGCTCGATCCCATGACCCTGAGATCATGACCTGAGCGGAAATCAGGAGTCCAGTTGCTTAGCTGACTGAGTCACACAGGTGCCCCAGACATTCATGTATATTATTCCATTTTGCATTCAGAATTCTATTCTGGTCCAGGATGGAGTGTAACAGAGCTCAGCAGCTGTGTTTTAGGTTGACTTCCCTGAAATTTGGGCTCCAGTGCACATAGTCTGTCTAACCGGCCGAGGAGGGATTGTGAGGAAACTCCCTGTCCAGATCAGTTGCCAAGTGACCCCTTCCTCGTCATTGTAACAAGTGTCTAGGTTTTCCAGGATCACCTTAGACCATCTGCTTCTCAGTTGTTTGCACATATTAGTGCGGAAATTCGTCTGCCAAACGTGCTTATTTATCACTGCCTCATAACCCGCATGAGATTTCTCAGGTTATTGCCAGGCACTCAGAGCACCTCTCTCGTCTTCACTCCCTGCCCCATGCAGGCAAATTAACCAGCTGCTACCCTTGCCTCTGGCCTGCCTCCTTTGAAACCACGCTTTTATTCTCGCTGTCTCCACTTCCTATTGAAATAGTGAGTCTTTTCCGACAGCCCTTAAAAAATGTATATCCAACCCCATACCACTCCAAGTAAGGAGGTTGGGGCAGTAAAAGAAAGGACCTAGGGGTCAGAAGTGATCATCTCGATTCAGTGAATTATTGCCCGACACCTAAAATAGCATAAATTCCTCTGCTCCTATCTGGTCTAATGGTTTGGATGAGGCTAAATGAATCACCTGAAGCCCTCAAAGTATGGTTTATCCACGTTTTGGCCAGAAACGTCACATCACTGTCCCTCATAACGGAGGATGGCACTTCTTTCCTAGTTGGGAAGCAACGTAAGTTATCCATAGTTCATATCCAAAGTCAAACCCAAAATTATGGTAAGAATAATGTTGTATTCTCACTGAAAAAAAAAAACGTATTGTTTTAAATAATAAATATAGGGGCGCCTGGGTGACTCAGTGGGTTAAAGCCTCTGCCTTTGTCTCAGGTCATGTTCTCAGGGTCCTGGGATCAAGCCCCACATTGGGCTGTCTGCTCAGTGGGGGGGGGGCTGCTTCTCTCTCTCTCTCTGCCTGCCTCTCAGCCTACTTGTGATTTCTGTCTGTCAAATAAATAAGCAAATAATCTTAAAAAGATAATAAACATACACAGTTAAGTGCACTGACTAAACAGCATCCTTGCTTTGATCTCCGTGCTGGAGCATGTAGTGGTCAGGAAAAATGTTAGTCACTATTACTACTTTGCATTTATAGATTGATTTTGTCCTCATGACTATGCTATGACATGGATTCAATATCATCCCCCGAGCAGATAGGTCAGTCTAAAAAATATTTTCAATTAGTTTACATTTCAAATAAATTCTTTTAAAATTTTGTTAATATTTTAAAATTATATATTTGCTACTTTAAATTGCAATTTAGTTGGCATGCAATAGTATATTAATATATTATTAATTAATAATCAATAATAATTAACATCATATTAATATAGTCATTAATCAA
This sequence comes from Lontra canadensis, assembly GCF_010015895.1. NCBI lineage: Eukaryota > Metazoa > Chordata > Mammalia > Carnivora > Mustelidae > Lontra > Lontra canadensis. Next base: position 12,889,898 of record NW_022631016.1, on the reverse strand, counting down.
GGTATAATTAATATATCACATATTAATTATATAATGATGTGATTAATATATTATGATTATACACGACATAATTAATATATTATTAATTATATTAAAATCACCATGTGGTGATTTGCCATTTATATACACTACACAGTGTTCACCATCTGTCACCATACGGAGTTATTACAATGCTATTGACATACTCCTTATGTTGTACTTTTCATTACTGTGACTTATCTTAATACATGGACGTTTGTGCCTCTTTATTCCCTTCAGCTATTTTGCCAGTCCCCCCTTAGGCACCCCCACCTTCCCTTCCTTTGGCAACCACCAATTTTTTTCTCTGGATTTATAAGTCAGATATATTAACTTTCTAGTTTATTAAGTATAAAGTGTAATTTTTTTTACTTGAAATTTTATTTAAAAATCTTCCGGGAGGCACATCTTCTTTCTTCCTTGACTACACAGACTTTGTTCTAGGGACCGAAACCTTATTTTGTGATGTGAGGATTTTGTTATATGGTTTGTGACCAAGGTGAGTTTTCCGAGTATTACTTCGAATCCTGCAGTCATGTTGTTGCAGATGAGAGAGACTGAGTCAACCCAAGGATGGAATATTTCCGGTCATTGCCTCTTTCTCACAAGATGAATGAGTTCATATAGACACGTGTATGGTTAATTGATGCTGTTGGTAGGTTAACTCCAACTTGAAGATTTTTGTACGATCTAAAAACACAGATGATGTTGAGACTTAGTTCTATAAATTATTGCATCGTTTTCTTGGCCATTTTCTTTTGCCAACAAAAAAATTCCCGTACTCCCAGGAAAGGACTATTCCATAGCAATAGTAATAAGTAGCCACCAAAATTTAAACTGCTTCATAAAGGAAGGAGAGAGAGGGGCGCCTGAGTGTCTCAGTGGGTTAAGCATCTAGACGCCTTCTGCTCAGGTGATGATCTTAGGGTCCTGGGATGGAGCCCCTCACTGGGGGGGGGGGGTCCCCGCTCAGCAGGAAGTCTGCTTCTCCCTCTCACCCTGCCCCTCCCCTCACTTGTGTGCATGCCCACTTGTGCGTGCTCTCTCTCTCTCCTTCTCAAATAAATAAATAAAATAAAAAATAAAAAAGAGAATTCTATAGACATGGAGCTATCAAAACTAGTTTTAGACCTATTTAATCAATCAGCAGCTGACCCCAGTGGATGTGTTTCTGAAAGCCAACAATCAGCCTTAGCCTTTCACTTTAGAAAGTCAGCCAATAGGGACCACTGGGTTTGTTCCAGTGACCAGGCCTCTGAAAGTGAATCCATCACCAAGTAACTAGTAACTAAGTAACTAAGTTAGTTATTTTTTTTATTTTTTAGTTTAATTTTTTATTTTTTTATTTTAGTTAGTTAGTAACTAAGTAACTAGATTTCTCCAGCTGACGGCACCCAACTCCTACCTCCGATACCCCCCACCCCTGACGTCCACACTTGTTGAATACCTTCCATCAGATCAGGTACCTACTTTTCTCAGAGACTGTGCCCATCCACGTAACTGTCCATTATTTAAGGAAGTAATAAATTCAGCTTTGTGGTTTGTTGCTGTTGTTTAAGATTTGACACTTTATTGCTTCCTCATAACACTAAATTATTGACTTGTTTCAAGACCATTGGGCTGTCCTGTGTCCCTTTGTGGTGGACCACGTGGAGCAAATGGGAACTTGACCTTCTTAACTCCTGTAATCCAACGGTCTTCTTTCTTGATTGATCGTCTCAAGCCTAGGGTGAAAGTAAATGGTTTATCTTCACTGAGGCATGATACCAGACCATAGCTTGTCCAATTTTCATATTGTGGCAGTTTAGATCTTCAGAGAGACCTCTCCCAGGATGGCACACCCAAGAATGCTGTATCAAAACTCAACCTCTCACATCTTTAATAATGCATGGTAAAGCTGGGAGAAGGGAAAGAATTTCTCAGGGTCTTTCTAGAAACCTTGTTGAAAGTACAAACCCAAAGAGCAACATAGTGCTGGAGACAGCGTGTGCCTTGGGGGTGTCTGATGAAGCTTCGTGCTATTTCCTGGGTTTTAATGGGACCAATACACAAGGAGCAGGACACATAGCCTGAGCCCCAAACAGGGATAGGGGGTCAAGTAGGAGTTCTTGCATACATCTGAAGTAGAAGAAATTTGCCCTGATGATGAAGATGTTGGAGACACATACTGGAGACACATCCTTTCTCAAGCTTGGCTTTCAATGAATTGGAGGAAATTTCCAACCACAAACCTGCTATCACAAGAGTTGAGGAGCAAATCCCTTCCAAGCTTTTGGCATGGAAACTATGGAGTAGTGTTGGTTTGGTAGTGCCCAAGGAGGCTGATAGATGCAAACACAGATATTCTCTAGAGCAACAATTTGAACGATGGCTTGAAAAGTCCCTTAGGTAAACTTCCAAGAGCATGAGTTCATAATTAAAAAAAAAAAATTAAGCAAGAACAGTCCACCATAAACAAAAGCTGGCAGTAAGAAACGGAGTACAGAATCAGATTTGCAAAGCCATTAGATGTGAAAATGGTCAGAAGCAGAATGTGAAACCAGTATGGTTGATGTTTTAATAAAAGAGAGGACTGGGAATAGAATGCAGAAATAAAAGATCAAAATTTACCAGGTAGATCTGAAAAGAACCAAAGAGAACCACTTGATGTGAAAACTACAATAAGGATGTGCTCAGAGACGGTTTTGAAGGTGTGTCTCTACCAGAAAGAACGCCACGTCTACCAGGGTATGCCTCTGTGGCTGGCTTCTCCTCAGGTAAAAAAGGAAAATCAGGGATGTTGATACCAAAGGAAAGGCTCAGTGTCTTGTGGTACCTGAGATGACCCGATATTTAACTTCTGTTTCGTAGTCTGGCTTTTGATCTGCCTGAGAGAGAAGACGAAGTAAGAGGACACAGTACATCGCCGCTGTGACTGATGAGATGGTTTCAGAGAATGGGGCTTTTATCTGTGAGCAAGTCGACCCCCATTTTGAAGTCAGAACTTCGAAATGAGGCAGACGATAACACCAGTCACTCAGTGGGGCTAGGACAGAACAGAACTCACCCTCTTGGAGGCACTCCTAAGAAAGGAATAGAAGGAGCAGAAAAACATCTTACTTCCAAACCATCAAGATAAGTTCCAGAGCCCTTGACCAGAGGCACAGTGAATGCCAGGGTGATGAAAGGCAGAGTGCATACTAAGGACGTTGCCTCTGCGTGAAAGCAACTTTAGGAGTGGAAGAAGATGAGCCTTCCTCCCTGCCGCCCATTCAAGGTGTGGTCATTCCCCATGTAGGAGGAGATTAGCAGGCTTTCCCAAGAGACTTCCAGATGCTGCTCCCAATACCAACCACTGTCTTTTGGGCACCCTCTTGGATTTCCTGTGCCCTGCAGATTTTGCTCTCAGAACCCTCTAGAATGAGTTAGAGAGATGTATTAATAAACTGAAAGGCAAGGCTACTCTAAACCCCAGGCTGAAAATGTAATCTTTCAATTTCCATTCCAAATGATCATCAGCTATGTTGTCCCGTTCGGCTCATTCTGATGTCTCTAACTCAGAGATTTTGAGATGAAATTCAAGGGCAACATTGCTGACGAGCGATAATAATACAGCGCAACAGCGTAGCTCCCCTGTGTCTAACTCCAAACCCTCTCCTATTCTACACTTCCCAGCAGGAAATTAGAGTCCAAAGATTAAATCCTCTTGTGGGTTAAAGTTCAAATTAACTTACTCAAAATTAAAGTTAATTAATAAATTAAGTTTGAATTAACATCTGGAAGTCAACTTCTGTTTTTTGAGAACGTCAAAAATTGAAAGGTATTACAGTTCCCTCATCTCTCAATTTCTTATTCTGGCTGTTTTCGACATAGGGTTCTTACTGCCTACGTTGTGGCTTTCAAATTCCTTAGCTCGGTGTCCCTTTAACAATTGTCGAGAACACAGAAGTACTTATCAAAGTTAATTATATTAGAAAGTAAAATAGACATTTAAATATACCTATGAATTCATTTAAACATAACAAAATAAACATTACTATTTGACATAGCTAACATATATTTATTAAAAACAACTCTATTTTCTGAAACAAAAAGTATAGTGAAAAAAGTGGCTTTTTTTTTTTTTACATGTTTGCAGATTTTTTTAATGTTTGGTTTAATAGGAGACATCTGGGTTCTTATAGCCACTTCTGCATTCAATCTGTTGCAATATGTTCTTCTGGTTGAAAAATCTGGGGAAACTCCAGCCTGATACAGATACACAGTTGGAAGAGACAGGTGTATTTTTCATACCTGTTTTGGATAATTGTGGAGATTTCTTCTTTGGTATTAAACTAATACTTGGCAAGTGCTAGTTTCTTAAAGGTCAGTTTCAGTGTGGAATCTGAAACCCTATTCTTGTACTTTTCATACTTTGTTACATTAAAGTCCATTGGACTATCTTGAATTTTGAAAGGATTTTTTTTTTTACCCATGTATAATTTTGTTGAAATCATGCTTTGGTCATTTGGAAAGTATTGGTTCATTGAATTAGCCAGATCTCCTGAATGTTGACATGTTTCATTATTCAATATCAAAAAATCATATTTGTGGGGCGCCTGGCTGGCTTAGTTGAAAGGAGCCTGTGGCTCTTGATCTTGGGGTCAAGAGTTCAAGTCCCATGTTGGATGTAGAGGTTATTTAAGATAAATAAGTGAACTTTAAAAAAAATCACATTTGTTAGTATTACCACTATCTCATGAGAGAAATCAGTAAGTTCTAGGAAGCCGTCAATCTCATGGTGGTGGATGGCACATTTTAAAAAATACTTATTTCTGTTGATAGTTCAACTTTTATTATTGGTGGCCATTATTGTCAGCTGTTGTCCTTGAAATGACAGGCTCTTTGCTCACTTTAAATGATTGGTGCCAAACAACCAAGTTTGAATAACCATAATAATACTTTTCAATAAAAAAAGATGTTCATTAAAAAAAAGGGGGGGGCTATGGACCCCTGGGTGGCTCAGTTGGTTAAGCGTCTGACTCTTGATTTGGGCTCAGGTCATCATCTCAGGGTCCTGAGATGGAGCTCCACGCTCAGAGCAGAGTCGGTTTGGGATTCTCTCTCATCCTCTGACCCTCCCCTCCTCCTCAAATAAATAAATAAATAAATAAGTCTTAAAAAAAAAAAAAAAAGGCCTGTTCAGCTCTGAATTCAAACAATGGCACTTGTGTTTGTCCTCTAGACAACCTCGTATTTTGGGAGCTAGCAAGAGAATTCTGTGTGGCTTTTCCATTTTATCAAATGGAATATTAAAAGGATGTGTACTCAAGGGATGGGATTTAATACAGTTAATCATTTTTACGGTTTTGCCAAGGACATTCTTTTCTTTTCCTTTTCTTCTTCTTTTTTAAGGAAAGAGATTGAGCAAGTAGGGAGGGTTGTGGAAGGAAGAGTCCTAAACGGGCTCCGTGCCCTGCACAGAGCCCAGCGTGAGGCTCAATCTCACAACCCTGAGATCATGACCTGAGCCGAAATCAAGAGTTGGATGCTTAACTGACTGAGCTACCCCAGCACCCCTTGCCAAGGATGTTCTTTTTTTTTTTTTTTTTTAAAGATTTAATTATTTATTTATTTGACACACACAGAGAGAGAGATCATAAGCAGGCAGAGAGATGGGGGAAGCAGCTGAGCAGAGAGCCCGATGTGGGGCTCGATCCCAGGACCCTGAGACCATGAACTGAGTCGAAGGTAGTGGATTAACCCAAGAGCCACCCAGGCACCCTGCCAAGGATGTTCTTAAAGGAACGTGGACTTCCAGTGTCTTTTGTGAGCGTGAGGTAGTAAGGAACTACATGCCCACTGGCAGGGTTGGGAGGCCCGCTTGCGAGGGGCCGGCAGTCTCTACGCCCTGCTTCTGCCTCCACAGTGCATGTGTCAGCAAATGACAATGGCAAATCTCATCTTACCCTTATTAAGAAACTAGTTTTGAGAAAAGAAAAGAAATGACAATCATTTGTCCTGGCAGACCCCCTGAAAGCATTGTGGGCCATCCTCTGAGGTCTGTGTTCCAGGGAGATGCCTGAGCTGTATCTACCTGGAATGGGCATCGTTCCTTTTAAGCTTCAGGAGTGGTGTTAGTTCAGTGAAAATGCCCAAGTGCCTTTCTTCTGCAAGAGTTTGAAGGGTTCATAGCACACACACACACAGGTGTCACAGCCCCAACTCCACACACACCAAACTGAGAAAAGTGGCCAATCCTTGACTCCAAGGATAGCTCTTCCAGGCAAAACCAGGGTTCTAGAACAGAGGGAAATAGTTTGCCCCAGGAAACAGCAGAGAACCAGACAAACCTGGGAGGTTTTGCTGCCTTCCCTCTTCTCTAGACAATGCTGATTGTTTGAAATCCATGAGATTTGAACTTAAGTTTGATGGGGACGAAATCCTCCCAACAAGGGCACGTCTAGACAGAAAATCCACAGAGGCATATCTGCATAAGAGTGGCATTTGAGGCATGGCGGCTTTCTTGCAATGTTTAAAGGTTTGCAATGTTGTAACTCCCATCACCAGTAGTTGACAATTCTGCTTTTGCCAACCCATAGATCCCTAACCTATGGAGCTACATTTCCCATTCGCTTTGCCTGCCAGTGCCTGGTGTCAACAATTTAAATCTTGAACTGCACTCAGTGTTCTGCCATGCAAATGGGATTCTCTAGCACAGTCATTTAAAACAGCAAATAGGGGTGCCTTGATGGCACAATCATTAAGCAGCTGCCTTCGGCTCAGGTCATGATCCCAGGGTCTTGGGATCGAGCCCCGCATCCTGCTCCCTGCTCGGCAAAAGCCTGCTTCTCCCTCTCCATTCCCCCTGCTTGTGTTCCCTCTCTTGCTGTCTCTCTCTGTCAAATAAATAAATAAAACCTAAAAAAATAAAATAAAATAAAATAAAATAAAACAGCAAATAGGGTCTGCCCTCTAATGTCTAGGATGCTCTTTTCTCTATGGCTGGATTGTTCCCTGGCTCTGCCTACTTAGATAAGGCTGTGCCAGTAGAGGTCAAGGACAAGCGGTAGCACTTGTACTCAGAGATTCCCTCACCTGCTAATGGCCCATGCCTTTGCCGAGGCCGGCAGCGCGGCATTGGCTTACAAAGCTTCCATGGGGCACATCTGCGGAGAGCTTCTGTGTGGCTCCTGTTTGGCTGAGATGCCTTGTGCCTTTCGGCGGCTGTGGTGCCCTGTGCCTCCCCTTGCTGAGGCCTGTGGACCTTATCAGCTTCTGGCCTCGTGCAAGCAACAGTGCCTGTCAGTGGCCTGTGGGTGAAGCTGGCCTACGCTGCAGTGATGTCCCAAGGTCAAATACCACATGGCCCAAGGCATAAAGATCTGCCCAGCCTGGAAAACTTACAATCCAATGGCACGATTGCGTTAACCGTTGTTTAGAAGCTTCTACACACTTCTGAGGTCGAAATACCCGCTCGTGAGCTACAATCAGAGGCTCAAAGCCACCCGTCGGACTCCATCATTGTGCAGATATTTTACCTCAAAATTCTACTCTTTGTCTTTTTCCTAGGAGAAGTGACTTATGGTGCCAGATTTTGGTACATTTGAGGTTATAGCCCCCCAACTGCAAGCCCACGTGACTTTGGCCGCAGGAGCTGGGGCTACTTCCAAAAGATTTACGGTGTAAGGAGCAGAGGAGATCGGCTTTCTTTGCAGAGGAGGAAAGGAAGGGAGAGGAAGGGGAGAGAAGAGAAAAGCATGCCTCTCCTTCCCAACTAAACCATCATATTGAGATTTTCCATTCCCCCTGAGGAAGAAGTCAGGGAGAGGCCTGGAGTGTGTAATGGGGTTCCCTTCTTTTGATGGAAAACACCAGGCCAGGGGCAAAGGTATGACCTTGCAAGCAACACCTTGCCTCCACTCCTGACTTGCTATTTGTTGTTACTATAAGCTTCAAGTTTTTGGTTTTTAAAATGGAGACGGTAATACCTGCAGGGAATGATCATTAAACGCATTAGGGAGAGTATGTGTAAAGCTAGTCCAGGTGTACACAGCTGGCCCAGAGAGGAGAGAAATATGCACAACTAGATACATTACAAGGCCAAGGGTATGATAAATGCAACAATAAAGGAGGAATCAAGTGCTCTAAAGACCAAATGAAATAAAATTTCACTCTAACACGAGCTTGGTGGGTGGATGATTTCAGGAGAGGGATGGCTCTGGAGTTGAGTTTTAAGATTTCATGAGAGTCTCTCCATCATTCGGTTCATTTGACAAGCACGTTGTCTTGATCATTCCCCCTCTTAGAGGCCTTAGGAGAGCAGAGATATTAATGTGAATAGTGGGAGTCCTGAATCTGTCAATCCAGATGGAGAACCACACACACACACACACACACACACACACACACACGGTACAGACACAAAAGAAATCCACAGTCACATCTGCAAGCAGAGCGGTGACCAGCCTCCGTGCTTCGTTTGGGCAGAGGATGCAGGAGGGACAAGGCTGGAAGTGCTCATCTGAGATGCTTTCCCAGAAGCTGGAAGTGTTCTTGATAAGAATAAATATGAAAGAGACAGGAGAATGGGAGCAGTGTTCGAAAGCCAGGTTATTTAAGATCTGGGTGCAAGGGAGCAAAGCTGTTAGTGTGATTAGGAAAAAGAAGGCTTATTGGAACAGACTCCTTCCGAGGGGTTTGCCCTGGAGAGATACCTGAGTTGGGCTGAAGAATTCCTAGGGGGAATCAGAGGGCAGGAAGAAGCCTGTGGTTTAGGAACAAGCCATTTCCTACATCTCGGTAGCCATGCGCTTCTGGTCAGGATTTTCCTTCTTATATCTTGGATATCCAAGGTAGAAGATCGTGAATGTTTAATCACAAATGTTAAGTCCATTTAGAAACTCTGCCAATGATGCAAGACCCATTTCATTTAAGGTTAGAAAGAGACCATGACGTAATGTTCCAATCACACATCATCTACATTTGAGCATGAGCGTGTTTCTAAAGTGGGCGGACCGAAGCTGGAAAATCAGTTGTACTTTATAATCTACAATTATGCCCATTTTGTGAGTATTTCAGTTCTCGTAGAGAAGTTCAATGAAAGGAATCCGTAATTTCCTGGCCTACTTCATGGATGGAAAGAGCGTTAATGGCCTCCAATGTTTTGGCTTCAGGCAGGCTCCTTGTCTGAAGGAAAGTAAATTGCGTGGCTTTAGCTCAGCGAGCTGTGGACCCAGGTCTGTGCCACACACGGGGAAGCTGGTGGCCATGGATGCGTCCATGGTCCGTGGAGTGGAGAGCACATCCCAGCCCAGCGATCAGCCTCTCCCCTCTGTTTGGCAGGGCTCCCCCGCGGAGAGCCCGCATCCCTGAACAGGGCTGTCGGGTTATTGACCAACATAAACTTAGTCTCACCGAAGCACGGATGAGTAAATTAGCATCTTGAAAGTACAGAACAGGAGAAGGAATTGGAGAGGAGCTGCAGGGTCAGAAGCGTGCTCTTAGAGTACCGTGGTTTGGATAATGCAAATCTTGAAGCAGAGCTTCCCCACCCTGGGGTGAGCCCCTAAAGAGAATACGCTCCTTTCACAGGCTGATTCCGCTGACTGGGGATCTGGGAAGTAGGAGCTTGGGAGTTATTTCTGCCAGGTTTTGTTTTTGTTTTTGTTTTTGTTTTATCATTCTCTTTTGCAATGAAAAGGGAAATTTACGGAGCACTGACTCGGGTGTAAGTTACCTCCTGGGACCTTAGAACAGAGCCAGGCCCAGGTTCCTTTGGGGGCGTGGCTTTGTGCTCGTCCTTCCTGGCCGTCTGGGGATTCTGCCCCCATAGACTCTTAGGTGCTACACCAGAGTCATTGCATTTTTGTTCCCCAGCAGCAGCCTAGTCCTGGGAGGGATTTCATTACTCAGATCCAGCCCTAGCACCTCCAGACTGGCCTGGGCGGTTTTTGTAAGGACGGCACGGAAGCTGCTAGACTCTCTCACGCTGCAGGAGACACTACGTTTCTGTTTCTGTTTCTGTTTCTGTTTCTGTTTCTAAATGTTACCTGATTAGCTCGAGAGAGTGTTGAGGCCACCTCCAAGGGTGTCCTACTGAAGTCCAAAATACGCTAGAAAAGGCACATTTCTCCCTGTTTTTTATTAAATGGCGCATTAGGAACATGTTCATCCTAACTCTGGTTTGACTCCAGATCGATCTGTTTAATTATCTTCTCTTTATCCCTATTTCCCCATTCTACCTCCTGGCACCCCCCCGCCATCCCTCCGTCAAATGTCAGACATTCTGCTGTCCTAGAGGTAACAAGTTGATAGGAATTTGGCTAAGTGGGTGTCTGGGGGCAGCCTCGTTTTTATACACCGCTTTTCACTCACGTGAGAAATTATACCGTGACGCCAACTGGCAATTAAAGTGATCACACAGTCCTGCAGATGACATTGTGTTCTGTTTTTTCTGTTAGGCAGACATGTAACCAGAGATCCAAGGGGACAACCAAGTCAGTTTGGCCCAATTCTTCCCCTAGTGGCACATTCTTCCCAGGTGATTTTGGGGTCAAAGGGTGACAGGTGTACACCACCCAGACAGAGCTGGACCTATGGAGACCTTCCTTTCACAAGGCATCAGGCAGAGGAAGAGCTCTAGGGGCTATAGTCAGAGTAATTGCTGTCCCAGCTCTGGGCTGACAGGTGCTCCCTTAGGCTACAGGATGACCAGAGCCTTGCATGAGGACCATTGTCAACAGGTGCAATCAGGAAGGGCTTCCAGCAAGAGGCATGGAACGTGGACATACAGAGCTGCTGATCCTGCAAATCCTCATGTCACCGGGTGCCTTTGCTGGATGCGGTACCACAGGCTCCTTTGCCCCTGTGGGCAGAGGGCCAGCCTGAGAGATGGTGAGGCGGGCGGCAGCTGCCCAGAGAAGGAGACAGTAGCTGGAGAGGTGCACTGGGAAAGGGCAGGCTGCGCGGCTTCAGTGAACGAAACTGTTATTCAATCCGAGCTCTGTGGCGGAGGCTGGAGGAGGCCTTGGGAAAGTAGCTCGTCACTAAACAGACATGTTAATAGAGAGGCTGGAGGCATTCTGATTCAGCATTTTGACCTTCCTTCGTTCCAAGAGCTGGCGGGCGCTGCCGTAAAATGATTCTGATCTTCATCGGGGGTGGGGAGTCGGGCCTGGGGGGCTGGGCATGAACAAATCAGGTGAATGTGAATGAAAGCCTATTTCAGAACAAGTGGCTAGCTGAGAGGGACATCAGCCCCACTCTGCGTCACGCGTTGTCCCCGGGGGAGAAAACTGGGGAGCGCAGGCTGAGGGTAGGTGTGTGTCTTTGCGGCTAAGTGCTGCTGAGGGGCTCATGTTTGCATTGGCGGCCAGGCACAGAGAAAGAGATGGAAGCTGACAGGCATCCCTCAGAACCAGCCTGCGCTGTCAGGTTTGGTTTCTGTCGCCGGGGAGAGTCGCTCCAGACAGCAGACTAGCGCCCACCCTCTCTCTGTGACCTTCCCTTGCCCGTCTGGCTTTGGAAAAGAGTCTCAAACCTTCTTTACTTGCCCTGAATCACTACTTCGGAAAATGAGGGGCCCTTGGCACTTACTGTGGTGTTCTTGGTCTCTGGGGCCTCAGCCAAAAGTCAGATAGAGTTTCCTTCTAACACTTGATCATATACTTCCTCCTTCGGCAGGGCAGTGGTGGAATATGGTTAGGGAAACGTGCCTTAGGGATTTACTGCCCATTAAAACATATTCACTAGGCAATTAACATATATGCAAAAATATACCAGCGGCTGAAATAGGAATCAGAGATGTATGGTAATTAACCAATTAGTTAGAAAAATATATATTAGAAACCTACTGTGGGCCAGGCACTGTGCTGAGCATTGGGGATACAGCAATTTTTAAAAAAAGGTCAACATTCTTGCTCTCATGGAGCTTACACTGTAGAGGGATGAGGCTTGAAATCAACAAAAGAAATTGATCAAGTAACAGGAGCTCCTGCAGGGGGAACTGGCCTTTTCCCCCAACAGCACAGAGCCCCAACCCTGGCCCCACTGCTGAAGTACTGTGTGACATGGGGCAAAGCACTAAATATATCCCTGTACCTCAAGTTCCTCCTCTGCAGACTGGAACCATTAGGGGACCCTCAACCCTTCTGTTGTTGCTGGGAGGGTTGGATAAGATAGTGTTTGTAAGACTCTCAGAACGAGGCCACATATAGTGAGCCCCCTACAAGGGTTTGCTCTCATGGTGTCTGTGTTGGGTGGCAGGGAATATTCCAGAGTGACTGCATCTGAAAGGGACAGGGAGGGGAGGGCTGGGTTATGTTTCTCACGGGATGCTCGGGGAAGGTCTCAGTGAGAGGTGGACAGGGCAACAGGGCAAGCTGGAGCAAAGACCTGAGGAGGAGAAGGAGGGAAGCGTGAGGCCCCCCGGGGGAAGAGTCTGCCAGGCGAAGGAAGCTGCCAGGGCAAAGGTCCTGGCCCCTCGGGAGTCAGGATTATTAAAAAGGAAACCGGCCAGAGGCTGATGTGGCTGCAGTGAGCGAAAGGGCATGTGACAATGGAGAGGGTGGTGGAGATGGGTCCCCTCGGGCCCTGCAGGTCACCGTGAAGGCAAACACGTTGTTGAAAGACCCCCTGGCCTCCGTAAGGTGATCATTTTCTTGGCAAAGGTGACCGTCTGGAGGTGATCGTTGACAACAATTGTGGGGTTTAGAGTCCTCTGGAATGTAATTAATAATTTCTCCTCCGTGTGTTTAATATTTGGTTTACTATTCTGTGACAGATGGGATAAGTCCTTGAGTTTTCTACTGGGGAGATATATATATATATATATATATATAGTGAGCACATGATAATTTAACATCAATAAAGGGTAAAAAATGAAAGGAAAACGTAACTCAAGATCCTGCCACCTTAGCAAGATTTTACCACATTTTGTCCTGGAAGCTTTTAAATAGAAGGGGGTAGGGGCGTCTGAGTTGCTCAATGGGTTGGGGCCTCTGCCTTTGGCTCAGGTCATGATCCTGGGGTCCTGAGATTGAGCCCTGCATCAGGCTCTCTGCTCTCTGCTCAGCGGGGAGCCTGCTTCCTCCTCTCCCTCTGCCTGCTTCCCTGCCTACTTGTGATCTCTGTCTGTCAAATAAATAAATAAAATCTTAAAAAAAAAAAAAGAATGATATCTCCTTACAAGGTTGTTGATAATGGGATAAATGCCTTTTGACAATGAAGAGGGGGAGGTGCGTCCAGGCGACCAAGCCCCTTCTGGGGAGGTCCGGCTCCAGAGCCTGGGGGCCCTTGTGTGGCAAGACAAGCAAGGTGTGCAGTTGGGATTCAGGAATAGATCGTGTGGCACACGAAGAAGGTCCCACTGCAGCCACGTTCCCAGGAGGGAGGGCAAGCCACCAATGGGGAAAAAAGTCACCATAAGGAGAGGAAAACTGGGGATCCCTGTTTCCTGGAGGAGCAAAGAGGGATTGTGAGTGTTCACCAAACACTGTCTCTTTACTCCCTTGTTGATGTCACCACCACCAGGTAACACGGATCAAGAAACTGCTGGGCCCCGGTGTGTGTGTGTGTGGGGGAGCTACTCAGGATAGAGGGCTTTAAGCCCCAGAGGCCACCAAGGGACATTCCAACAGAGCTGCAGGACATTGCCGTGTATAGATCCATCCTCCTGGGGGCTCCTCCAAATCCTTGGGTGCGGGGAGCTGACTCTGCAAGACATTGGAATACCTCCAAGGCTTATTTAGTTGAGACCTGGGGAGTCCCATTAAATAATGATTAAAGGTGACCCACACCATCTGTGCCTGACACACAGAAGATGCTCCGTACAAGGGAAGTCCGCATTCTTCCATCCATGTTCTGCTTCTTATATTTTATTTTATTTTTTAAAAGAGTTTATTTATTTGACAGAGAGAGAGAGATTACAAGTAGGCAGAGAGGCAGGCAGAGAGAGGGGGAAGCAGGTCCTCCCCTGGGCAGAGAGCCTGATGCAGAGCTCAATCCCAGGACCCTGAAATCATGACCTGAGCCGAAGGCAGAGGCTTTAACCCACTGAGCCATCCAGGTGCCCCTGCTTCTTATATTTTAAATTAGAGAAAAGCCTATGCCATTGTCAAGGTACTCATTGACTGTGAGGGGCAATTCACAGCAACAAATATCTATTTGCCCTAGCTGTGCCCCCTATGGCATTTCATCAGATGGGTATCTTAATTTGTGAGGATGATGAAGTGTTCCCTCCTCAGAATAACTGAAGGCTGGGTTAAGTGACAAAAGGAAAGTTCTCCCTATGGGGGGAACCAAGAATTTGTGATCATGTGATCATACAATCACATGATGAGGATAAGCATCACATGATGATATGATCACATAGTCCAGGTAGGTTTCAGGGTGGAGGACAGGTTCTGAAGATAGGAATAGGATTTCAGCAGAAGGGAAGAGAGGGATGTCCATTCCAGGTGAAGGGACAGGCAGACCCAAAAGGAAGGTGTGGCTCCTCTCAGGACACTGTCCAGGGGATGGTAGGGTGGGCGAGAAGAAGGGAGGAAATCCCAGGGGTCTTGCTGGAGAAAAGGGGAGAGGTTGAACTGAATTTAATGGCCACTGGGAAACCATGGTTGTTTTTTGAGAAGAGAAAGTTAGGTAAATGCAGATGACTCCAGAAAATAACCATAGAGCAGAATTGCATGTGTGGTGTAGACTAGTGTAGGGAGACACAAGACACAGGAAAAACTTTATAGAAACCGTTCATGAGCATGAAAACTAACACTCTGTGGGGCATCCACTCAGTACCAGGTTCATTTGTCCTTGCTGATAGGTCAAGTAATTCAGTTGAGGTTGCAGAGCTGGCAAAGGGCACTACTGGGATGACAGGTCATGGCAGCCTCATATCTAGAAGCTGCGAGAACATCTGCTTTGTGATGCTATTGGTAGAAGAAACAATGACCTGACGTCAGGGGCAACAGAAGAGATAGCAGGCAGGGGAAGTCTTGGAGAAAATGCACGATGTTGACGCTTCATGACCTGGCAAACAAACACCCAAAGGAAGACAGGAGAAGCCCAGGAGAACACCAAGGTTTTCAGTTATTGCCAATTGGGAAATAATGGATCTATAACAGAAACAAGGACACCACAAAAACCCAATTTGGGGGAAAGATATTGGACCTGTAGAGTTTAAGAGACTAAGCAGTGTTTCTTACCTCTGGGAGCACATTGGAATCCCCTCAGTTGTTAAAAAAAAATTGGGTGCAGTCCACCTGGGTATCTCAGTAAATTAGGTGACTGCCTTTGGCTCAGGTCATGATCCCAGGGCCCTGAGGTCGAGCCCCATATGGAGCTCCCTGCTCAGCTGGTAATCTGCCTCTCCTTCTCCCTCTGCTGCACCCCCTGCTTGGGTTTCTCTCTCAAATGAATACCTAAAACCTTTAAAAAAAATTGGGGGCATGGATTCCGGGCAGACTGTTAACTCGGATTCTCTTGGATGGAGACAGCACACTGGGATTTTGTAAAAGCTACAGGTGATCCCAATGTGCTCTCAGGGCTGAGAAACCCTTCACTGGAACAAACTCTAGGCTCTGATGCCCCCAAGAACTTTAAGAGCTAGAGAGTATGGGAGCATAGACAGAGGTGAGAATTGAAGTCATGGTACGGGACAAGAGCACTTAGGGAGAGTAAATAAGAAATTTTAAAAAGGATGCTATTGTCTCAAAGGAAATTGGGGCAAACAGTACGACTGGATCTTCAGAAATCCTTCACCAGTTGTGGGGAAACAGCTCAAAACCTATGCTATGTTCACAAGGGAATAAAGCAAGAAATGCAGGATTGAGATTAGGAAATCTGAATCTTACAGTTGATACTATCAGGTGGTGTGATCTCAACCACACATCCGTTCAACAAATAGTTACTGGGCACTTGTTACGTGCCAGGTGTTAACCTAGGGACTGGGACTAGAACAGTGAACAAAACTGGAAATGGAGGGAACTGGAAATTGCCTTCCTTGAGCCCATGTTTTATTTAAGAGATTGGACTAGATTAGCTCTCAGATTTCTTCTTGCATATCAAGAGTGGGGGGCATGGGGGCGCCTGACCGGCTCAGTCGGAAGAGCATACGATGCTTGATCTTTGGATCATGAGTTTGAGCCTCATGTTGGTTGGGTCTAGAAATTATTTAAAAACCAAAAAAAGGAGTGGGGGAAGTGTAAACCTCCAGCATGCCCAGAAATAGCGATGATAATAGAGATAATGGGGATTAACATAACTATATGGACGTCTTCTTCTAGATTCATTCTCCCCCTCTCCAATTGCTCTGGGCCCTGGTAGGTGATCGGAGTGGGATGCCTCAGTGAGTCTCTTGTCCTCTGGTTTCTAGGTGGCTTTGAGCAGGAGGGGTGGGAGTCTTGCTGGAAGACTGGAGAGTGGGAAGAGAGGGAGGTCCAGCCAGTTATTGCTTCAGCTCTCTCCCTGAGAAGTCACCACGGATTTGCTGTGTGGCTCCACCGAAGGCTACCAGCCTAGCAGGTAGTTGTCGTCGTTTCCTATCAGGAGTCCTATGACCGCTTCTTCCCCTTGCCCAGTTAAGTCCTAGAGGGATACAACACTGTCCCTTGCTGATTTCCCTATGGGCCCTTCTCTGAGGACTGGGGGCCCATCTTTGCGACCCCAGGCTTGCTCAAGTCCATCTCACCAGTCTGGGGTTGCCATTTGTTTCTTGTGCTTCCTTATGAGTTTTGATAAAATGCTCTTTGGTGACTTTAGAGCTCATGGATGGCCAATCCAACTTTTTTTTTTTTTTTAAGATTTTTATGTATTTATTTAAGAGAGAGCAAGAGCACACATGTGCGCACTTGCAGCTGGGGGGAGGAGCAGAGAAAGAGGGACAAGCAGACTCCCTGCTGAGAATGGAGCCTGACCCTGGGGCTCAGTCTCAGGACCCTGAGATCAAGATCAGAGCCAAAATCAAGAGAGGGTGGCGCCCCCCCCCACCGACCCCGTCCCTCCCCCATGCCTCCCAGTCCAATTTGTAAAACTACTATTATGTAGAATTCTTTTCACCAGTTGATATGGCTTTCACTTTATTTACTGGGTCTTTGTGTATGGCAGTTAGAAAGTTCTCCTAATACTCTGGCTTTGCCACTAGGAATCCTTTTCAGTTCCAAACCTGGGTGTACTTAAAATCAATTAATTCTTCTCTTCCTTATGTTCAGTTGTAGAATTGGATTTTCAGGAGTCTCTGACTTGACTCTCTCCCTGTGGAAAAAAAATCAAAGGCAAAAGCAATATCCTGGGGCTTGTTGGTGGTATGAGGAACAAGAACCCTTAAGTAAGAAGAGAGGGACATCCGTCCCTAAGTGCAACAGAGAGGAACTTTTGGTCTCCTCTTTGTGGAACTCAAACATGGCCATACATCAGAAGCACTTAGTACATGAGCCCCCCTCGGCCCCCTACCAGAGACTCTGGTGTGATTGGTCTGGGGGTTTGACTGAGCAACTCTCTGGCAACATTCCCTGAGCGACACCTAATGGGAAGTCAAGACCCACAGCCTTGGCTGTAGGGCTCTTAAACACTGCTAGGTTCCCAAACTAACCATCATTGTTCCACTTTTTGCTTACGTTACTTTGGGCAGTTCGTTTCAACGCGTCCTCTCCCTTGGAAGCCTTTCCTGATTTCCTTGGCCAGGACCTCTCCTTTGCCGTTACAGCATTGTCTTCTTCATGCAGAATGGGCCTGTAGATGTGTCTACATCCAGATGGTGCATATTTATCCCATATATTTGCTTGGTAGCATCTATTCCCCCTTTCTATTTAGGGAGAATCCCCCACTGTGTGAGTCTGATGAAGCCCGGTGGGCAGACACTCACTAGGTTGGACTTGGAACTTTTAATCCTGGGAGACTCACCAAAAGGCAGCAAGGATTCAGAGTTCTTTTGCTGTCCAGTGGTGGTGGCAGGGATAGTGACCCTCCAGCGGTGTCCTGGGGCATGCTGTCACCACGAGTGTCCCAACCAGAGTGCTTGTCAACATGCTTTCGACAGTGGCAGCTTCTCTTGATTCCAGCGTCAGTGTCCAACTATTCTGGTGATAGTTTTTTTTTTTTTCTTTAAAGATTTTATTTATTTGACAGAGAGAGAGACATCCTGAGAGGGAGCACAAGCAGGGAGAGTGGGAGAGGGAGAAGCAGGCTTACCCCAGAGCAGGAAGCCTGACACGGAGCTCGATCCCAGGACCCTGGGATCATATGACCCGAGCTGAAGGACTGAGGCACCCAGGACCCCTCTGGTGATACCTTTTGTGCCATTCAGTAACCTTTTCAAAAATATCTTTTTTTTTTTTTTTTGCTAAAAATAGCCAGAGTGATTTCTTTCATTGGCAACCAAGAACACTAACCAATATTCTACCCTATTAGAATTATCAGCTTCTCAAGATATGGACCACATCTCCATCCTTTACCGCCCCAGGATCTGGTAACTGATACATTCACGAGACATGTTGAACATTTGAACAATGAACAAATGAACAAATTTCATAACCCTCTAAGAAACCAATTGTGTGAACTCATATATATCAGATACCCTGTTTCCCAATGATTTATAATATACCTTTCATCTTACAACATGCTGTCCTGTCATACAGGAAAATTAATTAGACTGTCAACATAATTTTTGTGAATGCAGTCTTTAATCTTTTTAAAAGTGCTGAAGAAAAAAAAATCCTTGGAGTCCGGTGTCATCTACCCAAAGACCAAGCCAAGTTTTCCCAGGTGAGATGTACGAAGTCAGATGCAAATGCTTATCAGAGCCAAAGGGACACACACCCCCCTGCTCCCTGCCTCTGGACTGCCCTCTCTCATTCTCTCTATCCCCTTCCCCCATCCGCTGCCCCTCCTCCCCCACTGGCTTTGACAGATTGCTGACTTCACAGCAGCCACAGTGGAGTCCCAGACTCCTGGCTCCCCAAGGCACCACATCCTGCTAGTCTGCACATTCATTACAGGACACGCTGAGTGTAGACATCCGCCATCAACATCACGTTTCCTCTTATGCCTGGGAGACCCACAGCGCACATGATCTCGATGAGAATTTCTTAGACGGGAACAAGGGGAAGCGGAGAGAGTAAATGCATGACAATCGCTCCCTGATCTTAATTGTGTTTCTCTGTTTCTACCAGACAGTGCCGACCTCTGTTTTCTCTCTCATTCTCTCTCTTTCCCTACTGTCTCCCAGCTCCGTTTCCGATGGGGGAAAATAGCAATTAGTGGGGAGAACTGAGGAAACAGGAGCGGTGTGTGGGTGGGGTGGGCAGGATGGAGAGAGAGCGGTGAAGATGAAAAATGGCAAGAAGGAAATAAAAGCAAAGCCTATGCACGATGTTAAAACTTTTTGACATCCAGGGAAAGGCTGCACGTCTGCCAGGATCTGCAGTCAAGAAACGAAGGAGCAACTGGCAGAATCTTTTTCTTTTATTTTCCAGGGAATTCCCTGATGACCAGTCAAGCCCTAACTCTCACATTCCACTTGATTTTCTTCTCATCTTCCTCCAGTCTTGCATACATTATTACACTAGCAACCAGTGAGATCTTATCCTTCCATTGTAAGCACTGGTCTTCACTTAACGCTTGAAGGAGACTTCTCAAACCCTCATTTCAAGAAGCAGCTGGATTGCACTGGGAGAAAAAGAATGACTCCTACTCCTAAATCTTGATGTAAAAAACGACAAACCATCAGAGCCGACAGGCCATAAAATCACTTCATTCAACCCTTCCCTTCACAGAGGAAGAGACCAGGCACAGGCATTTTGAGTGCACCGCTGTTTGACAGAGGAGCTCAGAATAGAGACTTTTCTACTGAGCTATGGGAGCCTTTAGTCAAAGAGGAAGAGAAGATGATTAGGTTGGGGAAGCTCATGTTAATAATTTAT
This sequence comes from Lontra canadensis, assembly GCF_010015895.1. Classification (NCBI taxonomy): domain Eukaryota; kingdom Metazoa; phylum Chordata; class Mammalia; order Carnivora; family Mustelidae; genus Lontra; species Lontra canadensis. The sequence continues at coordinate 12,870,009 of NW_022631016.1, read as the reverse complement.
TCTGTATTTGTGTTGTTCAGAATTTGAGGATGCTTTTTGTTAAATTATTCATGGTGGAAGAAGGTAAAGAAAACATCAGATGCTGTAGTGCATCTGATCTGACCCTTTGGGGAAGATCCATTTCCTTGGCCCAGAGTAGTGCAATGAAATCCGTCCATCAAGGGTCTTCGAATACATCCACCGAGCACCTTCCGCAGACATCCCGAAACACTCAGGAAAATAAAGACAGCATCTGCCTCAAGGGACTATTAGACACCCTTTTGCATGATGAGCCTGAAAAAATGTCTGCTTCTTGAATTAGGTGAGAAGTCTGCCAGGTGAACCCAGAAACACTGGGTTTCTGCAAGTCCCCAAAGCAGAAGTCTGTGCCTTCCTGGGTGAGAGGGACCTTAGTGCAGATGAGATAGAAAATCATTTCTGGTGACTGGACTGTTTCAAACAGCTCGTACACGTCCATCTCATTAACAGGGCTAACAAGAAGGTTTGATGAACAAAGAGGGAGCGAAGCTGCGAATTATGGAGTGAAAGCTGGTGACCCCTTTCTGGGAACAGAAGACACATTTCCTAGCATATGAGGTAAAACGATCTGAAGGGTTAGACACAAGTTTTATCTTCTTTTTGTTCTAAGGGCGTCAGTCATAGAAGATTGCAGACTCTATTTGAGAGTAAAACAGTCAACCTCAAGTTCTGTCTGATTTAACTTGTGTATGTGGCCTTTCCACTACTTGGCCAAGGTTAACAACTGACCACAGGGCTGTGTGTTAGGAACATGGACTACAATCTTGAAAACAAATTATAAGTCTTTTAAGAAACAGAAATTTTTATAAAAGAGTGGAAATTGATTTAACATGGGTAGCTGGCCAGGCATTGTGTCTAAAGTCATGATGTGAATTTCGATTTTTCTTCCTGGCTTTTATGAGATTTACTTCACAGTTTGCCGAAACTAAAGGAAAGAATTCCAGGACACTGTTTGCAGATTTCTGCTTAAGTCGATGCCCAAGGTTCTGGAATAAAAGAATGGAATAAAATCTTGGGGTTGAGTGAATTATAAATACATAACATATATTTAGAAATGAATAGACAGACACATGTCTCTATATAAGAATATCACTAAGCTAGCAGAGTTTCTTTCTTTAAAATGGAAAATAGGCAGGGGGGGGCAGTTGGTAGTGCAATTTCTGAAACTGAGCTATAATTATATTTTATTTGTAGTTCTGCACAACAAATTGAAGTAGTAATTCAGCTAGTTTGCTTTGGTCTCTGTGTCCACCCATCCTCCCACTGTACTCGACCCTCCTCCCTCATCGCCCCAACCCAATCAATGAATTTGTGAATGCTGAGTTGGAATTCAGCCAGGAATATCTGAAGATGCCGTCTCACATTGCCTGAATCTATATGGAGGAAATTATTCAGACGATTGATGCTCCTTAGGGCAGAACATTAAATTGATCCTTTGGCAAGGAATAGCTCATGTAACTTAACACAGCAATTACCATAAACACCAATGTGATTATTAACCAGAAGGAAGACTTACCTATTTCTCAAAACTAGACAAGAAGTTCTGTGTACATTTTTGTGTAGTTGTTATGTTCAATATGTGTGTATCTTGACTTGCTCAAACCAACCACAACATAAATTACGTTAATGAAAATGCTTTGTCAAGCATGCACTGGGTTTGATGAAACACTTCCATTATAAGACTTTGTTTTCAAGTATGTATTTTCCAGGTAAAATTATCTTCCAGACTGACATTTCTTTTTTGCTTTTTCCTGGCTAAGTGGAATTCTCTTTTCAACAGAAAGTTGTATTGTATTCTCTTCTGCGACGTGTCTGCATTTTAATGGTTTAAACTTGTGGGAAGTGTATTTTCAACGATCACTTTCAGGTTTTGAACCTAACATATTTGTAAAACTTTTCTCTCCCAGTGTGGCATTTCTTGCAATTAGTTTGTTTATTCATACTTTTATCTGTTCTCTCCTTCAGTAGGTATTTGAGTGCCTGCCTTGTGCCAGACTCAGTGTCTAAGCACTGGGTCTTCATTAGGAAGCCCAGCAGACACAGTCCCAACAGACATTTGTCCCATAAAGACAAATCAAAGCCCTGAGTTGGGCTCCACGCTTGGTGGGGAGTCTGTTTTTCCCTCTCCCTCTGTACCTCCCCCCACCTCGCCATGCTCACTCTCTCATTCAAATGAATAAAGGAAATCTTAAAAAAGAAAGAAAGAAAGAAAGAAAGAAAGAAAGAAAGAAAGAAAGGAAGGAAGGAAGGAAGAAAGAAAGAAAGAAAGAAAAATTAAAAAGATGGGGCACCTGGGTGACCCAGTTGGTTAAGCATCTGGCTCTTGGCCTCAGCTCAGGTCTTGATCTCGGGGTCATGAGTTCAAGACATGCACTGGACTCCAGGCTGGGTGTGGACCCTACTTAAAAAAAAAAAAAAGAATAATCCAACAGGTAAGTGAGGCATTAGGGAAGAATGCCATTTTAGGGTAGTCAGCGCAGACTTCCCTGGGGATGTAACATTTGAACGAGACCAGAATGAAGTAAGAATGAGTCAAGCAATGTCTGAGGGGAGAAGGCTCCAGGCAGACAACATGAGCAAAGACCTTGAAGAGAGAACATGGTGGGTATTTCTACATAAAATGTGCACGATCTCCTCTTTACCTCTTGCAAATGTCTTCTTTTAAAAATAACTCTGAATTATTGGCCTTATGGAATTCGGTTGCTCCCTGATTTTGAATAGAATGCTTGTTTCACTAACCATTAATTCTAGTAAACCTGGCCATTGTACGTATGATACAAGAAACAGATATGCTGAATTTAGAGAAAGAATGTTGGCATGGGCTTGCCCTGACAGGGCTGGTAACCAAAACAAAGAGATGAATAATTAAAAGCTATGTGACAATGATTGCAGGAGGTTTTTGAAAATGTTTCATATGAAAATAATTAAAATAACACTTTCTTCCAATCATTGTCGAGCATTTAAAGATCTGGCTGTGAAAGTCTTCGCTGGGTTTGGGGAAAGACAGTTCTCTCCCCTCCCCTCCCTCCCTACCCGTACCCCAATAATAAATGAGCTAGTTGTTCATTTTGCTCCATGGATTTCCATGTGTGAACTAAATAGAAGATGCTTAGAATTCTACGGGCTTTTATTGGCTCTCAGTGCAGCTACGCCACAGGGAAGAATGCTTGATGGATTCAGATTGTTTCTATCCATGAGACCAAGCTCATTTGATGGGACAGCTGGCAGTGATGTGACCAAATCAAGCTGTTGGGTTTGTCAGATCCTACCTACTCTCTAGTCACATCTGCAGCTGTTGCACCAGTCAAACTGTAGTTCTCTTGGGGTCCTTACTTGGGTCCCCTTTCCCATCACAACAGTCACTTCTCCCCCTTCCCTAAAGATCTTAGCTCCTGACTCACACCCATCACTATGACTCCAGACTCCATTCTTGGAGATTTCAGTATCCATGGAGCTCCCAGTTCCTCGAATTTCAGGAGCTGATGATCTCATCCTCCTGTATTTCAGACCCCCGTCCTTCCTTGTCCTTCACTTATAAACACTGTGTTGCTCCCACATCCTACCTTTGTAATGCTTTCCCTCTAGTACCCTGGTCCCAACAACCCAACGACTCCGCTACCTCTAAGGGTTCTACCATCCTTTCACTAGAGCTTACTTTCCTCATGTCCAAATTTTGCTCCTTTACTTCCAGGACCAATCATTAAAATCATTCCTTCTTAAATCTTCGGCTCCCTTGTCCCTCTCTACATTACCAGCATTTCCTTGCCTTCCCTGAACACAGCTGGAGTTATGTGGATGGGTGGCCCTCTAAATGCATGTTTGCTGACATCGAGCAGTGCAAGTATGCTTGTTGGCAATCAGGCTGTTCCCTAGATCATCCACCCTCCTGCTCTCTAGGTGACAATCTCAACTTTTCTCCTCTCTTCTTGGACCTCCACTTCTCAGCTGATGACCTTCCTGAGCTTCCCTGGAAAGACTGAAGTACTCAAAGGAGAACCACCATAATTTTCATCACAGCCCATCTCCGTGTGTGTGCCCATGTAATCTTATTTCTCTTCTCCCATTATGGATGACCCAACTCTCTGTGACTATCTCATCCACTTGTGTATACTTGTGGACATTGCTCCAGCAATTTTAAACCCTCTCTAATACATGAGCCATTTCCCCCAGTCTACTGGGACATAATCATTAGCATACAGGCAACTCTTATTTCTCCATTCCTAGAAAAAGGAAAAAAAAATCTGCTGAGACAGAAGATGCACAAGAAAGAGATGGTGTCCAACAAATAACTCTGTATTGGCCTCTGCGTACTGCCCTTGGGTTGTTCATGTCTTCACAGGGGGCTGAGTGCTGTTAGCTCAATGGTCAATCAGCCCCAAACTCAATACTTTACACATTCAATTGTTTTAAACATACGCCAAATAAGCAGAAACTTTTGCCATTTGGGGCCTGGCTGGTTTGCACCCGTCGTGAAGCTCCCCAACACCTAGCTGTGCATTAAATGCGCTGTAAAGACCCCAAGTTATCACTGCTACACTTGGGAGCTCTCTGACCCTTGCGGGCCTACTGTGTGATGTCACTCTCTGACCTCCCTCTCCCCTGGCAGCTCCCTTGACCTTCTCTTCTTCTGGATGATGGCCCCAATGCTATATAGCCTCCGGACAGTCTTATGCTGGGAGGGACTTCCCTAAGAAGTCAATTCCTCAAAGTGGCACCCAAACGACGCTTGTGCACGCTACTGACACCTTGTGGTCATGTCGTTTTCCTTGATCAGCCCTGAAGTCCTTCCCGTTCTGAGCAGGTGGGATCACCAGTCACAGCAGCTCTGGTCCACCTGTGGGAGGAGGCCTCTTTCTTTTGCAGGCCAAAGAGTTAAGGCAAATGGAGAGACCTTGAACCAGAGAAATAAAGGGGCGTGTTCCCTCTCACATACTATATTTGTGGAAAGGCTCGAGAATAATCTCTTATTTCTAAAAATAATTTCCCACCTCCAATTTTTGGGGACACACTTGGTCATTATGGAAAAATCTACAACCCATGTATATTTAGAAATAGGTTTTAAACTTTCAGATCCCATGTAATAAAACTTTTCTATATCATGAAGTACTCAACTGTTTGCCATAATCGGGAAATGTCCTCACTCATCCAGCTGCCAGTCTCAAGCAAATGTGCAAGGTGTGAACACAGCCGCGTTACGCTTTGTGTTTATTGTAAACTCTGGTCCATTCTCGTATTTTGTAAGATGTAACAGTTCACACTTCTAATCTAACGCATGAGAATAGTTTAATCCTTCTGGGAGCAAGAGGTAAACTGTCTATAGTGTTCCAAATAGAAAGCAATGTCAACAAAATTGATTTTTTGGCGTAGTGTCTTGGAGAAAGAGAGTTGGCTATCAAGCTTAAAGGCAAGACACAGGGCAGGTGTCTAACCAGATTTTCCACTTAGAGCCCTATGAATACGCTTGAACCATTATAAGAATTTCACTTGTGTGGAATAAGACAAAGACTGTGTTTGAAAGAGGACAGAGCAGAGTAAAATATTCGGTTGAGTGAAGAATTATGAAAGTCAAGCCGTAACTGTTCAGCCTGGTGCCTGTGTGTTGAATGAAGGCAAAGCAACAGAAGAGACGCTCAATATTGCTCTCCATCCTTTTTGTGTCTCTGGCCAATCCCTTCTTCCCACTGTCACCATCCTTGAACCCCCAGTCCACCTCTCTGGACCCCTCAGGGCATGATGTGACCTCTTATGAAAGAGACGATGAGATGGGGGCACCTCGGTGGTTCAGTGGGTTAAGCATCAAATTACTATCCTGCTTCTTTGCTCTCTTTTGAGGCCAGCCTCCATCAAAGAATATTTCACTCCCAAACCCCTTTCTACATCCCATTCGTTCGTCAGCCTATTCCAGGCCATCCTCTAACCTTATCCTCCCCCAAAGGTTTGCCAAGGTTATCGCTCAGGTCCCTCCCTCCCACCCATATCTTAAGAGCCAGGAAATGTCACTTGAAAATTGTCTTGAAGAGGGGGACAATCTGGTAAAACTGGGCTAACGTTGCCACAACGCGACCGCTGGCCTGAACAGCAGCTGGCCCATCTGGAGGTAACGTCACTTTCCTGAGCCTTTAGACGTAAGCTCGCGCCCTGCTCTGTTTTCTCCACTCCTGCGCCTCAAGAAGGGCTGCGGGGAGCACCTGGCCTGTGTTGGGTGGTATTCGTCTGCTCTCTGTCCGCTAAGCATCAAGAGTTCCCCAACGCACACTGCGACACGTTTTGGGATCCAGAACTTAGGGGAGGGTACTTAAGAAGTAAACTTAATCATAACAGCTTGCCCCAAGCCTGCCTTTTTGTGGCTAGCCACGGACAAGGGACTGTGCGGCGATCTGGAACTGAAGCGGTTCTGCCGTTTCGGAATGTTGTCGAGGTTCTGGAATCAGTCAGCCTTACTAAGGAGTCCCTCAAGACTCCGGACCTCAGACAGGGCTCTCTTCCACCCCCCCAGTGTGCCAGCATCACTCTGAGCCTGGGGCTTTCTTTCCATGTGCACCTGTATCACCATCTTATCTAATCTACTGCCACCCCCAAACTAGCAAAAGTGCCAGTGTAGATGTGTGTATGCATGTTTATGTGTATTTCTGTGTACATACACACATATATAAAACAGTGTACTTTGTATGTATATGCATAGACCATATAAAATATATCATCTGTATATATCGATATGACTTATAATAGGCAAATTTATGTCTGTATGTAACACATAGCATATTTCTATGAGTTATAATTTTTATGCACATAGTATATAATTTCTCTCATTACATGACTGTGGATATATCAATATCAATATCAATATCTATATCTATATATAAAATGATAGATGCACTAGGTATTAGTATGTCTATGATCTAGCTCCATCAATTGGTTGTTTCAAAATTATAATATACAGGCTGATTCCGTTTTTTAGTGTTACTTTTAAAAAATACAACTTAATGTTTTTGGTACAAAACTTTGAAAAGGAAATAAGGGAAAAGAACAAAATTCATAAAATAGCTATTGATGTTCTGATGTGAGTACTGTATTTTATATAATATAAAAAGTCATTGATTATGAGCTATACCACTAAGAAAGATTTAAAAAAAAAAAACAAGATGGGGAATTTAAGAAGATAATAGGACACCCTCTTCTCAGCTCACATGTGAATTTGGGACACAGAAAGTACAACACACCATATAGAAAGAAGCAGAAAGAAATTTTAATTCTGAACTTAGTGCGGGGGGAAGGAAGGAAAAAAAAAATCCTCCCTTGATAATTTGAATTACAAGCTGTTACATATATGCAGGCTTGTGGTTTGAAGTCACAACTCCCGTGTGGTTTAAAACTCCTAGAGAAGAGAATTTAATTCAATTTAACAACTGGCAGAATCAATTCCAAATTCTCTCTGGAAGAATCCTGTCGGCAATTGTAAGACACAATTGATTTTAAGGTGCAAGCAGGTTGTAAGAGAAGAGTGCATCACAGAATAGACAAAATAGTTTATTCTGAATATATATATTTATGATTTTTTCTTAAAAAATGAGATCATATCATGTATGGTTTTTCTATCCAGTTGGTTACAGCATGAGCTTTAGAGTCGGACAAACCCGTATTCAAACCACACCTTTTCTACTTAATGGCTCTGTAAGTTCCTAATCTAAGCACTAAGCTTTAGCCAGGAATTTAACCTAAGTATTCAAGTGAGAAAGTACTTCTACAAAGTACATTACTCCTTCTTTTTCTTTTTAAGATTTTATTTTTTTATTTAAGACAGAGAGCGAGAACAAATAGGGAGGGGAAGAGGGAGAGGGACATGCAGGTTCCCAGCTGAGCAGAGGGTCCTCCTGGAACCCTGAGATCATGACCTGAGCCAAAGGCAGACGATTAACCAACTGAGCCATCCAGGTGTCCCCCTCTCCCTTTCTTTTTCCTTCTTTCTTTCTTTCAAGTAGACCTCGTGCCCAATATAGGGCTTGAACTCACAGCCCTGAGACCGAGTTGCATCCTGCACCAACAGAGCCAGCCAGATACCCCAAGACTTTCTTTAGAGAAGTTTGAGGTTCACAGCAAAATTGAGAGTAAGGTATAGAACTTGTCAATATATGCCCTGCCCCCCACATGCATCACCTCCCCGTCATCAACATCCCTATCACAGTGGGACATTTGTTACAACTGATGAGCCTACACTGACACATGGTCATCACTTAGAGTCTATAGTTTACATTAGGGTTCACTCTTGGTGTTGTACATTGTGTGGGTTTGGACAAATGTATGTGGTATCCATCTTTATAGTGTTCATCATTGTAGTATCATACACAATAGTTTCACTGCCCTAAAAAATCTAAAAATGTCTTTGTGGGACTCTGATGCTTTCTTTTATTTTCAAATCTTTGTTTTTATCCTTCTTGGTTATCTTCCCGCCATTCCTCTCTACTAGACATGAATCCACTTCTGGTTACGTGTGACCTTCTTCTTTGCAGTTGGAGTTCCTTTAACAAGAGAATCTTAAATGGAGCTTTGTTACCTCCAGAGGCTCTATTTGGGAAGGAGAATGCATTTTCACTGAGTCCAGGTCATGAATCATGAGTCAAGTTCTGTAAGAGATCCTCGTGTTCACATTACCATGAATGGGGAGCAGGCTGCCTGGTGTAGCTACAATGGCCCAAATCCCATTATGATTCATAAGGTCACCATTCTTCTCCAACTTGCTGATGCTGCAAGCTACCAAATTTCAAAGAAAATGCTAATTTTACAATTAAAATAATAAATTACATGGGAAATGAAACTAACTTCACAGGTAGTTCAATGGACATATCAACATTGATTAAAATGGTCAAACAAGAGACATAGGTGACAATTGCTTGAAGAATGGTGGAACAAGGCTCACAAAATTTCAAGCTCCATAGGGTAACACAACTAACAGTGCACCAGGTAACAGAGAGCATCAAGTGACCCTGAGGCAATATCTGTTGCTAATTAATGGATGTTGTAGAAGCATAAGGAAAAGAACCTGCCACAGGAAAGGCAAACAAGGTCAGCATATCATGAAGAGACAATACCGTGCTTTTAACACTATGACATGCAGTTTGGTTGAGTGAATCCAACTGAAATAGTCCCACAGTAGAAACTGAAAACAATGTTTAAAAGCATTTGCCATGACATAGGATAAGCAGGTGTATTTGTTTTTGTTTAAAGATCTTATTTTTAAAGATCTTATTAGAGATTACTACACCCACCATGGTGGCTCGAACTCACAACCCCAAGATCAGGAGTTGAATGCTCCACCAACTGAGACAGCCGGGCACCGCTGTATTCGTTTTTTATGCTGGGATAACAAATTACTGCAAATTTAGTGGTTTAGAACAACACCCATATATTAATTCACAGTTTATTAATTCACAGAAGTTTTGGTGGATTTGGCTGGTGTCTCTGCTATAGGATCCCACAAGGCTAAAATCAAGGTTAGCAATATAACCAGCTATGTGTTTTGTTTTGTTCTCTGGAGGCTCTGGAGAAGAATCTACTTTCAAGCTCATTCAGGTTGTTCACAGAATCAAGTTCCTTCTAATTGTTAGACTGAGGACCCCATTTCCTTGCTGGCTTCTGTACCCTTTACGTGGCCTCCTCCATCTTCCACCACCAATGGCATGAAGAGTCCTTCTCAAGCTGCAACTCTCTCTGACTTATCCTACCTCATTGTCATGCCAGCAGCAGGAGAATTTCTCTACTTTTAAGGCCTAATATGATGACATTAGGTCCACCAAGGTGATGTCCTCTGTTTGAGGGTGACATGTGCCACATAACATAACACAATGACAGGTGTGCTGGTTCCACTAATGCACAGGTTTGGGGAATTAAAGTATGGAATCTTGGGGTTCTTCCTGGAAATTCTGCCTTCTGCGGTGGGTTGGAAAAAACACAGAGAAATCTCTAGCCTTATGGACACAGGAATTAGAAACTCCTATAAAAACACATTCGTGGAGATATTTTGCTATTGAGCTTCTATTTGAAGAGTAGTTCTGATTACATGATGGTTTCAGTTCAAACTTCTACCTTATTTTAGCATTTTTGAGTTCTTCCCCACCCCCCACCCCCCGCCCTAAGTAATTAGTTACCAGACTTTATAGACAAATATTTTTAAACAGTTTTTTAAAAAGATTTTATTTATTTATTTATTTGACATGGAGAGAGAGAGATCATAAGTAGACAGAGCAGCAGGCAGAGAGAGAGGGGGAAGCAGGCTCCCTGCTGAGCAGAGAGCCCAATGTGGGACTCCATCCCAGGACCCTGAGATCATGACCTGAGCTGAAGGCAGAAGCTTAACCCATTGAGCTACCCAGGCACCCCCTAGACAAATATATTTTATGTCAAGGTGATCATGAACTCAAAAGAGAAGTAGCTAAGCTTTTAATGATACAAATTTTATAGGTAATAAAGGCTTAGAAAGAATACGCATACACGCAGTGACTATTTTAATGAGCTATACCTTTATACTGTTTTGGTTTGGGGATAACATCTCCTTATGAGGTAGCATGACCTACTAGAGGTTTCTTTGATGTCAGCTTTTGTAGAGGTCAGATTAGGAACTAGGTCTGAGGTCTGTTTGAATCCATGTAATGTTGTGACTAGGGCTAATTCTGTAACTATGAGATTTTATTATTTACCTTTTCTGAGGTAACTTTGGAAAATGTCAAATAATGAAAGTTTGTCTCTCACCTGCCTTTATCTCTTGTCATAAATACTCTTTAATTTTTTCCCCCTTGGCTCATATCTTCTCCTGACATATTATATAATTATTTCTTTACTGTATATATCTCTCTTGACCACCCCCCCGCCCCCAACTAGAATGTCTGTCTGTGAAGGCTGAAACTCTGTGTTGCTGCTTCTATTATCCTTGTGGCCAAACATATAGTAAGTACCCAACACGATGTGTGGAATGAAAAAAATACATAAAAATTAGGAGGGACCTCAGTTTTCCTAGAGATAGTTCAAGCAAATGAGACTATCTGTCTTTCCCTAATTATAAGCTATTGTCAGGAAAGATGAGCTATTTCAGATGATTTACATGCCAAACGTGGATGTGTGTGAAGTTTGACTCTTGGTAAGAAAGATGAGAATCACCTCTTGGAAAGAGTTCGGGAAAAGAGGCAGGTGGGATTGCGGGGAATTGTGACTTCAAGCCAAGCTGTCGTGCCTACAGAGATAAGTGTCCTTTGGCCACCAGGACTCATGACCTATGCCAGTTTTTGTGACCCAGAGACATCATTGAGCATCAGAATTAAGGGGACTCTAGAATCAGCTTGGATTCAAATGCAGAATGTGGAGTCTCGAGCAATTCATCAAGGATGCTTGTGGTTTTCCCAATCTAGCACTGGCTTCTGAAGCAGTCTTTGCTCACAGGTCTCTGCTCCAGGAGATCATCATTCTGTTTCTGCCTCTCTCTCTCTCTCTCTCTCTCTCTCCAGTGTGGGCAGGAGGGGGGTGAAGTGGGGCTGTGAACCCTATGACCTGACTCATCCAGCAGATTTAAAAAGATGTGGTTTTTTTTTTTTTTTGTTTTGTTTTTTTTTAGAAAAAGAGTTCTGGATATTCCCGTTCATTCAGCTTTTTACTTCTCATCAGGATGGTAGAGCAACTGTAGCAATTTTTAATCCCTTCACATGCTAATGTAGAAGCCCAAAGTCCCCCAAAGTTATTTTTTTCTGCTAATTATATTTCAACATTACTGCTAACTTGCCTCTCTAGTACTGTTTATTGTATGTTATGATTTTAAAAAAAGATTGTTCTGAGTTCATAGACTTCATGAAAATGCCAAGGGGATCCATGGCATGCACAAAAAGTTTAAAAACCCCTGATCTATATGGGTAGGGAACAAGAAAAAATTGGTGTTTGGTTCCATGTTGTTGGGCAGTCAGGTCTTCCAAGTCTGGTAGACTTTCACTGAGTTTTAGGGCAATGGGTGAGAATCACACAAAGCAGCTTCTCAAAGTAAATTAATCTTGCAGCTTTGTGCAAGAACTGAGCCCAAGTTTGCTAGCCAGTCAACAAAGTTTCAGAATAGAGAGTAGAGCCGATCACTGGCTCTTCCTGCCGAAACCACTGAAAGAATCACACAGACTCACTGGAGAATTGTCTCAGATCCAGTGTTTTTTTTTTTGTTTTGTTTTGTTTTTTGTTTTTTGTTTTTTTGTAACAAGATTTTATTTATTTATTTGACAGAGAGAGATCACAAGCAGGCAGAAAGGCAGGCAGAGAGAGAGGAAGAAGCAGGCTCCCTGCCAAGCAGAGAGCCCAGTGCAGGGCTGGATGCCAGGACCCTGAGATCATGACCTGAGCCCAAGGCAGAGGCTTACCCCACTGAGCCACCCAGGCTCCCCTCCAGTGTGTTTTTTAAAGCAGTTTAGAAAAACCTCATTGCCAGAGAAGCCTTCAGTTACGTTTCTGGCCAGTCTCTCTTTCCCAGCAGCTACTCCCAGCTAATGGAGAAATGAGCATCTCCATGCTGACAAGGATCTGGGCAGACAGGAGATGGAGAACTGCAGACGCGGCATTCTCACCGCCCGAATCTCATTTGTTGCGCTAATGCCGGCTGCTCCTGTGGACAAACCTGACCACACGCTGCCCGGGAATGGCTCTATTTGGTCTTGGCAGAACCCAGGAAGGTAATGCTTTTCAGAAAGGCCAGGACGAATTAAACATCCAGAGGAGAAGAACGTGTGTTGACAAAATGACCTAGGTAGGCCCATTTTTCTTTTCTTTTTTCTTTCTTTCTTTTCTTTTTTTTTTTTTTTAGAGATTTTATTTATTTATTTGACAGACAGAGATCACAAGCAGGCAGAGAGAGAGAGAGGGTGAAGCAGGCTCCCCGTGGAGCAGAGAGCCCAATGTGGGGTTCGATCCCAGGACCCTAGGATCATGACCCCAGCTGAAGGCTGAGGCCCTAACCCACTGAGCCACCCAGACGCCCCCCATTTTTCAAAGTAAAAATTGAAGCTGTGCTTTTGGAGGATATGGACACAGATCACTGAAAGCAGGCTTAGTTTAAAGAGAAAAAAGTAATAAGAGGCCTCTCTCCATTTCTTGCTTCAGCTTCTCTGTTTCTAAAAAGATACAGACAAGAATACAATCTGGGAGAATGGCTTAGTTCCTACTTACCCCCGACACACGTTATGTAACAGAAAGGATTGGATCCTTTGTCAAAAAGAAGATACCAAAGAGTTCCATTTCTTTATTCAAATTATCTTCTCCTAATACAGTTGGGTAGAACAAGAATTTGGAGGTTTTTATTTTGTTCTGTTTATAATGGATCCCTTAAATCATCTTTCACAATCTTTCAGCTCTTCTTTCTGATTTACCAAACCCTGACTATTCATCTAGAATTTCATGGCAAACGGAGCCCCCAAATTCCCAATCGTTCTCAGATCTCCTAGCACATTCCCACTCTATAATAAAAAATTTTTTCATAAATGAACCTACATGTGTTCTACAAGAAAGAAGAGAAAAGCTGAGGAGGTGAAATTTATGCAGGACAAAGCAATTGTACCTAGGATTGAGTTTCAACTTAAGTACCTTAGTTGAGGAAAGAAAGACTAAACAATTGTGATGAACACAGAGGAACACTTTAGTTAATTTATCTACTCCCCACCTCTGAAACTGTGGCTGAGGAGTAGACTCCTAAGGGAAAGGCATAGAGTTTTGAGAACTCATCAGCTTTGTTTTCTTCTTGCCTACGTAAGGGTATTCTACTTACTGTTATCAGTTTGGGGGAAAGGCATATAAAATTATTTTTTGATACTTTGATAAGTATATTTATGGAGTACCTTTATTTTCAAAACTTTTGAAAGATTAAGAGAATCATATGGAAGAAAGGGAGGATTTATATGCAATAAATCTGCAGATTGTTTTAAAAAAATGGAGCCAGAATAAAGAAAGAATGATGTCTACACCGTGGGCGTAACACACTTCACACTGATTTCATCAGGGTTTCTTTACCTGGTGTCCATGTACCTTTGTATTTAGGGAGGCTGCAAAAAGATGGGAAAAATTATATTCTTGGTTTTTTTTTTTTGAAATTTTCACTGAAATTGAGTACTTCCTTCAATTGTGAATATAGGTTTTATTACACTGTCAAAGGGATTCATGCATGGCACTATACACAAAAAGAATGTTAAAACTTCTTGAATAGCAGTACTTTCACCAATAAATGGGAAAATAAAAATCTCTCATATTTGAATGAAAATATCAGTGCTTTCAACTTGTAAACATACAAATCTGGTAAGAAAGGCTTTAGAGCAAAGGACGCTGGTAATATTACCCACCACACTCTAAATATATATCATCTACAACTGCTATTTTCAGCTCAATTCTATCTGGTTTTTTGAGTACAAGAAACAGATATTATCAAGGTTCTGGGGGAGATAGTAATTGCAAAAGCTTCCAGTGTTTTAAAGCTGTTAGGTACATGGTAACTATAATAAAATGAATGAGTGATATTTTTTCTTTATTGAGAGATAAGAAGCAGTTATTTAATACCTTACTTGGACTCTGTGTATACTGGGGGAGCCTAGGTCCTCATAGTATTTATGGCTTTCTTACATTATTTTATAGACCCAATTTTTTGAGCATCCACCTTGTGCAAGGCATGAAGCCAAAGTAGGGGGGTAGAGTTTTTGGGCCCTTGGAGACACCCTCATTCACTCATCCACACAAACTAATATACTCTTCCTGGTGATTTCATATAACTCTAACCAGGTAAGGTCACTTCTACCTCCCTAACTTCCACATCCAATTCTCCAGGTCACTAGGGCCAATGGACAGAAGACAATAGAGAGATTGTCACAAACTCATTCATTGTAGACCACAAATGAAAGCTTGATTCCCAATAATGATGTTCTAGAAGTATCATTCGGATTTTCAGTATATGCTGCTTGGGAATTTCAAGACTTACCAGGTTTGAGCCAAGTTGAGTCATTTGATTTGTATTCCTTATTCAAAGCAAAGATAATTGATGAGACAATATTAGACATTTCAGTTGAAATGCTGAGTCTCCTGATTTATTGCTGAGGCAGGTACTTTAATTTAATTTTCAAAATAAGTTATAAAAATTGACTCTTTTGAGTGTCAGTTTGACTCTAACAACATTATAAGAATAACCAGCTGAGGCAATAGGAAACTATGGTCAATTGCCATTTAAGTCTTATGGAAAGAAAGCTACTTTCATGCCTGTTTGTCAGCAAATGGAATATATTTTAAAAATAGTTTTTAAGGTATTTGTCACTTAGCATCTTTTATCCAGGTGAAGATGTACATCTCTGCCCAATTCCATGAGGAAGATCTCCAAGCGCTGGTCCTCACATTCTTTCTCAAACTAAGAGGTGGAACCAACAGTATAGGGCTCATTTCGGTGCTGAACTAATTCTTAGGCTAGGAGTTCTGTAAATGTGTCTGACCTTCAGGACACTAATCTACCAAATCCGTTTCCTCATCTGTAAAATAGGCATAATAATAATAGCAGCTGCTTCACAGGGCTGTTAAGGGAATCAAATGAGATCATTCAGGTAAAATGCTTAGCAGAATATCTTGTCCACAGTGACACCAAATGCATGCTTATCACAGTTATTATTGTCATATTGTTATTATGCACTTCCAAAATAAAGCCATTGACATGTGCTACACCAACTTCCCAGTCTCTTCTCCATCCGTAAATTTCTCTGTCTCATCCTTGCGTTAGTTAGTTTTGTCCCAGAAAGAGGTCTACTTCCTCTTGATAAGTTTCCATTCTCCATCCATATACTTGGCCTTATTTCTTCACATCGCTTTGTAGATCTTCAATCCCTTCCTAGCTTTGGCTTTTTTTCTTAAGTCTATAAACATGGTCAAACTCATTCTAATCTGAAGACCCTTCTGACCCTAGAACCTGTACCAACCCCCTCAACTGCCCTATCCATCTCCTATAGTCATACAAACATCTTAAACCTTTTGACATACAATCGCCATGTCTTAACCATTTCCAGTCCCCCACTTTGCACTCTGAGCACACTATTTGTTTCTAACCTTTGAGTTTTTGTGCAAGTTCTTCTCTTGGTTGGAAATTCCAGACCTCATTTCTTCATCTGGGTTTCTTTTCTTCACGTGGATATCTTCATATTCTTCATGGACAGCTTCTCCTTACCATAAAAGTTTCATCTCAGGGGTTACATCATCAAGAAGTATGCCCTCTCGTAGGCAGTGGTCATCAGATCCTCCTGTGTGAAGCTATGTGGTTCCATCTCTCTCTGGTACAGTACTTACCTGTGTATCATAAGCATCTGTGTCCCTCAAAAAATGCTTGCTAGATTGAGGTGACCTCAAATACTATGTTGAAGGACTAACTTTCATGAAATCTTTTTTAGAATATTAGATCAAGTAAACAATGAAATAAATGAAAAGTAAAATTTCTCTCTTTCCTCTCTCAGAGAAAATAGCCATCAGCTAACTATGAAAATCTTTAGCTGAAATATATTAGCGTAAGTTCATTTTGTTAATTTGCTCATCATTAATGAGCTTCAGTTACTATATATGTCAATAGATGAATTGCTAAATGGAGGGATGGAGTAGATAGAAAAACAGTCTAGAAAGCAAGAGACCTGAGTTAGATCTAGTCAACCATGTGAATCAACTCTGTGATCTTAGAGAAACCATTAATTTCTCCATACTAATAGCTCTTTCTCAATTTCACCATCAATAAATATGGAAATAGTAGGCTTTGCCCTGTCTATATGACAGAGCTGATAGGAGGTTAAATGAGACAATATATGTCAGACCTCTGTATATACATAGTCCAGAGGTGACTGCCTGGGTGGCTCAGTCAGTTAGACTGAGATCTGATTCTTAATATCATCTCAGTTCTTGATCTCAGGGTCATGAGTTCAAGCCCCACACTGGTCTCCAAACTAGGCATGAAGCGTACTTAAATTTAAAAAATAAATAAATAGTTCAGTTGTACATAATAGAACAGCATTGTTATTAATAAAGACACAATTGTTATTCCCAAATAATTTATAGTCTAATAATTTAAAGATTTTTTATTTATTTATTTGACAGACAGAGATCACAAGTAGGCAGAGAGACAGGCAGAGAGAGAGAGGGGGAAGCAGGCTCCCTGTTGAGCAGAGAGCCCAATGTGGGGCTCGATCCCAGGACTCTGGGATCATAACCTGAGCTGAAGGCAGAGGTTTTAACCCACTGAGCCACCCAGGCGCTCCTCTAATAATTTAAATTGGCTTAATTCTTTCCATTGAATGAATCATACAATGAAATCATACAAAGACTTGCCATTAATCTCTGTGCTTATGTTAATAGTTATTAATATTAATTATAATTAATACTATTTATATTTATTAATAAGCATCAGTATCTGTTTCTATTAATGTTTCCAAGGTCATTTAAGTCCAACCAAAGTTGGACTTAAATGGACCTTAAATCTAGGGCTACAGATTTATTTCCAGGCCCAAATCCTTGTTTTTTTAATTTAGCTCTAAATAAATATCTTGAACACTTCATTATATGTTTCAAGCCTTTCAACTTAGGTTAAAATTAAATTTAAGACTCAATTTACAGTTGTAAATGTTTTTATCTCATTTTTCCCTCAGAATTTCCAGCCGAAGTTCTTTGGTGATTGTGGTAGATATAGTTGCCGCCTAGCTAACAGCCTTCTCCCTCCCTTCTCCCACCATGTTTATGGAATACCAATGACAGCGATGATTTACTAGCTTCTTTCCCAGGAGATGAATCTCAGTTGCTCTGAGCCAGTCACAACAACCTCATTCCTCTTTGTCAATGATTGGTTTACAGGTTGGCATGTGACCCAAATCTGGCTCATGAAGTCTAAGAAGTCTGTTGTGCCAGAATGAAGGATGTTCTGGGAAAGATTTTCTTCTCAGATAAAAAGAAATAGATATACAAGAAGAAACCTTCTTTCTTCCAGCTTTTAGGTACTGTTTTGAGAGGACGTATTGGTTGGCTCTCTGGCCCAGCTGTCTTCAGACCATGGAGAAAAAGTCAGGAGACTTACAGAAAAGGTGACATCCATAAACTTCTGAATTAACTAACCCTGGAACTGATTACTCACCGTTAGAAGAGTGAAAAAGACAGGCCAAAGTATGAAACATGATACTTTCAACAAGAATGTAAGAGAGACCAAAAATAGGTAGACTTGAATAGGCACTTTGCATAGAACATATGCAAACCATTGAATACTATATGATATAGTGGTCAGCATCATTGGTCTTCAGGAAAATGCAAGTTAAACCACAATATAGCGCTGCATACCCACCAGAACTCGTATAGTAAAAAAGACCGACAGACTAAGAGGTGGTGGAGATAGGAGGACACTAGGATTCTCGGATTGTTGTTGGAAGGGTAAAGTACTCTGGGAAACTCTTAGACAATATCTAGTAAAAGGACTTATCCATCCAGATGAACCAGCAATCCTACTCCTCGGTACCACCCAAGAGAAATGTGGACGTGTGTTTACCAAGAATACTCAGAGCTGTAGTACTCTTTGAATATCCTCAAATTGGACATAGCCCAAATATTCATCAGTTACAACGGATACATAAAGTATGGTATATTTATATAATCAGATACTAAAGGACACTGTAAATAGGGGCACCTGGGTGGCTCAGTCCACAAGCAGCCTGATTCCTGCTCTGGTCTTGATCTCAGGGCTATGGGATCAGCCCCACATGGTGCTCCTGCTCACTGCACAATCTGCTTCAGTTGCTCTCTTTCCCTGTCCCTCTGCACACCACCACCCCTCAAAAAAGATCTTAAAAAAAAAAATAAAGAACAATATAAATGTGTAAACTACTGCTACCCACAACATAAATACTTTTTTTTTTTTTAAGATTTATTAATTTTATGCAGAGGGAGAGGGCGAGAGAAACTCAAGCAGACTCCCAAGGAGCCCGGAGCCTGGACACGGGGCTCATCTCCCCACCCTGAGATCAGAACCTCAGGGGAAACCAACAGTTGGCACTGTGCCACCCAGGTGCCCGAATATAAATACATTTCATAATTTTGAGCAAAGGAAGCAGGCATACTCTATGATTCCACCTGCCTTAAGTTCAAAAACAAGCAAAACTTAATTTCCCGTCTTAGAAGTCGAGGCAATGACGGGAAAAGGGGGCGGATTTTTCCGCCGGTGGCGATGTTCTTCTTGATGTTGGGTTTTCGTTCCATGTTCTATTCGCTTTCTGTACGAACATTAATTGAGTTATACGCTAACATCTGTAGAGAGCTGGCCCTGGAACAACACAGGTCTGAGCTGCATGGGCCCCACTCTACACTCTTTCTGGTTTGGGGTTTTTTGCTGCACAAGCTTTATTGTTTATATTTGGTCCAGGGCTTGGGTGAGGGGCTCCGGGGTGGCTAGAAAGCTGCGTAGCAGCTGCAGGGAGAGGCTCCCGCAGGGGCCCTGAGACCGGGGGATGCCAGAGGGGCCCCCTCAAGGGCCGCTGGGCTCCGGGGGCTCTGGAGGCTCCGGGTCGTGCTGCAGGAGGAGCCCCTACCCCAGAGAGGCCCACCACCCCCCTGCGGGTGGCCGACCTGCGCAGGCGCCCCACGGGCTCGCGGTTTGCTGATGCTTTTCACCTGCTGCTCCAGGAAGTCGCTCCCCGCGGAAGTCCTAGCGGCAGGTGTGTGGCCGCAGAACCCGGGCCACGAGGATCCAAAAAGGTCTGGTTCAGGCTCTTCGCCAGAATCACGGTGGCTTCCATGGACCAGGGGTTTAGCCCGTGCGTCTTGGAGCAGCTTCCGCGCCGCCTGGAAGACAGCCCGGCGCCCTGCTGGGTTTGCACCTTCAGGAGCTGCTGGGGGCCCGGGCCAGGGATCTCTCCTTGGGGGACCCGCGGAAGAAGTGGCGCGCCCGTCAGACCCACAGCCTCCCGGGAGGCAGGAAGCCCAAAGAGAGGTGAGTGCAGGAGGCCCGGATGCTTGGTGACCTGGTGGCGGGCAGCAGCTCCTGTGGAATGGGTCTGAGCGATCTGGGAGCTCCTGGCTGGGGGGCAGTAAGGAGCTAAGCTCAGAATGAGGTGTTGGCTGGTCCCCAGGGCAGAGGGTGGCTGAGAAGACAGTTGTGAAGGTTGCACCTGTAAAAGAGGTTGGAGGGTGGTCGGAGGCTGGAAGGAGGGGTACCTTTGGGTTTGTTTCTTCCAAATGTTGTTGAAAGAAGGGACAGGTCTGCTGGATTGCTGGGGACATAGGATTTCTTTTTTTACAGTACAGGACTGGAAATGTCTTTGCTTTTCCTTACCACTTTCTTAATAACATTTCTTTTCTCTGGTTACTTTATTGCAAGAAAACTGTATTAGTGCATATAACATACAAAATATGTGTTAATTCACTGTTCGTGTTATCAGTAAGGCTTTGGGGGAACAGTAAGCTATTAGTCATTAAGTTCAGGGGGAATTGAGAGTTATACTTGGATTTTCTGCAGTGGGAGGGTTAGCATTCTATTGGTCCAGGGCTTGGGTGAGGGGCTCTGGGGTGATTATCTCTCACGTAATAGCTAGGAGTAGAATCGCTGGTTCAGCGGGTATGCATAAGTCCTTTTACTAGATATTGTCGAAGAGTTTCCCAGAATACTTGTACCACTTTACTCTTCCAACAACAATCCGAGAATCCTAGTGTCCTCCTATCTCCACCACCTCTTAGTCTGTCGGTCTTTTTTTACTGTACCAATTCCGGTGGGTATACAGTGCTATATTGTGGTTTAACTTGCATTCTATTCAACCCATATGTTGTTCAAGAATCAGCTGTACTTCTTCCAGATATATGTTTGCGTCAATAAAAAGGTTATTTAAAAAATAATTGAAAGAAAAGAAAAACAAGGTAAGAAGAAATAAAAAGGAACAGAAGACAGAGGAAGAGTGTAAAGGGAAAATCATTTGCCAAAGGTCGTGGTGGCTCAGCAGTATTGCCTGGGGCTCCTGCAAGCCTTTTGTGGGTTAAATGCTTCTCCACCATCTTCACTCTAGACTTTGGCTGTCCCTTGCTGTTCTTGAAAGTAAAAAGTAACTTGATTTTCTCTGAAAAAATTAGAATTCACTGTTTGGAACTACTCATCTGCCAGAAGTAGTCAGATCCTTGTGATTCTGATTCTTGAATCATTTCATAGTTATGAATCCATTTCTATTTCTGGGTAGCACATAATCTTAGATGCATAAATTTTATTTGTACTACTTAGACTAATATACTGGTGAAGTCCATGCATTTTCTGAGTATATAAAGAAATATAAGATGCGGTGTGTAAGATCAGTATGGAATTTAAGTAAAGACTTAATAATTAACAGTTTTTAATTTTTTATTTACTTTTATTTATTTTTTTTAAGATTTTATTTATTTATTTGACAGAGATCACAAGTAGGCAGAGAGGCAGAGAGAGAGAGGGGAAAGCAGGCTCCCCGCTGAGCAGAGAGCCCGATGCGGGTCTTGATCCCAAGACCCTGAGATCATGACCTGAGCCCAAGGCAGAGGCTTACCCCACTGAGCCACTCAGGTGCCCCAACAGTTTTTTAAATTGTTGCCAGACCTTGATGGTTTGCTTCTCTTTAGAACTCCTCCCACCTTAGCCCCTAATCCGTATGGTTGAACAGTAAATTCTATTCTGCCTTGGATTGCTGGCAGGTTTTGTTTGTTTTATTTTTCCCCTCCCCATATGCCAGTTTTGGTCTCCTGCATAGACCACAAGCCATTTACAGGTAGGATCCCTGTCTTATAATCTTTTAAAATTTTCTCTCACCTTTGGGCTTTATTCACAGTAAATATTCAATTTTTACTGAGTAATTGCTGGTCACTGTCATGCTTAGATTTAACAAGGAGAGACCATGCTCATGGGCAATTGGCAGGGAATTCTTCTGGGCAGCACTGAGGGATAGAATGGGCGTTCTCCTTTTTACGGTGTTGTAGGAACTCAAAGAAGTGGACTCGCCACATCATGACAGTCTCTATCAGTCCTATGGCCTATGCATGTGACAAATATAATGGGCAAATTAATGTTTGCCTTACCCAGTACCAAACAACTCAGTTGACTTTTTTTTTTTTTAAACAGAATTGACTAAATTACCCAATTGTTTTGTCTTTGTGTAGACAGAGCATGGGATTCTATTGGTGAAACCATATTTCATGCTCATGCCCTGCAACAGCTGTAGTCCGCCAAATTGAAATAGCTTAATGAGGTATTGATTTTGCTGCTCAGCATGATCTGAAATAACCACCAAAATTGTGGGAGGCCACATCATAAGGGAGGGGGAGAAAGAAAGGTGAAATTCTAATGAATACACTAGATGAGTTCCTGTCAACTTCGTTATTTGAATTGGATGCTTTAGAATTAGAGAAATGAATTATTTAATTGGAGATGAAAAATAGGAGTTCATTTTGCTCGTTTGAAATTTGGAATTGGAACTGAATCACATGCACTTCAGGAAACATAAAAGTTGAAAGAAAAAACTAACAAAAAACAACCCTAGCTCAGAGATAAATTATAGTGATAAGTTATTTTTCAAGCCAATTTTTAGTTGTTCAAACTAGAAGAAATGGAGAAAGCCACAGAGTGGAAATAAGACTCTAGGGAAAGGAAATAAAGGAACTGTTCCTTTTGCATGTTTCCTAAATACTCCCTGGTGGCTCTTAATGAGCTGCATTATTGCGTTTTGGCTCTGGAGTTGGATGGAGCTCTGCCATAAATTAGCAAGATGGAGAGAATTTGAATGAGGGTACTGCACAGACAGGCATACAGGAAACCTCGTCCTCATATTCCATTTGGCTAGATTCTGATTCTGTGGATAAATGGTTGCCATCCTGAGGGCCATCTCAAAGTTACTCAACTTTGCAAAGAACTTTCTAGAATCATGGGGTCGACAGCTCTACTGCTCAGGTAAATTTATATTGACTGGACACATTTTCCTAAGCCACTTCCATATCCTCTTCCCAGTTGTCCCATCTCCTTTCATTAAGAAAACCCATTGATTATTTGTCTGAATGAAATAAATTTGGTATTCCCCCAAGAACAGGGAGTGTTTATATTACAAAACAGAATGGAACCAGAAAGGATGGGGTGCCTGGGTGGCTCAGTTAAGCGTCTGCCTTCGGCTCAGGTCCTTATCCCAGGGTCCTGGGATCAAGTCCTGCCTGGGGTTCCTTGCTCAGTGGGGAGCCTGCTTTTCCATCTGCCCCTCCCCCTGCTCATGCTCAATCTCTTTCTCTCTCTCACACAAAAATAAATATTAAAAAATATTAAAAAACAAGAAAGGATGGCACAGTCTACCAGAAGAGGAAATGGTCCTGAAGCAAAGCAGAAGAGTTTAGGGGAGAGGGTGGTCATAAGGAAGAATTCCCAGTGAATTGCATATGGTGAGGCTGCCTTGGTCAAGGAAATCATTGGGAAGAAAACCAGCAGCCTCCTACTAAGAAGGGCCTTGCAGGGCCCTTAAACTCTCAGATGCTTTCTCAAATTTAAATTTGATTTGGCTTCTTGACTTCTAGCAGATTCCTTTAAAGTAGTGGTTCTCAGCTTGGGACAAGGGTGATTTTTGCCTCCCAGGGGACATTTGGAGATGTCTGGAGACATTTTGGTTGTCACAGCTAGGGAGGCACTACTGGCATCTAGTGAGTCAAGGCCAGGGATATTAATAAACATTTTCGACTGCACAGGATGGTTTCCTTCCCCCCTTTTGCTTCTCACAGCAAAGACTGATCTGGCCCCAAATGTCCAGAATGACAAGGTTGAGAATTCCTGAAAGAAGGGACCAATTTTTATGGTCATGGAAGAAGGAGGATCTAATAAAAAATCAGGAAGGACTTCAGTTCTTATTTTTAAAGGAGAGAAATACCAGCCAGGAGAGGCAAAGACACGACAAGATGATTTAAGGCTCCTGTCAGGTGTGTGGAGTTCCATGATTGTGACGTCTGGACTGCATGGCTTTGGCTACTTGTCCAGAGCCTCAGGGTTGTAACTGATTTGCATATAATGATGTGTTTACATAAAATGTAGTTATAATAAATACAAGCAACAGTGGGTGGCTTTTCTTTAATGTATCTTCTCCATTGCCAGATAATGATCATTTATTAGGCATCTGCTGGGCCTTGGTGCTGTGTTCAGTATATATTTTTTAAAGGTACTCACATTTCGTTTCCTTTGTTTTAAAACAGCAGCCTACATCAGCTATCCCCAGGAGGATAATTTAATTGTTCCAGAAATAGAAGGATCTTTTGAGTCCGCTTTTCCACATGTAGAATAAGTTAGTACAGAGGAAATACAGCTCTGCGGTGGGAAGAATTTCAGGGTTTCTGCACTAGGAAAAATAGTTCTCATGCACTTGAAATATTAACAGTCCTAAGGAGCTTAAAGGGATTTGCATGTCACAGCCTTACACAGTGTTGTTCCAGGTTTGTTTCTGGGGTCTCAAATGGGAAGTTGGCTTTGAGGAGCTCTGAAGCCTCTTTCCACCGAGTCTAGGATTCTGTTCTCTGCCAGCCAGTTAACAGTGAGGCATTTGGGTCCTGCACTCATCTGGCCAGGGTGCAGGGTTTCTAACCTTTGATTTCAAGGGCCTCAGGAAGCTAGTAAGACTTTTTGAATATGTGCATTTACCTGGGGTGAATTTCCATATTTATATGATAATCTAAATAGTCCGTGATTCTAAAAAAATTCAGATCTCCAGCAGTAGGATGTAATGCTAATGGAATTCGTGTTTTAATAAAGGGGACTCTATCTTGTAGCCCAAGACCTCACCAATTGACCCTGGGATGGACATGCAAGTGTGTGCTATTAGTCACAGGGGCACAAGAGAAAACAACGCATGGTCTATCGGGGGCAGGGGTGCGTGGGGTGGGGCATGGCCTCTCCACACAGGGGTCACCAATAGCAAAGAGATGCTAGGAAATCTTCTCCGTTAGAGCCACGTGTGGGATTTTGGAGGACCAATAAATGACACTCAGATTTCTCTCCAGATTGTGGGGCCAGTAGAGAGACAGGCTAGAGAAGACAGACAGATGGGGAGTAAAAAGGAAGTTGGCTTTGTTATTGATTAAGCTGATGCGAAAACATGGCTTTGCATTTGGGCCAAATGGGATTAGTAGTACTCCCCCCAAATTCAGAAGACTTCTTGCCACTGCCCCTGGCCCAGCCAGTCATCGCAAGTGAGCTCCTTTCCTTTGGCTGAGAGAACATCCCATGTGCAGAAGGCCATGGTCTCTCTGAAGGGGCTAGGCCTGGCGTTGCTCAGCTTTCTCTACGGACATCACCAACCTGCTATGTCTCTCCTCCCCAGAAGAGCAATGAACAAAGGCGAGAGAGCAGCTTTCTCCAATAACTTTCCCTTCTGGGGGTTTAGGAGGCCTATTATCTGCTCTCTGTAGAACATCAGGAGTTAGGAATACATTTTTTCCCCCCAATTTTAAGTGCATCTCTGAATCAATGGCAGATTGAATTACAATCGTGGTGGGGAGATATCATAAGTGACTTATTTTTGAAAATGGAAGTAAAAGTAAAAGCCCTTCAAGGCCATAGAAAACAGGACTAGAATTGATCAGAGAGTTTTCGGAGAGACTGCCCAGTATCTCTTGAGGCCAACGGATGAGTTAGACATTGTCAGATGGAGCTAAAATCTACCAGAGGAAGTGCTTCAGAGTAAGAGCTAGGGGAGCCGCCGTCAGAGGGAGGTCCCTTACCAGCGCCATGGACCAAAGATGGGTCACATTCTGGGAGAGACTTTTCCTTATCTCACTTTACCTGCCTTGGCTCTCCAAATAAAGTTTTCTGACTCTCTAGCCAACATTCTCTGAACTTTAAATGCTTTCAAGTTGTCACTGTTCTGGAATAATAGCAGCAACTGTCTCTTGGGTAAGGTCAAGACAACGCCTTCGTGGGGGAGGCGGCTGTTCTCGAGGGGTTTCTGGGTTCTTCAACTGTGGGGTGACCCCATGCCCCAGTTTGTCTCATGGGTCTCCGTTTACACTTGATGTCTCAGTATAGCGATTAAATGTACTTCCATTCACCCTCAAGAGTGTCCTAGTTTGGCAAATAAATTATATGTTCACTCTACTTTTCTTTACTATTTAGTTTTTGCCTTTTTAGAAAAGGACTGGATTTATTGCTACTTGTGTAATTAAAATTCATTTTTATAGAAGACAATGTCATGATTTCTGCCTTTGAGGAGACCCAATTGATGATGATAATAAAGCAGGCATTGATAATGGTGCTTTGCATAAGGATTACAGAATATTTAACAAATTTATTTAAAGGGTTAAATGGTAGGGGGTCCATTTATTTTGAGTAGATGGATGACTGGGTGAAGCTAGAGTGATAGGAACAGCAGGCATCAATATATTAATTACACATAAATTATCAACATCATCTCACACCTTTCTGTAGTTTTGTTCCTACCTCACCTGGTACCTCTAATGTGTGAAACTTCTTTCTTTCTTGCTTTTTTCTCAGTGGCCCGTGATACTTGAAATCGTGTTGATCTTTCCAAGAGTTAGCATTTCTTCCCTACTTCTAATTCATACTTTCTTTCGCCTCTAGTTGGAACTCTATTTTTCCAGCCTCCATCAAGATGCTAGTTTTTGTACACATTATTGTATAAAGCAAAATAAAATTGGTAAGTGGGTGAACATCTTTGGTCTCAAAACAAACCCTGGGGGGCATGGTGTCTTCTGTTTGGGGTGGAGTCATTGAAACCCTCTTTGTACATGACCCTCCACACAGATATTCTCTACTATGTTGTGAAACCCAGCCTATCGTCTGTCCCTACCTTCCCCCTTCCCTCCCTCCTTCCCTCCCTCCCTCCCTCCCTCCCTCCCTCCCTTCCTCCATCTCTCTCCTTTCTCTCCCTTCCCTCCCTTCCTCCCTCCTCCCTTTCTCACTTCCTCCCTTCCATGCTTGCATGGAGCGCAACATGGGGCTTGAACTCACAACCCTGAGATCAAGACCAGAGCTGAGATTAAGAGTTGGATTCTTGGGGCACCTGTGTGGCTCAGTTAGTTAAGCGACTGCCTTCAGCTCAGGTCATGATCCCAGGGTCCTGGGATAGAGCCCCACATGGGGAGCCTGCTTTTCCCTCTCACTCTGCTGCTCTCTCTACTTGTGCTCTCTCTTGCTCTTTCTCAAATAAATAAATACAATCTTAAAAAAAAAAAGAGAGAGAGAGAGAGAGATGTTTAACTGACTGAGCCACCCAGGCACCATGTATCTCCATTAATTAATGGCCCTGTCATGTAGAAGAGAATGGAGAGCCTCTATAAAGCAAGGTGGCTTGCGTCTCTCTTCCTTCCCTTCCAAAGCTTGCTGTCGGAGTGGGGGGGGGAGGTTTGTGTGGTGGAATTGTCAGTATCTGGATTCACACTAGAGATTGTGTCCTTGACTGAGAGCTAACCCGTAGGGCCCTAATATAGAAGCATTGCTTGTTAAACTAGGGAAATGTTTCTGAAGCATTTGACAGATAGCTAGTTCCAAAGGCTCCCTCTAAGATATCCTGCCCCCAGTTTCCTTTACTTTCCCCTCAGGTACTGCTGGATGTCCCCAGATCCAGCAAATAAAGGTCGACACCTGGCATAGCAACGATCTACTGGTATCTTGCTCCAACCCATTCTGATTAGCTGGTGGCCCTGCCCTGTTAGGTTGTTGACTACCACCTCTGGTTGTTCTGTGGGACTTCTTCTTTGAGGTGCTTACACATGAATTTGGTATGACATTCTGTAATTTTAAAAATGGAAATCAAATTAATACTTTGGAGTTGAGTTTAGTTGTTTCCCCATTGTGTGTGTGTGTGTGCGTGTGCGCACGCACATATGCATGCACGTGGGCAAATGTGTGTGGGGGGATGTGTGAGCATGTGCGCATCATAATGGACCTGACTCATCTTCTGTTTTTTTAGGGTGTCTCCAATTAACATTTCTGCTCAAAAATTGGGCTTTTTTGTACTCATAGAAGATACCCTTTAGAGGTATT
Organism: Lontra canadensis; assembly: GCF_010015895.1. Classification (NCBI taxonomy): domain Eukaryota; kingdom Metazoa; phylum Chordata; class Mammalia; order Carnivora; family Mustelidae; genus Lontra; species Lontra canadensis. The sequence continues at coordinate 12,841,973 of NW_022631016.1, read as the reverse complement.
CTCTTCAAACAAAATATGGAAATTTCTGTTAGTAGCTGACAGATGGTCATCTAGTTTTTGGATAACTTTGGTAATGGAGAGTTCACTCCCCCAGACGTCATTTTCCCCTCTGAAATAAATTACATAGGGTGATCTACATCCAGTTCTCAGAAATGTTCTTTATCCCGAAAAGCCGTATCGGATAGTTGGCCCAGGGATCATCACTTTGTGTAAAAAGGTTTCTCTGGATAATCTTCCCTTTGCCATAGTCTCCATACGCATATTCCTGAACACTTTATAACATTCAAGAAATGTCACAAACCTAAAGAAACCACATAATCCTGATTCCTATCTTTTGGCTCAGAAATATGCTTTGTATGTATGTTTAGGTAATCAGTCCTTAGGTAATCAATTGTTTCTATCAAAGAAATGAATGCATGAAAAATGAAGGACCCCTGGCAGATTTTTTTTTTTTTTTTTTTTAGCCTTTATAGAAAATTCCCCCAGGACAGAAACGTCATGCATCTGATTGGCCTGTTTCAGTATTTAATCATAGCAAAGATCAAGAGTTCCCCCTTATGCCCAGATGAAATCTCTGTACCTTTAATTAAAGCTAATTTCTTCTTCTTTGCTACTCTGGGTGGGTTTCCTTTGTCTGGCTGAGTTCCCAGATCATCCTTCTTGTTGACAGGCAGAGGGAGGAGGAAAAAAGACCAAATGTGTATTATAAGAGTCTGCTATTCTAGAGAACTCTATTACCGAATTTACCACCCCATATAGTGATGGGGAACATTTTCCTTCATCATCCTAGTTATCTGATTATGTTAAAAAAGTTAAAAAAAAATGCTGTCCACTTTGCTTTGGCAAGTGAGGCCACCTCTTCTTGTATGCCACCAGTTCATACGTCAGCTTCGGAGGTGCAGAGAGAAGGAAGAGGCTGTCGCTGTAAACATGGGGAGAACACAGCGGCTTTGTTTTGTTGTTTTTTAGAAAACCTATTCATTACAACCTATGTTCAAATGTAAAAGTAAGAATTACATATTTTGCCTCTTGAGCTTGACCTTCTAACTTCTAATTAGGCCAATAAATGTATCCTCACTCTTTGCCAGAGTGTGATCAGGAAGTCACGGAAAGAAGCTGTATCATGAGACTCTTTGTTCTAGGACTTTAGTTCTGGTTATGTACAGAAACGTATTAATGATCCTTTTTTTTTAAAGATTTATTTATTTGAGAGAGAGAGAGAGAGAGAGAGACAGAGAGAGAATGCACAAGCAGGGTGGGCAACAGAGGGAGAGGGAGAAGCAGGCTTCATCCTAAGACCCTGGGATCACGACCTGAGCTGAAGGTAGACGTTTAACCAGCTGAGCCACTCAAGCACCCCTCAATGATCCTTTAATGGCAAAACTCATGACTTTATTTGACTTTTAGTTTCTATGATCTTAAAAGGATACTAAATTTGAAAGAGGTTTTAGGAGCTTATAGTTTAATCCCCTTTGCAGCAGAGGAAATTGTTGCTCATGCATTGACCATAAACAGATATTCTTCGTTAAAGGATTGAGCCCTGGGGAGCAGTACTGAACAACATTGAACAACAATCTTTACCTCTTTGGAAAAATCTGGATCATCTCCCGACATCCCACTGCCAGGGTGCCCATCAGTTGGTAATATGTAGAAAGGGGGAATACAGTGGCTCCAGTGTCCCTGGCTTGGTGGCTGTGTCCTTTAGGACGTTTACTCTTTTAAAAATTAATTCTGTGATTATGGAATAACATCTTGATATCTGAGTTAGGAGGGAGAGAGTCCTGGGCAAATAACACTTGTGGATTATTCTCCCAATGTAAAATAATAATTAAATCATCACCATTCTGATTTTTAAATGTTTCCTGTAATTTTGGTTGTTTCAAGGTCTTTTTTTTTTTTTAAATAAAACTCTGTGTGGGCTTAAATTTCCTTACTGGATTATTTTAAGCAAACATATGCTGAGTGTCTATCTTTCATTTATTTATTCAACAAGAACGTATTTAGTGTTTGTTATTATCCATACTCTTCTAGGTGCTGAGGATATAGTAGAAATAAAAGAAATTCCTACACTCACGGAGCTTTTGGTCTCATTACAAATACAGAGGAATGAGATGAATCCTGTCTTTGCTTCCCTGAGCTTGGAGATTAGCAGGAAAGACAAAATCTTAATTGATTGCTATAATTAGTATGATGAATATTCATTACAGGGGTAACAGAAGGTATAGAGTACCTAATGACTGTTTACCTAAATATGTACAGAAAACAGGGCAGTGAAACCAAGTTCTGGGGTCAAGGGAGCTTCTGCAAGAAGGGGAGAGAGACATTTAAGCTGGTTTCTGAAGGGTGAGTAGGAGTTCAATGATCTGGGGGAGTGGGGAGAGAATGATTTATCAGAGGGAACAACATGTATGAGACTTGGAACTGAGAGAAAGAATGTCACATTTGTAAGACTGGAATGAACTAGAACAGAGACTATGTGGGAATATGTCGGGGGGAAGGTATGAAATGAGGTCCCGTTGTTGAGGGCTTTGCAAACCATCTTAAGGAAACTGTACTGTATTTGAAGGGCAGTGGGGAGCCACTGTGGGTTTTAAAGCATATTGCTTTTATTGAAGGGTCCCTCTGATAGCAATATGGGTAAGAGAATGGAAGGACAAACCCTAGATGAAAGGAGTGACCAGGCAGTTGACCTAATTTAGGTAGGAGATGCTGGAAAAGGGGATGGAATGAAATGCAGGGATTTGAGTAACACTTTGGAAGTAGAATGATGAGAGACATGAGTGAGAGTCATTGACGTGAATGGTCATATATGCATAAGAAGAACCATTCAAGGGTGGCTTCTCGAATTTTGGTTCTGGATTCAGAGAGCTACAGATCTGATCGCCAGACCCTAGACCTGTATAATTTCCTATCTTTCTGTTTCTCTTCCTTTATTTGAGGATGCATCTGTATATCTGTCCAGCCAGCCTTCTTTTCCAGGCCTTCATACGAAGGAGAGCCCCCATGTTACAATTTAATTTGTGTTCCAGTGAGAATTGTTCTATGTAAAGTCATTGTGCCCCCTAGCTAGGTTTTTAAGGCAGACTGACCATCGTCTGAATTCTGTTCAACAGTATTCAACAGCTAGACAGGAACTCTAGAATGACTATGTCAGAACTAGCTAAGGTGTTGTCTACCAGTTGACATTAACTTCTGCAACCATTCCACTCAAAAAGCAGATCTGAGATCCTGTTTTCCTTTTCTGAATTGACTGTTGTTCGAGGCTGATTGCATATTACCCGTTGCTATTGTCTTGTGAAAACTCAATATTATCTACTCTCCCTTTGAGTCAGAAGGGGAATCATTTGGATTAATATTTTATTATTTTAAAATGCCTCCAAGATGCTATCTGATTCATTCTCATAACAATTTTGGGAGACAGGAAGGAAGCAGGTAAAAGCACACTTCACACAGTTTTTACTTAATGGCAAATTTAGTGCTATTTGGTCACAGATGAAAAATGAAGAAATTATTCATGTGGAATCTAATTTAAGATCATCATTCTTGGTGACATTTATGACTTGCTTCTGGCAGGAATTTTGTTTGTTGTAGTAATATGAGGAATGTTCTCTGCTTTGTATTTGAAGGTGACACCACTCTCCCTCCATTAGTTGTACATGTGCTTTGAGATGTTTTCCTAATGGAAAGGACAGATTTTCATTAAGCCATTTGCACTTTCTCTTGACATTGTGACAACTGACACACATTTCTGATGCCTGACTTGGGACAGGTATGATAGTCCCAACCACCAGCAGAGAAAAACAAATTGCCTGCCTGGGGATTTGAACTTCTGCCACCAGCCTCATTAGCAGTGTACTAACCACTGAGGGTAGCCACGGGCATACAATTATAGCACAGCATGAATCAAACCTGGTCCAGGGCCCTGAAATTTAACCTTTGACTATATCCATTAGCCTTGACACGTCTCCATGAAGGAATGGGGCCTTCCTCTCAAGGCATATACTCCAAAGTGGTTTGCTGTTGTCTTTCATAGAGATTTATCTCTCAAATTTAATAAAGATAGCATTAGTGAATCGAGATAAAATTTAGTGTTTCTGTAATACTAGGTATTTGTTTTTGAGTGATATTTATAAATACAGTCATTCATCTGTGACAGTTGTTTTCAATAAGCACTCTTTCATAGTAAGGGTGTGCTTGAACCACATCTGAATTTATGTCTGTCCACAAGTGGGAGAGAATAGCATTTTAGAATTGGAGTACAGGGGCGCCTGGGTGGCTCAGTGGGTTAAAGCTTCTTCTTTCGGCTCAGGTCATGGTCTCAGGGTCCTGGGATCAAGCCCCGCATTGGGCTCTCTGCTCGGTGGGGGAGCCTGCTTCCTCCTCTCTCTCTGCCTGCCTGACTACCTGTGATCTCTGTCTATCAAATAAATAATTTAAAAAATTCTTTAAAAAAAGAATTGGGGGCACCTGGGGGGCTCAGTGGGTTAAGCCTCTGCCTTCGGCTCAGGTCATGATCTCAGGGTCCTGGGATCGAGCCCCGCATCGAGCTCTCTGCTCAGCAGGGAGCCTGCTTCTCCCTCTCTCTTTCTGCCTGCCTCTCTGCCTATTTGTGATGTCTCTCTCTCTGTCAAATAAATAAATTAAATCTTTAAAAAAAAAAGAATTGAAGCACAGATGTCAGAACACCACCCAAAGTGAGAGCCTCACAGAAATGCTATAGAGTGGACAGAAAGCTATGAAGGCATCATGTAAAGAAAAGAAAAAAATGCAGATTAATTGCAGTCAACATATTCTTTCAAACTATTTTGAGAATGAAGCACTTAATCACATTGTAATTATTAATTATTTCAAACCAGTGACAGTTATATTGTTATAAAACCACTCAAGAGGGACACCTGAGTGGCTCAGTCAGTTAAGCATCTGCCTTCGGCTCAGGTCATGATCCCAGGATCCTGGGATTGAGTCCCGAGTCGGGCTCCCTGCTCAGCGGGGACTCCGCTTCTCCCTCTCTCCCCCTGTCTGCTGCTCCCCCTTCTTGTGCACTCTCTCTCTCTTTTTTATAAATAAATAAAATCTTAAAAAAAAAAACACTCCAGAAAGGGAAGATGCTATAAACATGGATGTTATGTTTATAAACTGTGTTTATTTGCTTGGGCTGAAAGAACGAGATACCATGTAATGGGTGGCTTATGCAACTGATGTATTTTTCCTAGTTTTGGAGGCTGCAGAGTCCAAGACCAAGGTTGGACCTACGGATTTGGTTCCTGGTGAGGTTCTCTTCCTGGCTTGCAGACCACTGTCTTCTTGCTGTGTTTGCAGATGGTGGAGAGAGAAAGATGCTCTGGTCTCTTCCTCTTCTAGGGACACTCATCCTGTTGTGGGTTCCTCAAGACTTCATCTAAACACAGGCTCTACCCTAAGGATCCACCTCCAAATATTGTCACTTTGGGCACTGGGGTTTCCACATATGGCTATGAGAGGACATGAACTTTCAGTCATAACAAAGGAACTTGACTCTTTGGACTGGCAAATAAATTCCTTTGTCTCCCTCACTTCCTTCACTCAGTCAGCCTTCAAGTCCTGCTGATTCTGCCATCCGCGCCTTTCTTGAATCCAAACCTCACCCTAGGGCACCAGCGTGCTGATCCAGACCTTCTCATTTCTCAAGTGGACAGCACCAGTAGCTCCTTCCTGTCTGCTGTCTCTGGTCCTGCCTCCCTTTAATCTATTTTTCCTAATTGGTAACATGGAACAGAGGTCCTGTCACTCACTTGCTTCAGTTCTTTCCAAGGATTGCCGTTACTCTTAGGATGACTGACTGCTATATTCCCCAGCACCAATAACAATGCCTGCACATAATAAGTGCTCAAAAAATAGAAGTATGTGTACATAATAGTAATACCTAGTAAGTCCTCTCTGTCTTTCTCTATACATATATGTATGTATACTGATATATGTATAGATAGAAAATAAATGTTTTTTTTTAAGATTTTGTTTATTTATTTGACAGACAGATCACAAGTAGGCAGAGAGGCAGGCAGAGAGAGGAAGGGAAGCAGGCTCCCTGCTGAGCAGAGTGCCCAATGTAGGGCTTGATCCCAGGACCTTGGGATCATGACCTGAACCAAAGGCAGAGGCTTTCACCCACCGAGCCACCCAGGTGCCCCAGAAAATGAGTTTTTTAAAAGACCATTTGTTTAAGAACAATTTTAGGTTCACAGCGATGTTAAGAAGATGGTACAGAGACTTCCCATATATCCTTTGCCCCCCCACATGCATGGCATTCTCTGTTATCAGTATTTCCCACCAGAGTGGTACACTTCTTAGAATTGATAAACCAACATTGATACATCATAATCACCCAAAGTCCATAGTTTACATAAGGGCTCACTCTTGGTATGATACAGTCTATGGATTTGAATAAAAGTATAATGAGACGTATCCATTATTATAGTATTATATGGGGTATTTTCATTGCTCTAAAAATCCTTTGTACTCTGCCTATTTGTCGCTCCTCTAGCCACCTCACCCCAACCCTTGGGAGCCACTAATCTTTTTGCTGTCTCCATAGTTTTGCTTTTTTCCAGAATGTTATATAATTGAAATCATATAGTAAGTAGCTGGTTCAAACTGGCTTCTTTTACTTAGAAAATGCATTTAAGTTTCCTCCATGTCTTCATGGCTTGATAGCTCATATCTCCTTGGTGCTGAATAATATTCTGTTGTCTGGATATACCACAACTTATTTATACATTCACCTACTGAAGGATGTTTTGGTTGCTTCCACATTTCAGCAATTATAAAGCTGCTATAAACATCCACGTGTAGGTTTTGTATGGGCATAAATTTCCAGCTTCTCTGGGTAAATACCAAGCAACACAAGTACTGGATCATTTGGTAAGAGTGTCTCCAGTTTTGCAAGAAACTGCCACACTGTCTTGCAAAGTGGCTGTACCATTTTGCATTCTCACCAGCAAAGAAAGATTATTCTTGTTGCTCTACCTTTCCACCAGCATTTGGTTTTCATAGTGTTTCAGATTTGGGGCATTCTTTTTTGTTTGTTTGTTTGTTTAAGATTTTATTTATTTATTCATCAGAGACAGAGTAAAGAACACAAACAGGGAGAGCAGCAAGCAGAGGGAGAAACAGACTCCCTGCTGAGCAGGGAGCCTGATGCAGGACTCAATCCCAGGACCCTGGGATCATGACCTGAGCTGAAGGCAGATGCTTAACTGACTGAGCAACCCAGGTGCCCCTAGATTTTGGGCATTCTAATAAATGTATAGTGGTCAATTAACATTTTATGAATGAACATCACCTACATCATGGGACTGGTATGACACCACTGAAGAGCTGATGTTTTTGTGGAGTGCTATGAATATACATTATTTATGTCTAGAATCAAAATACAGATGTCACCCCTTTGAAAGCACCAACTCATCAAGGGACTAGCCTGCCATTTCTCTGCTCTACACCTGTGGCTCATCAGTGGTCTGTCTTTAAAGAACAGGAAGCCACACATGGCTTGGCCACCATTTTTTTTTAATGATTTTTCCCCCCTTTTAATGATTTCACAGTAACTTGCCTCAGTGGGAAGAAAATAACTGATGGTAATTATTTAAAAAAAAGACTGTGTTTAACTTTGTCTAATGGAAACTTAGCTGCATTTTTGTCTATATACCAAAAGTTGAAATTATTGAAAAGGCTGCTGACTCTAATGAACTTAGAAAAGTACCAGTCCAGTTTCATGTTGAAGTGTTTATGCCATGAGTTCATAAGTATGAAAAGAGGAAAGGCTAACGACATGCTTTTGAATCCATCAACAATTCAAGTAATAGCTTAATGTTTAAAATGTTTTGTAAGGTTCAGTTTTCCAAGATCTGTATTCATGATCTATAAAATTAGGAAATAAATTGAAACAGTTGTCTATAAAAGAGTATCAAATAAGCTTTCAACAAAGGTTCACCAAATTTTTAGAAGTTTAGATCCTTTTATTATTATGTGTGTACTTCATAGGAATAATAATTTATAATAACTACTAACTGCATCTCTGTTTTCAATTTATTGTTACCTTTACATGCATAAGTATAATTTCAACCTTATGCTATTTCTGTGAGTCACATGTAATCACTTTAATCTTGCAGAAAAGGGAACTAAGGATCAGAGTGGTTCAGTGGCTTGTCTGAGAGCACAAAGGATGAGATAGTAATGGGGTGTGATGTTTCCTGTCTGGGTGAACCCCTTCCTCTGAGTGTGTCTTGGACTCCAGTTAATGACTTTCCAGTGAGAAGTGTAAATTATTGCTGTTTAAATGTTATTTTGCTGCATCTGATATTCTTGGAAATAAGTTTGCTGTCAGGGAAGATTTCCTAAAGAGTAGTTTACATTTGGGGCACCAGCGTGGCTCAGTCAGTTAATCCAGACTCTTGCTTTAGGGTGAGGTCCTGATATCATGGCTCATGGTTGATGGGATCAAGCCCTGAGTTGGGCTTCATGCTCAGCGGGAGTCTGCTTGAATATTCTCTCCCTCTGCCTCTCCCCCTGCTTGCGAGTGCATGCTCTCTCTCGCTCTCTCTCTCTCAAATAAATCAATCTTAAAAAAGAAAAAAAAAGAGTACATTCAGTTATTTCCATTTGTTCCTATTTCCACTATTCAGTTTCTACTTCAATGTTCTCACTAATATCTTTGACCTGGGATAGTTAGGTTATATGCTTTCTCCTACGCTATAAAAAAAAAAAAAAGAGAGAGAGAGAGAGAGAGAGAGAGAGAGAGGAGAGGCTGTGTGCCTTTACTGCTGTGGATCAAATTGTAGGCACTCAACCAAAACCTGTAGGAAGAAGCAACCAGTAAACAGATGAACAGGCTATGACGAGCCTTTGCATATGAAGATTCCCCCAGATCCTCCCTGTACTGATAGAAGTTCATCTGAGAGGCGCTAATAAAGATTGGAAACTCTTACTTTGCACACCAGCCTGGGGCCAGACAGGGCCAGGGGTGCTGCTGGACATCTCAGCACTGAAGGAGAAAAGAAGAAAGGGAACCAAATGTTAAAAGGAAAGAGTTGGGAAACCGGAGAAACAAAAGGGAGAGAAAGCCAGGAAGGAAGAGGCGAAGAATCTTGGGGAAGAGGTGGGGGCCCAGGGAACCGTGATTAGAGGCTCGGGAGTTCTCAGAAACAAGGGGGAGCGGATTATCCTGTTGCCCACCCTCTCTCTTCCCTGTGTCAGGACCCTTACACCCCAGTGCCCTGCACAAGTCCCCACTTGGACCCCTGGGTGCACCTTCCCACCCAGGGCAAGGCCTCCACAGCCCTAAGGAGACCTGTGCACTTGGAACCCTGCCCTGGGCCCCGGGGTCCTGGAGTGCACCATCCAGCTGGGCCCCAGGTGCCTCCAAGGCCTTCACAGACCGCCCCATCCATCGCCTCAGGACAGACAGCTGGGCAGCGGAGTTGACCCTTAGGCGCAAGGTATGCTCTGAGTAGGGTCTCAACTAAAGCGCTACCCCTGGGTCCTGAAGGCCATTGTCCAGGCCCTGGACAGGCAGAGTGGGTCTAGAGTGGCCCTGAGGGGTCATCATATTGACAGAAGAGAGGAGTTGTAGGATGACCCAACTTCGTTCTGACTCCAAGATCCCTACTGAATCTCACCTAGGCCTACATGTAACTGACTCTTCTGTATGGCCTTCAGATTTTGCTTTTTCTTACCTAGTTGGAAAACAGAAAGCATTACACATAAAATCTTTTAAAAACCCAATCACACCTACTCCCAACACCCACAATTAACCCTATCAACACTTTGGCATCTTTGCGTCTCGTCTTTTTTTTTTTTTCCTGTGTGGATACAAAACACAGTGATGCTGGTGCTATATGAATATATGAACATCTCCTTGTAAATTTTTAAATATAATTTCAAACTTAAAGAAAAGTTGGAAGAATAACACAAAGAATGCCTCCATGTCTTCTATCCAGATAAGCTGCTTGCCCACAATTTGCTTCTTTTGCTCCATTTTTCTTTTTCTTTTCCTTCCTTCCTTCCTTCCTTTCTTCCTTCCTTCCTCCCTCCCTCCCTCCCTCCCCCCTTTCTTTGCAACATTCTCTCTGCAGTGATTTTTCTGAAACATCAGAGGCTAAGTTCTAGTATTTAGTTTATTCCAAAATATTTCATGTGTGTTCGCTACAAACAAGGACATTCCAGGGATCGCAATCAAGAACTTGAACATTGATACAACACTGTTATTTCAGTCACTGCCCAAAGTTGTTCTATTGTCCCAATAATGTCATTCCAGCTATTTTGGGGTTTGGCTCAGAATCCTGTCCAAGATCAGGCATTGTGCCTAGCTGTCATGTCTCCTTAGTAAGTTCCTCAGCTTCCTTTGTCTTCCATGACCTTGACATTGTTGAAGGGTATAGGCCAGTTATTTTGTAGAATGTTCCTTCACTTGGCTTTTTCTGACATTTCTTTGTGATTGGATTCAGTGTGTTTATTTTCGGCAGGAACATAAGAGATGTGATGTTGGTTATTTCCTAGAACATTGTAGTAGACAGTTTGGAACCCTCCAACAAGGTTCCTCTGACTATCCTGATTCCTATTCCTGACTCTTCCATCTCCCGTATCCCCTACCCCAAGTTGGATATAACTACTCTTAAGTGTGTATCCTCCCATCCTTTAAAAATATATTTACAAACCTGTGTGTATTAAGAGACAATCTGTACTATCAATTTTATACTTTTGTAGTTCTGCAAGTAGCTATACATAGAAGATGTTTGTAATGTGTTTGAACTCCATCCTTGATGATGCTTATGGACCTACATGATTCCTTTCACCACGCAGATTCTTCAAACTAATGTGGGCCAGGGAATTTCCCCAGGTGGCTGTAAAGTGGATTCCACAAGATCATTTCTGTCTTGTTCACTACCATGTCCCTGGTCCAGGGCATTTTTATCACGTGTGCTCAACGAATTTCGGTTGGATGCACTGAGAGGTCTCCAGGGTTAGAGGAATCTTCCAGGCTGACTCCAGGGCAATTTCCCATACCTGGTTCAATCAGCACCTGGAGAGCTTACTGATCCCCCCAAATTGTGATGTTAGCTCCTGGATCAGAAAGTTCTGATGCACGAAACCTCACCTTTCTACAAGTTTTCTTAAAAATTTGTTTTTGAATTCATGTTAAGAGAGAGGAACTAGTAATCAAGATTAATGTTAGCCATACTTTCTTACTGTCATAAAAGAACATTATTAGTATTTGAGAACAGCAACTCTCCATATATTGCTGCTATTAAAACTTCAACACAAAGCTCTTTCAGGATGTTTTAATGATCAGTGAATGACTTAATGAATGTTGAGCTGCAGGCTATTAACCCTGACTCTGACCTCTATTAGCTATGAATTAAGGCAGAAATGTAGGCTGCTAAGAAGGGATCCGAATAAATGTGGGGCATAATTAAGCTTCAGTGGGTCCCTGGATTTTTGCATTTCCCATCATAACCTGTGTAATTGCCCAAAGAGTTGATCACTCTGAATCTTAAAAACATAAAACTTCTTATTCTTTGATTCTGAGTTTGTATATGGATGAAATGGTGTGCATTCTTTGTTCTCATTTTGAAGAGTAGTGGGGAAAAAAAGAGAGACTTGAGTATAAGTAAAATTGATGATAGAGGAAGACAACTGCCATGCTTTTGACCATGTAATACAATTGTCTGAGGGAAATGGCTTAGTATTCATGTTTTCGCCAAAAGAGACTTCTGTAATTGGCCCAGTGCAAACACGCAAAATTTTACCCTCTTGCAAGAATCAAGCGAAGCCCATTTCTTCTAATCAATAGGATATCTGATTAGGTCGTAGATTATACAACTCTGGTATATCAAATTCAGTGTTCTTTGAATATTTATGAAGCATTAGGAATTCAGTTGGTCAATATATTTACTCTGTAAGATTTCACATTTGTTTTTTGATTTGTAGCTTTTGGACAAAGCAAAAATCACTCCTAAAGGTGATGATTTGAAGACAGATTTTCCTGTTGTATAAGCCAAATTGGCTCAAAATAGATTTCCTTCTTTTTAGTCAGGTTTCCTGGCATAGAACTTTAAAATTTTGGAGGCTTATAATTCCATTTTTCATTAGAAAGGAAGAAAGATAATAAGGAAAGAGAGAACATAGAATGGAGGGGAGAAAGAAAATAGACCTTTTCATAAAATTAATTTCTCCTTTGAAGAGCTATGTAGAGGCACAAAGGATCCTCAAGTCCCCCTGAATGACAGATGTGAAAAGTTATGTGCCTGGTTCATTGATAGTGATCAAGGGAGCCTCGAACTAGAAATAGGGAGCCCTACAACCTAATGGCTATTGACATATAATAATACCTAACTCTTGGACTTAAACTCCAATGTGGATCCCTTATAAAAATTCATGCTAAGGGATTCTTTATTATGCCTGGAGACTCCATTTCTCCTCTGGTCCTACCAGTAAGGAGAAGGATCCTCCCCCCGTCCCCCAAAATATGTGTCATCTGACAATGGTCCTTGAAGAAGCAAAAGAGGAGAGAGATGGAATATATGTATATTTGTATGTATATTTACATATCCCACAAGTATTTCAAAACCTGGGATAGAGGCTGAATTAATTAATGACAATACCAACCTTTTTAAAGACTGTGAAAGTGTAGGTTTATTCTTCTTGAGGAAGCAGGATCACTCCATGTTCAACCCCATTAAATCAGGCAGAATAATGGCTCCCTGAAGAGATCGGCATTCTGGAACCTGTGAATACATTACCTCATTGGGAAAAAGGGATTTTTGCAGGTGTGATTAAGAGAAGGATCTTAAGACAGAGAGGTTATCTTTGATGCTCCAGGTGGACTGTGGAATCACAGAATTCTTAAAAGATTGAAAAAGGAAGCAGAAGAGATGGAGGAAAAGTGACAAGAAAAGCTGGGACCAGAGTCAGGAGAAGGATTTGAGGAGTCTCTGCTGCTGACTTTTAAGATGGGAGGAAGTACCACAAGCCAAGAAATGTACACCATCTCTAGAAGCTAGACAACACGTGGATTCTTCCTGAGAGGCTCTAGAGGAATATAGTTCTGTTGACACCTTGATTGTAGCACGCTAAGACCCATTTTGGACCTCTGACCTATAGACCTGTAGGATAATAAGTCTGTATTGTCTTAAGTCACTGAGTTTGTGGTAATTTGTCGTAGCAACAGGAGAAACCTAAAGCACCGATGCACTGATTTCCAGAAGAGAGTGTCTGATGTTCTGTAGTGCAGCCCTGACTCTGAAGGTCTTGCGTTCTAGATGGTGCCACTACAGGATGGTGGAGACTCTGGATGCCCAAGGCTCTGAGTCACCACATTACTACTTAGACCAGTGGCAGACTGTGCTTGGATGAGAACTCAACTCTCTTCTGATAAGACCTGGAGATTTTAGGGCTGGTTGCACTTGGTAACCTCGCCTTTCCCCAAGCTCTGCCTGGTAAACTCAGGTCTTCACAGATGAGGCTAGATGGGTGGTGTGCTAATAAGTGCTTAACAGCCAGTTCTCAGAAAAAAAGAAAAAATAAAAACCAGCCCTGAATTGTAATGTTGCTGATTTCTAATGTTGTAGATATTCCCACTATGGCTAACTCAAGCTCCTTGTGATTTCACTGAATGAAAAGCCTTACGCACAATCAGCTTTTGTGACTGTGTCGCTTGTTCCAGCCCACTCCTGGGTGAACCTTGACTGGAACTAAAAAACGGGGCAGAGTTTGCCTCCTTTGTAAATTTAACAGTAGCATATCTATAAAAGACACACAGCCTGTTTGTGGTAACAATAAATTGCAAAGGCTATATTTAGTAATATTTTGTATTAAGACTTTCAAGCCAGGAATTAGAAGATTGAAATCATACATGGTAAAATGAAGGCTAGCACTTAAATTTTAAGATCCATTTAATGTACCCAATCATGACAAATCATTTGGCAAATTATCTTATGAGTTTTGGTTTTAAATGATAGCTACCTATCTTATTTTTGTGGAAAGTGCAAGTTGCTGCTATAGTAAAATAAAGGAAAATGAAAACAGGACAGTTTGGACGTTTTTTGTACAATGACTAAATTAAATGAACTTTTGTACATTTGTTTTATTAGTCAGTCATTATTATTACCTATGTAAATATTTAGGAGTATATAAATGTCAACCTGGGAGTTTAGCTAAGTTAAATTATAGTTTAAATAACTATCATTTTTATAGAATGTTTCTTATGAGACTCAATGTCACAAGCTATGTGTTCCTATAAAAAGAGTCTGCTTAAATTATCTGGGAAAATATTTCAAGTGTCATTTTTAAAAAATATTCTTAATATCAAATAATAGTATGATTTTCTAGTGTTAATTTAAATGTATTTTTGTAAAGCCTCTCATGAAATTTGGGACTTCAAACCAATTCACTGTTTAAAAAGTGAATAGTTTATAGTTTTCTTAACTCTCCTAAGGAGGGGTGCCTGGGTGGCTCAGTTGGCTAAGGGTTCAGTTCTTGATTTCGACTCAGGTCTTGATCTTGGGGTTGTGAGGTTGAGCCCCAGCGTGGGCTCCATGCTCTGTGCAGAGTCTGCTTGAGATTCTAGAGAGTCTCTCTCTCTCCCTCTCTTTCTCTGTCCCTTTCCCCTGCTCATGCACTCTCTCTCTAAATAAATAAATAAGTAAAATATTTAAAAATAAAATCAAATCTTCTAAGGACTTAAGAGCCAACATACAACTGCCTGTGATTAGAGATAGTTAAGTATTGTGAGATAATTATGACTGGATGAATTATTAAATATATTCATTTTTAAAAGTAGAAACTTGTGTTTAACAAAGGAGTGAAAAAAACCCCAGAGACTAAAAATGGAGGGAGGGGGGATAAATGTATATTGACACAAAGAACAGAAAAGGCAATGCTTGGCAATTTTGCCTAGAATGAAGGAACCATGAGGTGGGCTTCCCTGTCTGCATCAAAGCCCCTGACCCCATCTTTGAGGTGAATGGGTCCTGTCACCCAGACTCCCCAGAAGAGTTGTTCTCTGTTTGTGCTGTCTGTTGTCAGCATGAGGAAGGGGAAAGTTGTCGGTTTTCTGTGTTTTTTGTCCCCTTGGTCTAGAGTGCCGCCTCCTTCTCTAATGTCTGTTAGCATACCTGTCGCCTGTAGAAGATGGTGAAAACGTCCGTCACTGGTACAGCTGTTAGAAAATACTTATTCTGCTTAGAAGCCCAGTGAAGACTGTGGCCAGGCCTCATTCTTAAGCTCTGTCTTTGTTTTCATTTCTATCAACTGGTCAGTCTCCTCCGAAGATCTTTCACATGATGCCCTGCTTCTCAGTCAGGCCTTGATGCTGTGGACACGTGTGCATGAGTATGTGGGTGCACACACACACCCATGTCCACATGCTTATGCAAGGCATGCATACACGCACGTGTGCATATACAGAGCTGTGCATGTGCATGTACACATGCACACACACACAAGATCGGGAGATTTGCAGCCCACACACACATATACATATGCACACAGAATTTGTAGCCTTGAATCATTGAATTACTTGGGGCCTTTCCAGACAGCCACTTGGCAGTACTCTCCCCTTGCTTTTGTACTTCACGGCTTGGCACAAAGAAACAGAGTGGGGCAGGTGATGGAAATAGCACCATCATGTATGTGCTCTTCCACCGCAGTCCCTACTGCTATCAAAGCCATCCTGCAAAGTAGGTGCACATTTGTGCAAGGCTGCAATGACAAAGAGAAAAGCTTATCCTCCCCACTGGGAGCCATTTGTGAAGATTCAGGTTGATTTTATTTATATGGAAGAAATGCTGTCTGGGGGAATATATCCTAGTAATTGTGCATGTATTTGTAGGATGGCAGTAGTGCACGCGTGTGCAAAGGTGACAGGACTCATTTACTTCAAAGGTAAGATTAAGGTTTTGGAACAGAGTGATCCAGCTGCTACATAATGATTCAGACAGGTGGGAAAGTCCAATGGGTCCCTCTAAGATAAATTTAAGGACTTCTAAAATACTTTCCACATTTGGTTTATTCTATTAGACCACTATGAACATCTATTTATTCCATAGGTCACGTTGTAAAAGGAATGGTGACACCCTTATGGATTGACAATGCTTTAAATGTTCACATCATCTAGAATTAGCAGAGACAGGGAAACATTGAAATTTTGGGGGAAAAAAAAAAAAGTAGCCAAGTTCTGGGCACAGAGCCAAAGCAGTCTGGTGCAAAATCTATAGCAAATCGAATAGTTGGATTGTGTTTGAGCCTGTGTTTCTGGAAAGCAGTGCGTGAGACAAAGTTCACAGAGTGCAGATATTTGATTTAGCATTGTGATTCCAGGAAGCAGGAATT
Organism: Lontra canadensis; assembly: GCF_010015895.1. Taxonomy (NCBI): domain Eukaryota; kingdom Metazoa; phylum Chordata; class Mammalia; order Carnivora; family Mustelidae; genus Lontra; species Lontra canadensis. The sequence goes on along the minus strand of NW_022631016.1, from coordinate 12,825,611 downwards.
CAGGACATAGGGAATGAAACAAAGAAGAAAAGGAAGCCTATACCAAGAAGCATTATTGAGTTGGCCAGTCCTCTGCGTAGCCAGTGGTCCATCCTGCCGGAACTGCTGAGGAGCTTCATGAAATGTATCTCAGAAGGGCCTACATGAAGGCTCAGTCATTTGAGCTTCTGACTCTTGGTTTCGGCTCAGATCATGATCTCAGGGTCATGAGATTGAGCCTCCTCAGGCCACATGCTCACAGGGGAGTCTCCTTGAAGATTCTCTCCCTCTGACTTCCCCCCACATGTATGAGTGCTTGCCTGTATGTGTGCGCGCTCTCTCTCTCCCTCTCTCTCTCTCTCTCTGGAATGAAGAGATAAATCTTTGGGGGATAAAAGGTGACTACATAAGAGAAAAGGAGGAAGAATTTTTCATTGCCTCCAGTTTCCATTTGTTAAGGGTAGCTTCGTGGGTGGTAATATCCCCTAATATTTTAAAGTTCCTGAGATGGTAATCAAAAGTTGTGTGCACAGGTCGAAACAAGGTGCTGAGATTGAACTTGCCTGAAGCTACTAGAAACATGGGCAGAACCAGTAGCTGAGCAAAGGCTAGAATGAGGCAGTGCCGAGTGGATGCACAAGAACTATCTGATACAGATTGATTATCATAGTCAGTTTCCGCTTGGTGTGCTGCAGTAACAGATAACCCTGAAATCTCTTAAACAACAACAGTTTATTTCTTGGGCTTTCAGACTGAAGGAGAAGCCTCTATTTGGGACATTCCATGCTCATGGCAGAGGGAAGACAGCAGAAGCATATGATGACTTTTAAGGCATTGACTCTGACATGATTAATATCACTTCTCTTCATGCTCTATTGGCCAAAGCAAGCCATAGGGCAAGTAGCACAGACTGGAAAGTAAACTCCCCAGCGAAGCATTTCGAGTCACATGGCAACAGGCAGGATTGTACCCTGCTCTCACAAGGAAGACAGAGAGTGAGCAGGAGCAATAATCTACTCTAACACAAGGGATCTTCCCATAAGAAATGTTTACAGGAAGGCCTGTGAGACTTCTTAGTACTCCCCCAGTGGTCAGCTAGATAATGAGTGTAACTAACATAATTATTACAAAGCATTGGTAGTACGTGACAAAGTATTCCATTCACAGATTTGAGAAGCCCTCCTCCCTGAGCCTGACACACGTGATAAGAGAGAATGCACAAAAACTGAGTTCACATCCAGATTCATCAAAGACACGGACACCAGTGTTGCTGCCAAGGTAAAGTCTTCCCATTCCCATCCATGTATCTCACAATAAGATGACATTGGCCATGTTAAAAATACACACACACACACGCACACACACACACACTCACTCACTCACATTCCCTTACACTTCTCTTTTTCTCTTAGACCCGAGGACTGAAAATAGAAACATCTGACTTGAACTTCACAAAGGTGGTAAATGTCCACAGGAGCTCTTGGGTGCTTGGAGATGTCCTGCCTCTTGCTCTCAGATCTTCTATTTTCATCATGGCTTGTGCATAAGTAAAATTCAGTTCAAATTTCAGAATGAGCTGACTACCATTGAGATCTCATCCCATGGCTTCTGCCCCATATATGTAAGATGCTTAAGGAAATCTTGCAGAAAACTGCCTTCTTTGTAGAGAAGAGATTTTAATTTTTAATTGGCATGCTATCTTAGTCTATTTAGGCTGCAATAACAAAATAACAGAGATTGGTGGCTCATACACAACAGAAATTAATTTCTCATGGTTTCAGAGGCTGGAAGTCCGAGATCAGGGTACGGACGTGGTCATGTTCTGGAGAGAGCTCTCTCCTGGTTCATAGCTGGCAACTTCTCTCTGTGTCCTCACATGCTAGAAGGGGTAAGGGATCTCTGTGGAGCTTCTTTTATAAGAGGACTAATTCTATCAGGAACTAATCTCCTTTCATAGGCCCTACCTCCTAATACAATCAACTTTGAGGGTTAGGATTTCAACATGTAAATTTGGGGAGACACAGCCATTCAAACCATAGCACATGCTTATTTCCTACCAAGTAGAAAATTTCCAACCAACTTGTGGTTTCGGCTGCCTCTTAGCTTTTAAGGCACACACCTTCAAGGCGGATACAGTATTACTTTTATAGCTTGACTGAGGTGTAATGAGCATACAAAAGGCAGCACATAATTAATGTGTACAATTTGGTGAGTTTGAACATCTGTATGTACTCTTGTTGCTGTCATCACAGTCTGGGGAATAAACATACTCATCACCTTCAAAGGGCAGACTTAGGATCACTTGTCTCTTTCCTGCCAAAAACTGTTGTAACCATTTTCTCATTAAAAAGTGAGGGCTTGGAACTACAGTTCTTCCTGACCAGTTATTCTACTATCAAAATATGTCTGGACAGCTGCGGTGCAGATACAGGAATTCTAAATGGCATAGCCATCTAAAAGTAACTGTTTAAATAAAGTGAGAGGCTATTTAGGCTATTTAGGAGAATAAAATGCTGTTTTCTCTGCAATTACTGTAATAAACCCTAACAGTGAAAACTGTCATTGAAACCAAACTTCAGGGACTATCACGACCTCTGGAATGTAGCCTTAAATTTCTAAAAAGCTTTTTGTAATACTAACTGGTCATCATTTGTAACAATATTTAACTTAATGTCTCTCACAGTATTTTATTTTTTTAAATTTTAAAGATTTATTTATTTATTTGAGAGAGAGCGAGAGAGCATGAACATGTGCAAGTATGGGGAGGGAGAGAGGGACAGAATCTCAAGCAGAGCCCCCCCCAAGTGTGAAGCCCACTGAGGGGCTCACTCTCATGACCCATGAGACATGACCTGAGCCGAAATCAGGGGTTGGCTGCTTAGCCGACTGAGCCACCCAGGCATCCCTTAATGTCTGCATTTTTAGCAGACATGTAAGTAGGTTTGCTTCACTTTCCAGAAAAGCTTTGGAATTTACTTACTCCACCTCCATGCATAAAGGATAAGTATAGTGATGACTCCTTATGGTCAAACAACTCAAATAACTTGCTGATTACTGTCGCATAACTGGGAAGGGCCTTTGGTGTTGTCCTAATGAGGTAGGATAAGATAAATAATGTAAGAGGAACCATAAGTAAGGGCCAAAACGGTCTTAGAGGTAACAAGGTGAAGAAGTAGTAAGGACTTGATACCAGTAAAGGCTGTGGGGGATGGAGGGAGGTTGACTGCCGCTGGGTTGATTCTGGGGACAGGTGGAGACATTTATCCCTGTCAAAGCCTCTCCCTGCATATGATCAGTGGGATTATATAAGGACCCAACATCCCATTACGTGTTTTGGTTCTGGTTGAATGTGACATGTATAAAGAATAATAAGGCTGACTTGCCCTTGTGATTTAGGGAAGGAGGGCAGAATGACTGTTGTAGCCACTTCTAGTTACATTTGACAGAGCAGCATTTGGCTCTGTAGCTGGTCAGTCTGCTGATTATAAGGGCATATTTTTCTTTGTCCTCATAAAAGTAGTTGTTCAAAGTGCAAAGATTTAATACCAAATTATGCCTGGATTTCAATAAACTCAAAATAAATTATTAGACATATCAATTAAAGTCTCTAGGGATAAAATAATGTTATGATCAGGAATTAATTTTTTCCCTGTCATATTTACTTTTAAAAGGCAGGGGAGTACCCCAGTAGCAATGAGTCCACCTACCACCTTGATCTTGGTTTTTAATAATATTCTCAAATCAAAGGAACTAGAGCTTTGGAGAAATGACTTATTCTAGGACTGAGGCAGGAAATACAAAACATCAGTCTAAAGTATTTAATAGCATCAGAAAGTATGGAAGTGCCCCTCTCCTCTCCAAACCCCACAGTGATAGGGTCTGTCAAAGGAGCACAAGAGCTAACTTAAAAGATTTCCCAATAGCCAAAACTGGAACAATTTGAGCAGTAAAATAAACAAAGTAGTGCTGGGTTATAATCTGAAGAATACATAAGTATCCCTATGTCCATACCCTATAAATAAGAGAGTAAATTAACAAATGCAAGAGAAGAGACACATCTGTGCAGAAGAATTCGAAATATGTTTATAGATAATCTGAACTGCAGAGGGAGAACGCAATTCCCCATTCCTCGGGTGTGGGCTGCAAATAGTGAATTCATTCAAGTATGGACAGGAAGAGGAAGAAAAGAAAAAATTTGCAGTGGGAAATCTGACAAACACTGCCTTAGCGAGGTGGTCAAGGTCCATATCAACAGTCATAAATCAAGTTGATGGTGTATACCCATGGTATGATGTAATGAAAATGGCATGTTAACCTCCGTGGTCTTCCTCCCCATAACTTATAACCCCAGTCTTATCATGAAAAAAATCACATTCCAGTAGTGGATCATTCTACAAAATACCTGAATGTTTTCTCAAAACTGTCAGTGTCATCGAAAATCTGAGAAATGGTCACAGCCAAGAGGAGTCTAAAGAGACATGACGACTAAATGTACTATAGTGTCCTGGATAGGATCCTGGAAGAGAGGAAGGACATGAGGTTAAAACTAGGGAAATCTGAATAAACTAATGACGTTAGTTAATGTTAATAAGAATGTGTCAATATTGGTTCATTAGTTACAATAAATATACCATACTTATTTGCAGGTGACATGATACTATATATAGAAAACCCAAAAGACCACCAAAATCTACAGGAACTGATAAATAGATTCAGTAAAACTGCGGGATGCAAAATCAATGTGCAGAAATCTGTTGCATTTCCATACATTAATAATGAAGCAGCAGGAAGAGAAATTAAGAAAACAATCCCATTTATAATTACACCAAAAATAATAGGATACCTAGGAGTAAACCTAACCAAAGAGGTAAAAAACCTGTACTCTGAAAATTAAAATATTGATGAAAGAAATTGAAGATGACACAAAGAAAAGGAAAGACACTTCATGCTCATGGATTGGAAAAATTAGTGTTGACAAAATGTGTATACTGGGGATGCCTGGGTGGCTCAGTGGTTAAGCCTCTGCCTTCAGCTCAGGTCATGATCTCAGGGTCCTGGGATCGAGCCCCACATCGGGCTCTCTGCTCAGCAGGGAGCCTGCTTCCCCCTCTCTCTCTGCCTGCTTGTGATCTCTCTGTCAAATAAATAAAATCTTAAAAAAAAAAGATTCTTATAAAATGTGTATACTGCCCAAAGCCAAATACAGATTTAATGCAATCCCTATTAAAATACCAAGAGCATTTTTTCACAGACCTGGAACAAACAATACTAAAATTTATATGAAACCACAGAAGACCATGAATAGCCAAAGCAGTCTTGAAAAAGGAAAACAAAGCAGAGCTGGAGGTACCACAATTCTAGACTTCAAATTCTATTACAAAGCTGTAGTCATCAAAACGGTATGGTACTGTTACAAAAGTAGACACAGAGATCAGTAGAACAGAATGGAAAGCCCAGAAATAAACCCATAACTCTATGGTCAGTCTTCAACAAAGCAGGAAAAAATATCTGATGGGAAAAGGACAGTGTCTTCAACAAATGGTGTTGGGAAAACTGGACAGCTTTATGCTGAAGAATGAAACGAGACCACTTTCTTATAGCATATACAAAAATAAACCCAAAATGGGTTAAGGACATAAATATGAGACTTGAAACAATAAAAACTGTATGAGAGAGCACAGGCAGGGATGTCTCTGACATTAGCCATAGCAACATTTTTTAAAATATGTCTCCTGAGGCAAGGGAAACAAAAGCAAAAATAAACTGTTGGGTATTCATCCTTTCTGATGGAGGCATAATACCCAACTTTTGTAGCAACATGGATGGGACTGGAAGAGATTATGCTGAGTGAAATAAGTCAAGCAGAGAGAGTCAATTATCATATGTTTTCACTTATTTGTGGAGCATAACAAATAACATGGAGGACATGGGGAGATGGAGAGAAGAAGGGAGTTGAGGGAAATTGGAGGGGGAGATGAACCATGAGAGACTATGGACTCTGAAAAACAATCTGAGGGTTTTGAAGGGGCGGGGGGTGGGAGGTTGGGGGAACCAGGTGGTGGGTATTAGAGAGGGCACGGATTGCATGGAGCACTGGGTGTGGTGCAAAAACAATGAATACTGTTACACTGAGAAAATATATATATATATATATAATAAAAAAAAAAAGAAAAGGAAAAATAAACTGTTGGGACTTCATCAAACTAAAAAGCTTCTACACAGCAAAGGAAACGATCCACACAACTAAAACACAACCTAAGGAATGGGTGAGTATAATACTAAGTGAAATGTCAGACAGAGAAATACAAAGACCATATGATTTCACTTACGTGTGGAATTTAAAAAGCAAACAAATAAGCAAACCAGAAATAGACTTAGAAATATAGAGAACAAACTGGTGGTTGCTAGAAGAGAAGAGGGTGAGGAGATGGGCAAAATAGGTGAAGGTGATTAAGAGGTACAAACTTCTAGTTACAAAGTAAGTAAGTCATAGAAATGAAAGAGTAGAACATAGGGTTAGTTAATAACATTGTAATAATGTTGTATGGTGATAGACAATTACAACACTTACGGTAGTAAGCATTGTATAATGTAGAGACTTGTTGAATCACTATGTTGTACACCTGAAACCAATGTAACATTGTGTGTCAACTATATTTAAATAGTAAAAAACTTTTAAAAATAGTATCAAGGGCAAAATTTAAGGGGATGCCAACATGAGTCATATTTCACTGAAATATTTTTCTTTTCTTTCTCTTTTTAAAATATTTTATTTATTTATTTGAGAGTGAGAAAGAGAACACGAGATGGTGAGGGTCAGAGGGAGAAGCAGACTCCCCACTGAGCAGGAATCCCAAAGCGGAACTCCATTCTGGGACTCCGGGATCATGACCCCAGCCAAAGGTAGACATGAAACTGACTGAGCCAACCAGGTGTCCCTGAAAGATTTTTCAAAAACGAAATGAATGTAAAAAACCCATAATGAATCAAATATCAAAATCTTATTTTTTATTTTTAAAATTTTAATTCCAATGTAGTTAACATAGAGTGTTGTTATTAGTTTCAGGTGTTCAATACAGTGATTCAGCACTTCCATACAACACCCTGTACTCATGATGACCATACACTCCTTGATCCCATCACCTATTTCACCCTTCCCCACATCCACCTCCTCTCTGGTAACCAGTTTGTTCTCAGTTGAGCCTCTGTTTCTTGGTTTGTCTTTCTTTTTCTATCACTTTTCCCCCTTTGCTCATTTGTTTTCTTTCTTAAATTCCAAATGAGTGAGATCATATGGTATTTGTCTTTCTCTGACTTATTTCACTTAACTTTACCCTCTCTAGCTCCATCTATGTTTTTGCAAATGGCAAGATTTCAATTTTTAATGGATAAATAGAATTCCATTATTCCACTATATATATACATATATATGTATCTATCTATATACTTCTTTATGCATTCATCTTCACATATCAAAATTTTTTTAACATTTATTTTAGAGAGAGAGTGAGCATGTGCAGGGGAGGGGCAGTGGAAGAGGGAGAAGCAGACTCTCTGTTGAGTGAGGAGCCTGACATGGAGCTCAGTTCCAGGAGCTTGAGATCATGACCTGAGCTAAATCAGATGCCAAACTGACTGAGCCATCCAGATACCCCCATATAACACAAGTTTTTTTTTTTTTTTTTAATGATTTTATTTATTTATTTGACAGAGAGGGAACAAACACAAGCAGGGCAATGGGGCACAGGAAGAGGGAGAAACAGACTCCCCACTGAGCAGGGAGCTCAATGCAGGGTTCGATCCCAGGACCCTATCATCATGACCTGAGCCAAAGGCAGATGCTTAACCAACTGAGCCACCCAGGTGCCCCCACATATCACAGTTTTGTTAAAAAGACAGAATAATGGGTTGTGAGGCAAAAGGTAAAATCAGTAAATCAAATCAGATATTGATCTTATCTTCATTTAAATTTTTGACATTTGCCCATCACAGAATTTTTTAGAATTCATTTGATTTTTAAAGGATATTGCTGTAAACCATTATCTTTTTCAGTACTTAGTTTTTGGTGCTTCTCAATTTTGTGCTCAAACCTCACCCAAGCCTCAGTCCAGAATGTCTGTCTTAGATTTCATCTTCTTCCTCTTTTCCTTTGTCCTTCTGCTCCAGCCGCAATGGCTACCTTATATTCCCTAGAACAGACTAGACAAGTTCCTACATTTTGGCTCTGTATTGGAATCCCCTCTTCCTGAAATGTACCAGCAAAGTACATAGCTTGGTTCCTCAGCTCTTCTCAGCCCTTTGTACAAACCACACTTGTTCTGAAAGGTCTACTCTGCCAACTGCACTAAATTTAAAATCTGTTTCCGTCCTTCTGCAGCTTCCAAATTTCCTTTTTGGCCCTGTCTTTATTTTTTTATCTATTTTTTTTAAGATTTTTTAATTTATTATTTGACAGAGAGAGAGACACACAGTGAGAGAGGGAACACAAGAAGGGGGAGTGGGAGAGGAAGAAGCAGGCTTCCCGCCGAGCAGGGAGCCTGATGTGGGGCTTGATCCAAGTACCCTGGGATTATGACCTGAGCTGAAGGCAGATGCTTAATGACTGAGCCACCCAGGTGCCCCTTTACCGTCTTTAAAAGAAAAAAATCTCCATTGCACTTCTCATTTCTTTTACCAGATAGTTTTCTGAAGGCAGAGGTGTGTGTGTGTGTGTGTGTGTGTGTGTGTGTTTGTTGATTTTGGTCACTGCCCAGGGCATAATAATTGTTCAGCAAACATTTGTTGAATAATGAGTGGTTTAACCACTCCAAGATCCACTGAGAGGCTTTGGAAGGGTCACTGATTCATTTGACTCAGATAGACATCAACTGTATAGTGTTTAAGAAATAGAACAGACTCAGTCCGAAAGGCTAATTGAATTAAGGAAAGTTTCTGCAAAATGGTATTGGACATGGTCATTGACTTTTTTTAATATTGAAAATCTGCATTTATCCCACTCTTCATCAAGAGTAGGAGACTCCCAAAATGACTTGGAAAACTATGCCAAAACCTATATTATAAAATTCTAAAAATTACACTTAACTACTAGTAAGTGAGGAAAATGTTGGTGTATTTTGTGGCTGTTGCGGTCCTTGATGTTGCAGAATTTATCTGGCAAGGGCAAAGTGACCCATACTGTAGTCTGAAATTTGAAAGTCTCTGAATCTGTTGACTCAAAAAACAAGTATTTCACTGATCGTCTTTGTTTTTCCCCTCCAAAATGAATATTTCAAACAACTAGAAATAGGTGTTATAATATAGTGAACACTCAGATTTTCACCAAATTGTCAAATTTTACTGTTTTTCCCTGCTTGTTCAAATTTTCCTTTCCTTTTTTCCCCTAAGAAATAAAACCTGATAGATAGGCTAGATAATATATACCTCCTCTTTCCCATGGTCCTTCCTCCCTCTCCAGTTAAGTACTCTCTTAAATTTGTTGTTTGTCATTCACATGCAAGTTTTTATACTTTCATTAATATGTATGTATCCATAAACAATTTATAGTTGCCTTGCAGATTTTAAAACCTTATGTAAATTTCATCCTACTGTATATATCCATCTGAAACATTTTTTCTGTTGTTAAAAATTATGTTTTTAAGATTCATCTATGTTGATATATGTAGCTTTGGCTACTATAGTATTACACCCTAGAAATATGCCTGCCCACCATTGTAAACAATGTTGTACATATCATTCATCTTATTTGTGTCCTTAGGTATACAACTGGTCACTTTCTAGGTTTGCTGCCTGGGGACAGGTGTGTGTATCTACAACTTTACTGAAAGTTGAGTGGTTGTTATTCAAAGTAATTATGCTGGGGTGCCTGGGTGGCTCATTCAGCTAAGCATTTGACTCTTGATTTTGGCTTAGGTCATGATCTCAGGGTCGTGAAATTGATGACCAACTCCATACTGGGTGTGTGTGACACCTGCTTAAGATTCTCTCTTCCTCTCCCTCTGCACCTCCACCCATCCCTCCTCCACTGCTCGCTTGCTTGCTTTCTCTAAAAATAAGAGTAGTTATAGCAGTTATGGGCATTTTCCGTTAAGATCATGGCATATTTTCTGGGAATCTGTTTTTTCGTACATAAATGATATCACCTAATCTAACCTCTCATCTCAAACTCCATTGTTCTTTCTAAGGGACTTCTAATTTTATCCAGGAAGCTCATCCATACTCAAAGGTTAAGTTTCTATCACTACTGGAAGTTTTCTAGAGAATTAACATAGGATTTAAAAGTAATTTCATGAAAGGAGCCCTAAAATATTTTAAGCAGTCATATCCACAGTGGAGTGATCTGCAGCTTACTGCTCTGCAGGACGGTCTCTCATGTTAATGTGTAAAGGTGTTGTTTATTTTATTTTATTTTATTTTATTTTATTTTATTTTATTTTATTTTATTTTATTTTTTAAAGATTTTATTTATTTATTTGACAGACAGATATCACAAGCAGGCAGAGAGGCAGGCAGAGAGAGAGGAAGGGAAGCAGGCTCCCTGCTCAGCAGAGAGCCCTATGTGGGGCTTGATCCCAGGACGCTGGGATCATGACGTGAGCCGAAGGCAGAGGCTTAACCCACTGAGCCACCCAGGCACCACTGTGTTGTTTATTTTTAAAAAAATGTTTTTAATAGACATATTAGTAGAGAGAGATGTGAAAAAAAAAAGCTTGGAACAGAAGAATGATGAATATATTATAATCAGTTTAATCAGCGTTACCTGCAGGTCCTTCTATTCACCCAATGATCATGAACCTGGAAAGGGGAAGAAGATGATTCATGCTGTTCCCGTCAGAGGCTGGGTTCCTGGAAGCAGTCTTGGGAGAGCTCACTGCATGGCTTCTAGCAGTGCTCTTGAAGCCTCTCCGTTTGCCCATACACCAATACTTGAGGTGGAGATAGGGAATGGGAAGGAACACTCTGCACCACTGTCTTTTGGCAACTTTTATTATATTGCTATACTCTAAAGTAAACCTTAGCCCCTCATTTTCTGCTCCTGTTGTTCTGTGATTATATCACTTTTCCCTTCTTTTCGTATTCCCTTCTGTCCTCAAAGTGAAAGATACCAGATATAGAATGGCAGGTCGGGACACACTAGAATGAAAATACTGTATCTACACTCATGCTTGGGTGAAGGCGGGGGAAGGATAGGTAGTGGTGTTTCCTTTGCCCCAGTTTTTGCCCCTACCCCCAGCCAGCACTGAAACTTTCCTTGTGTCCTTTTAATGGTTCCGCTTTATATCCCCCAAAGCGTTTTTGGGTGAAACAGTGGCTCATGGTCTCCAGGTCTCTCCTCCCCACCTACAAGAGTATGTTATATTTTCTTTTGTGCCTTTCTGCAGTGGGAAGAAAACCTGGTTAGACAGCTGATAGGAAAAAAAATTCTTCTAAGTAATTTGTCCATAACATTAAAGCCCTATTAGTGAACAACATCATTTTGGCAAAAAAGGCACCACTTTAATTCAAGAGAACATAGTCCAGCTGTCAACTTACAACTGCTTCAATTTCCCAACCAGTATCAGGAGGTCATTTGGTAGAAAATGGCTTTGTCACTACCAAGCTTAATGCCACTGCTATGGCTGTGTTCCGCTCTCCCACTCTAAAGTACAAACGGGACTTCTAAAAATGCTTGGGTGGATGGAGGTTAACATTTTTCAGAACTTTAATAGAATTCCTGAACTTGCTTTTCTCAAGGTAATAAGGGACTTAGTCTCAGTGGAATAGTCATTTGGGAAAAGGCATATGCAGTGTTCCAACTCTACAGACCCTAATGGGGAGAAATGGGGTGAATTAAGGGATTTATCTTCATGTGTTCTGGTGGTTGAAACAATGTTGTGCAATTTCTATGTCACTTAGATCATGTCTACTGGAGTAGGGAAATGGCTTTAAGTGACTTCCTGAACTTTCCTCTGTACAAATAGTTTAGGGGGGTCTGAGAAACTTTGCACACCTAGACTTGAGCAGTGGTTGGGTTAATTCAAAAGACATTTATTAACTGCTGATGACATGCCTTCGTGTTATGGGTGGGCTTAGAATGTATCTCTGATACCCTAGTCCCTTTCCCCAGTAAGCTTCTTGCCAAATATATTAGTTTTGTCATGCTGTGGTAACAAATTAGCACAAACCAGTTGGTTTAGAACAAAAGAAATTTATTCTTTCACAGCTCAGGAGACCAGAAATCCAAGATCATGAAGTCAGTAGAGTTGGTTCTTCATGGAATAGCCGAGGGAAAATTGACTCTTGCCTCTCTCTTAGGGGGCTGGCAACAGTCCTCAGTGTTCCTTAGGTAGTAGATACAGTCTCTGGGTTTAGATCTAATCTCTGGCTGCATTCCAATCTCAGCCTCCATCTTCACATCGCCTTCTTCTCTTTGTGTCTCTCCTCTTCTTGTAAGAATACCACTCTCTGGATTTAGGGTCCACCTAAATTTCTACATGATTGCCATCCATCACTCTTTGAACTGCTTGTGTTCATGGTAAGAACTCAGAGATGCCCAACACAGAGTAACACCACCTCTGTTACCCCTGTGAGTGCTGAGAAGACAGAGCCCGAGAGAGAGCTGAGAGCTGAACCAGATCACCTATATACTTTATGTGAGCATCAGGTCTAACTGTCCATGCTTTCCAAGTCACTACCAGGACACTATTTCCCATATTTCCCAATACCTCTTCAAATCCAACCAGTCACACAGTTCTCTGAATCTCCCACCTACTGGCAATAATGAACTGTCGGCCATTAGCAAAATCCTGTATCTTTAACAGCTTTTCTCTGTACAAACTTTGATCTTTGTGATCCAACTAAAATTCACTCCCTAAGGACTCTGATTTCCTTGTAAACCCTTCATATGGTGCTGTTTTTCTTAAACACACTGTGTACCACTAGACCTGGAGATGGGGTAGAAGATTTTTTTTCCTTTTGGCTACTTATAGACACTGTCTCTTCTCCTCCCCCTCAGAAATCTCCAAACCGCTTGTCAGAACCCACCACCTACTAATTTTCCTGTTGGTAGTCATCAACCTACATCGTCACATCATCATTCATTGAGGTTTTTATTCCCTGGCTCATGGTCTTTTTCTCCAGCAATTGGCATCTCACTGCTTTTACCTTCCTTCCAGACATCTTTTCTCAGCCCCACCATAATCACTCTAGAACAGTGGAGTCCAATGAAAATAAAATCTGAGCCACAAATGTGAACTAATTTTAAATATTACTGTGGCCACATTATAAAAGTTAAAAAGTGAAATTAATTTTCATGATATACTTTATTGACCCAATATTCAAAATACTATCATTTCAATATATGATAAACATAAAAATATTAATGATATGTTTTATGTTTTTATACTGAGTCATTGAGACTTAATGTGTATTTTATGTTTGCAGCATATTTCAATTTGAATGAGCCATCAAGTATCAGTCCTTAGTGGCCACACATGGCTGGGGCTACCATACTATATGGCTCATTCAGCACTAGATAATGGTTATACTCCAGGTTTTGTCAGAACTAGTAACTGAGACACCACCACCCTCCTGATCTTGAGGGTCTCCTACCCTGATATTGCTTTCTCACTTCCTGAGTCATTGACCCTAGAACTCCCAGTCCAAGAACTCTTCTACTCTAAGACCTCTAATCAACTGACTTAACTCTTCTTTACTGTCCCTTATCTAATAGCCAGACTTTCCTTCTTATGCAGCTTAACTACTACATTCTACCCACTGCAGTGACTCCCTTACAAATACCCTCAATCCTTTGCTCCCTCCTTTGTGTTTAACTAGTAAAACACCAACTCTAGTTAAGCTTGGCTCTTGACACCTGTTCCACACCTGCACCAGGGCAGCTGACTGTGTCTGCAGAAAACACATAACCACAAGAATCTCAAGTGGCGTCTTGGAAATGTGCTGTATTTCCTTAACCAGTGAAGTCTCTCATTCTCTGAGACAACTGTTTTAACATTTTCGCATCTCTTCCCAAACTGATTATCCTGCTCCACATTTCACTTAGAGAATAGAAGCAAAAGCAGAGGAGAACAATCTCATTTTGTTCCAGCAAATCTATCAACGGTGCCTAAATCATACCATTCTGTCTGTTGTACCTTTGACAGGTACAACATGGAGTTGTATGTAATGAAGGGTGTGTGCTTCTGTCTTAGGCCCACCTCTCCACCTGCGCTTGGATCCTAGCCTAGCTCACAAGTCAAGGCCTTTGCTCCTACGCCTATTGCTTCCCTCTCCTCCATCATCAGTTGCTACCTCTACAAAGGAACACATCTCATCCTTAAACAAAAAGGCTATAGTATATCACAAGTTATCAAAAAATTTTCCCTCTTGATCTCCAGTCTCCTCCAAGAACTGCCCCACTTATCTGTTCACCTTCAAGCAAATTCTTTGCAGGAGTTGCCTATTTTTTCCATCCCTAGTTTTTTTGCTTCTAATTTTCTTTTTAATCCCCTCTATTTAGGCTTTTTTCCCTATTCAAGCTCCCCACCCCTTGAAAGTTCTCTTGTCAAGGTCATTGTTGACTTTCATCTTGCCGGATCCAATATAAATTTCTCGGTACTCCTTTTATTTCAATTTCAGCACATTTGACACAGATGATCTATACTTCTTAAAACACTTTGCCTTCTATGATTCAATTTCTTGTTTTCCATTTACCTCATTGGCTTCTTCCCTTTCACTCTCTTGATGAATCTATTATCTCTCCCCTTCTCTTCATGTTGGAATGTCCCACAGCTTACTTCTCAAAATTCTTCCCTGTAACTGATCTCATCTCATCAAATCTCATGGCTTTAAATAACCCTACATGATGATCTCCCCAACATTTTTTCCTGTCTCACCGTTCTGTCTCTTTAGCTCCAGGGACTCTTACAATCAGCTGCCTTGTCAACATCTTCTACAGGCCTTCAACATGATCTCAAATGTAACATTTTCAACTCACAATTGATTCCCCTTCCCCCAAACCACTCTTCCTCAGTTATTCATGTCAGAAATCTAAGATTTGAGTTCTGATTCTCTATTTTCCTCCATATGACATTTTTCATCTATCAGCAAGTCCTGGATGGTTTATTTTAAAAATACATATGATTCTAATTCCAATTCTTATTACTTCTCCCTCTAGTACCCTAGTCCAAGGCACCATGGTTTCTCTGCTCCAGACTTTTAACTTCCACAGAGTGAACCATTCAATGTTAAGTCAGTATCCTTCCAACTGATTCCATGGCTTTCTGTCACACATAGTACAAAATCCAGACACCTTGATATAGCTTAAAACCCCTACATGATCTGGCCCCCGCCCACCCCAGTGACCTCATTGCCTGCCATCTTTTCTTATTTCCATCTTTCTACAATGGCCTTATGGTCGATCTCTGCAAACACCATGATCATTTCTGGCCCAGGCGTTTGTGCTTTTTAGTCCTTCCCACTGGAACACTCTTTTAAAAGGGCTTTAAGGAGCTTGTTCTTACAAGTTTATTCAGGTCTTTTCTCCAGTGTCCACACTTAAAAAGTATAAACACCACTGCCACCACCACTAAAACATATCTGGGACTTAAACCTAGTTTACATGATGCCCCCAAATAAATAAACAAACATAAATAAATAGAATCTCCAAAAAAAAAAAATAAAACCAACAAACTCCTCTTACCACCTGTGATATTGTTTTCCTCGGTCTCACTTCCAGAGGATGTCAGTCAATGTGTGAGAAGCTCAGGAGAAAAGAAGACCTTCAATATTCATTGATGAGAAGAAGAAGGAAGAGCAGGCCTTAGACTCTGCTTAATGTCTCACCATCCCTCCTGACCAGAAGCATTTTGGCACGTATGGTTGTTTTACTGGGAAGATAGATTCAATTTTTCTTTTTAATAGCTCTATTAGTTGGGATTTCTGTTTAAATCCAAATATTCAGATTTGGCTCAGATCCAAAACAGCAATGTCTTAGACAAGAGAGTTTATTTCCTTTCATTTAGAAGTCTGGGATGGTATCACTACTCTGCTCTGCAAAGTCTCTAGAGGCACAGGCTCCTTCTGTCTTGTTGCTCTGCCATCCCTAGAATACCTACTGGCCATTCCAAGTTGGCTCCCCCTCCAACACGGAAGAAGGCGGGGAGAAGGGAGAGCAAACCCCTTGCCGTTAAGGTACTAATCCAAAAGCAGCACACGTTATCTCTACCAGTACACCGTTGGCCAGAATCTGGTTATGTGAGCATGCCTAGCTAGCTATGTGGGAGATGGATAAGTTTGTTTAGGATGTATTATACACTGGCTGAAAATCAGGGGTCTTCTTGTTACAGTAAAAGGGGTCGAAATGCTGTTAGGTAATGATGAGAAACTTAAATAATACATATTTGGTAAAAATAAATAATCACAAAAGAAATTATAGAATGACTGCATTGCAATGAGCTATCATGTGTACATGTATGTGTGCATATTTGTGAATGTGTATAAATATTTGTGTGCATATAAGAGAGAGAGAGAGAGAAACTCTTGAAAGATTGATAGGCTCTCCCCAAAGAGGAGTTCAGGGAGGTTTGGGAAACATCATGGAGTAAGTCTGTAACTTCCCAAGGCAATGATTGTAGCCAGGCATCAATAATTTGAGTTCTTAATGCCTGCTGTGTTTTTACTTCATACAAATGCATGAGGATGAACCTCTTACTCTGTGTGTTAGGAACATGACATGATTTATACCTGCATAACCAGATATGTGGCATAACAAAGAACTTTTTAATTTCCTCATTAGAATAAGTAATCATGACTGCAAACAGCTATCAGTATGATTATAGGGTTTAGTAATACCTATGGATGATGCAAGTCTGATTTTAGGTGTAACGGTCGCTCCCTCCTCCTCCCCCTTTAGCTTTGCCTTGACTGCTGTTAAATGCTATCCTTTTAATCAGTCTTGATTGCTTCTCCTCGCTTTGAGACTTGCTTAGAGACTCCTCAGAGGCAGATTGTTTCATGGGAGACAGCTGTTCTTTCGTAGCTCACACTGACTGCGGTTATATATAGTGACGATAATAATTGTCGGCACATACGCACACAGCACATGGGGACCCACTGATGAAAATTAGTGTTTTGTGCATATGTAGTGCTTTCCTTTGATTGCATTTACAAACATCCAGCCTCACTTCTCTCCTTCAGCTGCTGCAGTGTACCTCCTTCGCTCACAGAGGGGTCAAAAGTTGTCCCCTCAGCCTCCAAGTCTGCAATACAACTTGATAATTAACACTCTCACTGTTTAGGTTTTCCCTTGCAGGTTCTATTTTAATTAAAAAAAAAAGATTCAGATCTCCAGGCTTTTAATTCTTTGAATAAAGCTTTTATTTGGTACATGTAAAGTAATTTCTCGATAAATTCCACTTACAAAACTGCAATGTATGTGAAATTGATACATTTGTAACATTTGGCTCTATTTTCACTTTCCATGAGGCACCAACGACTATTAAAAAAATGGTTTAAAAATATTGATTACCCTTGGGAAGAAAAGTGGAACTAGATCCTTCTTAATGTGTTTGATAATACTTCTTTCTTTGTTTAAAATACCAACCCACGTTTCTTCACTGATCATCTAAAAATTAAAATAAGCAATTCCTAAAAATGGAGACCATCTCTTTGAAATAACAAACAGTGACATTACAAAGCACCCCCTTATGTACCAGGTGTTTGTGGGGTCAGCCTAATCAGATATCATATGCACACTGACAAAGGTCTCTTCTCACTGCCAGACGGGACATCTCTAAAGCACAGAATATGGTCATTCGCCACACTGGCCTTTCAATAACAATGTATTTTGCAATTGGTAGTTGTATTAAAGGTCATGATAATTACACAAGGGTGCATACTCTTCAGGGTCTCTGGTTTTTATTGGCTTTTAGATCTTCATATTAAGTCTTTTTTTCATCTTAGTTTTTGCATATCCTCATGTTAACTTTTCATTGTCATGGAAAATCCTATTATTTTTTGTTTCTTTTCTTTCATGTAACACATCACAGCATTGTCATTACCACAATTTTCTTCACACTTTACTGCAGCATTATAAATTTCCCTACATCCCCTTTGAATGGTGTTGGGACTGTGGTAGAGTGAACTAGATGGTTTTCCCCAAAAGAGAGACCCCTGGGAGAGGGCACACCATGTCTGAGGTCACAGATCACCCCAGTGACCACACTTTATGTGGTACCCAAGTCCAATGCGATCAGTGATTATGGAGGAAGTGGCTCCTCCCATTCAGAGCCTCCTGGCTTTTCTTGCAGGCTGGCTTCCCTCTTGCTGTGTCTGGCCTTTCCTGGTTGTTGTTTTCTGTGGGTGCAGTACACGACAGACTACGTTGAGCAAGGCTTCTGCTCTGGGCTCTATCTCTTCCTATATCAGTTTTGATACGCTCTCTGAGCCTATGTACTTACATTTACAAGGGGTGGTGAAATGGAAATAACGAGAGTTGGCTGACTTGCCTTCTAATTTGGATTTTGTCTATTACTGACTGCGTGACCTTGAGCGGTTTACCTCCTCTCAGGGATTTGGGCACAATGCATGAAGTCACACATTGGAAGGGTCTGCCTTGTATCAGAGGTTTATAGTTCTCTGTCTTCTTGTTCTACTGGCCTCCCACCATTTTTGTGAGAGTCTGGTGAGATAAAATGAGAGAGCACACTTTGAATGTTGTCTGAGAGTGTTCATGTGGTTTTCGGTTGTGGAATGAAGAAAATTGAGAAGGGAAGTATAAAAGAACAAAACCTTTTATATATGAAAGGAAGGTAGAATTTTGCAAGATCTTATAATGAAGGCTAAATGGCTCCCCAACCTTTTGAAAAGGAGGATTGGAAAAAAAGTATTTAATGACCTAAGGCATCATAGAGAAGTTAAAGATACATGGGGAAGACTTATTAATTAACAAAAGACAGACTATTGGTAATTTCTAAAAGACTAGAAATTAAGATTAAAATTTAGAGAGAAGAGGGTAAAAATATGTGGCAAAAAAAATCAGAATACTAATATAAAGTAGAGTGCTTGAAGCACTTTAGAAATATTTCCATTAAGGTAGGGGAAAAAAACCTTCAGAGAAAAACAAATATGTTAATAAATGAGATAAAATTCTCTGACTTTTGCAGATGGCTTGAAGAAATCAATAATTCAAGGTTTTTTACATATATATAAAAATCTCTTGAGTGGGTTGCCACTAAAAGGAATTATTGTTACCAACTGTTACCATCTCAAATAAACCATCTGTAGGTTCAATGAAGAGAGCACCCCAAGTGGTCTTTCCCTAAAAAAAATTCAAAATGTTACACAGTAAATATGCATTAAAAATTGTAATCTTCTGTGATGGGTTGAATTGTGTCCCCTAAAGAAATATGATGAAGTCCTAAACTCTGGTACCAGATTTGCCTCTGGTATCCTATGGAAATGGGATTTTTGTAGATGTAATTGAGTTAGGATGAAGGCATAGGGTAGGTCTTTAGACCAGTGTGACTGGTATCCCTTTTGAGTAGAGGGAAATTTGGGCACAGGCACAGATACCCAGGGGGACACATGAGGACAGAGACAGAGACTGGAGTCACATAGCTGAGAGTCAAGGAATGACAGAGAATGGCAGAAGCTTGGTATAGAGCAGGGGGACCAACCCAGAATCTCAGAACTGAGAGAACATTCCTATTGTTATAAGCCATCCAGTCAGTGATAGTTTGTTACAGCAGCCCTAGGGAATGAACACAAGTTCCATCTTCTTTCTCTTGTCCTTCATGATGGTGAAGTACAGAAGGAGACGTCCCTCATGGGTATAGGCATCCTTTATAGAGAACTCGTGAACAGTAATATAGTTCAACTAACAGTTGGCTTGTGCTTTGTTACCACCATGGGTCACCAATTTCAAACCACATCAGTGACCATCAATTAGTCCTTCCCCCATATGTGGTGGTGGTGTAAGATCTAAGCATTTGCTGCAATTATTGTTGAATTTTAACAATACATATTAAGCTTCCAGTTAGCACACTGAAGTCCTGTATCTTTTAATGACAAATGTTTTCTTCACAGAAATTAAGTTGGAGAATTCACAGTTACATTGTCAGCCGCATCACAGATAGACCTGGCTACTCACGTTCCTTTCAGAATGGCACTTCAGAGTTGCTTGAGCTCTGGGTTTGTGTCTTCCCCCCTTGATACTAGATATTCCTGTGTTTAAAGAGCAAATTCAAAGTAAACAGTGAAAGCATTCTGCCTCCCTAATGTGGCCACTTGGAGTTTTTATTGGTGTGTAAGTTTTTTCAACAGAAAAATTGAAAAGCTGTGAGAAAGGAAAGCAAAGACATGGATGGTATTGTGGTTTCTGAAATTTATTCCAAAATAAGATTTTTATGATTCTTGACCAAACTTATTCTTGAATTTAAGATTTTTTCTAACTACTTGTAGGCCTGTGGCTTGATGTGTAGGTTATCTAAAATAAAATAAAAAGTGTGATTCAATCCACTGTGATGGAGACTGGGCGGACGAAACTCATTATGTCGTATATTGAACATGAGTGTATGAGGATCGATGTTGATGAAATCACTGACAAATTTGCAAGGACTTGAAAACAGAGGCTGTTCCACTATTACCCATTACTGTAATAAATCAATATATATGCATCAATCTTTTGATCTTTTTAAATATATATATATATATATATTCTGTAATAAAAAGTACTAATCCATTACTGCGTGGGTTTCCTACCACAAACTGTGATTTATTTTCTCACAGTTCTAAGGGCCAGAAAACTGAAATCAAGGTGTTGGCAGAGTTGGTTCTTTTTGGAGGCTCTGAAGCAGAATGTATTTCACGTGTCTCTCCTACTCTTGTGGCTGTACATACTCTCTCTTCTCTGCCTCTGCCTTCTGATAAGGGTTCTCCCCTGCATCTGTGTTTTCCTTCTCCTCTTTTTTCTATTTAAATATTTATTTGAGAGAGAGAGAATGCTGGCGTACACACAAGCCAGGGAGAGGGGATGAAGGAGAGAGGGAGAAGCAGGCTCCCTGCTGAGCAGAGAGCCTGATGGGACTTGCTTCCAGGACCCTGAAATCATGACCTGAGCCAAAGTCAGATGTTTCACTGACTGAGCCACCCAGACAGCCCTTTCTCCTGCTTTTATAAGGGAACTTATCATTGGGTATACAGATCACCCAGCTAACTTTGAGCTCCTCCACTTAATTACATCTTCAAAGACCCTGGAACCAGGTGTTAGGACTTGGACATATCTTTGGGGGAACCACAATTCAACCTAATACAGGGAACTTTTTCCTGTTTTGTACTGCAATATTTATTTTATCTTTTAATCTTTTAATATTTTTGGCATGATTTTGTATGCAAAGTTTCATAAAAGAAAATTTTCACTGTCTCTATTTCTTTTGTGGCCACTATTATTATTAATTTCACTTTATGAGTATTACTCAAAGTACTAAAAATGATTTTGATTTATGGAGGAAAGTGGCACTAAAAACTATCCACTCCAAGTGTCAAATAGCTAGATATGGATTGTTTCTGGACTGAGTTCTCCAAGTTATACAAAGTAGAGTAGAGGCTGGAGAGAGAAAAGATGGAGAAGAATCTGAAAACTCATCAGGATGGTGATCTCATCTTGTAGAACTTAACAGCATGAACTTTGGAGTTTGACCATTGGGATTCCAGTTGCCCTTACACTACACTACAGCCTGTTGCCCTTACACTAATATTTGATCTTAGTATGACTTCACCAAATGCAGAGACTTTTCAGAAGAGGATCCAGGAAGGGAAACTCACAATCAGTTTTCACTTGAT
Organism: Lontra canadensis; assembly: GCF_010015895.1. Classification (NCBI taxonomy): domain Eukaryota; kingdom Metazoa; phylum Chordata; class Mammalia; order Carnivora; family Mustelidae; genus Lontra; species Lontra canadensis. The sequence goes on along the minus strand of NW_022631016.1, from coordinate 12,803,816 downwards.
GTGCATGGAAGGGTGCAAATGGAGGAACCGGGGGGCCCTGCAGAGCCTGCAAGGCTGAAGCAGATCCAGGCAGCTCAGGCAGAAGGCGGTGGGGGAGTGGCTCTGGACTCAGACGGTAACACACCAGCACAGGGACTGGGAGAGAAGGAGCCGGCCACACCGTGCTAACTTCAGTGTCTATTCTTTTATCTGTAATGGAAAAATGGAAGATGAAAGAAGATGAATGAGCCACCCAACTAGTAGATCATGACATACCAGTGCTAAATAGACCTTTAGAGAAGATATCATCCAAGCTCCTTCATTTTCTAAGAGAAATGTGAAGTCCACAGAGGTCAAATGTATCACCTGAGACAACTCATTGTGCTGGTGTGGAAGTCACCATTCCACAATGCAGGAAGAGTGTGCGTAGCTCCCTTAGTAAGCTGTCATTACCTGCCGCGGAGACTCATTTGAGTGGTGTCCTACATGTTTATACAGAATAATGTGCCAAGCAAATACACCTATGCAAGTATTGCAATTACAGCCTCGAATTTATTACAGGAAGAAAATAAAAATAAAGTGAAAAAGATTAAAAACTGAGTCAAATAATACACTTTACTCAGAAATACTTACCTTGTGTAAATTTAGTCTCAGATATGTTAAATGACAACCACTTAGAAATGCATTACAGAATTCCTTTAATAAAATGTAAAATCCAGAGTTAATAGCTATATATATATATTTTAATGACACACATTTATTGCTGCACATAATTCATTGCATACATTAAGTATGAAATTTCCTGTGGGCAATAATAAATGTGATTTATAAGTCACAAATTTGTGTGAAGTCTATTTCTTATTCTCTTGAGGACAGTTCCAAAAACCATAAAAAATTTTTAAAAAGTCTAAAACAATTGGAGATTTGTTTGTAGAATCATCTTTGTTTCAGTTCATTCTATAATATATTTTAAAATACAACTAGCCTATTTATATTCCTATCATAAAATTATAAAGAAATTAAAAGATCCAACCTTAAGGCTTTCTTCTTTTTAATCACTCAAGGATCTTACTAATTTTTTCAAGATTTTGAGTAAATAATTTTCTTCTGTTATTTAAAAATGAACTTTTACTACTACAAAATTAGTGAATATAAATTATAAAAAGATTTCTAAGATAATTAAAAAATGAAAACACAAGGCAACCTATTGAATGGGAGAAAGTATTCGCAAATTATATTTCCTGATAAGAGGTTAATATCCAAAATGTAAAGAAATTACACCAGAAAAAAACCACAAATAATCCCCTTAAAAATGGTCAGAGGACCTGAATAGACATTTTTCCAAAGAAGGCAGACAGATGGCCAACAGACACATGAAAAGATGCCAAACATCACTCATCATCAGGGAAATACAAATCCAAAACACAATTAGATATCACCTCACACCTGTCAGGATAGCTAATATAAAAAAGACAAGAAATAACAAGTGTTTGCAAGGATGTGGAGAAAAAGGAGTCTTCATGCACTGTTGGTTGTAATGTAAATTGGTGCAGCCATTGTAGAAAACATTGTGGAGGTTCCTCAAAAACTTAAAAAGAATACCGATTTCTACCATAAGAGTTCTATAGTTTTCAGAGTACAGATCTTTCACTTCTTTGGTTAGGTTTATTCCTACGTAGCTTATTGTTTTTTGGTGCAATGGCAAATGGGCTCCATTCCTTGATTTCTTTTTCTGCTGCTTTCATATTGGTATATAGAACTGCAACAGGTTTCTGCACATTGATTTTATATGCTTCAACTTTGCAGAATTCATATATCAGTTCTAGCATTGTTTTGGTGGAGTCTTTTGGGTTTTCTACATAGAGTATCATGTCGTCTGCAAATAGTGAAAGTGATTTCTTCTTCGCCAGTTTTGGTGCCTTTTATTTCTTTTTGTTGTCTGATTGCTGGGTCTAAGACTTCCAGTTCTATGTTAAATAGTAATGGTGAGGGTGACATCCTTGTCTTGTTCCTGTCTATAGGAGAAAGGCTTTCAGCTTATGGATTGGAAGAACAAACACTGTTAAAATGTCTATGCTACCTAAAGCAATCTACACATTTAAAGCAATCCCTGCCAAAATACCACCAGCACTTTTCACAAAGCTAGAACAAACAATCCAAAAATTTATATGGAACCACAAAAGACCCTGGATAGCCAAACCAATTCTGAAAAAGAAAAACAAAACTGGAGGCATCACAATTCCAGATCTCAAACTATATTACAAAACTGTAGTCATCAAGACAATAATGGCACTGGCACAAAAACAGACACACAGGTCAATTGAACCAAATAGAGAACTCAGAAATGGATCCTCAACACTATGGTCAACTAATCTTTGACAAAGCAGTTAAGAATATCTAATGGAAAAAAGACAGTCTCTTCAACAAATGGTGTTGGGAAAACCAGACAGCAACATACAAAAGAATGAAACCAGACCACTTTCTTAAACCATACATAAAAATCAATTTAAAAGGGATGAAAGACCTAAATGTGAGACAGGAATCCATCAAAATCTTAGAGGAACACACAGGCAGCCATCTCTATAACCTTGGCTAAAGCAACTTTTTACTAGACATGTAGCTGGAGGCAAGGATTTAAAAAAAAAAAAAGCAGAAATAAACTATTGGGACATAAAAATAAAAAGCTTCTGCACAGCAGAAGAAATCATCAAAAAAACTAAAAGGCAACTTCATAATGGGAGAAGATATTTACACATGATGTATTTGATAAAGGGCTAATATCCAAAATCTGTAAAGAACTTATCACACTCAACACCCAAAAAACAAATAATCCAGTTAAGAAATGGGCAGAAAACATGAATAGACACTTTTCTAAGGGAGACATCCAGATGACTAACAGATATACGAAAAGATGCTCAGGATCAATCATCATCAGGGAAATACAAATCCAGACCACAACGAGATACCACCTCACACCTGCCAGCATTGCTAAAATTAACAATACATGAAACAACAGGTGTTGGCAAAGCTGCAGAGAAAGAGGAGCCCTCTTGTGTTGTTGGTGGGAATGCAAACTGGTATAGGCATTCTGGAGAACAGTATGGAGGTTCCTCAAAAAAAAAAAAAAAAAAAGTTAAAAATAGAGCTACCTTATGATCCAGCAATTGTACTACTAGGTATTTACCCAAAGGAAACAAAAATACAGATTCAAAGGGGTACATGCACCCCGAAGTTTATAATAGTATTATCAACAATAGCCAAATTATGGAGAGAGTCCAAATGTCTGTCAACTAATGATTAAAGAAGATGTGGTATATATAAATACTGAAATACTATACAGCCATCAAAAAATTATGCTTAAGTGAAATAAGTCAGTCAGAGAAAGACAAATACCGTATGACCTCACTCAGTTGTGGAAATTAAGAAACAAAACAGGTGGACATATAGGAAGGGGATAAAGAAAAAAAGGAGAGAGGGGAACAAACCAGAAGAGCCTCTAAATGATAGAGAACAAACTGAGGGTTGATGGAGGGTGGTGGGTGGGAGATGGGCTGGATGGGTGATGGGTATTAAAGAAGGCACTTGTGATGAGCACTGGGTGTTGTATATAAGTGACAAATCACTGAATTCTACTCCAGAAACCAATGTTGCACTGTATATTAACTAATTCAAATTTAAATATGTCACAGGCAGCGCGACAAATCGACCAGGAATGTGAGGGTAAAAGGATGAAGAAAAGAACTCAAGAAGCAGAGAGATGGGGGCAGGAGGAGCACTGAGGAGGATGTCCAACAGTGTTAAGTTTATTCAAAGCATTAAGGCCATATATATAGTGATATTACAATTGGAGAAGCAATACATCTGTGTCTAGTTAAACAGCCACAAGTTCCCATAATAAGTTTCACAATCAACTATAAGCAGACCTCATGATGCCAAATGGCTGATTCCAGTACAAGTGTTCTGAATTGATACAGCAAACCTGAAAGTAATTTATGGGCTGTACTAGGGCAGCAAGGACCAGCCACGAACTTATGACCCCAACTAAATTGTTCTCATTTGTTTAGCAAGCGTGTGGGAAGTCACGTAGGCGAGCGCACAACACATAGCACAGACCCTTTCTCAGTGCTACTCAACTTTTCCCGTCCTAAACCTTTGGTTATGTTATTCGGACTTTAAAGGAGGCACAAGTCAGGGCCTGGTTAGGTCCTCGTCTCAAGCCTTATTGTGGCCTCCCACATAAAAAAATAAACAAACAAAAAAACAAATAAGAATGCGTTATGATCCAGGAGTTCTACTACTATTTATCCAGAGAAAAGAAATACACTAATTTGAAATGATATATGCCTCCATGTGCTTATTATAGCATTATTTACAATAGCCGAGATATGGAAGCAACCCAAATATCTGTTAATATATATATGGATAAAGAAGTGTGTGAGTGTGTGTGTGTGTTAACACTGAACACTTTACACACTAGAATCTCACTCAGCCAGAGAAATAAGTCAGTCAGAGAAAGAAATACCATATGATTTCACTTGTATGTGGAATTTAAGAAACAAAACAAATGAACAAAGAAACAAACAAAAACCAAACGTTTAGTATAGAGAGAAACTGATGGTTATCAGAGGAGAAGGGGGTGAGGGGATGGGTGAAATAGAAGATGGGGTTTAAGAGTACATTTATCATGGTGAGCCATGAGTAATGTATAGAATGCTTGAATCACTCTGTCATACATCTGAATCTAATATAACACTGTATGTTAATTATACTGGAATTTAAAAAAGGAGATGTGGTATAAATATACAATGGAATGTTACTCAGCCACAAAAAAGGATGAGATCTTGCCATTTGCAACAACATGGATGGACCTATGGGGTATTATGCTAAGTGAAATAAGTCAGATAGAGAAAGAAAAATACCAAATGATTTCACTCATATATGAAATCTAAAAGTCAAATGAATGAACAACCAAACAAAAGCTGAAACAGACTCATAAATACAAAGAACAAACTGGTGGTTACCAATGGGAAGCGGAGTCGGGGGATAGCTAAAAATGAGTGGAGGGGAGTGGGAAATACAGGTGTCTAGTTTTGGAATGAGTAAATCACAGGATGAATGTTACAGCATAGGGAAGGCAGTCAATGGTATTGTGATAGCATTATATGGAGATAGACAGTAGCTACACTTGTGAGCACAGTGTGACATACAGAATTATTGAGTCACTGTGCTGTATACCTAAAACTAATGTACCATTGTGTACATTATGCTTCAATAAAAAAAGAAAAAAGATTAAAATATTCTATTCCCAACACTAGTAGCACTTTATTGAACATAGCTGTAAATTTTTATACTTGTACATTTTTAAACAAATGAGATAGTATGTGTAATGTGTAGTGAGTGATTTGTTTTTCTCAGTTAACATTTTCTATTTTTCCATGTAAATGAAACTATCCCAACAAGTATCCAAATCGTATTATATTGGCCCAATTATAACCAAAGGTTTTTACAGCAGGTTTGTCCCAAGAAGAATCTCAATCAGGACTATCCCTTGAATCTTTTTGTTATAGTAAGTCTGAAATCTAGAACAAGGGCTGCTGGCCAAATCCATCTGGCTGCTGGTTTTTGTAAATAAAGATTTATGGGAACACAGACATTCATTTATTTAGGTGTTGCCCATGACTGCTTTCATTCTGTAAAGGAAGAGTTGAGTAGTTGTGACAGAGGCCATGTAGCCCACAAAGCCTAAAATATTTCTGTTTGACTCTTTTCAAAAAAGATTCGCTCACTCTCAATCTAGAATAGAAGTTTTCTTCTTCTTCTTCTTCTTCTTCTTCTTCTTCTTCTTCTTCTTCTCCTTCTTTTAAATGACACCGAATTGTTGATGTGGTTGGACCTGTTTTCACACTTTCTGGATTTATCTGGTTGCTTCTTACAGTATCTTAGCTTATTCTTCCGACTGGATATTTTTTTCCCATTTCATTATAATAATCTCAATTACCGTCATGTCAGTATGACCAGGCTTTCATATAGATTAAAAGGACACATTAAATGAAATGAATGAAGGGAATTCTCTGATCCTACCAAAATTTTCTTTTTTTTTTTTCCTGAAATTCCTTTAACTGGGGATAAGTCCTTTCATCATATCAATAGGGAAAAAAAAAAGGCTTCAGTGAAAATATCTTAGGAGAAAGTATAATGGAGGAGCAGCACAGCCAATGACTGGATTTTAAGGCAGGGGATGAGAGGAGGAGGGAAGATAAAGCACTATTGGAAACCCAGTCGTACCAAGGTGTGAGTGACTGACAAGGTCCAGGCTTATGAGAAATAGAGCCATAAGGCATGCAGAAAGGTTTTGTGCTCCTGAAAGGGTAGAGGGAAGGAAAACCATAAAGAAGAGAAAATTGAAATTTCAAGGACAAACTATTCTAAAATTTTGTCTGGAGCCAATTCAGAGCAGTAAGCATTGCATGGGTAAGATAGTGTATCCAACCATTTCAAACTCAATGATGTTTCCATCTTCTTTGTCGGAGGTATCACATGGTCATACAGAGGCATCAGGAAGACCTATCACTTGCCTAGTCCTGTTCTGATTACATTTCTGTAATGTTGTTATCTACAAATTCCAAGTATCCTTTAGGGACCTAACCCTATCCTTTTACATGCAATATTCAGTATCAGTCAATGAGTTACAACAGAATAATTCGAAATCTAACAACACAATACCTTGAAAACTGTCATAAAGCTTGACACAATATAGCTTTTTTAAGTATTAGATAATTCTTCTGTGATCATTGATTATAGCATGTTAATTGACTTCTGCCCAAAGACCAGTTGATTAAGTGAAGCTGAGTTTGATAAACTTCCCAAAGCAAAGGAGATCATCACCTTATCTTAAAGGCAGGAAGTTAGAGAAGGATTCCTTTTAAAAGGATTTTGAGGTGTGGACAAAGTGTTTAAGATGAGTCTTTCAAAGCAGGACCTGGGTTGGTCTGGGGAACATGGGAAAGCAAAGTTCTGATGAGCAAGCTCTTTGAATAGGTGAACAAATCTTTGTTCTGACAGGCGAGTTGTTTTCCCAAAGAAAAAACTGTTTGCCTTGATAAATTGGCTTGCAAGGATTTCCTGAAGCAAATGGTGAAGTTAATTATTGGTTTCCAGTCTTATCTTCCAGGGCATGAATTACCTGGGACAATCAGGTCATATTCTCATAGGTGGTCTCGCTTTTCAGTCCTAATGGCTGAGTTATGTTGATGCAGATGGTCTCATGCCTCGAGAACTTTGTGGAAATTAAAAGAAAACTAGGACATAAAATTATTGCCTTAATTATTTTTATATATTAATCAGAGATACTTGTTTTGTTATACTGAAGTTATATTGGAAATTTTCTTATTTGCTTTCAGTGAATACCTAAATATTTTGGTCATTTATTTTGAGTCACCCAATTATTTATAAGAACAAATATTAACAGTCTTAAGCATACTGGACCTCTTCCCTTAGTGATAATTGTAGCTGCTTAGACAACTTTTTAAAATTAAAAGAATATGTCAAAGCTAACATGCTAGTTAATGGCGTCTGGAATGTTGTTTCTAATAAAATGTGAGGAAGGAATCCATGTGTTTGAATAGATATGAAAGAACAATTTTGCCATTTAAAATGATTTCTTCAGATATTTGATATATAAAAAAAGAGTATTTCATTTATACTTCCCCTTACATTTAACAGATATTTACTGGGCTTCTACCATTTGCAATTCACCATATAAAGTCTCTAGGGAATTCAAAGGTGAATTTTTCCAAGACCCTGCAGATAGCTTAATAAGATGGATAGCAGAGAAAAGCATAAGTGAGGGAGATTTTATGCAAATCAAGAGGAGTCATATAACGTATTTCCAAATGATAGTATTAAAGTCTAATTTAAAAAAAATTAAAAACGTGATTCTTATGCAAATACAGAATGAAATGAGTCAGATTTTTATTAACTCATTAGAGAGGGAACCATTAAAATGATAAAACTGGTCCAAAGATCGAGGAACTGGATATTTATCGGCACTTTGAGAAAAGAATGTTAAAATGTGACGGGTAGGTTAGATGCAAAGTTAGTTAATGTCCTATGGGGTAGGAAAATCATAACCTTGAGGATTATTTTCTTCCAGAATAAAATCGACAAGTAAACATGCAATTTCACACAGTCTAAGGTCTTAATTAATAGTAAATAACAAATTCAAATGCAGACATTCACTGAGATGATTAAATAATCTTTATAGGAGCCTGTTATACATGACACTGAAAGAGGTGTTTTCATATGGGAACTCCCAAGTGACATTTCTTGGAGATGTTATTCTAAATCCTGAATCCCAAGAAAAATCAGTTGAAAAAATAGCAAACAGGAAATATATTAAAATTCTCCTATGAAAATTAAAGCTTGTCAATGTAGAGACATTATTGGCTCAAAAGAATCCATGGACACCAAGGAGAAAGCAGGGGCAGCTAATGATCATACACAGAGTGGCAGGTTAAGTTCAATGTTTCTAGGAATGTTTCTAGGTAAAATTTTATACAATTTTTCTTAACAGACAAAACACTCTTAGAGAAAGCTGTGGACAAGGAATCATTTAAACATGGGAAAACACAGATGGGTGTGGGTAGGAGGAAAGAGGGGCTTTCTAAGCAAAGGGAACTCTGTGAACAGAAGCAGAACGTTTGGAAAGTGAGAGGAATCTATAAAACCTATAAACAAGGGAAGATGAAGATTGGACCAGATGGTAGAAGGTCTTGAGGTTCCAAGATAGGATTTGAGTGTTATTCTGTGAGCAGAGTAGTTATGTGATTATAGATGGGTTTTATGTACATAATTAAGGCAGTAGATTGTAGGAAAGAAGGTGAGGGAAGCTAGGTGGAAGGAGCCATGACACTGGGGTCAGGCAGATGGTTTAGGGCAATGTCACACTATAGGTTAGATGTAACACTGGCCTTAACTGTGTTAGCAGCAGTAGGTGTGGAGAACAAGGGGGAAATAGGTGCGCTGCTATCTTGGTAGTAGATTCCAAAAGGCAGGTCAAATGCTTGGATGTGTGTATTAGGGGATAGGGAGGGGCTGATAAGAATGCGAGAAGACTTAAAAAGTAAGTGTGAGATGAGGAAATACTAATATAGGAAACCTGGAAAAAGTACTTCTGCTTTGCCATTAAAATGGCTTATTATGATGATTATCTTGCCAATAAATTTGAATATTTATGAAAAAGATTTTCTGTAAATCATCTCATTTGAAAAAGTTTTGTTTCTGTGTCAATGTTATGGAAGAATTTAAACTAAATTCTTTCCAAAACATATTTTGTCTTTTATAAGAGAAGGTCATTTAGACAATAACCAACATACTATGGGGTCAGTTGGCTTTGGAAATAAGCCAATAGATAGCAAGGGTCTGGATAGAACCTCAACAATTGAGTATTCCAAACTTGGGTTCTGTTGAGTCTGTGTCTTAGTCTGTATCTCCTGGCCATTGGCATTATGAATAGACTGTGAGAAAAACAAAGGAAAGAGTTTTGGAGGCCGGAAGAGAATGGGTTGAGGGGAGGGAATGTCTCAGGAGAATAATCCCCCCTCCCTACCTTTCTCTTAGAAGAAAGAGAACAAACTCTATCTATGAGAATATGGAACATTAAAATCAATGCTAATACTATTGACTCATCAATTCATTCAGTCCTATATAATTAATTCTTATTCTGAGTACCTTGGATTAGCCGTCTACTTTCATGAAGGTTCCTGCATCAGCACTAAAGAGACACCAGGATATGCTGACTCCGTATAATTTTGTCTTGGTTTTTCTAAGGTATAGAATGGCTATACTTTTTTCTTTTTTTAAGATTTTATTTATTTATTTGACAGAGAGAGAGACAGAGAGGGAACACAAGCAGGGGGAGTGGGAGAGTGAGAAGCAGGCTCCTGCAGATCAGGGACCCCGACGCAGGGCTCGATCCCAGGACCCTGGGATCATGACCTGAGCTGAAGGCAGATGCTTAATGACTGAGCACACAGGCGCCCCTAGAATGGCTATACTTTTGGGAGGTGTTGATATATATGTTGTGGCATGTGTGTCTTTGGCATGTGTGTGTGTATATCTAATGTTTAGTTACTCATGTTTCTGCATTTTATTTTACATAGACACTATCTTGATATCCAAAGATTCTCCATTAATCAACTTAGTTTACTTGTAGTCTAGGATGTAAAATTAAGCACCTTAGAGATTATTTTCAAGCTGATATACTACAAAACATAATTTCTGTTAAAAAATGTTAGAATCGTGTTTCAGTTTAGTTGAACACATGATTTTATGTTTTTTACATTCCTAAACATTCTACAGATGTCAGTTATCTATCTGATCAGTAAATTGATACAAATCATTTAAGAAATCAGATTAACTAGGCTCTTCAAAAAAAAAATTGAAAAACAATCATGTTTGTGTTATGTGACTCACTGATAGCATGCCACACTGATACCATCAAGGAAATATATATTTGGTGTTATTTTTTAAGTCAAAATTCTTCAATAAGTCTGACTTGTCCAAAGATTCACATTAAATATGGGAACCTGAATTTCTTTTTAAAAGAAGCTCCTGAGCCCGTGGTTCCTTTTCTTTTGTTTTGTTTTACTTAAAAGGCTAGCAAAATAAAAATATCAGAAACTCAGTTGCTTTATTTTCTGGAAATTTTGGCACATAATTTATATAAGTACATACTTATTTCTATAAGCCAATCAGACAGGAGTTGTTTAAGAGCTGTTATAATCTAATAGTAACCCCTTGTGGTAGGAGAATATTTCACAGAGGTGGAGGTCTTTTTCAGGTATAGACACACAGGTATCCAAAGGACAGGTAATTCTAGGTCTCACAAGTCGGACTGAACACAGACGTATGGCACCTCACCTTTCTAGCTTTAAAAAAACTATCCCTCAGCTGAGATCACATGGAGGGCAAGAAAAAAAAGAGAAGACTAACAAACTGGATGCTCTGTTGTCCTTACCAACTCAACCAACACAGCTCACCAAATGGTCCAACCATGAAACCAGACTCCCATCCATCATCCTCCCAATGCTGCTGCTGCTAACCTGTCAGCCATGTACAAACTCATAACCACTTGAACCAAGAGTTTGTAGCTTCCCACACAAAACAAAACCAGGACCAAATCTGATGAAGATCCAAAAGCAAAAGGAAGGACTCAGCATCAAGTCAAAGAGTAAAAGAAGAAATAGAGTGAGCAAAAGTAAAAGTTGTAGAGTGTCCTGGAGAATCTCTCTGGGGGCCTAGAAAAGATAAGCCTGTGAGAAACACTTTTTGGACAACACGGTTTAATTTGTTCTGGCACACAGTCTACTTGGACATGTTTGACCATCTCCAAACAAAGTCTGATTTTTGGACAGTTAAAAATATTATTCTCGTTCAAATACAGAAAAAAAGCACATGTCAAAGATTTTATTCTTGTTAATTAATAAAGGAACTGGCAGGATCACAACACTGAAAAAATACTTCATGGTACAGAGATTTATATAATCAGAAAGTCAGAAGAATGCAGAAATAAATTTTCTAATGGATACAAAATTGGTTAGTGTCTTAGGGGACCCTATAAGTATAATAATTGGAGTTATTTTTTTCTGCAGGACTGAAATCTACCAGCAAACTTTAAACTTTATAAGGTTTCTGCTTTAATCAAATATAGTTAACAGTGAAGTCTCATACAGGTGCATTTGTCTAAATAATTATGACATGTGGGATTTTGAAGGCTTTGAGTAGACTTTGGATTTTTCCCAAAGTGCAGTGTTTTCAGCAGAGTGATGATGGTGGCTTGTATTAGGCAACTGGCAAGGGAAGCTGAGAATGCTCTGTGGATTTGAGATATATTTGAAGGAGGAAGATATCCAGGATGATTATCAGATTGCTGGCATGACAAGCTGGGGGTGTTTGTAAGCGCCTGGGTGGCTCAGTCAGTTAAGCGGCTGCCTTCAGCTAAGGTCATGATCCCAGGGTCCTGGGATTGAGCCCCGTGTTGGGCTCCCTGCTCAGCGGGGAGCCTGCTTCTGCCTCTCCCCTCAGCTTGACGCTCTGCCTACTTGTGCTCTATTTCTCGGTCAAATAAATAAAAACTTAAAAAAGAAACCTGGGGGTATTCAGGTGGCCTTTACTGAGACACAGAGAACTAGAGGGAGAGCAGATGAGTGGGTATGGGGAAGGTAACTTGGGAAGCACCAGGAGAGCGATGTCTGTGAGATAACTAGAGGTCATTGTGAGTAGACAGGTGGGTGTTGGGTCTGGGGCTCAGCAGAGAGGTCAAGATAAGAGATAATTGGCAGTGTGAGGCTACAAAGTATTGGGCATGGATGGCCTCTATGAGGAGAGATTACAGAGCAAGAGGTGAGCCCAGAATGGGGGCCTTGGCAGCCTATTCAAGGGGTGAGATGGGAGAAGAGGGACCATCAAAGAAGACAGACTGAGGGTCCAGTGAGGTAAAAAGACCAGGGAGTCAAGAGAAGAGAATGGGTTTTGAGAGCTTATCAAAGAAAACCGTAACACTCAGTCACTATTTGGGTTCACTTGTATCCTCTGAAAAATATATATTGAAGTACTAACTCCCAGTACTTCAGAATATGATTTTTATTTGCAAGTAATGTTGTTGAAGATTAGGATGAAGTCATACTGGAGTAGGGTGGGCCCTTCATCCATTATGGCTGGTGTCCCTTTGAGTCATAAAGTGTTGAGCACTATGACTTGGGCAAGAGTGGCTTTGCTGAGGATAAGGCAGAGCCAGACTGCAGTTGGGGGGTAAAGGAAACTGTGGGAAACAAGAGGTGGAGGCACCTTGCCGAGAGCTCTGATCCCCAAACCTCACGTGCTTACGGAAACTCTAACAAGTTTTAGGAAATGTCTATCTCTGTCATGGTTTTATGTTAACAACCTTTCACATCATAATTTTAAGTAATTTCTGCATTTCTCTCTCTCTCTCTCTGCATTCTTTGGGGTCCTGTACCCAATCTTAGCATGTGGAAGGGATAAGGGTTTCTCCACATTAATATGCAATTCCCAGACACCAGCAGGGTGTCTTACAATTCAACTCAATTCTGACACCATTTACCCAGATATAGCACTGAATTCCACAGGTTAGGGGCTCAATCCTACAAGAACCCTTTCTTGTCCCCACCTCCACTTCAGAGGCCAATCACAAGCCCAGATATTATCTGTGCTTCTGACCAACTGGCTGGAAATCAGGGTTCCTACGACCCCCTCCTTTGGTTTGTTTAATATGCTAGAGCAGCTCGCAGGAACCAGAGAAACATTTTCCTTATTAGATAACTAGTTTATTCTATAAAGATATAACTCAGAAACAGCCAGATGCACAAGATGCACAAGGCAAAAAGTATGTGGAAAAGGGGTTGGAGCTTCTGTGCCCTCTCAGAGCATGACATTCTCTCTAAATCTCCACGTGTTCACCAACCCAGAAGCTCTTTGAATCCTGTCCTTCTGGGTTCTTATGGAGGCCTCGTTACATGGACATGATTGACTAAGTCACTGGCCTTATTTCTCTCCTCTCCCTGGAGATGAGGGTTGGGTAGGTGGGATTGAAATTTCCAACCCTCTGTTCACATGATTCTCCTGGCAATGCATACCCATCCTTAGATGGGGTCTAAAAGCTACCTCATTAATATAAACGGCACCTCTGTCACTCTCTCACTCAGGAAAAACTGAGTTTTGGGAGCTGTGTGCCAGAAATGGTGACGAATACCAAATAGAGATTTCTTATTATAAACCACAATATCACAGGCATATTGTCATTTTTGAAATATTAAGATGAAACCATTGTATGGTTCTTTAAAATATACTTAGTGGAATCAGCATGCAATCACAATTTGATATTCAGCAATTCACTTTAAATCATGAACAAGTTGGAAATTTTATGCTGTTCTTTCCCCCATATAATCTTATATTCATTTGATTTCTTAGGCCAAATTTTATCATAATACATCTCTATGTTCGGCAATCTTTTTTTTTTTTGAGCAGTCTTTGCAATAAAATGTAGACATTGAAATGAAATTTTAAAATGTCCTGTGACCATAAACTGTGTAGTCTTAAATATTTTTCTTCTGCATTGATTTCTTTTTACAATTAACATTTGCATACAATTGTTCAAAACAACATAATGCATTATAAAATCCAATAAATAATTGTTAAACATACAAAACTTACTGGAAATGTATGTGTTAATGAGATAGATGGTGGGATTTTTTTCTCAAGTAGTATAAGTATCCATGGTTCAGTATTTTTTTGTGAGAATGAGACAGAGTTCTGCATCAATACTTTTCCCATTTTTTACTTTCATTAATATAATCCTTGAGAAAGCGTTTCACAGAAATAAGACAAGAATGGAAGGACTTTGTTCTAGACATACCACTAAATTCTTTAAATGCCTTCTGAGTTATATAATAAAAATCATATTGTGTATATCAAACACCCTTACAAATAACCTACTGCTTGACAAAGGAATGGGTTTTGCTCTCAGTTGTGTTGAAAGCAAGAATTGGAAAAGGATCCTCCACCCGGTTCCTGCAGGATTCACTTTCTCAACACCTATACCACCATTTTGAACCACCCCTTTGTTTGGTATTGTGGGGAGGGTGTCACACCTAAGACAATGAAGTTAAAGCTTCCAGAACCTTCACTTGTACCTCCCCTAGCAAGTGCTGGGAGTTAGGATCCTTGCTACTGGAAATGTCAAGTTTGTGGCTGGACCATATTAGTATCACCTGGCCATGCCCTTGGGGATTGTCAAATACGTAGACCTTGGAGCCCATCCAGATGCCACTGAATCAGGATCTACACTTGACCAAGTTCCCCAGGTGTTCCTGGGTTCTTTGAGGTTTGAGGAACACTGCTGTTGGGTACTCCAGGCTAGGAAGATAAACCAGGTTGCCATCAGTTAGCATTTCTGGTAAACTCTCTAAAGAGATCTCAAAAGAAAAAGGACCTGGACCCCCAAGTCTGTAGTAGTTGGTGTGTTTTCTTTGCTCATTTGAAATGAATATTCACTTTCATATTTAATTTTATGTTTGTAATTTTTTTCTTAAAAGGGAACTCCCAACACCATATAACCTTCAGTGCTTACAAAACCTGCTTGCATCCTGGCCAGGGGTGGTCACTGAGAACAGAGAGTAGAGGGGAAGGGGAGGAAAGGTGCACAGAGAGAGTAAGCTCAATGGGGAAAAACACCAAGTCTAAGTGTCAATGATGAGGGCCTCCTTGAGATTAGCGATGTGACCTTTTTTTTTTTTTTTTTTTTTTAGCAGCTCCTGGTGATAGACAGGGAGAAGGTATGTGGGTGTATTTTTCCTGCATAGGTTTGTAGGGTAGATTCAAGAGTTGGAGGAGGGGGATGAGAAGATGGAGGTTTCTTCTCTCTCATTTTATCCTCATGACACCCTTATGACATGTGAGAGCAACTATATGTCACGATTTTAGAGTTGAAGTTGAGCTTTGGGTCAAGTACTTTTCTAAAATGCTGTGTTGTCCTTGACCTGGCTTATCACCTCCCCAGATTCAGTTAGCTTTTCCTACTTGCTGCAACTTAACCATTTGTTCCATGGAGAGACAAACTGACCCCCTTAGCCCAGATGGGTGAGTTGGTCTTTGGCATGGTCTCCCTGAAGGAAGAGTTGCTCCTGTACTGAAGCTCAACCCAGCTTAACCACAGGTTGTATTTCCTCCCAGCACTTCCGGGCTCAGGTGAGCACCGTGCTACTGGCAATGCAGCCGGCTGCTCTGGCAACTGCCTAGCAGGGCCAGTGGACATCAGCAGGCGTGTGTGGGAGTCAGTGTCCCAGGGGGCGAATTGGGAGATAAGACACAGGAAAACTGACTGCTCTCCCCTGATAGATGGTCCTGAGGCTCAGGGCCTCTACATGGCCCATCTGGATGGCATCCTGTGCTGGAAACCAGTTGTGTCTTTCTTAGCAGTTGTCGTTGGCTCAGTAGCATATGTACTACCGTCAATTTGTTTTCTGTTTTTCTCTCTCATTCTGAAGGCCTTGGGGTTGTACCTCCTAAGGAAGGCCCAGCACACAGCTCTGTCTCAGCTTTTGCTTCTGAAAGTATGCTGGACCAGGAGACACTTATCCAGGAGGCAGCAGAGCCAACCATAGAAGTTGCCTCATTTTTCAGTGTTTGCTCAATGCCAGGCACTGAGCTAAGTTCTAGGGATGCAAACAAAAACAGGAAAGATGTGACCCCTTTCTTCTGGGGGCAAGATATAAATCCAGCCTCTCCATCTCCTGGTCCCATGTTCTTTCTTGACTTAACACCATAGTGATTGCAATGGACAACTCATCTCTAAAAAATGGATAGAGGTGCACCTGTGTGGCTCAGTCAGCTAAGTGTTCGACTCTTGGTTTCGGCTCAGGTCATGATCTCAGGACTCTGGGATAGATCCCTGTGTGGTGCTCTGCACTCTGCCAAGAGTCTGCTTGAGATTCTCTCTCTCTCCCCCACCACCGCCTCTCCCCCAACTCACACACATGTGCTCATGTACACATGCTCTGTCTCTTAAAAAAAAAAGTAAAGAAAGGGATGGAAATTCACCAGATGTATTCTACTGTAGAAAGCTAAATCCCTCCTGTCACGCTGCTCAGAATTCATCAATTTTGTTTTCTGAGTGGAATTTATGTGAAAGTATAGCTTGCTCTTTCTGTGTAAATAAAAAAGAAAGAGAAGTAAAATAATGTATCCCACAAAAGTAATTTACCTCAAATGGTATGCTTTTCACTTACTCTACTGAATCCGACACACCTTGCAGTAATCTAGGTTATCAGCCATTCTAACAATGAATGCGCATCCAGCCTTCTCACTCCCTTGTCTCCTACATAAACGTCATTATTCATACTTCATTCATTCATTCACTTGTTCATTCCCAGTGAGAGGGTTGTTGCACTGAATTTAACAAAATAAAATATTGACCTCTGGGGCAATGTTAGCCTTTGGTGAAGAACCAGCAGTCTGCTTTGACCCTTGAAGTTGAACATTTGGGAAGATTCAAAGTCGGCATAGTATGTGTCATAGGGATCATCATTTTATACAGGAGGAAATCGAGTCCCTGGGAGGGTAAGGGGGTGCTCCAGCATTAGTGAGTGATAGAGCTGAGACTTATGCATAACCGTGCACTCTTACCATCATGATGTTTGGAAACAATTTCCTTTATCAGAAAAAGCAATTTCTATTTTGAATTCAAGTTTCATCCACCTACTGCAATCCTCTCTTAAGTGTGAACAACTGGGATGAAGTCTGCTTCTCAAAGAAAGGGCCATAAACTTGGAGTTAAACATTTATGATAGAGCATTCCTATTTGCAACTGCCACATAAGAATTTGGGAACAGCTGCAGAGTAAGGCCATAGCCT
The DNA here is from genome assembly GCF_010015895.1 of Lontra canadensis. Lineage (NCBI taxonomy): Eukaryota > Metazoa > Chordata > Mammalia > Carnivora > Mustelidae > Lontra > Lontra canadensis. The sequence goes on along the minus strand of NW_022631016.1, from coordinate 12,786,410 downwards.
CCTCCCCCACTCCAGTGGCAAAGAGAAAATTCTCTCTGCTAAATTTTCTACGTGATTTCCCCTGCTTTACATTTTGTCAAGATTAAAAATGTCCAGAATACTCTACATGTAATTTTGCAGAACTGACAATATTTAATGATACTAACATCTTGGTAATCATTACTTTGAAAATATGCACCTAACTGCCTGGCCTGAATAAGGGAAAATGTTTGCCTCATCAGACCTTTTAGTGGATTTTAAAGTGGATTGATCCACTGGGAAAGAGTATATAAGAGATTGTTCCATTTTTTCCCCCCTTTAAGTTAATTTTTTGAAATTTGCTGCATAAGAATAATGAAATGAACTCCAATGAGATTAATTTAGTATAATGCTTTCTGTAATTAAATCCCAACTTAAGTTCAGTACTTCAAACATGAGTAAGCATCTAAATTAAATCTGTTTTAACTAGGCTCTAATAGTCTAATAGAAAATCTATGCTTGGAACCAAGAACTCAGGTATTCTACTAAATGGACATCTCTCCTCTATCAAACTATAAGATGGAAATCTATGGTAAAATTTTGATAAAGATCTAAATATTTTGCCCCCTTATATTTTGAACATATTCTCTCCCTGCCCCCTAAAATCTTACGTATTTGCTATTTTAGCTTGAAAATTTGGGGAAATGGCTCCATGGTTAAATGTGGAGTAGTTAATATAGCCCTACATTTTGAGTTAAGGGATTTGAGTTCTAGTCCCAATTCTACAACAAAACCTCTTCTTGACAAAAATCACTTCATCTTGGGTTCATTATCTGTCAAATAAGAGATTAAGCTTATGAAAAAATATCCATGTTTCTTGCCCCATTCAGGGACTTTAATGAATAGCAGTCTTTGCTCTAGTATTCAAATGTGCATTTTGCCCTCACTGTGATTTGTATCATCACATATTTGGAGATACTGACTCAAGTATATGAGAAATGATATTATACAAGGAAATAATTTTATAGATACTCCTATATAGTAATCAATGGTGGTTCTTGAAATCACTCAATGTCAATCAGATTTTAAACCCTTCAGGAACATCATATTCTCAAATTATGCTAATACATCTCTTTCCAGGAGACATTTTCTAAATGAAAGGAAATTTTAAGTGTATATAATCATTTCCAATTAGGGGAGAAAGACATCAGGACTCCTGTGGTTTACAACACTCAAGTGAAAAGTTTCATTGGGTGAATTGTTTGTTTGGAGTATATATGTCAGGACATGGTTTCTTACGTGAAGGTGTTCTGTCAAAGATTTCAACCAAAGACTCCCAGTAGCATATACCTCCCTGTCAAATAAAACATGATAGAAATATTACATTTGGTTATTTAACAATTACATGAAGTATAATGCATGAGTTTTCTTTAAAAAAAAAAAAGATTATTTATTTCAGAGAGAGAGCACATGCCCGCAAGAGAGAGAATGAAAGGGAGGGGCAAAAGGAGAGTGAGAGAGAGATTCTCAAGCAGATTCCATACTAAGCACAGAACCTGATGCAGGGCTTCATCCCAGGACCTCAAGATCATGACTGAGCCGAAACCAAGATCCCGCTGCTCAACCGACTGAGCCACCCAGGCGCCCCAGGATGCATGTTTATATTCTAATTTTACAGAAGGAAAAGCTGACCTTCAGAGAGGTTAAGCACCTTGGTCAGTTTTGCACAGCTCTTCTGCTGGGACCTAAATCCAAGCCTTTCATTCAGTTACTCTGTTCACTACATCACAGGTTCCTTTGAGTTGTCTAAAAGGAGAAAGCATTTGTACATGGAAGGTAAGAAATGTCACTTGAAGTGGATAAGGAAGATAACAAAACAAAAGCAAATGGCTCAAGGAATCCCAGAAGAATTTGAAAAGGCTGTATTCAAATAATTTCTCTCATGTATAATTGCTTCTCTGTCCCTTGTTAGACATGGAATTTAATTGTTGAAAAGACTGGTTGAAAAAAATAGTTTCCATAAGGAATATAAGGCTTGAGCTAGGGAATGGCAGTTTATAAAATCTCACCTTTTGAGGGAAATACTTCTTCGCATCTTGAATGTTGGGCAAAAGACAACATACCAGTGGGGCTGGTGGTTCTTGATAAAGGCTTAAAGGGCAATTGAATAAAACCTGAATAGCAAATAATTTGATTCAAACTTATGTAGATTACAATAGAGAGTTGCTAGATATTTAATTTTATATTCCAAGTCAGAAAAATTATCAATAACTGATTGCAAAACAATTATAGTCTGTTGTATTAAAATTTCTCCAGATAAGAAAAATAACTTTCTTTGTATGAATAAGTGGTCATAATACTTGGCCCATTTGAATCATTAGTAAACTGATTATTTAAAAAGAAATGCAAAGACTCCATTTCTTTGTTCTACTATTTTGCCTTTGGAAATGTATTTTTGGAATTATTAACTCTGTATTTAAGTATAGAAAATGTTAACAGAGGTAGTGAAAGACTGTGATCCTAAATCTGGAAGGCCATGGGGTTATTCAAAAGGGCAGGCACAATGGAGAGCTCCTGACATAGTGGAAAGGCCACGGACCTTGATGTCAGAAGACCTCAGCGTGAGGACCACTTCCTACATTATTTATTAATTTTATTTAATGAATTTAAAAATATTTGATTGATTTGTTTAATCTAAGCTCTGTAACATTTGACTTTTAGTCCTTATCCAGAGGTAGTGCATGTGAGCTGCAGCTCATATAATTTGGGGGGGACCCTTTTGAGAAAAAGAATATAAAGAGATCTTACCTTTGCAAATATGAGAAAACTGTCCAACCACAAGAACACATGGCAGTTGTCAACATCTTAACAGTAAATCCGTTCTTTTACCATCAGATCATTGGTGTGTCATGTTGAAGAGTGGATGTAAACTTGCATTATAGGTTTAGAGAACTTTCTGCAGTATCACTAAGACAACAAAAGAAGGGAAGGGTGGGGTGTTATGAGTGGTGTTTGTAGGGGAGAGGGAGTCTATTGTAAAAGTCAAGGACTGAAGGAGAATTGATCTTTGCCAAACGTGTAGTGCCTCCATCATTAGTACCTACACATTGAATGTTTTTCCCTAATATTTTATAATCTAGAGAAAATCACTGACTGCCAGCTTTTTTATTGTTATCCATATAGTTTTCTTTGTTACTAAAAGAAGTCATCTTTGAAATTACTGTTAGAAGTTAGGAACGTAGAAGTTGGATCTGGAGTAAGGAAGGGGTTTGCTTACATAGAACTTCTATATTTGTAAATACAAAATGAAAATCCCCCTTTGGCCCTTTTTATATAATGTCCTTTTCTATATCCTTGAGATCTCATCTATTCATGTGGTTTCAACGGCCACATACATCTTTTTTCTCATTTCATATATGGCATGGTTGCACAGTGAAATCATGGGCCCATCACACCCAAATACCGGTCTCCAGTCTTCTTTCCTGAGTGCAAGATATATACATATGCCTACTAGACCTCCACATTTAATCTCAAACCTCAGGAGTTCACAAGGGTAAGCCTAGTAGCCACCCAGTCTCCTACCAGGACCCCACTATCTATCCACTATCCACATAGCCGTCTAAACAGGAGGCCTTGGATTCAGCTAGACTCCTTTCTCTTCTTCACCCCTGACATCTGATCAGTCGTTAAGTCCCATGGATTCTGCTCCTGTATTGATGTCACCTTCCCTGTCTTTCCACTGTCTCTAGTTTGCACTAGGCCCTCATCGTCTTGCACTGAACTATTGCAGTATTGGGGAACAGGTCTACCCATCTTCCGATGCACTATTAGAATATTCTTTCTACAGTGCAGAATTGGCATGCTTGCAATCCTTCAAAAGCTTCCTACTTTTGAAGATAAAACCCTCAAGAGCATATCATATTCAGGATGTGGCCTCTGGCTTACCACTCTTATCGCTCTTTGGTCCAGTATGAAAGAACCTCTTCGAGTTCTTTAACATGTCAGCTTTCTCATTTTTGTGCCTTTGGCCATGCTGCCTTTCCAGGCTTCTTTGTCTCCTTCCTCTGTATATAACACATGTCCATCCTACAGGGCTCAACACAAGCATTACCTTTTCACAGAAGCTTCCTTGGCTTTCCCCAACTTCCAGGCTGAGTTGGGTGCCTCTTTGCTGGGAAATAGAGAAAAGGAAGTAGAAGCAGCAAGTTTAGATAACCCATATGAAAGAGAGCAGAAAAATGAAGCAGTAACTAGGGGGAAGTAGCTTCAGCTCTGCATAGGACAATTGTGACTGAGCACAGCAAATGCCATCTGAGCTCTCCAACCTGGCTTTAGTACTGCCCAGCTCAGGAAAGGATCACAAAAAGTGGTGCTTTTGAATCCGATTTCTTGTTCTCATTTAGTTTTATTTCCTCAATCCAATTTTTAAGATTTTTTTAATGGTAGTTATACCATTTAAACATTGGACCAATTTCTAGAACTAGTGGTACTCTTAAAAATCAAAAAGTAAAGACAAAAACCATATTTTGAGCTTTAATGGGTCTTCCAAAATTGATATTATTTCTTCTTCAGTTGTTTGATAGAATCCATGAGTGATGCCATCTGGGCCTGGAGTTTTCTTCGGGAAGATTTTTTAATAAAAATATGTATCTTTAATTATTGCCATGCTATTCAGATTTTCTGTTACCTCTTATGTCAGTTTTAGTAATTTGTGGCTTTCAAGAACTTTACCCTTTGATCTAAATTGTTAGAGTTATTGATATAAAGTGGTGCATATACTTTATTATTCCTTTAATGTCTGTAGATCATTACTGGTATCCTCCCTTCCATCTTGTTACTGATAATTTGTGTTTTCTTTGTTCTTACCTTGATCAATCTAAATAAGGTATTTTCCCAGACTCTCAGAGTGAAAGCAATCACTGTTGATTTTAATCCTTTCTTCTTTTTGAAATAAGCTAGTAGGAATATATAATTCCCCCCAAACACTGCATCCCATGAATTTAGAAATGTGTGTTTTTTTTTTTTTAGAAATGTGGTATTTTCATTATCATTCATTTAAGAATATTTTCTACTTCTTCCCTGACCCAAGCCTTATGATGTAGGTTCCTTAATTTTCAAATCTTTGGGGATTTTCTGATATCTATTTTTTTAAATCATTTTATAATTACTTTGCTGTCAGAGAATATACCCTGTGTGGTTCTAGTACTTTAGATTTATTGTAGCTTCTTTATGGCCCAGCATATGGCCTATATTGGTAGATGCTCCATGATCACCTGTGGGAGAAAAATGTGTATTCTGCCGGTCAAGCTAGCTGATAATGCAGTTTAAATCTACTACATCCACACAGAGCATTTTGTGTACTTATTCTGTTTACTCCTGAGAAAGGAGTATTGAACTCTAAAACATTCTCCCTATTGTTCCATCAGATTCTCCATTGTGTATATAGAATTTCTGTGTTTAGGGGTATACACATGTATGATTTTAATGGCATCTTGATAAAGCAATCATGTTTCCATTACAAAGTGTCACTCCTTATCTCTGATAATATTTTTTTGTCTTGAAGTTAATTTGTCTAATATTAGCATAGCAGTTCAACATTCTTATGATGAATATTTGAGTGGAATATGTTTTTTCATCTTTTCTCTCCTATAAGCAGCCATATATTTTTTTAAAATCCAGTCCAATAATCCTTTGCTTTAACTATAGTCAGACCCATTTAATGTAATTATAATAAATATGATTGTGTTTAATATGTCATCTTGTATTTGCTCTTTTTTTTTTTTTTTTTTGGTCCCATTAGATCTTTGTTCTTTTTCCCTCTCTTCCTACTTTCTTTTGGAGCAAGTTTTCTTTAGGATTCTATTTTATGTCTTCTACAGGTCTTTGAGCTTTGCCTCTTTTATTGATTTTTTTAACCTAGTTGCCCTTCAGTTTGCCATGCATCCTTGACATATCACGGTCTACAGAAATACAAATAAATAAATAAATAATACATAAAACATATTATATGTATATAAGTATACATATACTTATAATAGTAAACTTCCATCTTTCTGAAATTAAGCAATAAGAAAATAATCAGGGGTGCTGAGCTGGCTCAGTCATAAGGGAATGCAACTCTTAATCTTGGGGTTCATGAGCTCGAGCCCCATGTTGGGTACTGAGATTACTAAAAATAAACTTTTTTTAAAAAGAAAGTAATCATTTGTATTTATTTACATATTCATTTTTTCTGAAATTCTCCATTCCTTTGTGTAGACTGAATTTCCATCTAATATCATTTTCTTTTAGTCTGAAGAACTTCCTTAATGTATCTTATAGTTCTTATCTGTTGGTTGCAGATTCTTTTGGCATTCGTTTGTCTAAAAATTTCTTTATTTTTCCTTCATTTTTAAAAGATATTTTCATAAGATTTTAGAGTTTGTTTTTCCTTTTAGTACTTTAAATATGCCAATGTAATGTCATCTGGCTTGCCGTGTTTCTAATAAGCTTAACAGTCACTCTCAAATTTTTTTTTCTTGACTTCTTTTAAGATTTTCCCTTTATCACTTTATATACTTTAGAAAATGATCTTTCCCAAAAATATATATTTACGAAGCATTCAAAGAATGAGATTCATCCCATGTTTCTAACAATGAACTATTTTACTTTATATGGACCGACTTCTTTTGGTTCTGCATCACATTTTGCTGCTGCTTCACAATGTCTAGTAATTTTTTATTATATGCTAGAAAAACTATGGATGCTGTGTTGCTGGATAGCTGGCTTTTATATTCTTTCTTAATAGAATATTGAGTTTTATTCTAGCAGATAGTTAATTAAGCCTGACACTTTCAAGAATTATTGTTAAGATTTGTTAGGATAACTTTAGAGTAGCTTTTGCTGTGGAACTGGATTAGCATGACTTTCCCTGGGTCTCTGTTGAATGTCAGGGTCATTTTCTGAGGTGTCTCCACCTGACTGGGCAGGATTCAAATCTATCCCAGCCTGGGTGAGTTCTAGTAGTTGCTCAGCTCAGATTTCCTTAGTAATTTTTCTTTCTTCCGTACTTGGCTTTTGCCCTGTCTTCTAGATTCTTGATGCATGTGTACACAGTTTTGTACCTGGCCAAAGACCAAGGAGAACCATATGCAGGATTCTGGAGTTTCTTTCCTGAATGGCTCCCTTGTCTCCATTCCTGCACCACCATTTCCAGCCATCTCAGTAGCCCAGAGCCATGATATCTGTTTACTCAGAGCAGTGAGACTGCTGCACTATCTTTGGCTCCTTCCCCCTGCTCTACCATTTGCAGAGTGCCTCCAGGCAGAAAGCTGGTATAACTGTGATGTTCATCTTATGTTTCTTTTTCTCAGGGATCATAGATCTATGTTGTCTAAGTCTAACATCTCAAAATAATCATTTCCTGTATTTTGTCCAGCTTTATATTGTCTCTGGTGAGAAGGTTAGTCTGTTCACAAGTTATTTTGTGATGGTCACAAGCAGAAGACCTCTAACATGTTTTGAAATATACCTTGTGAAGTTATACCTCAGCCAACTTTGCAAGTTTTAAAAATTCATTTGTCTTACGAATATTACATGAAGAAGAGGTTGTTTTTGTTTTTGTTTTTTTCTATTTTGGATATATTGGTTAGACTTTCCAAAGTCCTGAGAAGTAAAATTTTCACTGTATAAACCTTGGGTAACTTCCCATGGGTTGCTGTTTCAAAATTGAAAAGACAAAAATAAAAAAGTAATCAAAATCCTACAAGAAATTTTAAACTTTGAACATCCCAAGTGCAGTTCTAGTGCTGTTCTACAAAAAGCAGAAGGAGATTTATTTTTTGAGTTTAGAATGGTTGCCGGGTTTCAAAGAGCACTAAACTTTCAAGAAATATTGAGTCTTGTTCTGATTCTGTCACTTCATAATTATGTGATATGTGACAAAGGTGACAGTTTCCTCATCTGAAAATTATATCTGGTTTATTGAACTCATGAGATTAACAAGTGGTTTGGATGCAGTTAAATAGATCAGAAAGGACATTGCTCCTCATACTTTGAGAAACATAAGGCAAATTTATGAGTAAAGATGATAATTTCAAGTGTGAAACTTTCAAAGTAAGAAGAATGTCAATAATGGGATAAAAATAAGAATTTCCTTAGAAGCATAACTTACAAATTTTTTATTTGTAATAAAGTAATTGAAAATCTTTTTTTTGTTTTTATTTATAAAAACCTATAAATAAACTAACTGTATTTTAGTTAACATACCATGTAGTATTGTTTCAGGTGTACAATATAGTGATTCAACACTTCCATACAACACCTGGTTCTCATCAGGACAAGTGCCCTTTTTAATCCCCGTCACCTGTTTCACCCATGTCCCTACCCACCTCCCCTCTGGTAGCCATCAGTTTGTTCTCTATTAGTTAACTCTGTTTCTTGGTTTGCCTTGGTTTGCCTGTTTCTTTTTTTCCCTTGCTCATTTTTGTTGTTGTTGTTTCTTAAATTCCACATATGAGTGAAATCATGTTGTATTTTTTTCTGACTGACTTACTTTGCTTAGCATACTACTCTCTAGCTCTATGTCATTCTTTTTTATGGCTGAGTAATTTTTCAGGATGTGTGTGTGTGTCTGTCTGTCTGTATACACCGCATCTTATTTATCTATTCATCAGTCAGTGGACACTAGTGCTGCTTCCATGATTTGACCATTGTAGATAATGCTGCTTTAAACATCAGGGAACATGTATCCCTTTGAATTGGTATTTTTGTATTCCTTAGGTAAATGCCTAGTCATGCAATTGCTGGATCATAAGGCAGTTCTATTTTTACCTTTTTGAGGAGCTTCCATACTGTTTTCCAGAGTGGCTGCTCCAGTTTGCATAATTAAAAATCATTTAAGTTGTTTTTAGAAGCAAACCAAATTTCACTCAACTTCGTCAAAATATGTTTAAATGTGGTATGATCAATTGTTTTTTAGTATTTCAATCGTATCTTAGTTTTCCTTATTTAGCTTAAATAATTGAAAATAGTTATTACGCTGATAAAATGTGTTTGAAGAAAGGAGGTAGCTATGATTTATTCCAGTAGTTCCTATATAATCATAGATGCTATGCATTCAAACTGTGACCCAAATTCAAAGAAATACATTCCTGTTCTTAGTGTTTTCCAAAAAGAAACTCATGCCATCGAAACCTTCAAAGATTGCAGTTTATCCCATTTTGCTAATAATAAGCTATTTACGGTTTTTTTTGAGCCAATTAGTTGAGAACATCATCAGGGATCGCACTTTCCCTTACCCAGTTAATGGGCTTATTTATGTCAAAATGAGCTTGCTTCTCTCAGTAATCTTATAATCACAGAATCATAAGACATGAGAGCCCAAAGACACCATGGACCTGATCTGAGCCAAGATTTCATTTTGGAAATTCAAACACTCTGATGGTGACCAACTCTGAGGAGTCTGTATGCAGTGCAGACAGAAAAGAGACTGTATGCAAAATGGAAAAATAAATTAATGCCACGTCCATCCACAACAATAGAAAATACCACTTTGCTTTCAGGAGTTATTTAATCTATTAATGTTTTTGAATGCTCCCATCATCACTAGCAGAAAGTGCTCTACCTGGTATTTTTAGAAGGTAGAAAGGAGGTGAACTATAGAGGTTCTTCTCTCAAATATCTTATGCTGAGATGAGAAAGAAAGCCTGGTGTAAGGAGACTGCATTATTATTTCTGTATACATGAGTTGGGGCAGCTGAATTGAGCTTAGTTTCATGAGGGCTTGTCATGCACTAGGTTGCTGTAATTGCAATGGATAAAAAAATGTGGAAGAGGATGTCACTGTCCTCTTGTACCTTTAAGTTTTGTACTGATGGCGGATATATGCACCAAGGTATGCATTAATATAACCGGGTCCTGGATTGATAAATGTTGTAATAAGACAGAAGGGAAAAGGTAGGAAATAAAGCCATGGGGGAAGGCAGTGGCAGTGGGGATGAAAAGAAGGCTGGAAATTTGAATGTTTGGAGACAACAGGAATTGGTAACTAGATGTAGGAGGAAAAAGGAGGCACCTGAAATGATAGTGGTTTGTTGGTTTGGGTGAATGGTTCTGGGGTGCTACCACCAAACATCAGGGAAAATACTAAAGAGCTGGAAAATGAATGGCAAATAAGGGCAGAAACAATGATTTCTCTTTCTAACATGTTGAGTTTGAGATGTCTATGGCAAATCCTGGTAGACATGCAGGGAAGACCTTTGGATATGTGTAACTTCAGCCAAAAAATGAAATCTAGACTAGAGGAAAAGATTTGGGAGTTTATAATGTTTAAGGCCTAATGCAAATAGTAGATGTAAATGAGGTTAACTGGGAAAAGAGTGTAGAGGGAATAGCAGTCCAAGAAAGAAGTCCTGGAGAAGAACAAAACTTCAGGGGCTACTTGAAGTAAGAGGACATTACAAGGAAGACCAAGAATGTATAGCGAGGGAGACGAAAGTGAGCTGTGTCCCCGTGCCTGCATGCTGATAGGCCCCTGTGTGCTGTAGAATAACACCCCTCCATTGTCCCAGCAAAACAGATGGCAATTAAGCTGAGCCAATCATGGAAATTTGCCCTGCCAGTGATATGATTATCCATGAGCATGTGAGGCAGTGCTGGCCAGGAAGACATAGGGGAAGCCCGAGGTCTGCTATTGTTTATAGATTTGCCTGTTTTCAGGCTCTCAAGGAAGATATCTGAGGATGAGTTTGTTATAACTATAGCATCCATCTTGGGCTCCGAAATAACAAACATGAAAGCAAAAGCCAACAAATTACATGTAGTATGTACTAAACTATCCCCATCTCCCCACTGTTCTTATATTGAAGCCCTAACTTCCAATGTGACTCTATTTGGAGATAGGCTATTTAGGAGGCAATTAAGGTTAAAATGAGGTCATAAGTGGGGGCCTTAATCTAATAGACTGATGGCCTTATAAGAAGAAGTGTTCTCTTCTATGTGAGGACATAATAAGAAGGTAGCCATTTGCAAGCAAGGAGAAACCTCATCAGGAACGGAGCCAGCTAGTGTTTTGATCTGGGTCTGCTAGCTCTGAGAACAATGAGAAAATACACTTCTGACATAGGCCACCCAATCTATGATATTCTGTAGGATGGCCTGAGCTGACTGACTATTTATGTTGACCCTGTATGTTGTTGAGAGAAAGAAGAAAAAAGGGTAGGAAGGAAGAGAAGTCCAGTTAGGGGAGAGTGATATGGAAATCAGAGAAGACAGATTACTTCCAAAGGATGAAATGGTGGAAAATCTCTAAAAACACAAAGATCAAGTTCAGTGAGACTGGAAATAATTTCAGAAGGTCATTGTGGACCTAACAATGCAAATGATAAGGTCAATATCCGAAGGAATAGGAGCTGCTCAAGGGAAAACCAACACTAACAACATTTTCAAGAAGTTTGGTTGAAAAGGTAGGGAGGCATCTAAAGGGATGTGAGCACGAGGAAGACTTCATCTCTAGAATGGGAAAGTTTTTTAATTTTATAGGCAGAGGGTCAAAAGTTGGGAGAGAGAGGAAGCTGAAGATACTAGAAAGAGGGAATTTATGGGACTATCTCTGAGAAGGTGGGAAAGGGTGGGCTTAGGAAGAGAGATGAAGATTTTAGCTTTGAATAGAAAAGACACGTTCTTCTTAGACTGTATGTGAGGAAGGAATGGAAAGCAGAAGCCAGAGAGGTGACATTATTCCTTGCCCTAAAGTGGGAGAGAATTTTTTTGCAGAGAATGAAGGGGACGGGTGTTGGCTGGAAGCAGGAGTGGCCGCATTCTCTATCTCTGGACGAGCTCACACAGCTGCCTGTTGTCAGACTGGGGAGTAGCATGAGCCCAAGAATGTGACCCTGTTAAGTCACGCATTTCATTGCATCCAAGTGAGTGATAGGTCACTGGAATTGCTGCTATATTGAGATAAAGTACATGCCACAGGGCCTTATCAAGATTGGAAGTGATCCCAGGAGATATGTGACTGCATCAGGAAAAAAAAGGAAAAGATGAGTTAATATGTTAAAAATAAGGAGGTAATTTTTTGTGAGGTTACTCTTAAAAACAAATTGTATCTCTGGGATTTGATAGCTTGATTCTGTCAGCCTAGTATCTATGGAGGGATGAGCAATATTTTTAACTTTTATTTATTTTTATTTTTATTTTTTAAAAGATTTTATTTTTAAGTTATCTCTACACCCAGCCTGGGATTTGAGCTTACAACCCTAAGATCAAGAGTCACAAGTTCCACCAACTGAGACAGCCAAGCATCCCTATTTTTTATTTTTAAATTGCATACATGCATAGCAATTTGATAATTACTATCACTATACTATAATTACTACATAAGTCTCTGGCTTATGTAGGCCATTTGCTGTGGAGAAAGCAGGATCCTGTGAATCCTGGTAGCACACTTAAGAAAGCTGGGCGATAGGACGATGCTCAAAAGAGATCATGGTTCATTTGATCAGAATATTAAAAAGTGTAGAGAAGAACTAAATATATCATTAGCTGTTATTTTCTACTGGTTTATTAAATAACAACAACCATCTACCTGGACTTCCCTTTTTGTACCCATAACTTATTTATTGCCATATAAGGAATCACATCAAAAAAACAAAAATCACGTTATTGTTTTCTCTCATTATTCTGTGTGTTGATAGGACTCAGTTAAGCAGTTTTTGCTTGGGGGCATCTCACGCTATTGAGGCAGATGGTGTTTGGGGCTAGAGTCAGCTTGTGGCTCACCTACTCAGATGTCAGGAGGTTACTACTGGCTCTTGGCTGAGACCTCACCTGGAACTTTAGCTGGAAAGTTACCCTTGGCCTCTGTGTGGTCTTGCAACTTCTCTCACAGCACAGTGGCTAAGCTCCAGAATGAGTGTCCCAAGAGGAGCACGTGAAATCTGCATGGCCTTTCTTGTCCTAGCCTTGAAAATTCCATAGCATCACATAGCATCACAGTCCCCATCAAGACTCAAGGAGAGAAACAAAACCTCCACACTCTATGGGAGGAGTGTCAGCCTCACACAGGAAAGACATGTTGGATGGGGAGTCTTAATGCAGCCATCTTGGAAAATACAGTCTACACACTGCTTGAGCACAGAGCAGCACTCTATCCAGATGAGTCTTTTTTTTTTTTAATTGAATTCAATTGTGTGTGTGTGTGCGTGTGTGTGTGTGTTCCAAAATTCATTGTTTATGCAACACACCCTGTGCTCCATGCAATACATGCCCTCCTTAATACCCACCACCAGGCTCACCTATCCCCCCACCCTCCTCCCCTCCAAAACCCTCAGTTTGTTTCTCAGAGTCCACAGTCTCTCATGGTTCGTCTCCCCCTCCAATTTCCCTCAGCTCACTTCAAGACAGACTTCTTACCTCTCTTCCAACCATACTCTCCTTTTGGAAATTTTGTCTTTGTGGCCCTATGAATGGTACCTGGCCAGACCTTCAGGGACATCTATGTATGTTGTCTGACAAGTTAAGGCTGGGTTTATTCCTTGGCAGAGACTTCTTTTAAAAATGGAATTTAACTTTCAGAGCAATTTTATATTCACAGCAACATTGAGCAGAGGGTACAGAGATTTCCCATATACCCCCTGCCTCACACTGGCAGAGCGTCCCCTGCTATCAACACGCTGCTCCAGAGTGGTGTATTTGTTTCAGCTGGTAAGCCTACATGGACTTATCACGATCACCCAAAGTCCATAGTTTACATTAGGGCTTAACCTCGGTGTTGCGCATTTCATGGGTTTTGAGAAATGTATGAGATCTACTTCCCATTATAATACCATACAGAATACTTTCACTACTTGTGCTCTGCCTATTTGTCTTTGATCCCCTCAAACTTCTGGCAGTCACTGAGACTTGTTAACTAAAGCACTTTGGTCCTTCTGCTTCTAGTCTTTATTACACGTTATTAGCATAATTATATTTCCTTAAGAAATTCATGAAGTGTTACTAGCACTCAGTAACTAGATTTGGAGATTACAAATACAGTAAAATGGTATTTTTCTTCCTCTCTCATCCTTCCACATCTGGCCGACTTCCTTCCTGGCATATAGTATACAGCTAGTTACATTCTCAAGCCCTGGCCCAAAGGAATGAAATTTGCAGAAAGACATCTTTGGTAAAACTAGTAAAAAGAGAGACATATCAAGCACAATAACATTCTACAGTTATGCTAAAAATTTTGCCTTCTAGATCCTTCATCTTGAGGGTTAGATAAGAAAAGATCAATTTCTTTTCATCCTTGCCTCCAAAATTAGATCTTGCTCGAGATTCCTCAAGGTGGGAAATCTTCTGGTTTCAAATAACTAATAATCCAGACTGGAGACAGAGAGTAGGAATAACTAAGATTCTTTGGAGTAGGCAGAGGAGTTGGGACTTGTAACAGGGGTCCATAAAGTATAACAGATGGTCCAAATTTGGACTGACATCTGCTTTTTTTTTTTTTTTAAGATTTTATTTATTTTTTTGACAGAGAGATCACAAGTAGGCAGAGAGGCAGGCAGAGAGAGAGAGGGAAGCAGGCTCCCCACTGAGCAGAGAGCCCGATGCGGGGCTCGATCCCAAGACCCTGAGACCATGACCTGAGCCGAAGGCAGAGGCCCCAACCCACTGAGCCACCCAGGCGCCCCATGACATCTGCTTTTTAAATAAAGTTTTATTGGAACACAGCCACACAAATCATTTCTGTATTGTCCATGGCTAGTTTCATGCTATAATAGCAGCATTGAGTAGTTGTGACAAAGACTGTTTAGCCTGTGAAACCTAAAATATTTACCACCTGGCCCTTTTTTAGAAAATTTTGCTGGCTGCACACCTAGAAAACCATGGTGAGGAGAAAGAATACTGGAAGCTGTAGAGAGGACACTGAACTGGCCCCCATGGGATTGACTCATGATAGGATGAGGGGCTGTAGGGGGAAATGCATGAACCTTTTGGCATCAGCTTCTGGATTCTGTGTGGTGTTACAGTACTATGACACATTCTGGGAATGGACTATATGTAGATGCCTTTCTGAATAGTAATGACAAAAAGAGTCACAAAAAAATAAGGAAGCCTTCCATCCTTTTGCAGTTTTATCTCCTGCTTCATCCCACTGTGTCCTCTATATATCTCACATTGTAGCCTACTTCCTAGAATGGAATCTGAGACCTCAGTTTGCTCAGACCTTGAGCAGGTTCTTTCCTGGGTCGTAATTCTCTTCTACCTTTTTGCAGATCTCAAAGCTTCAATCAAATTGCCAGCATACCAGAAAGGTTTCCCAGATGCCCCCATCCTTAACTCCCAATGAATCTGAGTTTCCCTCATACCACGTAACGCAGTTTATACCAGATTGTTAGAGCATGTCTTTCTCCCTCACCAGATATCTGCAACTGGAGGATAGAAATGTGGTTTTTTGTTTGTTTTCCTGTTTCACTTGGACACTCCCCAAACTCCTCTTATGTCTGTCTTCTCCTTAGTTCAATCCTGATAGACTTTAAATATTTATTGACTTGAGCATGAGTGTTTTGATTATAGTTCCACTTCCTCACTTGCAGAAGTCTAAAGAAAACATACTTGGGCTCAAGAAGAGTTTGTGTAGCTGTTCGTGAAGAGCAGACAATATTTATTGACTTGGTCTTGAGAGTTTTGAAAGCAAAACCTTTGTGGTGTCATTCTTTTTCTCATGAAATCTAGAGAAAGAGTACTTTGACTCAAAAATAGTTTGGGTAGCTGTTCTTGAAACTAGAAATTCCTCTCAGACAAATACTCCAAACGCCTAGAGTCTGTCATCTAATGAAGAAATGGAAGCCATTAAAGCAGTGGGTGAATGGAGATTACGTCTGGTGAAGGAAGTTACTGTAGAAGCTGCCGTCTCTCCTAAAACCAGAGGAGACTAGATGCTCCTCCTTTACTGACATCTGCTCTAATTCTCCCCTTCAGCCAAGATTAAATCAGAGGGGAGGCTGAGTCCAGGAAGCCTGAATGAAATTTTCCTATCCCAGCAAGTACTTTTTGTGCTAAGAGGGCAGAGAGTACCGATTTTGTACTAGAAAAAAAAAATGGATCCCATTCAAATATAAATTAATTTCTTCTCTTCAGAGGTGTTCACCATCATCCCCCAACTGATGTCATCATTATGGTCATTACAGTCATTTGACTGACACAGGAGGAAATGACTAGTTTAACTCTATCAAAATTTTTTTTAAAACATTGTTTTAGACAAAGGATAGCAAGTTTAAATCCAGGACTATTTTTCTTAATAAAACTTATTGAAACTAAAATAAGGAGAATTTTATCACCAAATGTGTTTCTGACTGGTATAATCTTTGTTGTTATAAATATCATATAGCTAATTTTTATTCCTGGAGTTTGTCTAATACTGATTAAGTCAATAAGGACTAAAATGTTAGTACTCAGAAGGATGAATATCAGACACACTGGCAGTGAAGGTAGTTGCAGTAATAACAAGTGCATTTTACATTGTTCTCTTTTTGAAAAATTAAGTAAATAGATTATAGAAAGGTTTAATATTTAATATGCAATTCACTTATAACATTTGGGACAAAGTTGCTTTAATAAAACACTTTTTGTTCTTAAGAGTCTACTATTTCAACATTATTTATTCTCTTCATTGATTTAGTCTTAGAATATGTTCTATTATTATTGTTGCAAAGAATTATAATGCTCATTTTGATATGAAGAAAAAGACAAAGGAACATATTGTATGCAAAATAAATCGGTGACTAATGCTCCATTGAAGACCATCGTGTTGCTGCATCAGTCAGTGTTTTCCTGGCTTAGCTCAGTAGAGGTAAAGCTCAGTGTCTGGGTCACAGCCAAATGCTTTTTAAGAGCCATGAAGTACAGACACTAAATTTCCTTTTACTCAACTATAAACCTACTGCCTGATGTTAAGCAATCTTCATTGAATTGATGGTCTTCCTCACAACTTATTTTACTTAATCATATTTATTAGGGAAGCTTCGCACATCAAAATCACATTTTAAAATAATCCCATTATTAACCTTAGGGCAAAAAAGTTAATGCAATGTATATTGCCAAGTTTATTAACTATCTTCTTGATGAGCTAACAGCTGTGTGGTGAAGACAGTAGCCATCAATTAGATGAGCCACTATCTTGGGACCAGAGTTTGCAGCATGGAATAGCTCAGTTATGGGAATTGAGAGGCAACTGGATGGACATATTTCCAAGGATTTCTCAGTTCTATGCCCTATGGGATAGCATTTGTGAAAAGCCTGGGCGCATTGGTAGATTTAGAAGGCCAGAACACATGTATGTGGCTTGGGAGGATTTTAACAAAAAGTGATTTTTAGAATAACATTTAACATATCATATAATTAAATATTCATATTCAAAAGATGTTATTTAAGGTATTCGCATGTATACATAATAAGAAGTGTAAACATTGATCTTGTAATAGTCCTTACTCCTTTGCAGAAAGGTGTCATTAAATAGAAATAATAATTTAAAAGAGACAATTAATGCTCAAATGATTGGTATTTTTTGATGAAGTAGACACTACTTTGAGGGATAAGAGTTGACTAACATTTCAAAGTAAGAAAGAAATGCTTGAGTCTTATGCTCAATTAAGTAAGGCTTATTATAACACAGTTGTTCTAGGGCTGGGGTAAAAGGGAATTTAAGTATCTTGTAGGTCAAAGTCTCTTTTCTTTTAGAGTTTGCAGAGGATCAGGAGGGAAGTTGTTCAAATGCTGAAACTTATAAAGCGCATTTTCCTGGAGGTCACGGGCACTTGCACAAAGACAGTGGAAGCTTCCTGTCCTCATGCTTAGAATAATCCAGGAGTTGGTCCACATGAAACATTTAGCCCAGGACCTGGCACCAAGTAAGTGCTCAAGACATTTAACTGTTGTTATTATTATTCCTCCAAAAATAATTGGATAAAAGCTCTAGGTTGTTGATTCCCACCTGAAGGTATGGTCCCCTTACTGATGTTGATTTACTATAACATTAAGCTATAATGAGAAGAAAAATCAAAGGTGTAATATAAACACTCTCCCTTGACTTTGCTGAGGGAAAAAAAATTCTATTTATTGAAATTTAGACGTTTCATTAAATCTGAGGTCATTTTATTTAAAAAAAAACAACAAAGTGTTATTGGAGTCAGAACACTGATTTTATTTCAAACTTCCACTGAGAAATTGTCTCTATTATTGTAGAGGAAAAAACATAATGAAATGAACATTCTAAAAATGCTACTCTACCATGAAAACTTGGATGGATATAAAGACATGTGTCCATCAGCCACTGTTATTGGGAGCTGGCTTTGAACATGGGAGAACTGAGCTAGGTGTTATTTAGTCACAAAGAGTTACAGAATTCCATCTCTTTTCTAGATGATGAAGAGACTACAGAGAATAAGGAAGCCAAATTCCTTTCTTTTGGGGAGCTGATGTTCCAATGGGGAGAAGGAAGTTGAGGACAGACAGCATACAAATAAATAATAAACAACATATAATAAATAATGGAAGAATACAAAAAACAAAGAACAAGAAATGAAGAAAGTGAACCAGAGTGACTGTAAGGTTATGTGAGTTGGGTGGAATTGGTGGTGGTCTTGGTGAGGTTGGTCAGCGATGACATTTGGGCTGAGATCTGGATGGTGAGATGGAGGCTAGTGGTCATGTTAGGCGAAGAGGTCAGTATGATAAACATCTCCAGAGATGGACTGCACCAACCCTTCCCTTCCTACTTGGGCATGCCACTCCTCCTAACCAGAGGCAGCATCTCTTTCCCTTCACTTGAGTCTGGGCTGGCCTCGTGGCCTCCAGTTCCAGGACTTTGGAAGAGGCCTGGCAGCTCCTGCTATCTCTCTTTGAAGCCAGCTGCCTCTGCATAAATTCAATGATTCCGAAGCTGCCATGTTTTGTCAGGAAGCCCAAGCTACAAAGAAGGGCTCCACGGAACTCCATCACGAGTCAAGACTTCATCAGCCTTCCATGCCACTGTGGCTATGCACAACCAAGGACTGAACACGCTCCACGGGGAAGGGAAGACCTGCCCTGCTGAGGTGAGTCGACCCAAAGAACTGCGAGAAAGAATAACTTGTTATTTTAAGTCACTGCTTCTGGGGATAGTCTGTCACACAGCAATGGATAACTGAAGCAACGGGAATGGAACAGCCTAAGGAATTAGGGCTTTCTTTTTGGGGCAACTAAACTCTCAGAGCTGAGGGTAGAGGGTGATAGAATCTCCTGTGGCTCTATGGCCCAGCACTAGAGCCACCCTCCCTGGGGCTTCCTGGGAGGTAGAAGTGCTGCTTGTGCAAGACTGTATAGGAAATTGCTGGACAGAGTGCAGCTTGCTCTGATGTGTATTTGTAGGGATGAAAGTGCCATGGCATTTCGTTTTCCTTTTTCTGTGGGGAGAAGGGATAAGTCCTGGTCCCTCCTCTAAGTAGCGTGTAGGAAGCAGTAACTGAACAGTTTGGGTTGGGAGGGTGCTGTTTGCAAGAAGGGGAAACTGGAATCCGGGGCCCTCTCTCAGAACTTGCTTGCAGAGGCTCAGAGACGTGCGTCCTACTGCTATCAGAGAAATGTCAAGGGTAGTTCTTGGAGGATCTGGGATTCGGGTTGCCCATACTTTGGTTGGAGAAGTTTGAAGATGGGAAGCTGGCTGGGGAAGCTGGCAATGGTAAGGTAAAGGGGGAGAGCAGCAGAGAAGAATGCCAGCAGCTCGGGGGTTGGTGGGGCACCAGTGTGAGAAAGTACCCAAGGACCATGGGGGCTCTACGGAGGCAGCGGAGCTGGAGACTGCCGGCGGGCTTCACCCGAAGGCTGTCTGCTGAGAGAAAGGGTCCCAAGGGCATGCCGTGCATGGAGGAACGGTGGAGGCAGGTCTGAATAACCCATCAGAGAAGGCATTGTTCACATCAGGGGACAGTGCAGTATGGGTCGGGTGGCCCCAGTGGTGGTAGAGATGGCTCTAAAGAACATGTGGTGCACCCGCCACAGGAGAGCTGATATTCTGGTGTCAGCCATGACAGAGGGCATTCGCAAGCAAGAGACTCAAGTGAGGACAACACAGGTGTGTGGATCAGCCATCACTTCTGTTTCGCTAAGCTCTCCTCACTTTGTCCCCAACCAGGGGAGGCAGGTGGAAGGTGGGAGGAGATGGCATGAAGACAAGGAGGGAAGGAGGACATCTGAGCTGTCTCCTCCCGCTCATTCTGAGCACAGGGCCAGACCTAAGCAAGGGAGAGGAGACAAGCATTACACCGGGGGTGAGGTGACATTTTTTATTTAGAATGTGAGCCAAAAGCGAAGAGCTCTTTCTGACACGGCTTGAGCGGGAGGGGCAGAGCGTTTTTTTAGTTGAATACATATGATATATAACATTGTGTAAATGTAAAGGTGTGCGGCTTGCAACCTTGATACGCTTTTATGTTGTGATACGACTGCTGTTGTAGTGATACCACATTACACTATTACCGTATAGTGCGTCGTGGTCTGTTAATCATACCGCACATTAGATCGCCGTGGCCTAGTTACTTCTCACTGCAAGTCAGCGGAGTGTTTCCCAGGGCACTGGTGGGGGAAGAATAAAGCTCTTTTCCCTTCCAAGTTTAGCCCATTCCGTTCAGAGTTCGAAAGCCCTAAGGGAGAAACAGGTTTACCGTGGCTGAGGATCTGAAAGAGAGCCTCTGTGGCCAGCACACAAGGACCCGCAGAAAGCAGGGGGGAAGGGAGGAAGGTGAGGCTGGAGGGAGAGGAGGACAGAAGTTCCATCCTGTGTTGCTTTGCAGCCCAAGAGAAGTATCTGAATTTTAGTGAGTGTTTCAGAAAGCCACTGGAGAGTTTTAGGCAGGAAAAGAATAGGGCCTTATTTTCATTTTTCAAACACCTCTGGCCACTTTTGGGGGAACTGGATGGGAGGGGAAGGGCTGAGGTGGGAGATGAGGTCTGGAGGAGACTGCTGGAGGTGCAGAGGCCAGAGGGGTGAGGAATTGATGGGGATGCTGCTGGTGAGGGGAGGGCGTCATCCTTCACAGCACGGTGGTTACAGGCTGAGATATATGTGGGTTTGTTATTTGACAAATTGAAGGCCAACTAGACAGTTGGAGGTTGGGCCAGTGGTATTTTTCAGTGCTTTGGGCTGAATGTATAAGCAGATCTCGGGCTCCAGGGAGCATACAAATCAACTGGGAAATGGTTAACATGAAAATCCTCGGGTTTCTCCTTAGCCGCTCTGATAGATCATCAATGGTGTGGGGCCCTGGAACCTGCCTTGTTAAAATCACCCACCTTCTCATGGTTTCTTTCACATCAGCTGTGGAAATATTTTTCTAATGAAAGCAAAATTACACTGTTGGAACTACACCAAAATAAAAAATGCTGCACAGTGAAGGAAACCACCAGCAAAACCAAAAGGCAACCTACTGAATGGGAGAAGGTATGTGCAGATGACATATCTGATAGGGATTACTAATATCCAAAATACATAAAGAGCTTACACAGCTCACCAACAAAAGAAACAAATTATTCCGTGCAAAATGGACAGAGGACCTGAGTAGACATCTTTCCAAAGAGAACATACAAATGACAGACAAACACCTGGGAAGATGCTGTACATCACTGATCATCAGATGAATGCAAATTAAAATCACAGTGAGCTGTCAGTATACACCTGTCCAATGGCTGAAATCCCACTAATGCTGGGAATGCAAACTGGTTCAGCCACTGCGGAAAACAGTATGGAGTCTCCTCAAAAAATTCAGAATAGAAATGCCATAGGATCCACCAATTCTACTACTGCATATTTACCCACAGAAGACAAAAACACTAAATTGAAAAGATACCCGTCCCCCTATGTTCACTGCAGCATTAGTTACAATATAGTCAAGGAATGGAAGCAACCTGAATGTCCATCAGTAGATGAAGGGATAAAGAAAAAGTGGCATATATACAATGGAATGTTCCTTGGACGTAAAAAGGAATGAAATCTTTCCATTTGCAGCAACATGGATGGATCTAGAGGGTATAAAGCTAAGTGAAATAAGTGAAATGTCATATGATTCACTCATATGTGAATTTAAGAAACAAATGAACAAAGAAAAAAGGGTACAAACAAACAAAAAACACCCCAGGCTCTTAATATAGAACAAATTGGTCGTTGACAGAGGGGAGGGGAGGGGGGGGGGGGGGGGGGATGGGTGAAATAGGGGGAGGGTATTAAGAGTATAGTTATTTTGGGGCACTGAGAAATGTAGAGAATTACTGAATCATTCTGTTGCACACCAGAAACTAATATAACACTGTATGTTAATTATACTTGACTATAAACAAACAAATAAAACATAATTTTAAAAGTGTCTGCATTCTCTTGCAGATGGTTCTAGGACCCTGAAAACCACCAATCCTTGCTGTGAAAGAGGCTCCATTTCCCTGTGATTTTGGCTTTCTCAGATGTGCAGTTAACTTTGCACTCTGAATTTCGACACTTATCAAGCGTTTCTTCTTTCATTGTTTTCATTTTCTTCATTCCATGGTTTTCTTTCCCTCAACCCTTGAACCTTTATTTTTTTGAAATATTTTATTTATTCATTTGACAGAGGGAGAACACAAGTAGGCAGAGCACAGGCAGAGGGAGAGGGAGAAGCAGAAGCAGACTCCCCACTGAACGGAGAGCCCAGGCTTGATCCCAGGACCCTGGGACCATGACCTTAGCTGAAGGCAGATGCCCCCCTGACTGAGCCACTCAGGCGCCCCTCAACCCTTGAACTTTAAACACTTTGAGGACTAGCTTTTTTCCCTTCCTCCTTCTTCCTCTTTTTATTTCCCTCCTAAAGGAACAGAATTCCAAGTGGATAAGTACTTCTTATATGTTTTTAAAGCAACACAACACTCACAGTGTAAAAATTTTTAAAGGACAATGTATCAATTACTTGCAGAGCAATTTAGAGACAGAAGTGGCTTAATGGTATAAATAAAGGACTCATTTTATCTAGAAAGTAACAGAGACACTGTCTCCAAATTTTCTCTCCTATAACCAAAGACATTTTGAGAGAAAAGACTTCCAACTCACAGGCAGTAAATGGTAAATGAAAATACACAAATGCCTTTATCAGGCATTTTAATCTAAAAAGCCAAAAACACCCCTAAGGTAGCAGACATTTAATGCTGTCCTATCAAACCTAATGTAGGGCAGCTTGCTTTTACCTACAACAAATGGAATTTGCTCCAGATATCTGGATAACCTTGATCAAGGAGCAGGAAATATATGATTTAATCATATGGGGCCTAATAATTCATATTGGTACAAGCCAAAGTTCGTAAATGTCCAAACTGTCCCCAACAAGATTATCTGATGGCAGATGAAGGGGGGAGACATTATACCTTGATGCTGATGAGAGAGGGAAGTCATTTGAGTCATTGTTGGAGAGAGAAGCAGAACGTGGGTGTTACAGGAGGTCTATTATATTCTTCCAAATAAACAGCTATTTTTTTCCACTAAAGAAAATCCAAATGATTCTTTAAGAATGAAATATTTTCATTTTTTTCAAAATGTTTTTCTAATAAAATTTGTATATAGAAAATCAAGAATTACTCTTATCTACTCAAAGCATTTGGTGAAAAAGACAGACACAGACTTCCAAAAAGCACCATGTGTGAGTGAAAAATGAATTTTTATTCTTTCTGATTACTTTTCTAAGCCCAAGGAAACCACTAGCCAATGCAGACAAGTTGTCAAAGAAAACATATTGACCCAAAACTGGGGCCAGATCAACATGAAACAACTAACCAAAACATGTTTGCCACACCTGGAGAGTAGGTGAGATACCTTATAAAACCCACATGAGGGGGCACATGGGTGGCTCAGTCAGTTAGACATCCTACTCTTGATTTTGGCTTAGATTATGATCTCAGGGCATGGGATCGAGCCCTGGATCAGGCTCCTGGTCAGTGTGGAGTCTGCTTGGGAATCTTTCCCTCTCCCTCTGTCCCTTTCACCTTCCCCCCAACGAGCGTGCACTCATGCTCTCTCATAAATAAATAAATAAATAAATAAATAAATAAATAAATATCTTAAAACAAAACCCAAAAAACACATGTCCCGAGCTGAAGATAATTCAATATGCCTTGTGTGATTGCTTATCTAATGGTTACACATAGCATACAAGTGGAAAGCCAATTGGTATTCAGTCATTTTTATTTCAAAAAGCTAGAAAAACATCTCAAACATCTTTTCAGTTGTAGGCCAAGAACTGGATGGTTAATATATACACGTCTGGAATATTTTAGCAACTTTTATGTTGGGAAACACTTCCCTAAATAATAAAGTATTCCAAATGTGTTTGAATTCCCAAGTAGAACATGATATTTTTTGATGTTTATATTTCCAGAAAGGGAGCATGCTACTTTTCCCCTTTCTTAAGGAAGACCCTTCCTTCAGGCAAAAATAAATGTCTGATATAAAGCACTCTAAGTATGAAAACATCATGGTCTATGGTGTTATACAGAGACACATAGTTAGAAAAAAAGGAAGACATTTGTCGAACTAATGAAATTTTTAAAAAACTCTAAACTATCTTTAATAATTACATATAAAAAAATAGTTTGGTACCTCAGTGGAAATAGCTGAAAGTATAGGAAATTTTTCCAATGGCATTCAAATCCAAGATGACACAGAAAGGTTTGAGATGATTGATCTATTATCCTGAGGTAATATCTCTGCCAGAATCTGCTTGATAGTTTTTATGGACTCTTCAAAAAATGTCCAATTTCAGAAAAGAAATTGACATGTCTGGACTATGTATAGGAGTATTATGTCATTCACTTCTTTTCTCAGAAGAAACTCATTGAGACTAGAATGTTTTCTTTCTTTGTTTCTTTTCTTCTGTTATCAGATTGATCAAGCCATTGGAGCACAAGTTTTCAATTGAAAAAGGAATGTGTTTGGTCTTGTTAATTAATACAGTAGGCTCTAGATTACAAGAGGCAAACCAGGTTCTAACCTCAGAAAAGGACATTTATGGGAACACACTTCATTACTGCGTGTCCCTGGAAAGGTTGTAAACCAGCATGCAGACTTCATGGAGGAAACTCTTTAACCTGGTCAATTACATAATTGTGTATCAGCGCACTCTGTCCATCCCTTCTCCCCTTGGTTCCCATTAAATTTTCTTCAAAGAGTTATCTTTTTAAAAATAGTATTTCCCATTTGCCCTTCCACTTAGAATCACAGAAAATACCTGATCGATACAGGCAATAGGAAACAACTTACCTGAGTGTGAGATTCTCAAATGACTCAAGCAAAGAACACTGTCTTTGATACACTGTAGTTTGTGATATGTGCTACTTGATGAGCAGATGGAAATTTTTGTGTCATCTAATAGAGTTCAAAGAGATATCTGGCCAGGAAAACAAATGTATAAAAAAGAGAAACCACTATTTAATTTTGTTTGTTTTTGTAGCTAAAAAAAAAATGATTGTCCTAAATATGCTCAAATTTGCCATCTGGTTCTCATTCCATATTCTCGTGGTTTAAAAAATCACTAGATCCAGGACTGCCTATTAGGGTTATTCTGATTAAGAAGGGATGGGAGGACAGATGGTAGAATTATGTGGTAGAGAAAGTGATGGGGGACAATGAACTATTTAAAACAAATACTCTGTCAACACAGGGTTGGTTGAATTGTCGGGTGGATACTCTAAGTTGAATGTTATGTCTGGAAAATTCACATGCAAAAATCATCACTAACAGAAGGTAAAAACTTTTGACAAAAATCCATGTACATTAATACAAAAATCCAAATGACATGTGGATCATCACTATTATTGTTTGTTGTTGTTAGCACTTACTAAGAATTTCTATATCAGATTGGACTAATTTCTGTTTTTTAATTGAATAATCACATGTTAATATTATATTAGTTGCAGGTGCACATATAATGATTCAATATCTATGTACTATGAAATGGTCACCACAGTAAATCTAGTTATCATCCGTCCCCATACAAAGTTGTTACAATGTTACCGACTATATTCCTGTGCTATATGTTGTGTTCCTGTGTCTCACTCATGTTATAACTGGAAGTTTGTACCTCTAAGTTGCACTCACCTGTTCCGTCCATCCCCTCACAGTGGCCCTCCTTCCCACTGGCAAACCATCAGGTGGTTCACTCTATCTGAGTCTGCTTCTGATTTGTGTTGTTTTGTTTTTAGATTTCCACATATAAGTGAAATCATATGGCATCTGTCTTTCTCTGTCGAACGCATTTCACTTAGCAGAATACCCTCCAGGTTGTTGCAAATGACGAAGATTTCGATCACTTTTATGGCTTGAGTTGTACTAATTTCTGCCGTGCGCTCTCATTTCCTCCTCAAACGACCCTGAGAACCAATTATCCCTACTACATTTTTTCAGATCCAGAAAGTGAGACTTGGAGATTTCCACTATTTGCCCAAGGTCCACTAAGAAGTGGCCAAACGAGAGACTCAAAACCAGTCCGATTTTGAAGTCCTTACCTACTGAGCCACACCGCTGTTGTAAACCCTGAATAATTTTGAATGCAGCCAGTTGGAATTTATCTGCTTTCTTCCTCCATTCAACTTGTTTTCCCCAATGTCCACCCTCTCCTTCCCCTCTTCCCTTGAAATACACCTTTAACTTGTCTGTGACCGAGGGAGTTTCCAAAGGAGCAACACAAGCGAGACAGAACTCTAGATGGCATGTCCCCGCCCACTCGCATGCTCCCTCCTTGCTGTACAAAGCAGTACAGGTCATTTTTAGTGCATCTCATTTCTGCAGCCACGCACAATTAACTTCGCCATCACCCTCAGGCCTTAGGATGTTAATATCTGACTGACTTCACTCATGCATCAACAGTCCCTGTTTGGAATTCTTTCTTAGTTCTCCAACATGTTAGATGGTGACTTGCCAGTGTGAATCTCAGTAACTCTGTGGTTTTCTCCTGCCATCGTGGCAACTCCCCGTTTAGAATCAACTTTCATTAGTGCAGTATTTTCACAGTCTTCCAGGTGGTCAGTAAAGAAGTTAAACCAGACAGACCTTCCACCTGACCTAGCTGTGCTCTTTTTCAGGAGACCATCCAGGAAGAGCTTAACATGAATATGGACTGTGAAATCGGATTTTGTGAAGCCTGTGAACTTGTTATCAAGGGTCAAAATAATTCCCTATGTGGCAATCCTGTGAAAGGGGGATTGGGATAGCAGGAAAACTAGAAAACACAGGGGGGAGGATGAAACAACTTTAGTTCTCATTGCTGGAAGTAGCACGAAGAACAGTGCCTGTGGTGCCTAGAACATGGTTGCAAATTTTTAAAAAACAAATCATTTTTTCCCCCCAGAAATGGGTAATACCATTTTACTTTCACAGCACAGGTTGGATTTTCAGCCCTTCAAAATATGATCCCAGAAGGTGGACATTACTATCATTCAATGCACAGAAATGGGGACACACACAGCCACTTTCTCTTTGGAATCAGATCAACGTCCACTAATTTCCTCTGACTCTTGAAAGGCAAGTTGTATTTAGCAATACAACTAGTGAATTGTACATAATAAACACACAATAAGCATTTGTTTAATATCCTTGAGAAGCCAGTCGGAAGCTCTGTCATGAAGATCTCGCAGATGTGTTTCTAGAAGATAGAACCATACCTTGAACCTTCCCTCCCCTCTCCTGTTTGTCAATGGGGGATTTGACTCCTATACATTATGGCTGAAATGAAGACTTGCTCTCTTAGTTTGCTCAGGCTGCCATAAAAAATTGCCAGAGTCTGCATGGCTTAAATGACACGCATTTATTTTTTCACACTCCTGGAGGCTGAAGGTCCAAGATCAAGGTGCTGTCAGGATTGGTTTCTGGTGAGCCCTTTCTTCCTGATTTGTAAACAGCCACCTTCTTGCTGTGGCCTCGCTTGGCCCTTCCTTCTGTGCGTGCATGGAGGAGAGAGAGAGGGAGAGATCTGGCGTCTCTTCTTCTTGTAGGGACACCAATCCTATCGGACCAGGGTCCCAATCTTACGACCTCATTTAACCTTAATTCCTTCCTTAAACCCCTGCTCTCCAAGTCCAGTCACATTGAGGGGTAAGGGCTCAACCTAGGAATCTGGGGAAGGGGATGGACAGAATTCAGGCTATAACACTTGCTGATGCTGCCTGTTGCCTCCATAGTTGAGCTGGAAGTCTGATATGGGTGTGGTCCATTTCTCCTCTCCCCACTTGTCGCTCCTGCTCCGGAGACATATACACCGTGCACTGCACGCAGCCCCACCCCGCCCCAGTGCCAACAGGTAGAGTCTCCACAAATCCCCATATCACCACACGGCAGTGCCCTGCTTCAGAAGACAACGAGGCAGTTCTGAGCCTCACAGGGCCTGGGATGACAGCCCTGCCTGCACGTGTGCTGTGTGGTTCTGGTTCCTCGAGAGAGAGAACAGCTTCTCGAGGACAACTGTGCAGCCCACTCCGCTGCTCTACTAAGTCGTACAGTATCCTCTAAAACTCCCCTCCACCCAGAAGCTGTGGATGTGATCTTACCCAGAAACAAGGTTCTTGCAGAGGTGATCAAGTTAAGATGGGGTCACTCTGGATGAGGGTGGGCCCTAAGTCCCATGACTGGTGTCGTTGTCAGGAGAGGGAGACAGATACACGGAGGGAAGGCAGCCTAGAGAAGACAGAGGCCAGAAGCTGGGGGTTGAAGTCACAAGCCAAGGAATGCCAAAGATTACTGGGAGCCTCCAGCTGAAGATTCCTGATGTACTTTTTTCTTCCACATAGTCCTGTCCTGTTCACAAGCTGCACTCCCATAGGGCGCTTCTAAGATGGGTCTTGAACCTGACCCCTGCTTGCTGTCACTGTGGCTGTTGACCCCATTGAAGCCATGGTCAGCGTTCATTCACTGGGATGGTTCCTTCCTCTGCTTCTCTGCTCTCATGCTTGACACCTTATAATCCGTCCTGGGCAGGGTGGCCAGTGGGATTTGTAAACGCTTAGGTCTGATCTCCTCCCTCCCCTTCTTAACCCCCCACAACGGTTTCCCATTGCAATCAGGATGAAACCCAATTGCTTATTCTGTGACCTAGCCTCTGTCTACACTTCCACCACCACCTTATATCACCCCCCACCTCCGCTGGCACCCACTTTCCAGCCACAGCCGCCTCCTTCTGTGTCTATGACACTGAGTTCCTCTGCCTTGGATGTTCTTTCTCCTGGGGCTTCACTTGCCTGCGGCTTCCAGCCACGCGTGTGCACCTGCTTACTTGAAACCTCATTGGCTTGGAGAGACCTCTTCTGGACACACTATTTCACATAGTCCCACGGTCTCGCTGTGTCCCGTCGGGTCTCTCTAGGCACTTTGTCTCCATCTGACATTTTTCTCATGTGTTTGTTTGGTGGTTTTCCTCCCTTACTGGTAGTGTGATGTCCACTCCACAAGGGCAGATCCCTTCCCTGCCTTGTTCACTGAAGGAAACCAGTGGTATGAACATGGCTTGACATGGGATAGTTGCTCAGTAAATAAATATTCGTTCCATGAATCAACAAATGAGAGGCTGAAGAAATGATTGCCATGATTGTACTCACAGAGGCTTCCAAGGATCACCAAATGACAGAGAACCCTCCTTGCTTTTTTCCTGAGAAGATCTCCTGTCGTGCCGCCTGCCCCCCCCCAAGCCTGCTCCAGCTTTGCATTGTCCCAATGTCCCATGACATTGTCCAGGTTGGAAATATGCTTCTTTTATAACTCTGAGTGGTTGTTTCATTGATTTCACCCTAAAAGCAGTAAGTCATCAAGTTTTCCTTTTCTGGGCCTGCCTCAAGGGGTACAAGAGAGTTAAAGATCTGTAGAATACGCAAGTGGTGATATGCGGTCGTTTCCATGGGCTGGGATGAAAAATGGTCCTTGACCACTCACTGATGCCTGAAATTCCTCTTGTAGGCAAAGCTTTTCATTCTAAGTCAGAGATGCAGCTTAAAGATATCAGCCATGGGAGGAGACCCGGAAGGCCAGCACACACTGGCCCCTGGACAGGAGGTGGGACCAGCCACCTGGGAGGGTGAGAGTTGACGATCAGTTCCTGCGTGTGGCTTCCTTAGCGATTTTTATCCCAGTGTCAAAGTGAAGAGCTGAGTCATAGCCAAGTCACTGACTTGCGGGCAAATGACCAGGGGGCACTCCGAGATGCATCCTTACTGCGTCACATTCCCTTCTTTTCCTTGTTTTGGTCAAATTTCATTCTTCTCTTGCCCATGCATATTCTTGACTTCATTTTCTCCAGATCTCGATATTCCCCTTCTCCCTACAAATTTTCTGAGGCTGTTCCTTACGTGTGAAAAACACATTTCTCTTCAGCTTTTCTCGACAAAATCCATCGCTCGCAAATTTGTCTTCGGAATTATGATTCAACAAATCTTTTGAATCTAGTCCTCGAGTAAAACTCTCTCCCTAGGAGGAAAGAAACAAGATTGAAAGTCAGTAATTCCCGACCTGTGAAACCCACCTTCTTTCCTGACGCTCGTTCCTGACTTGCTTATTGGGTCTGTGCCCTGACATGCCCTTCAAGCGCCCGCCCAAGGGACAATGTCTGTCCCTTCCTTCATGTTCTCAAAAGCACGCCATAAATTACAAAAGCACTGTAGTCGTTTCCTAATGCTATCGGAATTGCTTACCTTAGGCATATTTTTTCACGATGATAAATATCCATGCTGTCCTGATTCCACATCTATTTTCAAAGGAGGGACAGAGGGTTGATGGTAAGTCAGCTGTTCGGAGCACAGAGCACAAAGGCCCAGATACGGATCTAAATGTAGTCATTGTGCATCCTTACTCGGCCCTTGAAATTGAAATTCAGGCCATATTTTATCAGAGAACTTCTATTTTATATGAAAGGAAATGGGGGGAAAGGCATTGGGTTCTAAAATAAAAACAGATGTTAGTAGAATCAAGTAAGATAAGGCACATAGACTAATTTTGTAAAATATATTTTTTATACAAATACAAAGTAATACTGTATTATACAGAGAGTTGGAGGTTTTTTTCACCTTCAGACTAGATGAGTGTTTTAATCTTTTAGAAATTCTTTCCATTTCCTACTAAGTAGAAGAGGGTGGAGGATAGTAAAAAGCAGCTTCGTTTTCTTCTCTCCATGATTCTGCTCAAGGGTTTTTGCAATTTGTTGAAGAAAGTGAGTAGAGAATTTACTCACTTATTTTCATGTCTTCTGAATGTGATTTTAGTATCTTTATTTCCGTAACTTATGAGTCAGAAAATAAAGGAAATATGTCATTAACAATCAGTGTTATTGATGATAAAAACTGATGTATATTGTCAAAAGATACTCAATATTTGAATCATTTAGCATCTTAGTTGTCTTTATATTGGTTAAATCTCAACATCTCTGAGAAGAAAGAAAAGCAGAAGGGTTATACCCACTTTACAGACAGGCAGACTGAGGGCCAGAGAAATTTGCCATTAGGATCACCATCAGTGATGTGTTGTTAAATGTTTAAGAACCAACTCTCCTGGGGAGGGAACTCCAAACCCCTGATTTGTAGCATTTGCCAATTCTTGTGATGTCAGTACTCCCCCCATGGCTAACTTCAGGCTCTCTATGCTGAGCCTCTGAACATGCAAATGGAAGAGATGCAGGTGGTGACTGAATTAGCGATGTCCAGGAAGTCGAAATGCCAGCCGGGAAGGGAAAGCCAAGTCCTATAAGCCTAGAAATGACAGTTTTTATAAATGGAAAGCATTGTATACCTCTGCAAATAAGGTTTCCCTGGGCTTGAAGGCAGAGATTGTCTACAAGTATTCATGAGATCAGTTACCCCCAGGGCCCGTCCACCTTCCATGGTGATCCTGATTCCAGCTCTCCTGACCTGGTGGAAGACTAGAAAATTACTCCGTGGAGACGCTGAGGCGGTGGATATCCGGGTGCCTGTCTCTCCCCAACAGGTTCTCCTGAGTCCTTGTGCCTCACTCAGCCTCCTGCTCTGTTCCCAGCTGCACAGCGGCTGCTGCCTGGGGTGGAATGCTCTAATATGAGCTGTCTGGTACGCCAGGAGGGCCTGGCCCAGGTGTGGGGAGGGTCAGGGTCAGGTTCCAGACCCAGGCTGGTAGTGGCAAGGCATGTTTGGTAGGGGACTCCGCAGAATTTCTTGCCTACTCCTTATTCAGGAAACAGCCTGGTGGGGCCTGGGGGGTGGGGAGGGGATTGGGGACGTGTCAGTTTTAGGTGGTGTCTCATTTTTTTTTTCTTATTTATTTTGTTATCATTGACTATGATTTTATTTTTCCTTGGGAATTGTGAAAAAAATGTGAAATCTGAGCTAAGGGTGGGTTTCTGCAGGCAAATACCGCTGCGCTTTTCAGCTCCCTGTGGCTGCCGCCCATCGATGTACCTTAAATCAGTGTTTCTCAAGGAGTGTGTTGTTAGCGTCTTGGGTGGGACATTTCTTTATTATAGAGGTTTCGTGTCTCTGCTTCTACCTGAAAAATGCCTGCGGTGCTCCCAGGAGTAATGAGCACTCAAAAAACTCCCCAGACTTTTCCAGACATCTCTTCTGTCAGGTGGTATCTGCACCGGATGAAAACCCCGATACTCAATGATTATTTGGCGTGAGGCTTTTGGAATCTCACAGGTAGTTTGATTTAGGGCTGACCTTCTCATGGGGACCAACTGGTATGTCCAAATTCCCAGGGCTTTTTTCCCCTGTGATCTGCTCACAGCCAAGTGTTGCTGTTCCCTGCAGAACCCCTGAATCGGGCGTAGCATCTTGCTTTCCGATTTTCCCCCATGTTAGGGTGTAACCCTTTGGAAACTCATCCTTCATCATCTGTTAGGACCATCATCTGTGTAGGACTTGAACTTGGGCTGACTCTTAGGACCTTATATTCTGTCTTCTGTATCCACCAAGGCTGTAAAAACGAAAGCTCTAGAGCATCTATTTGGACAAAGGACCTGAGCACAAAGGCTGCACTGTACGTTCTTCTGACCACCCCCCGGCCCAAGAATTGATTTCTTGTTGTTTTGTATTTTATCCAAGATTTCTAGTCCTTTTCAGAAGCTGGAATGGTCTAGCAATCTCACTTACTGTATGGAAATCTTTGAAAGGAATCAGTAGTTACAAATTTTGTGGCTTGAGTAGGAAAAAGGTGTTATAAAAATAAGTACCTTTTGACACAGGCAAAACTGTGGGATTCAGGAATAGCACTAATTATGTGGGTCTAACGAAAGCAGAACGTGTGCAAGCTGGACAGATTTGGGTCTGAATGCCTGCTGTACCACCTACTGTCTGTGGGGCTTGGGGTAAGTTATTAAATATTTTCAAACCTCAGTTTCTTTCTCTATAAATTGGGGGGGGGGAGAATAACCCCTTTCATGGCAGTAGAGAGAATTAAAGAGATTGTATGTTTTTGGCCCTGTCCCTTCTGCTTGACTTTGTCTGTGGGGAATTTTCAAATCTTATTTACATTATTTTTCTTAAAAAAAATTCTTGCTCTTCTTTTGTCTTTGCAGGAAACCTCTCAATGAGAGCTGGATACAGCTAGATGCCAGAGGAAGTTTTAATTAAATGTGTAGAAGCTCAGTTAGGGAGCAAATTAAAGTTTATCCTCCGAGATAGAACATAAAATCTCTTAAAAGAAACCCCTGTTGTAAGTGGACAGACCAATTCCCATACCCCAAACACCCAACATATTTCCTCAGATGTATACCATAGGGGATGCCATTAGCTGTGAGAAAATGGACCGTGTCCTGAAAATACAACTACAGATAATGCCCCAGGACTCTCTTCTGTGTTCATTAAAACTGGAAGAAATAGACACGTCCAGTTTGTTCTCATATGACCAGGATACAGGGAGTTCAGAATCCAAAACAGAAATCACACTTGTAATGATCAGAAATGGGCAACTGTTGGAAGGGGGGAGTAGACAGATAAGCTCTTGGTTACAGTTGGTTTTGTAATAAGCTATTGAGAACAGTTAAGAAAACTTCTAGTTAGACACAGAATATGTGAGTTTAACTTCAATGAATTATTGTAGAGAGAGTGAAGGAGAGAGAGAGAGAGAGAGAGAGAGAGACATAAGGAGGAGGATGAGGGAGAAGAGGAAGAGATGGAGGAGGAAGAGAAAGAAATAGAACATTGTGATGCTTCTGCTCATTATCCATCAAAGACCATGTACCTTCAATGTGAATGAAAAGGAGGACAAATCTGTTGTTTGTCCTGGGGGCCCTGGCTCCATGATTATCTTACACTGCTGAAAATGATTCTTCTTTTGCAGATAGATGTTATTCATGCAAAGTGGCTTTACATGCAAGTCAGGAACTCCATTTGGTGTAGAACTGATGAAACAGCAGTCTGGTAATGTGAAAGCGATTTGGGGGCCTTGGATTGGAAGAGAAAGAATGTCTACCTTCATTTGGGTGATTGTGTAATTTTTTTACATGTGATTTTTGCCAAATCATGTTGACCGACTTTAGAATCTAATCTGGAAGAGTGTAACTCTACTGTGATTGAAATTTATATCCTCTACATGATAATCAATATATTATGTTAACCCTTGGATTGGTAAAAATGAACATGTTTTATACATTAGAAACTATAAGAAATTAAACATACTTTGGATGAAGTTAGCCAACAGCTGAAGCAGTCATCCCTCAACATCATATGAAAACCCTCTTTTCTTCCCAAATCTCATTTTAGGTGTAAGATTGTTTATAATATTAAAAAAAATTCCAAGTGATAGCCACTGTAAGATAAATGTTGATGCTTATAATTTTAGAAGGTTGGGGTAATGTTCCAAAAGATGTGAAATCTTACAAGGAGAGATTCAGAGTCAGAATTTTTCAGGACCAAGTAAACACTGTCCAGGAGGTGGACCAGGAAATTTTCTGCTTTCTATAGTCCAAGACCTAAATAATGCATAGGTTTGGTGAGCAGGCAGCCACAGCAAAGGGAGTTGAATCATTCTGTAGGCTATTTTATCCAGGTTGTGGTAGATTGGACTCTCCAGCGATAGAGCATTATCCTTCTAGGAGGTCCTGATTGAAGGTAATGAGTACCTTAGCACAAAATCCTAACAGAAACAACGCAGACTATTAGGTGTGGACTAGATGCCAAAACTTCTACAGCAATTTGTTGTTTGAAAGAATGCATTTCATATCATTATAGAAGTTGCAACTAACCATCTGTTTTGGCATCATGGCATCATGCTGTTGGTCAGCATTGGAAAAATGAACATCTTGTTGTTTTTGATGAATACCATTTAGGTTTGTCTGAGCATATGAAACACTAATGGTAATTTAATTCAACATTTGTTGTGTGTCTAGAATGTGAACAGCATGATAGGAGAGAGGTTGTTGGGAAGATAGAATTCCTTTTTTCCAAGTGTTGGCGGGCCAGCACAAGAGACAAAGAATGGGTGTAGATTGCTCTCGTAGGAAGGGGAACGGGGTTCATTGTTTTGGACTTATTTTGCACATCTACTATATGCCTGGCACTATGCTTAAAGTTGCAAATACAGACACAAGAGACATAGTCCTTGCTCTCAAGGAGGTAACAATAAGGTTGCAGGGTGGCAGCAGGAAGAGACAGGGCTATGGAAAATCACAGTATACTGTTGTACTTGCTGTAATAGAGAAAACCCGAGAATATGCTGGGTCACAAGAGAGGATGATCCCATACTGTCCTCCTTTGGGGGCATCAGAGAAGGCTACCCAAAGACAGTTGGTTGAGTTCTTTAAGACTGAGCATTTATTCACTGTTCCATTTGCACTGCTCTAGGCCTATGGATCTACAGCAACAATACCACAGAGATCCCTGGCCTTGTGGAGTATATGTTCTAGTGGGGAGAAAGAGAATAAGTGAGTAGATAAATAAGATAATATCAGCTGCTAAACTTGATTTGAAACATTAAGTATGTGGAGACAAAAATGATATATTTTAACACCAAATCATCTTAATAACAGAAAATGTCAGATACCTGAATTCTCATATTTTCATTGCTTTGCTGGGTTACAAACAAATCTAAATAAGGCAATAATCTGTTTGTGGTTGCATAATCTAACTAATATAACAATAGCCAACTAAGAAAGGGGTAAGATAGGAGAAAGATATACCAGAAAGGAAAATAGTAATAGAGAAAATTATCATACTGGGAAGTCATAGACATGAGAGAGGATGATGTCCTCATGGACTTGTAAATATATTTAGTGTGATCAGTTTGTAAGGGGTGATGCAGCAAGAGGTCAGATGGGAAAAGTGAGCAGTGACCAGTCAGAAAACCCTGTCTGCCAGACTGAGGAACGTGGACTTCGTTGTCAAGGGAGATCTTCATCATGTCATCCAGATGATCAAATGTTTATATTAGAAAGATGAATTTGGCAGCTGAGTGGAGATTGGTTAAGAGAGAGGGTACAGTTGGAGATGGGAGTTTAATTTCAAGGCAGCTGCAAGTGTCCAGGGGAGAAATGATGTGGGTCTGAGCTAAGGCAAAGTCAGTGTTGATGGAAGTGAGCTAAATTAAGGAAGACAGAATCCTTAGGGTCTAGTCATTGGTAGGGTACTGTGGCTCTGTCAGATGCTCCAGTGAGAGTGGTGCTATTCCCCAAAATGGAGACCTTAGCGGGGGACATGTTTAAATACACAAATAATGAGTTTGGTCTTAAAGCTAGGGCGTTTGAGATATGTGAGGGACAATTAAGTGGGTATGTTCAGGTGGCAGCTGAATCTGTGAGTTTAGGGCTCAGGAGAGTGGTTGGGACTGGGAATCACTGAATCAGGGGCTGTCTGGGTGACTGAAGAAGCTGTGGAAGTATCTGAGAGCCTGAGAAGCAGGAAATAGTGAGAAGAGCATGTTAATGCTAATGTGTAGACAGAGAAGAGCCCCCTCAAAAAATAGACAAAGAAGGAGTCGTGGGAATAAAGAGAGAGCACGGTTCTGGAAAGCCAAGGATTTGTGAGCAGGAGGCAGTGGGCAGCTGTTGAAGACAGCATAGGTTTGTTATATGGAGCCTGGAATAGTGAAATCCATGGCCACCTTCATCAGACGAGTTTTAGAATGTGTTTGGGATGGGGATGAGGATGAGGATGAGGGCTGTGTATAGGGATGAGGAGACAGCACATCATATCATGTTAAAGGAATGAGGGCTTAAAAAGTAGAGAAAGTAACTCAAGAATGTTGACTCTGACAAGAAGGAACGTGGGTAGAACTAGAGATAGAATCAAGAAAACATCCTTCCCTTGCGAATGGCAGAGGCTTCAGGTAATTATTTAAAACTGAAGCTAATGGGAGAGAGATAGCAACAGAGACAGAGAGACAGAAATATTTCAGAGAAAAAGGGATCTAGCTCCCAGAGACGGGGAAAATATGGGTCCAGAGCAGAGATCTGAGTGGCTTTCAACTAAAGACAGAACAACTTGTTCAATGAAAATAGAACTAAGGAGGTAGGATGGTTCATTTTATGGGTCAAGTAGAATGAGCTAAAGGGTGCCCCGATAGCTGGTCAAACACTGTTTCTGGGTGTGTCTGTGGGAGTGTCTCCAGGGGAGATTAGCATTTGAGTCAGTAGACTGAGTAAAGAAGATTGCCTTCACTGTTTGTGGGGTGGGGTAAGGGGTGGGAGGAATATCATCCAGCCCACTGAAGACCTACCTAGAACAAAAAGGCAGAGGAAGGTCAAATTCACTCTCTTTTTGCTAGAGCTGAGACATCTATCTTTTGCTCTTGGACATTGGTACCTCTAGGTCTCAGGATTTTGGACTCAGACTGGCACTTAACCATTGCCTGATACTCAGGCCTTTAGACTCAGGACTGGATCATATCACTGGCTTTTCTGGTGCTTCGTCTTGCAGAGGGCAGATTGTACAACTACTCAGCCTCCATTACCATGTGAGCCAATTCCTATAATAAATCTCCCCCTATCTCTAGCTATAGCTCTATCTATCTCCTGTTGGTTCTGTTTCCCTGGAGAGCCCTAATACAGAACGTATGGCTGTGTTGTTTGCATCACAGATACAGGTGTGTTTGTGGGCTCAGAAAGCTAGAAGCCAAGAGAATTCAGTGCTTGTGAGTCTTGTTTTCTCTATGAAGTAGGAGGAAAGGCTAGATACCAAGTAAAGATGATAATATATATTACTTGGAGTGAAAGAAGAGGAGGAATAATATGAAAAACCATAAAAAACAGATGGAAATCATTTTGACTAATGCCATAGGACAAGGTTTTGTGGAAGAGGTGGATTGGGCCTTAAGATGGACAAGATGGAGGTAAAGGGGGGGAAGAAGAATAAGTTCCAGGAAGGGGTCTAGAATGAGAAGAAGAATGAAATCCAAGAGTGAAGGTCATTTCAAGGTCATGAATTCACAGAACAGAAAATATTGGATAGATAGCAGCAAATTGTACAGATGAAGGAAATTATACAGATATAACAATTTTAAATGTGTGCCTGGTTCCTGGCACAAAGATGGGTCATCAATAAATATGTGTTAAATGAGTGACAGCAACCTCATTTGCTGTACAGCAAGTCAGAAAATTAAAAGGAGCATCCAATGCCAACCAATGGATACTAATTTCCCTTTTTTTTTTTTTTAAAGATTTTATTTCTTTATTAGACAGAGATCACAAGTAGGCAGAGAAGCAGGCAGAGAGAGGAGGAAGCAGGCTCCCTGCTGAGCAGAGACACCCCCCCCCCCCCGCCCCGCCCCGATGTGGAGCTTAATCCCAGGACCCCGGAGATCATGACCTGAG
Organism: Lontra canadensis; assembly: GCF_010015895.1. NCBI lineage: Eukaryota > Metazoa > Chordata > Mammalia > Carnivora > Mustelidae > Lontra > Lontra canadensis. Next base: position 12,747,690 of record NW_022631016.1, on the reverse strand, counting down.
CCGAAGGCAGAGGCTTTAACCCAGGTGCCACAATTTCCCTTTTTCTTAAAATATCAAAATATCATTACATTTCACTTCCAACTATGTAGGTATTCTAATCACTATTGCTACATAACTATCTCCAAATAGTGGGTTAAAACCGCAGCCTTTCGAAAGGTAAATGTCACAGATTCTGTGGGCGGGGCATTAGATATGGCTCAACTGGGTAATTCTTCTGTGTCTGGTGACTTTGAGATTGCTCAGTGGTCCTCAGTCAGCAGATGGGTTAGTCAGAGGATCCACAATGCTAAGTATCCTATAATGCAGAGGACAACACCCACCCACTCTTCCTCACAAAGGATCCTTCAGCCCAAAATGTTGATAGTGCTGATGTCGAGAAATTCTGTGGTAGATCCAGGGGCTCAGGGGAAACAGGAAGCCTCTGTAAGGCCTTCTGAAGCCACACAGAGTCACTTCTTCCCCATCGTACTCTTTCCAGGAGGTGCACAAAGCAAGTCTAGGGAAAGGGACTAGACTCTACCTGTTGTTGGGGATTGGCAAGGTGACATTGTGCTAGAGCATGTGGACAGCATGATTTAGAAAAGTACAATTTACTCTAACAGAGATGGAAGCATAAAACAGATATGGGGGGACAGCACTGAATGCCAGAAAAGTTGGGGTCCAGAATATATATAAAATGCAGATAGGAAATGGAATGGACCCAGTCAATGTTCTTTATAGAAAAAAGTATGCTTTTGATAGGAAAGCTGAGGGGGACAACTGCCTCTCCCCCATCTCTGGTACAATTGACAAGCTATGAATCCATGACAGGTGGGCCTATCAGGAAGAACTGGGCTTCTCCTCCTGCTAGTTCCTTGGGACACGATGGCCTAGGGTCTTTACTGATGCTGAGATCACTGAGTGAAAGCCACCAGTGTTTTCACCAGAGATACTCACTCTCTGAGCTCTTGGTCCCCACGGAGGTTATGGACAACAGTTCTTTGCCTTATGTTCATTCTTGTGTTGCCCTCCCCTTACAGCCAGGTCTCCTGTGAGGCCAAACCTCTGAGCCTCCATTCTGCCTTCCATCAACATGAGTTCTCTCCCAAGAGGCTCCTTGGGCTTCTATGTAAAATCACCAACCAGTCAAATTTGATTTGCAGTTGTACTTTGCTTTTTTTTTTTTTTTAAAGGTTAACAAATCTTTAAAAGACACTCAAACAAGTTGTCAATATCTAAAATTTAGAAATTTCATATAAAATAAACTTACTTGCTTCTTTTGAAAGCCTGGAAGATCTAGCTACGCGGGATCCCCAATCTTGACAGCAGCGGTTGTAGGAATCAGGGAGCGTCTCCCTTAGAAGATACTATGTGGTTGAAAAAGTCTGTGTAGTACAAGGGAGAGTCCCCATTTTAGGAATTCCCATTCCATGGGGCCATATTAAACTCCCTGGCAAGCCCTGAATCACGCTGATAATAATGCTAATGATAATAATCACTGTGTAATTTTGTTTAATGCAGCATTTCCAGCAGGCAAGAAAACTTTTCCTTTTTAAAAAAATAGACTTTGAGACACGTAGAAGCAAAATGTAAGCAGGCCCTCATGAGAGCCTGTGATTTGCATGAAAATGCCTGAATCTGAGATCTTTGGTACATGATATATGTGAAAAAATATATATATGATATATATATAATTATATATCATACATGTATGCATTTTTTTTTTTTTTCAAAAAATAGGTACAACAATTTTCCTCTTTATGTTCATGCCTTTGTTCAGTCACCTTTCTTAGTGACTTTGGCCTTGCTTCAGTGACTTGTTTGGGTAATAGGGGGAATAACAGATATGACACACATATAGATTTAAAATTCTTGTGTATTAGGTCTTGCCCTCTCTTGCTGCGCTTAGAAATCTGAGACCACCATTTGAATACACGAGCTAGCCTGCTGGGGAGGCCAGGTGGTAGAGAACTGAGGTGTCCCAGCCTACAACCCAAGCCCACTGGCAAACTTGTGAATGGAGTCTCTGGGACCAGCCAGCCTACGGACAATTTTATAACTAACTACAAGTAAACACACGAACCCAGCTGACATGGCTTGGGACAGCTGACTGTTCCCCAGCTGATTCCTGCCCAAGTTGCCAACACCGAGAATCATGAGCAAAGAAGTGGTTGCCATTTTATGTTACTAAATTTCCGGGCTGAATGGCAATGGAAGACAGACAGGTAACCCCCTCTGGAATTATGTATGATGATTTGCTTAGTCACTGTCCTCTCTTCTAGGATTTAGCCTTGCGAAGGCAGGAACTTTGTCTTGTTTACACTGTGGTTGGCAAGCTCAGAACAGAGTCTGGAAGCCACCCACAGAAACCCTCAGGAAATATGTGTTGAATGAACGAAAATCTCCTGCAGGGCTCTGGTGGAGCCGCCTCAGCTTCTCCTCCTCCTTCCTGGAGAGAGAGAAGAGAAGGAGGTACCCCCAGGAGACAAGAGGGGATCACACGCCTAGGTGAGCTGCAGTCAACAACAACTGACATATTTTTAAGAGTGGAAAAGTTCAATCTGCACAAAAGTAGAAAAGGTGGTTTAATATGCTGCTCCTGAACTTGAACTCCTTCCTCAACAATTACAAATTTATGACCAATATTGTGTCATTTATTCAGAGTAAAAACTTTTCTGAACTATCTGAGCATGGCCACCCCGTAGTTACAAGATGTGTGTGTATGTCTGCCTGTGTTTTAACTCAGTTGATTCTTGGCCTATTAGAGAGAAAAATGACTCGAAGACCTTTTCATTTTTTCCTCAATACAACATTACAAATGAAGCAGCCGCACTTACTCAAAATTCCCACTGTCTCAGGTTCTTGGCACACCATTTTGAAGACTGCTCTAGATTAACTCCACATTACGAACTCAGTCCAGAAGTCTGAATAAAGAGAAAATTCCCATTTGGAATGGGAAAAAAAAAAAGCAATTAAATTTAACTGGTAAAGAAGAAGAAATGAAAGAAAATGCAAAATTAAGACCAAGATTTTTTTATATGAAATCATCCACACAGGTGAAAATTATTTCAGAGGAAAGATCAAAGGCCTGATATTTTGTGAGGAAACCAAGAAATGTACCATATGTGCCCTGTGGGTTCACACATATGTAGCCCTGGGCTTATATCCTCTCGACTGAACAAACGCTTTTAAGGTAATCGGTTCAAATTCTTTTTTTTTTTTTTTAAAGGTTTCATTTATTTATTTGACAGACAGAGATGACAAGTAGGCAGAGAGGCAAGCAGAGAGAGGAAGGAAAACAGGCTCCCTGCTGAGCAGAAAGCCCAATGTGGGGCTCGATCCCAGGACCCTGGGATCATGACCTGAGCCGAAGGCAGAGGCTTAAACCACTGAGCCTCCCAGGTGCTCCTTGGTTCAAATTCTGAATCAAGTTCACTTTCAAAGGACCACTAGTTGAGCATCAGCCCTTATTATTCAAAACTATTTTACTATCTAATTAATTTACCGTCAAAATACGTCTCCAGACAGTGTTGCTTCCATTTTTTTTTTAAATAGTCTTTTTTTCAGTTTACAGAATTGCCTAAGAATCTTAGGATCAAAACCTGTGAGATTGTAAGTGCCATATTATTCCTGCCTCAATTTTTACCATTAAAAATAGACAAGCAAGGGGCACCTGGGTGGCTCAGTGGGTTAAAGCCTCTGCCTTCGGCTCAGGTCATGATCCCAGGGTCCTGGGATCGAGCCCCACATTGGGCTTTCTGCTCAGCAGGGAGCCTGCTTCCCTTCCTCTCTCTCTGCCTGCCTCTCTGCCTACTTGTGATCTCTGTCTGTCAAATAAATAAATAAATAAAATCTTAAAAAAAAATAGACAAGCAAAATGGTGGAAAGAAAACTTGTGCATAAAACAATAAGTGATTGTATTGTGCACCGCACTAAGACTTTAATTATTGTATTTTTGAAATGATGCAAATGGACAAATATTAAATGTTACAAAGGATATAGAGTACAAAGTGGCCCTATATCCTACCCTTATTCACCTGTCCCACAGTGCTTTTTCCAAGAGTCAGCCATCTGAGTTGTTTCTTCTACCTTTGTAGAGATAGTCAATGCACACAAAAACATTAGGCAGGTACCTCTCTTTTATTTCTCTCATTCGGACGATAACATGCTATAAACACTCTCCAATGCCCTGTTTTCTTTTCCCACTGTATTCAGCATATGTTGGCAATCATTCTATGTTACAATGACTGGTACTTCCTCATTGTTTTCAAGGTTGCATATAACATACAACATATAATTATATGTTGTATTATATGATGTATTATAATTTATTTTATCATTTTCCTATTGATGGATATTTAAGTTTTTTTCATCTTTAACTGCCATAGAAAATACCACAATTAATAGTCTACTATACTGTTTCTAGGCATACGTGTAAGTATATCTGTAAGGTAAAACACTCCAACAAAATCACTGAGATATACACGTTTTAAATTTTAATACATATTGTCAAATTTTATAGACATTATATAAAAGTTATACCACCAATAAAATGTATCATGTGCTTATTTCTCCAAACCCTTGTCTCAGTGTGTCACAGAATTTTGCCAATATGATAGGTAAGAAATGATGCTTTATTGTAGTTTTCATTTACAATTTTCTTATTTTGATGTGACTATCTTTTCATAAGGATACAAAAGTTTATATTTCCTTTCTGAGAATTACCTATTCATGACATTTGCCTGTGTGCATAGGATTCTTTTTTTAAAATATATTCTTTTATTTATTTGAGAGAGAGCGAGACAGAGAGAAAGAAAAAGAAAGCACAAGCAGGGGCGGGGGTAGGGGTAGAGGGAGAGGAATGGGGAGAAGCAGGCTCTCCACTGATCGTGGAGCCTGACATGGGACTTGATCCCAGGACTCTGGGATCATGACCTGAGCCAAAGGCAAACAAATGCTTAGCTGATGAATCACCTAGGCACTCCTTTTTCTTATTAATAATTTATAATAAATCAATAATATTTATAGTAACCATTACATATATTTATAAAATTAGGGACATTAAACTTAATGTGAATATTGCCAATTTTTTTTTTTTTGTAGTTTCCTATTTGTCAGTTGATGTAGACCATGTTGTGGAATTTTCTAATGTCATTAGTTTATTTTATAAGCAAATTATTTGACCTTTGAAGTTCCCTGAGAGTCAACGCTATAAAGAATATATCATATTTGTTCTGAGAATTTTGATTTAATCTAAATTTTTAAAAACTGCTAGGAGCCATGAACGTGGGCATGCTTTCTGGGTGAAACCCCAGAAGATTTTAGCAGAAACCAGTGGACAATGGTCACACTCAAGTGGAATCTGACCACAAAAGAGTTGATCTCTGAAAAGGGTTCTATTTACATTTTGGATGATAAAGAGCATGTAGCACTTAAGATAGAGGAAATAAGTCTCCATTTAAAAATATTTTCTGTGAGGACAGCTGGTGACTCAGACAGTTGCGTGTTAGACTCTTGGTTTTGGCTCAGGTCATGAACTGGGCCTCACGCTCAACGGGGAGTCTGCTGGAGGTTCTCCCTCTCCCTCTGTTCCTCTACCTTCTCGCACATGCTCTCTCTCTGTAAAATAAATAAAATCTTTAAAAAAAATTACTATGAAAAACAGAGATTAATTTGGGGGAGCATTTGCTTCCATGCTCAGTAAAGTGTAGGAGTACATGAATTCTGTGAGATAAGAGACCGATGACAAGATGAAAATCCCGGTGTTGCACGAGTTGGGATATTCCTGAGAGGTGGGTAGAAATAAAAGACAACTGGATGAGATAGGGAGCAATGAAAACAACGTCAAGATAAAATTATGGAGGTAAAATTGTCCTTGGAAGATTCACCAAGACTGCAGAAAAATCATTAGGTGAAAGAGAACAAAAATATTTCGGAATCCACAGGGAAAGGAAAGAAATACTACAAAAATGAGCAAAAGGAAAATGCAGAGAGAGGAGGCAAAGCAGAAGCAGAGAGCCACTGACTGGGATGAAGACACCGGAGGACATTTAATTACCAAGGATGAGGACATTCTAGCCTTCAGATTTTTTCCCTGTGAGCTAAAGAGAGTAACTCTGGGTCATTTAACCAGAGAGAAGAATTTACGTAAAAATAGTGATTAGCTCACAGTGTCTGTAAGGAAGTACCAGAATCAGGCTTGGAGTTCTGGTAACCAGGAAGGAGGCACAGCGTGAGGCAGAAGGACTGAGTGCAGGATCCGGGATGCTCCTGCTTCCTGCTGTTCTTGGTACTTGGATGTAGCTGCTCCCGCAGCTGCCCCCCAGCTTCTTCCCGCAAGTGACTTTTGTTTCAAAGTCTGCAGTGGTGCATCTGAGTGGGGAAGTGTAGATCCTGTCACTGTATCCCAGATGCTGAGAAGGTGCTCAGTGTGTGGTGTCTGCCATTTCCACTCTCTGTAGAGGTGAGCACAGGCTTTTTTTCCAGACACAACTGGGGAATCTCCAAACATTGAAAAAAATAAATAAATAAAGCTTAGAATGTGGGCTAGATTTAGAGACTTGTTTCTAATACAGAGAATACAATAAAAGTGATGGGTTATCCTTTCAGAAGTTAGGTTGCAAAAGACTGCCTGCTTGTTGGACTCTTGCTCTCTGGCTTTTGACACTTGCTCATTTGGTGACATAAGCCGCCATGATGAGCTGCTGCATCCCAAGAAATGGAAGGCATCTCGGGCCAAAAGCTAGGGAGGAACAGAGTCTCTCTGTTCAATAACAGTGGAAAAATAGAATCTTGCAAGCAACAACCCATGAGTGAGCTTGAAGGCAGATCCTTTCCCAGTTGAACCTTGACATGAGTTCCATCCCAGCTGACACCTTGACTGCATCCTGGCCTAGCTTCTGACTCAGAGCCGCCCAGCTGAGCTGTGCAGAGATTCCTGACCCACAGAAACAGTATATGTTGTTTTAACCTGCTAGGCTTTATAGACTTTGTTATGAAGCAATGGAAAACCAGTTGGAAAACAAAACAAAACAAACAAACAAACAAAAAAACCCAACCTAACTACTTCTTAATGATTCTTAGGGCAAGAGTTAACCAAAACTAAAGCTATTGATTCCTGGGGAGCGGGGGGCAATGACAGAAAAATCACATATCAAAATATATAGGTGAGTTTTTACTTCTGACCTCAGTGGCAGATTTGTGGCTGAGTGGTACTTTGTTGAGAACAACAAAGCTGGCTGCATTGAAAAACATTCTTTCTGAAGACTTCAGAGATTGCAGAAGCCACTTGGAAGTAAGGGGCCAAGCTCTTGGAGAAAGGCCAACTTATTGACTTGGATTTCTGCCAAGGTTGGGAACTGAGGAGCTAATATCCCAGATGGAAAGAAGAAGATGAAAGCTGATAGGTAAACTATTTCCTCTTCCTTGCCCTCCCCTCCCCCAGAAAGGCCACAAGGAGATGCAGGTGCAGTTGTAGAGCTCCTCAGGGCAGGGTTGCAGGCACTGGGCAAGCCCACTTGAAGGCAGCCGAGCTCTCATGGACTCTCCTGACAGCCTGGCCTCACCCCCTTGGGCCTCATTCCTACTCCCTGGAATGCTAATTCCTAATAAACTAATAGCTCTTAAGACTTCAGCCTGAGGCTTTGCTCAGTATTGGAACCAGATTCAAAATAAATGAACAGAAACTAGAATATTTTTAAGACACCAACAATGGCTAATTAGGAAACATCATGGGAAAAGCACCCCTATACATTTTATTAGGTTGTATTTTCATTATCTGCTAAAAAAATTTCCTAATTGCCATTGTGATTTCTCCTTCAGAACTGTAAATTTATATGAAGGGCTAAAAAGGTATATAGTAAGTACTTTATAAGTGCTGGCTTTTATTATTGAAAAGCATAAAGATATATATGCATATATTTACACATATATAAATACATACTATTATAAGTAAAAGAAAACTCACAATATATATAACAAACAAAATAATAACAACAGGTAGCATTTATGGAGTGTTCTAGATGTCTGTTTATGATACTATCTTGTACTTTTTTTTTTAAAGATTTGATTTATTTATTTGACAGAGAGAAATCACAAGTAGGCAGAGAGGCAGTCAGAGAGAGAGGAGGAAGCAGACTCCCTGCTGAGCAGAGAACCCGATGCAGGACTCGATCCCAGGACCCTGAGATCATGACCTGAGCCAAAGGCAGAGGCTTAGCCCACTGAGCCACTCAGGTGCCCCCTATCTTGTACTTTATCCACACTTTACCAATGAGGAAATTGAGGCACCGTAATTTGTCCAGTTGGTATGCAGTTGGTAAGTGACAGAGCCTAAATTTGAACATAGGCAAATTTCTTATATAAAGAGCATTTGAATTCTGGTCCCGTTTAGATAATGAGAGGTATAATAAAGTCTTTCTCTTTTCAAACCCTATTAAAATATAATAATAAATAATTAAACCCATACGATACTGAAAAGCGAGTGGGGGTGCTAAGGGCACAATAAAACAGGAAATTCTGGAATGTAGAAAGCAATTGATAATAGAATGATATTAAATGCTGACAGACCTGAGAAACCTACAGCCTTATTATGCTGTAACTTGAGCTCCAAAAAATTAGCGGGAATGGGAGAAAGCATGGGCTGTGGTGGTGTGCCAGATACCAAAAAGGCAACAGATGGAGAAAAGCTCTCTTGTCCCCAACTCCACTCCTAGAGAGAAGCTGCCTCTGAAATTAATTCCCAGGGTGCAGGTGTAGTGTGGAAATTCTGGGGATGGTCTGTTGATGTGAGGCTCCTAAGCATCCCAAGAGCCAAATGCAAGGTGCCTTAGGAGCCCACGTCTCCAAGACCCTCTGAGGGACGTGGGGATCTCACATCCACACATATGGGGAGCCAGTCTAGCTCTATGTCTGTGGGTCTGTCTCTCCTCACACATCCCTTCTCCAGCTTTCCTGTCTTCCTTCCTCCAGCCCTCACCGCATGCAACACCAAAGGCTGTGTTGAATGGAAAACATAAACTAAACAGAGATCATTCCCAACCAAATTAGGCAATAGAATGAGCTAAATAATTATTATAATTAATTATATATTAAGCATAATATATAATGTTTATATAAACACCACATATATGCCTATTACATTAAAGGATATAAAACTTTACAAATAATATATAAATGTGTATTATATAAATATAATAATAAATAAACTTAATAATAATCATTAGCTTGTTCAGAGAGTTTCAATATCAAGCTAAATGAATACAAATCCAACAGACTTATTGGGGGATTTTCAGAGCTATTTTTAAAAATCAGCATATCAAGAAAAGAAAAATCATCAGCAAATACATGTACCAAACAAAATAAGAATATGAAATCGTTTTAAGCACTTATGAAAAAATTACAAATGTTCACCACAAGTACCAGGTTATAAAGAAAATCTTGTGTCTTCCAAAGCAGAGAAACCATTCTGGCCACGTCCTCAATCCAAAATGATGTAAAAGCAAAAATAAATGATAAAAAATATGCTCTTCTTATTAAATCATTTAAAAAGTACCATTTAAATGAAAGAAAAAATTAAAACAAATTACATTCTACTTAAAATTGAATGAAACCACTCATTGGGTTCCTGCCAAGGCAAGACTTCCAAAAATTATTTATAGTTTTCAAAATAGAGAAGAGATTTCAAAATAAAATCTTTAAAAAAAAATTGCTACTAATGTGGGTACCATTAGGGATTAGTATCTAACCTATATAAAGTACCCTTATAAGGCACTTAAAAGAAAACTCAAAATTTAAAAAAACATTTAAAAGATATAAATAGGCTATTCACAGAAAAGGGGGGGGTGAATGATAAACACATAGAAAATAACACAACCTCACTGATCATCAGGAAAAATATGCAAGTAAATACCAGAATACTAGTTATATGCTCTCTCTGTCCACATTATAACTTCAAATATTCAAAAGATGGATTATATTCTGTTCTTTTGGAGGTGAAGGAAAACAGATATGTGGGAGATAAATTAATAAACCAGTTTGCAATTTGGGCAGCATCTATCAAAATTTAAACTATGCTGTCTTATCTTTTATTTTAGATTTCTACTTCTAGAGACTTTCTGCATGGAAATATTCATACAAAATGTATTAAAAGAAACATCCTATAAATAACAAGGGACAACCTAAATTATTAAATACATTAAAGTACATTCAAAATATGAACAGCCTAACCACTTTAAAAAGAATTATATCCAAGGTATTTTGGAAGGAGACATTAATATAATTTTAGATCTCCTTTTAGAAAGCCATTTGGCAATGGTATCAAAAGTTATCTCTATAAACCTTCATAGTCTTCTTGCTGCCATCTTGGGTCCATAGTCCCCTCCCAACACTGTACCTAACACAGAGCAGCAAAGACAGGGTTAGAACAGAATCTGACGTTGGTGAATCAGTATCAGAGCTGGAGGAACAGGTTACCGCACAGGCAAGCACACAGCAAGCCCAGCTGGCACCAGCCCCTGAAATGGATGAAGCCATCAGGAAAAGTAAAGCAAAGGAAATCAGAGTGAAAAAAAGTCCGTGGAAGGCCATGTCCAAACTGTAAAGTTTTTCCGGCGAAATAAACACACCAGGCAAAGTGGGCGCAAGGCAAGATTTATTAAAGGCATCTCCAGTGAAGTTTCAGGGCTCAGGAGGAGGGGAGCCAGGATAGTTGCGCCGGGAGGAGGTGGGCACCCTCGGGCGAGGTCCCGGGACTCTGGAAAGCAGAGTGGCAGAAGTCGCGCCTAAGGCAGGGAGGAGGGGGCTGTTAAGGGGTCTGGAGGGGAGCTCAGGGGCCTTTTGGCAAGTTTCCCTTATTCAGATATTTCGCCTGCTCGTCGGGGTCCCATTGGTCCATAGCAGCCCGGGGCGGGGGGTCTCAGACCTGCTTGGGCCTTTGTTCTCCTGTCCAAGCTCAGGTCTTGTGGCGGGAACTTTCGCCATATTAAGTAGCCCTTTCTGCCAGCCCAACATTCCGACCTTTTGCTTAATATAATGGTGCCAGGGGCATTGACTCAGTTCTGGCTATTTCCTGCTGACGGGCGTCGTCGTCATAGGGTAGTCGGAAGTGGGCAGGCGAGAGTAGGGCTGGAAGAGGAGTTGATTGACGGACACTCGGGCAAGTTCTTGTAGGCGACCCTGCAAGTATCGGAAAAGACAGGGAGCAACCAAGACTAGAAGGAGGATTATGCATACAGGTCCCGCCAGAGGGAGGAGCCAGGTTACCCAGGTGTAGGGGTCCAGGCCCCAGGAGGACGTGTCTTGCTGCCGTGCTTGGATCCGATCCCTGAGTTCTTTGATCCTGGAGGTAACTATACCTGATTGGTTAACAAAGTAACAACATTCTTCATTTAAGTATAGGCAGGTCCCCCCTTTTTCCGCGATCAGAAGGTCTAAGGCCCATCGGTTCTGTAGACCTAAGGCTGCCAGGCTGGTAACTTGCGTCTGTAGGGCTGTGAGGGAGTCAGCAACCCCTTCCATGTCATCATTCAGGGCTTGGGAAAGTTTGTAATAAAAGTCTATGGAAGTTCCCATCCCCACTGTTCTGGTTGCCACCCCTGTAGCTATTCCTGCCCCTATTATGAATGGGAGGAAGGCAGCCCTTCTTCGTCGGTGTTGGGGGAATAGGATGGATTGCAGCTGGGATTCAGAGTAGATGGTGGTAGAAGGAGATAGTAGAATGAATATGCAGTCTAGGGAGTCATTAGTGGTCAGGCAGCGATAGGTTCCCTGAGGGCACGAGAGAAATATTCCCGAGGGGTACAGTACGGGAGGGAGGAGTTAGTGATGTTGGCAGCTGCGGTGTTAAGGGGGGGAGGACACATTAATAATAGGTATGTTTCTGCCAATGGGGCCGATAGGGACCATTATTTGTGGTCGTGGAGTTGGGGAGTGGCCAGTCAATAGGGAGGGGTACCCCTACAATGTTGGAACGTGTTGAAAAAGGGAAAGAGATCCAGCAGTCACTGTCACCGTTCTTTGACACATTTCGCCATAGGTTGTAACTAGAGTTCAGGAGGGCCACTGTCAGTTGTTCGGTGGCAGGGACTTTTTGTATGCTACCAAGATTGATGCTCTTATAGACCGGGTCGCTGAGGATTTGGAGTCGTTCAGTCAGGTCCGTGACGGCTGTTTTAGTGCGTTCGCGGCTAGCCTGGTCCTGGCCCCCCCCCCCCCCCAGTTCAGAGAGACCGACATGACCCAGATAGGTCCAGCAAACTTTTCCAGACCTGGGGTAGATGTTGCAGGGGGCAATACTGCGTTTGGCTGTCACGAGGTCAAGACCCAATAGGTTTTCTGGTCATACGTACAGGTTGTTGGTTCCTTTCCCCGGTAGCAGGTTGCAGGCATATAAGTAAAGGCTGAAAAATAGCGAGAGGTACCTGAACCCCTCATGCAGCTAGACTCACATGGTTCCGCCTGGTTTGTCTGGATTAGAAGGAATATGAGAAGGGGCCCTAACCAAGCGGAGCTTGGTGGGGCCTGCCATCTGGGAAGTCCAATCAGTATCTGTGGGTGCCCGTTTGAGATTGTTGATATGTACCCATGCAGAGTGCCCCAGCAGTTTCGCAGCAGTTGGGGTGGTAAGGACGACTATTTGAGGCCTGGTCCACCAGGTTTGTAAGGAGCCTGGCCTCAAACTTTGAGAAGGACCTGGTCCCCAGGAGATAGATCTCGTATATCCCCTTCATGGAAGCATGGTCGCTTGGGGCTGGGATGACAGTGTCAGCGTGGGCCCTTAAGAGAGCTCGGAGGAGAGTGAGGTAAGGTAGATAGGATAAAAGAGGCAGGGAAATGGCCGGAAGGCTATGATTTATAAGAAAGGGCCGGCCGCATAGTAATTTGAATGGGCTTAAGCCGGAAGGCCCTTGGGGCGTAGCCTAGAGTCTGGTGAGAGCCAGGGGCAGAAGTGTGGGCCAGGAAAGGCAGGTTTCTAGGGTAAGTTTGGTGAGTTGGGCTTTGAGCAGCCCGTTGGCCTTCTTTACCTTACCCGATGACTGTGGGTGGTATGGGATGGGAAGTTTCCAGGTTATGTTAAGGCTCTCAGCTACCTATTGGGTTACACTGGAAATGAAGGTGGGTCCTTTGTCTGACTGGAGGGTCTGGGGCAATCTGAACCTCGGGATGATGTGCTCGATGAGTATTGTAGCGACCACATCCACTGTTTCCCTAGTGGTGGGGAATGCCTCGATCCAGCCTGTGAAGGTGTCCACAAGAGTTAGTAGGTATCTAAAGGTTTTGTGTTGAGGCATGTGAGTGAAGTTAAGTTGCCAGTCCTTGCCTGGCTGATGCCTGCAGAGCTGGTGGGTGGGTCCCGGTCTGCAGAGGCCGCCCTGGGCGTCAACCACCGAACAGGTTCTGCAGGCCTGGTGTACCTCCTTAATGGTCTTTTGGAGGAGGGGTTGGTGAAAGAGAGGTCAGAGAAATTGGTATAGGGCCTTTGGACCGATGTAGAGAGACTGGTGGATGTCATTAATGAGGGTATGGATTAGGCTGTTTGGGAGGGCAATTTTGTCCTGGACAAAATACCATCCCTTGTCATCCAACCTTCCACCTAATGTTTTAAGGGCTCGAGTCTCCTCATCAGTGTACGAGGGACTGTGAGGAGTGTTGAGAAACAGGAGAAGGGCTGGAGAGGAGTTTAAGGCTACCTGTCAGGCAATAGAGTCGGCCTTGTTGTTCCCCAAAGAGATGGGGTCCTTGGAGGCCTGATGGCCATGGCAGTGGACAATAGCCACCTCAGTAGGGTACTTGAGAGTCTCTAGGAGTTTGGCAATAAGAGGCCCGTTGACTATGGGGGTTCCCTTGGTTGTGAGAAATCCCCTTTCTCGCCAGAGGACAGAGTGAGTGTGGGTAATAAGGAAAGCATATTTGGAGTCAGTATAGTGACCCGTTGTCCCTCAGATAAGTGAAGGGCCCTGGTAAGAGCCATGAGTTCTGCCTTTTGAGAAGAAGTCCCAATGGGAAGGGGGGCCGCTTCTATGACAGCGTCCAGGGTGACCACTGCATAGGCTGCGTGTGGCCGTCCATCTGCCGCTATGAGGGAGCTCCCATCCACGAACAGAGTGCGATCGGGGTCAGGCAGCGGCCGGTCCGAAAGTCCTGGATGGGAGAGGGAGAGTTCTTCCAGGAGTTGAGAGCAGGAGTGGGAAGTAGTGGGGGTAGACGAAGGTGTCGGCAAGAGAGTGGTGGGATTTAGTTGAGGGGAGACAGAGTGTGACCTGGGGGTTTTCTATGAACAGCAGGTGGTAGAGTTGGAGACGGGAAGGAGTGAGTTGTGCCAAGGATTTGTGGCTAAGTCCATCGGTCGATGGGGGGAGAAGACCCTGATGGGCTGTCCTAAGGTAAGTTTAAGGGCCTCTTTTGTTAGAGAGGCAGCTGCCGCTAGGGCCCTGAGGCAGGGCTGCCATCCCTGGGCGGTGACATCTAGTTGCTTGGAGAGTTAATGGGGATAAGGAGACCCCTCTGCAGGAGGCAGTCGATGATGGGCTTAAGTCCTTGCTTGTGGGTTGCTACTATAGATCTGGAAATGTCCCATACCTGCGGGTCTATGGAGGGGAGACAGTCTGGGATAGAGGACGAGTCAGAGGGGAGTAGAGGGAAGATGAGGTGAGCAGAAGTCGAGGGAGAGGGAGAGAGACGAATGGTGGCCTGAAGTTTGTGCAGGATGTCCCTGCCTAGTAGGGGAACAGGGCAGGAAGGGATAATGAGGAAGGAGTGTGAGAAGGGGAACCCATTCAGGCTGCATGTAAGGGGTGGGCTGGCCTTTGGAGTGGAGGAAGTACCATCAATTCCCATAACTGCAACTGGGGAGGGATGAGTAGGACCCGAATAGGAAGGCAGGATAGAATGTCCAGTGTCCAGCAGAAAGGAAATGCACTTACCCGCTACCTGGAGCATGACCCTGGGCTCAGCATGGGTGAGAGGGGGTGTCTGAGTCTGGGCTCCATCAGTCATCCTCCAATCCGAGAAGTTGGAAGGCAGGACTTACCGTCTCAGGGTCTCCCCCACGTGGAGGCGCCGGGAATCCCCCGAGGCTGGGGCAGTCCGATTTCCAGTGGCCCATCATGCAGCATTGAGGGCACAGCCTAGTAGGCGCTTTTGGATTGGGGCATTGACGGGCCCAGTGTCCCTCGGCTCCCCACTTGAAACAGGCCCCTGGAGGGACGCAGTTAGGTGCTCCCTTCTGTTGACCCCTAGAACCTGCCGGCCTCAGGGCTGCTACCAGGGCTTGGGTCTGCAGTTGGACCTTCTGTTGGAGTCTGGCTTGGCGCTTAAGTTCTGCTGCCTCCTCTTGGGAGTTAAAGACTTTAAATGCCATTTTCACCAGATCAGAAATGGGAGTTTGAGGGCCCTCCTCCACTTTCTTTAATTTTTTCCGAATGTTGGCGGCTGACTGAGAAATAAAGTGGGTAGCTTAAACAGTCGCCCCTGCCGGAGAGGCCTGGTCTAGACGAGTGTATTGAGTCAGCGCCTCAGTAAGTCGTTAAGAAACATGGCCAGGTTTTCATTGGTTTCCTGAATGATTTCCCTTCACAAACCTTCTACAGCTTTCCTTTGCATTTAGGTTTTGTCCTAAACAACCATCTCATTTAGGGCAAAATTATCTCCTTTTACTTTCAATAAAATGTACTCCCATTCCTTAAATCTTTCTTATATATATTCTACTTTCCTACATACAGAGTTGCTTCCTTTATTTCCATCAGTCTTACAGTTAGCAGAATTTTGTACTCTTAGAAACACCTTAACCTCTAGTCAGTTATTAATCAATTGTGAACAGTTATAACAGAATTCTTTAGATGCCAATTTATGAATCAGTTAAGCACAAACAATGCTTACTAACAGATTTAAATATTCTTATTTTCTTTGCTGTAAGAAGTCAAAAGCACAAAGCTATGTTTAGTAATCAATGATTTGGCATTTTATCCTCTTTGGAAAAGACCTAAATGTCCAACAAATTTAATCCCATTTGTCATCCAAGCAAAACTTTAAACTTTCAGGTTACCAAAGACTTTGAAAGCTATCTCAACAATTACCCATTAAAACTTTGAGACAGACAATTAACCATCAGTTTAGTCATTTCTTTGCTAACAGATTTTAACAAATAACAAGAGCTTATTTGACCTTCAGTAAACTTTGATTGAAGTTTCACATTTACAGCAGATAACTTTGTCAGGAGTTCGGATAGGAGTGGGGAGGGGGAGGGGTAGACGAGGGTGCCGGTTCAGAAATCCTGAACTTAAGGGACCTTGGAAAGGGATGGCGGTAAGGAGGAGGAGGAAGAGGAACCAGGGGCCCTCTTGTCGGTGGGTGGGTGAAGCTCTCTGGGGGTTCAGAGAGGGGAGACAGGGAGGAGAGGTCCGGGTCTTTGGGAGCAGTGGGTGGCAGGGTAGGGGGAGGGGAGCGGGCGAAGAGGACCTGTGAAGTGGAGCATTGAGAACAGAGGGAGGGGCGAGAGCGCAGAGTCCAGAAAGCCTGGCCATAAGGGACCTTGGCCCATCTGCCTAGGTGTCTGCCGAGGTTATTTAGGTCCATGAGAATCTGATAATTAAACGTGCCTTCCGGAGGCCATTGGGACTGATTTAAGATTGGCCAACAGGCCTAAAACACCCCCGGGATGTTTTAGGGTCGAATTTGGATTGGGAGGTCCCCATGATTCGTTGCCGGGCAACCCGAGGGCTGGAGGAAGGCGTCCCCTCGTCCACCACTGGGTTGCGGAAAAACTGTGTCGACTGCCGTAAAGGTTAGGACGTCTCCCAGCCTCTCGGAGTCAAGGAGGTCACCTGGTGACCTGCAGGGTCCGCTCTGACGCGGCCGCGATTAGGGCAGGGCTTTCCGGAAGGAGGCGCGGAATCGGGGGAAACTCACCACGGCTTCAGAAGTGGCGTTCGGAAAGGCGGTCCGGGTCCGGCTAGGGAAAGGAGAGAACCTCCCCACTGGGGTGGGGGCTCAATCTCCTTCCCGGTTTCGGCACCAAATGTAAAGTTTTTCTGGCGAGATAAACACAACACCAGGCAAAGTGGGCGCAAGGCAAAATTTATTAAAGGCATCTCCGGCGAAGTTTCAGGGCTCAGGAGGAGGGGAGCCAGGAAGGTTGCGCCGGGAGGAGGTGGGCACCCTCGGGCGAGGTCCCGGGACTCTGGAAAGCAGAGTGGCGGAAGTCGCGCCTAAGGCAGGGAGGAGGGGGCTTTTAAGGGGTCTCAAGGGGAGCTCAGGGGCCTTTTGGCAAGTTTCCCTTATTCGGATATTTCGCCTGCTCGTCGGGGTCCCATTGGTCCATAGGAGCCCGGGGCGGGGGTCTCAGATTCCTGCTTGGGCCTTTGTTCTCCTGTCCAACTTCAGGTCTTGTGGCGGGAACTTTTGCCATCTTAAGTAGCCCTTTCTGCCAGCCCAACACAAACCAAGTCCTCAACAGGTTATAGAAGTTACTAAAGTCACCATCCAGAAATCTTAGAATGTTCCCTTTGTCATCACAAGGCCATATGTCTACAAGAGCCCAGTTTTAGACACCTATCATAATTTTGGGGGAAGAAGACAAGGTGTGATAGGGAAAATGATAAGATGGCCGACCAAACCAGCAAGAGAATTCCAGTCCCTGTCTCAAAGCCCTTCCGGGTTTTTCTTTCCTACCTCGTTTCCACGCGTGTGCCAAAGGTACCAAGTATGTGGAAGTAGAAGGGTATAAATCCCCCTCCCTGCTTGTGCTCGGGGCTCAGACCTTTGGAGAACAACCTCGTTTGTGCCCACCAGTGTTAAATAAACCTCCGATCCTCCAAAGTCTCCGAGTGCTGCTTGGTTCCTCCACCAGGATTCAGTCCAGGTTCCGTAACAGGTCTATCTCAGCAAGCATAGCTAGCAGCTGCTGAGAAATTCAGAGTTCAAGGTGAAGCTGTCTGGAACATTCAAGAAAAAGAAAGACTCCGACTGTATCAGAGAAGAGTGAAGAGAAGGACGTTAAGGAAACACGTGAACATTCAGACCATAGAACTGATCATGGCATAAACAAACATGTCAAGTGCACAGACAGCTAAGCCCTGCAGAACCACAGTAATGGCATCATAGATGCTATTAAGAAATTAATGCAACCATTGGAAAAAAGTACTCTTATTTATTTTGGTGCTTCAAAAGAGTGACTGTCACTTGGTTTTACACTTGTACTGTTTCCATCTTTAATATAAATGCGGCTTCTGTTCCAAACTGATTGGCCATTTGGTGGTCATACAGTGATTCTTCTTTAGGAAATCACCAGAAAACATGGAGAAAATTTTCTGTATTTATGCTTACACAAATATTATTGAAATATGCAAAAACAAAATAACAATGACAAACACAGGAAAAAAGTGAAAAGAACAATAAATACTCTTAATGTTGTAGGAGAAAAAAATAAACAGGATCTCCATATAATGTAGTGTCATTTTGCTGCAGGGTCATCCAGCAGGGTCGTCGAGCGCAGTGGTGAAGAAGGAATTCTTGAGATATTTTATGGTGCAAATAGGTGGTTTTATTATAGCACGGGGACAGAACCTGTGGGCAGAAAGTGCGGTGCTGGGATTGTGAGGAGTGACTGATTATATCGGTTTTTGTATCCTGTGGAGGGGAACTTGACGAAATTGAGTCTATAGGTTCTTCCTGGAGGTCTGGCTATTATTAAGCTTGTGTTTTACCTGTAAGTCATTAAGACAGTTACAGACTGTGATGGAGTTTCATGTCCTGCAGGACCGCGATCTTCATCAGTTTACCATTTGTTTCTTCCTGGCCCTTTGTTCTTGGGCAGTCTCAAGTGCCTGAGGAATGGCACGTATATTGCACCTTCGGTGGGGTGGGATGGTAAGTGGGGTGTCACCTTGCCTTTTGCACTCTCATAAGTCTCACCATTAAAAAATATATTTTAGAAGGATATGAGAAAATGATCAAAATACACTGTCTATAGAGTGGACTTCCTTTAGCTGAGTCATAGTGTCTGGGAGGACTAAGGGGCTTAGTTGATTCACTAGAGGGGAAATCTAAGTATACATTCCTAAAGAATAGGCTGTGGAGAAGATTTCTTATTCTCTTAAGGGTGTTCCTATTACCATAAAGGTGTTTTGGGTTCCTTTGCCCCCTCCTATAGAACTCGGTCAGTCTCTCTCTGGCTCTACCCTCACCCCATAACATACCCCCATGGAAACCCCTCTTCTGTCTTTCCCGAGGATGCTGGAGAAGGGCTCTGGTGCTTCCAGCCCTTCAGAGAGAAGCATTTATGAAACAAAAAGAAAGCATTTATTCACATACCCTACTTGGCTCTCTTAGCAGAGACCCCTCTTTGGCTTCCCCACTGCTGCATTGTTATTCCAATAAAGATTATGGCCCTTTCCCTGTTCTTACTGAAGACCCTTCCTAGCAAGGGTTTTCTGGAACGGACAGAAAAGTTCCAACACTACAAAGGCACGTTTGCTATGCCTGGGTAATAGAAGCAGCGGTCACTGTTTTTTCTATTTTTGTTTTCTGTATCTTTCAAAATTTCAACCAATAACGTGTAGGGAAGGAAAGACAAATTTCCCTCTACTCTTCTAGGTTCTTGGCTGAGAATGCCCCCCCACCAAGCCAAAAAAAGATTAATAGAAAAACAAACAGATGTTTAATCCTGTATATACATGGGAGAGACAACCCTCCCCCCTGTCCCCATCCCCCAAACATCACCTTAAAGGTAAAGACCAAATGATGCGGGGGGGGGGGGGGGGGGGTGGTGAATGTGACTAGGAAAAGCTCAGAAAATAAGGTGAGACTTGTTATGTAGATCTAAACTGGAGCTTTCTCCTTTGTCAAGATTCTCTGGATGGGATTTAGAGGCCTCTTTCCCCAGAGGGAAACACCCTTACACATGCAGATTTCCCGCCTAAATGTAAATGTCCCTTAGGAGTGGGTAACCTCTTTCTTTTCCAGAGCTTTTGCTGTGGCTGATTTTTCTTAAAAAATAAATAAATATAAAATAAATAAATAAATAAATAAATAAACAAACAAACAAAATAAAAATAAATTAAAATAAAATAAAAATAAAAATTAAAAAATAAAAATAAGAATCAATCAATAAATAAAAATAAATAAAAATCAATCAATCCGCTCAAGATAATCTTTAGGCCAAAAACGAATATTTTGGAGTGGCATGTTTGACTCCCCTTCTTATAAAAAATTTGAAAAAGTATAATCAATGTTATTAAATTTTTTTCTTCTTGTCTTAAGAGTTATTAACATGACATGTGGTGATTAGGGATTTCTTCTGAGTGTTTTAGTTTTTAAACCCACTTCATGAGGGCTACATTTTTCTCTACCAGCAGAATTTTTCCTTTTCGTTACTACCGCCTCTCCTGGAAATACAGGTGTCATTGCCATTGCTTTCATCAAAATATTTATTGTTGTTTAGTACACGAATTTTGGCAGAAATTAGATAAGCATGTCCATTTTCAGAGTTTTGAAGTCTAAAATATTGTGAGTTCATAATTCTTTAAGTCTGAATTTTAGCTTCCATAAAGCTAATGTCAAAAACAAAATATTCTTTGAAATCAGTAGGAGGTTTGTTCACTAAGCACTGGAAAAGATGAAAAATAAGCCCAAAGTGACTCTCACCCTTTGGTGAGGGGTTACCTTTCACACAGGCATTACTTTCCATCTATCTTAAATTAGCTCTTTAAGCATGTGCTCTTGTATTATGCATTGCTGGTCCAATTAGTCTTTGGACCCTGTCCTTCTTTCCTAATTGTTGCTATTTCTTTCAAAATTAAAAAAAAATAACTTTAATATTTAACTTCTCATTTTTTTTTTACTTCTTCTGAAACTTCAGAATATCCTTCTTTGTGTATTTTATAATTTCCTTTTCAGGGTTGCTTTTGTTGCAGAACCTGGACTGGATCCTGGTGGAGGAACCAAGCAGCACTTGGAGACTTTGGAGGATCGGAAGTTTATTTAACACTGGTGGGCTCAGAGGAGGTTGTTCTCCAAAGGTCTGAGCCCCAAGCACAAGCAGGGAGGGCAATTTCTACCTTTCTACTTCCACATACTTGGTACTTTTGGCACACGCAAGGAAACGGGGTAGGAAAGAAGAATCCGGAAGCGCTTTGAGACAGGGACAGGAATTCCCTTGCTGGTTTGTGTTATGCCCCAATAATGGGGCGTAAGGAGCGAGACTGATACAAAGCGAAGGTCAAGCAAAGCTTTATTTCGCGGCAAGCATCAAGAATCTAACCGAACATTCAGGCCGCACCTCTTACAAGAGAGGGCGACCCTTCTGTTTCACAGCCTAGCTTTTAAGGGCAAAGGCCGTGCGGTCGGGCCTGGCGACGCACAGGTGGCCAATGAGATTGTAACACACATAGGAAACTCCACAGTGATGCTAGGTTACCAATTGAGTTACAATTTACCCTAGTAGACATTTGAACGAGCCTATTACACTTTGATTAGGATTGGCACCAAAAGGGGCGGGGGGCCCATACTCCTTGGTACCTAGGGAGACAGTATGCAACCCCCCACTGATCGGATGTCTCCACCTGGCCTGACCCACCCTTGTATCTGGGCTTTTTTACCTGGAGCTGGTTTCTGGGACTTGTTTTTAAGTGAATCCCCTGGGGGAAGGGGAGCAGGGACAGTTTAACTTTCATGAAAGCCTCTTGCTACATAGGTTCTTACAGTATTATTGACGTCTGAAAGGTTTTTTTGAGGGAGCAATTCTCTGTATGGTAGGTGATTCAGCAACACCACAGTCCCTACCCAACTCCTTTCCAGAAGTACCACCTGCTGACTGTGACACACCAGCAAATCTCTGTGGCATCTCTCCCAATCAGACAGGGGCCCCCAAATGTGGGGCGACCCAATAGGGTGGAGGCCAGCAGCGCCAATGGTGAAAGGATTCACCCAAGGCAGAACAAAAGAACTAGAAGTTTACTGAATCCATCACTAGGGGGTGGTGGGGAAGGAAGGTTAAGAGGTATGGGACACATGCAATTTTCTTTTTTTCCTTCCTTCTTTCCTTCTTTTCTTTTTTTGTGCCTGTGCCTGGTTGTAAGTAGTCCCTTATGGATATTTTGGGTGGGTTGCCTGATGGGCTTGTCTGTATTCAGCTCAGGGGTCACTGTGGGCCCTTTTGCATTGATCAAGTTTCCATAGCTCAAGCCAGTTGCCTAAAAGCAGCCTCTACAATCTCCAGAACAGACAAATTTTCCATAGGGGTGGAAAATACAAGTGGGCAAAGTTGCTCCCAGTGGAAAACCACAGAATGAGGGTGAGTTTTAGGCTTGTATTGCCATTTTTCAATCATGATGTATAAATGAATTGTTCTCTGAAACACGAAAGTGACTAAGCCTTTTACACCTAGATATTTTTTTTCAAGCAGTACACAGGTAAGAGCCTAAGAAGTATCATACTTACTCAACTCAATGACTCTTCATTTCTGTTATTTTCTCTCTGCCACTGGCATCAGAACACAATTTTGAAAGAGTATGGCCATGGTACTTCATTCTATCAATCTCAAAAATCTCTCTATCAATCTCAGGCATATAATACTCCCACCTCCCCAGCGCCCTATCCTAATACTCCCTGCTACTCAGGAGCAGAGCCCTGAAAATGTGGATGAAAGTCAAGTTTACCTCTATTAAAAACATCAGGCACCTGGGGTGTCTGGGTGGCTCAGTCACTAAGTGTCTGCCTTCAGCTAGGTCATGATCCTAGGGTCCTGGGATCGAGTCCCGCAGAGTCCCTTATTGGGCTTCCTGCTCCTTGGGAAGTCTGCTTCTCCCTCTCCCCCTGCTTGTGTTCTCTCTCTCACTATGTCTTTCTCTGTCAAATAAAATCTTTAAAAAAAAAAACAAAACAAAACACATCAGGCCCCAAATGGAGTCTTTACGCTAACATGGCATCACCAATCCAAAATTTAATTATGGTTTCTGTTCTTCCAGAAATGGAATCCTAAACCTGTCAATCTGGAATCTCCTGCTCAGTAACAGTCAGGTCTTCTGCCTGATAGACCCCTGCCAGTCCCGAAGGGAAAGTGACCTTGCAATAACCAACTCGCTCTTTTGCCCAATACAACTTTCTTGCTCCTGCTCTCTCTGCCTGTCAAAAGCTTTCATTTCGTGCAGCTTCTCAGAGCTCCTTTCTATCTGCTGGATTGGGTGCTACCAGATTAGTATTGATTTTTGCTCAAATTCAACATTTTTAATATACCTCTGTGTATCTTTTAACACTACACTCCCATGTTCACTTCAGCATTATTTATGATAGCGGAGATCTAAAAATGGATGGAGAAAATGTGATCTATATACACAATAGAATATCACTTAGCCTTAAAAAAGAAAGAAATCCTGCCATTTGCAACAACATGGGTAGACCTTGAGGATATTATGCTAAGTCAGACAGAGGAAGACAAATATTTTATGATCTCACTTGTATATGGAATCCAGAAATGTCCAACTCATAGAAGCAAAGGTTACCAGGGTGGTTAAACACAGAGGATCTTTTTTTTTTTTAAAGTGGTGAAGCTGGATGGATGATCTTAGCCACTTCTAGCAACAGAAATTTTTTTGGTCTGCTATGAATTAGACAGCATGAAAGGCATGTAGCGGAGTAGTTCAAGGGATGGGCTTGGGAGTCAGATGGCCTCTGCAGCTTACTAGCTGCCTGAATGGACACCACTCACTATCTCTGTCTTGGCTTTCCCCATCAGTAGAATGAGGATAATCACACTTGCCCCACGGCACTGTGGTGAAGATTAAATAAATTAACACATGTTCAGCACTTGGAATGGTGCCTGACCCAGTAAATGATCAATTTCAGTTATCATTGGTAAGTGCAAGAGAATTGTTCATGTAGTTAAATGTTCATTCATTTGTGGCATAAATATTCTTTAAAAGTGCTACAATCACTTCATTTCTTTTGTTCATTATATAAAATTTTTTTGGCTACCCATTACATACCAATGCACTTGTACCTAGCATTGGGAGCAAGTCATAAATTTCCTATATTTATAAATGATCTGGCTTCAGTAACTTGTGATCTGCTGGTGGAGAGAGACAAGCAGAGAGTTAAGAGGAGGGTGTGCTGTGGCCTAGGCTCAAAAGGCCCTGCGTGATCCCCACTCCACTTGGGAAGGGGACAAAGAGGGCTGCCCAGAGAAGTCTAAGAAAGCTTTTTGGGGTGCCTGGGTGGCACAGTCAGTTAAGCATTGACTCTTGTTTGGACTCCGGTCATGATTTCAGGGCATTCAGCCCAAGCCCTGTATCTGGTTCCAAGTCAGCTTCAGACTCTCTCCCCCTTTCCCTCTGCCCCTCCTCCCCACACCCTCTCAATAAAGTAAATAAATAAATCTTAAAAACAACAACTACTTACTCTGGTTACTTTAAGTGGCAGAAATTTTTTTTTTAAGATTTTATTTATTTATTTGACAGAGAGAGAGATCACAAGTAGGCAGAGAGGTGGGCAGAGAGAGGGGGAAACACGATACCTGCTGAGCAGAGAGCCCGATGTGGTACTTGATCCCAGGACCCTGATATCATGACCTGAGCTGAAGGCAGAGGCTTAACCCACTGAGCCACCCAGGTATCCAAGTGGTAGAAATTGGTAACTAACAATACTGGAAGGGAATCTTCTGAACACGTACCTCATCATTCTTTGCAGATTGCCCAAGCTGTAAACTTTTCTGCAGATTCACGCCCTTCATTACAAATACCAGTGGTTATGCAAGGCCACAAGGCTTACGCACCTCCAGCAGCTTAATAAACTGTGTATAGAGCTGTTTGCTCTTAAATGAACTCTTACTGTTATGATTTTTTAAATTTATTTTTATAATACCTTATTTTAAAAATAGTTGTTTATTATTATTGTTATTATTATTATTAAAGTAATCTCTACATCCAACATAGGGCTAGAACTCACAACCCTGAAATCAAGAGTGACATGCTCTTCTGACTGAGCCAGCAAGGTGCCCCACTGCTAAGATTTTTAAATTATTGGGTCTGTTTCTCTGGGAGGAGAACTGGAATGTTAGCTGTTATTTGGTGAAGCTCCTACTCTGCTTACATTTCTAAATGTGTTCTTTGTAATTTGCTGTGGATAGGGAAATAAAGCATAGGTATTAGGATTATATTTAAAATCAAATATAACAGATCTAGTGGTTTCACTTGATAGGAAAGTAAAAGCATTAGTAAATGGGACTGGGGTGGGCTGCAGTGGTCTTCTGGAGGCTGATTTGTTTATTTCATGGTTCTGAGTTGCATTTGATGGAATAGTGACTTCTTGGTAATTAAATGACCAAGAATTATCCAAATTCTTCTATAGTGATTATTTTTCTGAGAAAAGGAGTGCTCCTCTTCCAGGATTTCAGTATGGAGTAGTTCACCTTTATCCTGCTTATCACCGCCTTTATTTCTTATGTACTTGAATTGTATCCTCAATTACCCTTCCTTGTCTCTATAGTCCTCATACTTAAGTCTGCCACAGCAGTTTCTCTAGCTTCTTGATTTTGTTAGTTGCCGAGATGGAAGGAAACCTGGCACACTCCTATCTAGCCTTCAAAGCCCAGTTCAAATGACCCACTCTGAGAAACTTTTTCTGAGGACAGTCATCCTTCTCATGCAGATTTGTTTATATCTCTACTTCCATCAGGCTTTTAATCTTTCTACTATAACTCTTAATTTGCATAACACATTTATGTCTATGTGCCTATATTTTTATTTGGACTATGGCTCTTTTGAGGTCAGGTCCATCCCTCAAAGTCCATTACACAAAAACTTGTCACTTGGTAATTGTTGATTTTACAAAATATGGTGTTTTGTGGTTTGCACTCAATCCTTTTTTGATAATGCCTGTCATTTGTGGGATCCTTCAATTCCCCCATCCGCTTATCCTCCCCCACCAGCATATTGAACTCATGCTTATAGCATCAAAAATTATTTTTTAATTGTATTAACTTAGTTCACTTATTCAAAACTCCTCCGTATAAGAAGCCTTGTATAGAGCTGCCGTTTATAACTCTTGGTATTGCATTTCAATATGTTTTGGAGTGAAGTTTCATCTTACTGCTTTAGCTGGCAGGGTAAATTTGGGAGTTCTGTTGGACAGGAGGGAGGAGCTGACAAGTACTGTATATCGAATGGGCTAGAAGTCAAATTCCAAGATGCGGGGAGGGTTGACATCTGTTTGTATCTGTCAAAAAGTCGTTTCCCTGGAAACACATTTCTCTTCCTTTGAGGAGTTGCTGTTTGGCCATACCAACCACGTCAATCTGTTGAAGTTTAGCTTTGGTGATTGGTCAGCAGCTCTTGATCCAGACTGAGTCACAGTCATTTTCTGAAACTTCTAAAGTCCAGAAAAGGGGTGGGTTGGGGTAGGGTTGGAGGTGGGACATGGCATTTGCGATCTGGTGTAAACATGGAGCTGTCCTCTCCTCTTGTCTGATTGAGGACCCTCTAAAGGGAATAAGACCAGTACCCCTCATGCAGGCAGAGGCCCTGTAGAAGAAAGAGAGAGTTTAGGATCTTAAGATTCTACGAATAGGGCAAGCAAGGTTCAGGTCAGTATCCAGTGGAAGCCAAGCTCCAGCATAGCATCCTTGTATGTTTCTGGCTTCATGGCTCCACTCTTCTCAGAATGGTGGGAAACTGGCTAGGTACCCAGGTGGTTAAGAGAAGTATCCTGGGGGCACCTGGGTGGCTCAGTGTGTTAAACCTCTGCCTTTGGCTCAGGTCATGATCTCAGGGTCCTGGGATTGAGCCCCGCATCAGGCTCTCTGCTCAGCAGGGAGCCTGCTTCCCCCACACAAACACCCTGCCTTTCTGCTTACTTGTGATCTCTGTCTGTCAAATAAATAAATAAATAAATAAATAAATAAAATCTTAAAAGAGAGAGAGAGAAGTATCCTGAGGGAGAGTGGGCAGGGAAAGGGAGATGAAAAAGGAAATGTGGGTGTTTCACTGTACTTACTTCATTAATTTATTTAATTTTTAAAAAGATTTTATTTTTAAGTAATCTCTACACCCCCATGTGGGGCTCGAACTCACAACCCCAAGATCAAGAGTCACATGCTTTACTGACTGAGCCAGCCAGCTGTCCCTCACTGTACTTATTAATCTTGGATTGATCCTTAGGGACTCTGATGAAGGTATCTGTAGAAGAGTTTGTCTGTCTAGCAAACTAGTTTTCTGCTCTCTATTCAAGCATCATGGAAGCATAGCTATCTTTAAGTTATTCATGGAACTCTATCAAAAACTTTTAAAAAAGTAAATAATCTTTCTTTTGAAATAAGATTTCAGTTAATATTTACTTATTTGATCCACATTTATTGAGTTCCCACTAGTATCAGCCATCATAGTACATGTTTCAGAGAAAAGGTCCATTTAAAGATTTTTTATTTATTTATCTGACAGACAGAGGTCATAAGTAGGCAGAGAGGCAGGCAGAGACAGAGAAAGAGGGAAGCAGGCTCCCTGCTGAGCAGAGAGCCCAATGTGCGCCTTGATCCCAGGACCCTGGGATTATGACCTGAGCCGAAGGCAGAGGCTTTAACCCACTGAGCCACCCAGGCACCCCAAGAAAAGGTCCATTTAAACAGACACACCTGAATTCTAGGTAGCTTACAATCTAGCACAAGAGTGAAAAAAATCCCAGTAAGTGCATACCTAACCACAATGCAAGTTATAATGTGATAAAGGTCATAAAAAAAAAAATCTATCTAATTTAACGTGTGAGTTTGGTATAAAAATTGATGATTTTTGGCTGAGGGGAATCAGGGCTGGCTTTATTCCAGGTCCTTTGAAAGCTTGGGTGGCCCTATTGGGTTATGCTGATTCGACTGCATTCCAGATCTTAGCCAGGTTTAGGATATTCAGTGTATGTAGTATTTCAACATATTTCTAGGTCTTCAACTTGTCTAGTAAAAATCCCTTCTGGATTACCAACTTTCAAGGTAGCACAACCAAGAGAGAAAATAATGTTTTGTTTTGTTTTATAAGTTTTAAAATGCAATATGATTCTTTACAAATCAGATATACCCTTAGTATGTTATTTTATTGTTTTGAAGTTCTCAAAGGGAAGATATAGGAAGGGATTGGGGTAGAATTTAGGAAGCTAATTATTTCATAGCTTTGAAGATTTTGTCTGCAGAGTTTAGGCATCTGTTGAGGGTCCAGAGAAGATACCAGGTTCTGGGAGAGCTGACAGTTCAAAGAAGGTTGGTGAAGATCAAGGCACCTACGAAGGGTAGAGTGAGGACTAGCCAGTCAGCTTAGATTTGGAAGCCTTTAGGAATGGACGAGCCAGCAGGAACAGAGGACGATGGAAAGATGGAAGAGGCAGAGATAGAAAGACTTGAAGGAAAGTATGGTACTAAACTTATGAGTAGAATTGATGAATGCTAGAATGCAGTTTTGTGTAATATCATGTGGGGTGCATCATGAGTGATCAATTAGATTGGTTAGATATGGAGACCCCTCCATCCATATTCCTTCACTTTCCTTTAAGACCAATAGCATGCATTTTCAAATTTCTGATGTCTTCATTGAATGTGAAATCAAGGTGTAGGGGAGGTATTTTCCCTTCTTCCTTTCTAGGTTCTTTTGGCTGGTCTACTAATTAAAGTAAGATAAGACAGATTAATAGGAGAAAAACAAATTTAATTAGGTAGGTATGGGAGCCCCATAAATTAAGACACCCAAAGGCAAGAGAAGCAGTTGTGGCTTACAGGCCATCCTGAGCTAAGGAATGGAATAGGGGCACGGAGCATCAGAAGAGATGAGGGCAAGTCACAGGACAATATGAAGGGAAGATGTTTTCTAATTAGATATTTTCATTGCCACCTAACTTTCAGAAAAAAGTTACCTCTGGTAATAGTTCTCTTTCTGGGCCTTTGTCTAAATTCTGTAGGTAGTTAAGGGAGAGGTAAAAGTTTTTCTCCAAACTGCTGTGTCATCGCTGTCTTCACCGCAAAATAATGCACATGCCAAAATGGTGTATTTTGGTGTCATATATTCTGTTCCCCATCAAAGGTCAATCAAGACTTTGATTTCACTTCTACATTGTAGCCAATGACTGACTAGTTACAAATTGCTAAGAGAACAGTATAATTTTACTTAATTTGGTTAGGCAATGTAAAACAATGTGCTATATAGTACCGTATATCTTTCATTGTTCTACAGAGTGCAATCCCACCTGGGAACTAGGGTTTAACCAGATGCACAGCGCCTTAAATACAGAGGCTGGTTAGTGATCACCTGGCTGATTGACTGAACTATTCATCTGTTCCATAAAATTTGGCTGAACATTTCTCTGACCAGGCACTGTTCTAGGCATTGGGAACAGAACAGTGAACAAAAGTCTCCAAAGAATCAAGTGTTTCAGTGGAAGATGTTAGATAAGAAAATAAGCAAACAAAATAAGCAAACAAAATACACATAATATGTAAATGCAGGCATAGCTCAGAGATATCATGGGTTTGGTTCCAGCCCACCAGAATAGAGCAAATATCACAATACAGTGAGCCTAATGAGGTTTTCGATGTCCCAGTGCAGATAATAGTTATGTTCATGCTATACTGTGGTCTATTAAGCATGCAATCGCATTATGTCTAAAAAAATACATAATTAAAAAACTTTATTGCTCAAAAGCGCGAGCCATCATCTGAGTTTTCAGTGAGTTGTAATCACTGATCACCATAACAAATATGATTAAAAAAAGTTCAAAATACCGTGAGAGTTACCAAAATGTGAGAAAAACACTAATGCTGTCGACAAAAAGGTGCCAACAAACTTGCTCAGTGCAGGGTTGCCATAATCCCTCAGTTTGTAAAACACAGAAGATCTGTGAGGCACAATGAAGTGAAGTGAATATTGAGAAGTGGAAGACCCTATTTCCCACAGGAAGGTTAAGGAAGGTCTTTTTGACGACGTGCCTCTGAGCGGCTCTCTGAGTGAAGCGAGGGAGAGAGCCATAATGACTGGGAAGAGCGAAGAGGGAGGATACTTGGGAAATTGTAAGCTTGGGAGCTCAGTGTAGTAGCACTGAATAACAGGGAGTGGGCTGGGGTGGTAGGGAAGGTATGGATATATCTTGGAGATGTAGCCAGAGGCTAGATTTGAAGACTTGTAGGGCACGCTAAGATTCTTGATGTTGCAAAGTATGATGGGAAGTCATTGGTGGGTGGTGTGCGTGATTGGGCTTACGTTTGAATAGGATCATCCTGGCTGCCACAGGGAATGGATTCAAGAGTAAGAAGCAGAGTGATGAGAGGCTCCTTTGATCTTCCTGAAGCACCATGATGGTAGTTTGAATTGGGATGTTGGGGTGGGGAAAAGTAGTAGTAAAATTTGGATTATATTTTGAAAGTACATCTGAAAGAATTTTTTGATACCCTGATATATGATGTGAAAAATTCAAGTCAATGAGGACTCCAGGGATTTGGCTTAAGTAACTGGATGAACAAACAACTAGCTTACTGGCATAAGGTAGACTGGGAAATGAGCAGGCTTGGGATGTTGTTTGCTTTTGGACTAGGTTAGTTTGAAATGACTCTGTGACATCTCAGGAGAGCAGTCAAGAAGACACTGTGATACGTGAGTCTGAGGTTCAGTGGAGAGGTTAAAATAGGAGATATAAGTTGTGGACTGGTTGGCACACAGCACTGTGTTACAGGATACTGACAAAGTTTTAGTACTGATGTACAACAAAGCTACACTCTGCACTGAATACTCACAATACACAGAATGCACTTCACTATCCTCTTTAAAAGAAATCACCCTCCCACCGATACAGCTTAACCTGATTGCTCTAGAACATAGAGTTCTTTCTTCTCAGACATTTGAAGGCACTTGAGAATTCTGTGTGTTGTACTCAGTGACCACAAAGACAAATTAGTGCACCCTATCAACCAAATATTCTCTAAAACATTTTTCAAATATATGTAACCACTACCATGTGTCCCTGCATATATTTATTCATCTTTTAATCACTAAATTATTCAATATGTATTATGAATATTTGCCATGAATTTATATTTACTACACTTGATCTTAGCCAAAAGGCCGAGAAGCGATGATGAATTTATATTTACAAATATGGCATAGTCTATAGCTTAAAGAACATTTATCATCAGTTTGGAAAAGAGAAAATGTCACCATTAAATAATTTTGTGTAAATGCTAGACTATCTTAAATGAAATGTCAGGATTTATGGCATAAATAAAAAATAAAGAAGCTAAACCCCCCAAAACAAATCAGTGCACCCCAAAGTTGCCAAGTGTACAATTCCGGAACACCTTGAAGAGCTTAACTTAAAAGAATTGAAAAGTAATTCTGAAGTGCTCTCCAGACTAATTCTCCTATTGCTAACCCTCCTATTGAAGGGCATATCAAGATCACCACAAATAATGTAGCTTCAAGGTCATTCTGAAACCTTTCTGACCTAGTGTGGCCTGAATTGCTTTCTATCTAAAATCCCTAAAGTGACCCCAGAGGACAGATTCAGGATGTGGTAACAAGGGAAGTTCAAGGAGAATTCCTAAAGATATCCACTAATATCACCAAGTAACTTTTTGGGACACACTTGCCTGGGCCCTTTCCTCTCTCCTTCATTCTTGGATTCAGCTCAAGAAACTCTGGGTATCTAAGGGGTTTGCAACTTCATGAGAGACCGGTTTTGGTGAAGGGTACATTTCACTCTGTGCGTGCGTGAGGGAGGGAGACATAATAAGGGAGACGCCAAGCATTTGTCATGTTATTTATAGCTTTCTTCTTCATATAGGTTGAAGCAGGTTGGATGTCCCTTCCACTATTTACTCAAATTGATAGAATTGCCTCTCCCCACATTCATTTTTTAGTTGGTAGATGCATTTTGGCTACTGGATGCCTGTCAGTGGCTGCTGGTTCCCTGATGTTACCAGATGTCTGTGTCTGTATCATCTCTTTCACTTGGATGCCAGCAGCTAGAGTGGTTCATCCTTTCTGTGCTCCCCAGTGTTCTATATTTCTACAGCAGAGAATGCTTTCAAAGTTACAAAGGTATTTTTCCTTGATCCATCTAAGATTCACTGAGATAACTGAAGAAGGATCACACAAACAAATAAATTTCCCTTTTTCAGGAAAGGGTCAGCTTTGGAGGTCATAGCTGGAAAAAATAATGTTCTTATGTGGCTTCTCAGTGTATCAATGAAAATTAATTTTCTTTTACTGGAATTATTTTTCAGAAACAATCAACCAAGAGGACATATCCAGCACTGTGGCTCTTTCCTCCTTTATCCATGTTGTTTTTATACAGAATTCACAGCTTCTAGGCTGTCCTTCAAATAATAATTGACTGTATCACATTGGGTAAAAATTTACTGGATATAAATTGAATTATTTAGTTTTTTTTTTTAAAGACAATTTAGATAGTTTTAATTCAATAACTTAGGATCAAAGCTTCTATCATAAGACTGTAGCAGGATACAAATGTGGCAATGTCATTTTGACAGGTGCAGATTGAAAATGAAAGCTTATCTACAACCAACATTTCTTCAATGTGATAAGTTCCGAGGGCATTCAGGGATTATTATTTTAAAAATATGCTTGCTGCCTGCCACTCTGGTACCAAAAATAAGCTAGTCTGAGGGGGGCTAAGTGTTAGAGGACATTCCTGGGAACTATTTCATTCAGGACCATTTGTGACAAAGCATTTCTGAACTCTTTTTTACTACCGTCTTTCTCTACTTTGCAGCCAAACCAGTTTATGTCAAAAGAGCTAGGACTGCTCTTTTTGCTGTTGTTGCTGCTGCTGTTGTTATTTTAACAATACTTTTTTTTTTTTTTTTTTTACTGCCCAAATGTGTAATGGACAAATTAATTTAAGCTGGTAGTTTTTCTCAATCGTTTCAGAGCATCTATTAATGGGAGTCAGTGCCATCAAACATACCATGTACTATAATACTGTTTTAGGAAACACGATAGAGGATTGGGGGGAAAATCATTAGGTGTTTTGAGCCAGAAAATCTGAGGTCAGGGAACTCAGAGGTTCTTTGTTAATAGTCAGGTGACCTTGAACAAGTTACTTTGCCTATCTGATCCTGGGTCTTCAGCTATGAAATGCAGCCCAAAATGCCTGCCCAGAGAGAGCAGATTGTGCCAAAGACGTTAAATTGTTAGGACAGTGAAAATCACCATTGATTTGGATAAGCACATTGCACTATATAAATCCAGTGCTTCATGAGTTTACACTGAACGGATTTGGAAACTACTGCATATGCACGCTTTTCCGTTCAGTTTCATGCAGGTACCGCAGTTTATTTTCAGAAAAGAACTGAGGGGAAAGTTGCCCTGCCCATAGAGCAGTCCCAAAAAGATTTTGCGGAGTGGAGGTACGGAGGCTTTGGGATGCTTAAAATCCCGACCTGAGGACACAGCTACTTCTCCAGGAGGAGAGGTGTCATTCGAATCCTTTATAAAAGGGCAAGGATGAAAGTGACCACCCGCCACACAACGTGGCACCAGAGTTCACTAGGAGGAACCATTCCAGGAAATGACCCAAGATTGTGAGAATGTCACAAAGATATTTACAAATAAACCAGGATACTCACTGCAGGTAGGAGGGGGCGAGGAGGACGCGGGGAAGATACAGGGGCGAGACGGACAGAGGGAGAATATAGGTTCCAGAGGCTTCGGTTTTTAGGGCTCTAGTGAATCCGTGAGAGTGCCCTTGAGGGACAAGGTTCTGACAGGGCTGGGAGCAATCGCCGGTGAGCCCAGGGCACCAATCTGCGCCCCCCAACTCCCACGCGGGTCTCGGGTTCGACCATCCCGGCCCCACCCAGCCCGGCGCAGCCGCATCCCACTTGCCTTCCCAGTAACGGTTTCTGGACCCGTGGCCTCCGACCCCTCCCCCCTTTCCAGGCTCCCGAGAGCCGCAGTGCCGCGCGGTTAGGAGAGGGGTAATCCGCCCCGGAACCGACGTGAGCTGCCCCGGGGCGGGGTCCTCGGAGGCGGCTCGGGGATCTCCCCTCCCTGAATTCCGGCCCGAGGTCTCCGCACCCCATCCGGGGCTCGCACCCGCCGCCTCCACATCCCCCCGCACTTCCCCGGAACGCCCCCTCCGCTCCTCCCCGTCGGCCCCGCGCCCGCTCCCTCCGCCTCCTTTCCCCGCCCACCACCCCCCCGCGGCGCCGCTCCCGTCCCCCCTCCCCCTCCCTCTCCCGCCCCCCCGCCCCCCCGCGGCGCGGCTCTCACGCGCAGCCGAATTCGGCGCCGCCTCCATCAGAGCCGAGCCGGCGGCTCCGCGGAGCAGGAGCTTCTGCCGCCGCCGCCGCCGGGCCCTCCGCTTCCCCTCCCCGTCCCGCCCCCCAGCCCCTGGCGCCCGGGTCCCCCTCCCCACCCTCCTCCCTCCCTCCACTCCTCCTTCTGTCCTCCCGCCCCCTCCGTTCTCCCTTCGGCTGCTGCCTGAGCCCGGCCCGCCGGCTGGGCTGGCAGGAGGGCGGCGGCGGCACCACCATGAGCTTTGAGGGCGGCCTCAGCGGCAGTCTGCGCCGCGGGGCGGAGAGCGGGGACACCGAGCCGCCCCCGTCGCCTCCGCCGTCGCCTCCCCCGCCGCCGCCGCCGCCGCCGCCGCCGGGAGAGCCGGCCTCGGTCCCCGCGCTCCCACGCTACCTGCCACCGCTGCCCGCGCCGCCTGCGTCCCCCGAGCGCGCCGCGGGACCAGACGAGCCGCCGACGGAGCTGGTCCCGCGGCGCCGGGGCGCGGACGAGCTGCCGCCGCCGCCCCTGCCGCCCGCCGGCCAGGAGGTGTCCGCGGCTGGCGACTCGGGGGAAGGTCCGAGGCGCCTTCCGGAGGCGGCGTTACCTGAGGCGGCGGCGGCGGTGAAGGGCGTCCCCGGGGAGCCTGAGGCCGGCGCGGGCGGGGAGGGCGAGCGGCGGGGCGCCGGCGACCAGCCCGAGACGCGCTCGGTGTGTAGCAGCCGCAGCAGCAGCAGCGGCGGCGGCGACCAGCGCGCCGGCCACCAGCACCAGCACCACCAGCCCATCTGCAAGATCTGCTTCCAGGGCGCGGAGCAGGTAAGGCCCTGGGGGACCTCAGAGCAGCTGGCGGTGGGCTCTGGTCTGGACTGGACCGGCTCCTGCCCCGGACGGTCGACCTTTCAGCACCGCGGACAGCGCTCGCCTCCGGCTTCCTCGTCAGCCCCGCTTGTCTAGTCCGACCAACTGAGCGGCCGCTACTTGTGTTCCCTTTTCCCTTTCTGCGAAGGCAGATGAAAATGTCCCGGTGGCGAATGCAAGGTTTAACTTGATCTATATACTTGTTCCCAGAACCTCTAAGATATTTCCCCCACCTGGTTTGCAGTTACGCATTCCTCAGGTGCTTTAAGGATCATGTCCTAAGTATCTTTTGTAAATTGCTAAATGGATTTTGGTTTATAGAGAAAAACAAACCTATATCCTTTTTTCTACAAATGTGTCCTGAGGCAGATAGTCTTAGAATACAAACTGGGGGTGAGGCATGCCAGAACCAAAAAGGACAGGGTCTTTACATATTGCAAATAATGTTGACTTAATCTCACTGATGTGAAGAACATGTTACAGTTTTTACAAGAGAAATAGGAATGTACTTTGACCTTGTGAAAGAAAGCCTATTTAGCTAGCAATGTATTTTGTATTTTGTTAGAAACATAAATTAAAAACTAAAATTAAAAACTCCATTAGAGGTGTGTGCAAACTTATATGAGAGTAATCATAGAGACAAGAGGATAATTCGTCTCTTACGTGATCTGAGAATACATTAGGTTTAATATTTTTAAAAGTAAGGAAATTGCATAAGAATATGCAGGCTTTCAGGAATATAGTGCCCTAAGTCAATATTTATGATGCTACATTTAGAAAAAAATAAAAGCATAATGCTATTGCAAGCTACTTTCTGGGATGCCACGCATTTCTTCTTTAGCGATGATTAAGAATAACTGCAGAGGAAATGCATCTGACCATCCACTTAAAAGTTATTAAAGAGATTTAATAGTACAGCTTTCCCCCAAGGGTATTGGGAGCTATATCTTGCAGACATTTTGAATGTTGGTAGAACATTTATGTCATAAGTCTAAGCAATATTTTTGAAATAGTTTTAAGACTTTAGTTTCATTCCCACCAGAGATACAAAAATTTAATTGTATTTTCTAGGATAAGTTGATGCTGGTATCCTTCCGGGTAAATGGCTTTGAAAGAAAAGAAAGCAAGTGTTGTGTTGTGTTGTTTTGTTTTGTTTTTTTAAAAATTGACACACAAGTGTAAATATTCACATGAGCTGTTTTCTTTTCAGGGGGAGTTGTTAAACCCCTGCCGCTGTGATGGGTCAGTTCGATATACACATCAGCTGTGCCTGCTAAAGTGGATCAGTGAGAGGGGTTCCTGGACCTGCGAGCTCTGCTGTTACAGATACCATGTCATAGCCATTAAAATGAAACAGCCTTGCCAGGTAAACATCCATGACATTTTTTTTTTCCTGAAATGCTTTTGCTAAACATGTGTGCATTTGAGTTTAGTGACTACTAAGGATATTTATATATGCTACTTACAAACATTTTATGCAAATCAAAATAAGCCAAGATTTAGAATTTGTTGAGTTGTGCTTTGAGAAATTTGTGACATTTTTATCTGAGAAACTCAAGAGACAGTTTATTCAAGTGGTTTCCTTTATTAATTTGTTGCTTTTTGGTAAAGTTATGCCCATCTTTGTTTCTAAAAGGACAAGTTGGTAAACTGTCTTATGCTTCAATTAAATCAGTTATTATTAATTAGAAATATTACACAATTTATTTTAATAATATTTTTGTTAATTTAAGCATTGAAGCTCAGAATGGGCTCCATTTATGGAAAACACACGCAAGTAAAGCAGAACTTAACGAGTCTGGAAACTTCAGTGTGATCTATTAGTTTTTTTTTTTTTTTAAAGATTTTATTTATTTATTTGACAGACAGAGATCACAAGTAGGCAGAGAGGCAGACAGATAGAGAGAGAGGTGGAAGCAGGCTCCCTGCAGAGCAGAGAGCCCGATGTGGGGCTCGATGTGGGGCTCGATCCCAGGACACTGGGATCATGACCTGAGCCGAAGGCAGAGGCTTTAACCCACTGAGCCACCCAGACGCCCCTAATCTATTAGTTTTAATCTGAAAACTCTTTTCACTTAACTGGGCTCTTTTTCTTATGATGCTGCATTTGGAAACTTTGGCTACTTTCATTTGCTGTGTTCAACTACATAGTGGATGCAGAAATATTTCCAACAGTTACTCTCAATAATACCACTGATATTGCGTATATTCTTAAACTTTTTGTGTATAATCACATAAAACACAGTACCCATAACCCTACAAATGCCCTTGGAAAAACGGGCTTTGGTTTTTTCACGGTGGAACTGATTCAGATTCTTTGAAAAGACTGGTGGGATGTAAAATTCAAAATATTAAGAATGACATATTAAATTAAAGCAGAATAGTGTGTAATTGATGAGATCTGGTAGTAACATGGGGCTGAAGTTAAGCAGACATAAAAGATTAAGTTCAAAACAGAGACCAAGGCTGCAGAAGCAGGAAGAGGGGGAAGGGGACTGAAAAGTTAGGAGGGGAAGAAAGTCATAGAATCTAGTGTTCCTTGTTTCTGTTTAACAAATGTCGTTTGCATTGAGCACTATAAAATAGGTGAAACTGTTAGTGACTGCAGAAGGAAACTGGAAGCTGAATTACTACTGCATTAATAATTTAAATTTCATAGATTTTAATTTGCACATCCTTCATATGGTTTGCAATTAATTTGCATCTCTGATAGTCATCATTTAAAGCATGATTAGCAGGCATGAGATGAAAATGTGGATTTTTTTCAAGTTGACCAAAGGCTTATAAATAGTTTGGAGAGAAGAATAACTCATGTGGAAAAGTGATACTATCATGCTGAAAATGGGCACAAACCTGACACTTGTTCCCAGAACCTCTAATTGATTGAATTACCTGGGTATCAATTTATAGATCTATCAAAGTTGTCCTGAAAAACAGATGGAATCATGTCTGGATATAAGGATAAGAGTGATATCACTGGATCTCCAATAATTCTATGACTAGAAACATGGGGAGATGAGAAGGGGGGAGTTTGGAACTCTAGTGAAAAGTCCCATAAAAAGCATTATGGCCAGAAGTTCAAGAGCTCAAATAGAATGCTAAGTATTTCAGAAATGTATGGCTACCATATATTAACTCATGTGAGATGATCAATTTTGAAGTCAACAGAAATAGGTCCTTGATATAATTTTAAAATAGAGAAGAGACAAAGGGCTGGGGCAAAAAGTACTGTTTGGTAATTCTATAGCAAAATGAATTGATTTGCTATTATGTTTTCTTCATTCATAAAACTAAATCATTCAATATCATTTTAACAAAAACATTTCCCCAAAGTGTGATGTATCATTTTAACAAAAACATTTCCCCAAAGTGCGTGTACGATATGACCAAAAAATTTAAAAAATTACTCAAACCCCCAAACTAACCCAGTGTTACTAATACACTAGAATTAATTTTATTATGACATATGCAAATACTACCCTGATCTGTAAGGTGACCTGTTTGTTAGAGTGAATTACAAAATAATATTCAGAAACAAAGTTGATATGAGTGTGATGATGATAGCTTAGATCATGCCCAAGAAAATAACTTTCCAGGACTATGTTATATGCCTAAAAAACTCAGTACTTTTAATGAATGGAAATCAGTTATAATCAGTTATAAGGTTCCTAGAGTGTGGATTCTTCTATGTAGGAGCAATTTATTCTCAGATGAAGTTTTATTAATTGTCTGATGCTTCTCTTATGGATCGCCTACAAAATGAGCATTTACTCTGATTTTTGGTTTTCTTCCTTGCTGGTGTGAGGCCTATCAGATTTAGCATTTATCACATGCACACTTTTATGACCTGGCAGAAATCCATTTCTTCATGGTGCAGGATCAAACAGGAAGTATATTTTGGCACCCGCCCTTCACTTTCCTTATCCCTCTGTCCTAAGTACAGGGCCCTTCATGGCTATGAGTGGGTGGTTCCTTGGATGTAGAACAGAAGAGAGAATAAATAATAATATTAACAGAGAACATTTGCTGAATACGTACTCTGTGCGAGGCACTGTTCTAAGTGCTTTACATATGCTGATACTGATGTTTCATCTTCATAACAAATCTATGAGGTAGGGAATAGTATAATCACTATTTTACACAGATGGAAACTGAGACAGACACAG
This sequence comes from Lontra canadensis, assembly GCF_010015895.1. Taxonomy (NCBI): domain Eukaryota; kingdom Metazoa; phylum Chordata; class Mammalia; order Carnivora; family Mustelidae; genus Lontra; species Lontra canadensis. Next base: position 12,708,437 of record NW_022631016.1, on the reverse strand, counting down.
AAAAGTTACATAACTTCTACGGGTACATATCTAGTCAAAGCCAAAGCCAGGATTCCAAATTTAGTCAGTCTGGCTCTGAGGTCCATGGTCTTAGTCTCCATGCCCCATATTAGAAGGTGATCTCAATTCCATCATGGCTTGTCCTGTGCAAAGGTGAGTCACTCAGGAACTGGTTTTACTCTGGATCTCTAAGATGGTCTAGAAAGGCTTTGACCATTTATTGTATAACAAATCACCTCAAATACTTAGTAGTCTGAACAATAATCTGTCATGATCTCTTCAAAGCCTGGGCTGATTAAGGTCAGCTGGAAGGTTCTTCTCCATAGTGGTGTCAGCTGGGAGCCATGGTCATCCAGAGGTTTGACTAGATTGGAGTATCCAGGATGGCTCAGTCGTAGGACTTGTTCTTGGTGCTGGCTGTCAGCTGGAAGCCCAGCTGGGGCTGTCAACTGGTGCCTCAGTTCTCTTTCCATGTTTTCACAGTATACTGGTTGAGTTCCAAGTGCATACAGATTTCTTAAGGCCCAATCTTGGAAGTGACACAGTTTCATGTATGCTGCCTTCTCTTGATTAAAGCAAGTCATAGGACCAGCCCACATTCAAGAGAAGGGAAAATAGACTTCACCTTTGGAGTCTGTCCTTCTTTTAAAGAGAATCGCTATCTTTAATTCACAACAGGAGATGGCTTCTAAAAATAGCTCTATCTACTTATCCTGGTCTCTGCTTCAAGTACTTGTTAAGCCCAGATAGGTCAACAGGAACCATGACGTACCTCCTAATGCTCAGAAATAAGGAAACTTAAAAAAAAAAAAAAATGTATGGGAGGTTGACTCCATCGGTGAAGCTTGATGCATAATGCCCTGAAGCACTTTCAGAAATGATTACTACCATGAGGTGTCTCCTGGTGCTCAGAGGGATATGGGGACAGACAAGGGCAGCTAACCAAAAGTGTGTGTATGTGTGTGTGTGTGTGTGTGCGCGCACGCGCGCACCTTGTGCTACACAGTCTAAAACTTAAGTTTTACTTGTTTTTCCCATTGAGATTAGAGTTCTTTGAGAACTTGGGTCTAAAACTCCCCATTCCTTTGGATTTTAGTGATGTTCAGCAACACGACCGAGTAGAAAACCCTATGTATCCTCTAAGCATATTTAAACCTTAATTGCTGTGTCATTAGCAGTAGGAGTTAATTAAGACATTCCAAGTAATTAACATGCATTTACCCTCCTACCTACTTGTAGAATCTATTTCATTGGTTAACATATTCAAGATGGTGCACTAGTAATATTTTAAGAGTAAAAGCTAATTCTGCTTTGAATCTCATAGCACGGTATAAAATTAGTGGAATCTAAGAATATATCGGATCAAATTTATCTTGCGATGTTGGTGACATTAATTAAGCTATATTCAAGTTTATGGATGCTTTCAGTACTTTTTCAAGAAATACAGATGTTTGAAGAGATAGTGTTGATTTGGTAACATATTGTATGGAAACTCAAGACTTCTTATAAAAGACTGAGTGCATTGCCTAAACAGAAAAACACACTGTAAATGGGAGGTGCTCCTGGTGTTACCTTGTACAACTTACTTAACTCTTTGTGCCTCATTAGCTCATTTTTAAAAAGTGATCTCTAAACCCAACCTCAGGCTGGAACGTGTGACACTGGGGTCAAGAGTCTCAGGCTCTACCGACTGGGCCAGCCAGTTAACTCATCTTTAAAAAATCATAAGGGCACCTATTTTATCTACTATTTTGAGGACTAAATATATATGTATTTATTATAACTTATATATTATATATGTGTATATATATATAATATATAATATAATGTATGTTTTGAGGACTAAATACATAATATCTATAAACTGGTTAGAGTAGTGCCCAGCACATAGTAGGTGCCATTTTAATACTGGCTCTGATTATTATTACTTGTTTATTCAGCTAACAGATGGGGACCTTCAGTCATTCATGGGTCCCTGTCGTGTCCTTCAGTCTCTTGTCACCAACATGAATTTAAGGACTTCTCTTTTCATATCATTTTTTTTCACTAGATGTTTACCCCTCTGCTTTTCTGGGAGAGCCCATCTCAGTGTCTGAAAAAATTTGTTTTTGTAAATAATGAATGAATCAGCATTTAAAAAACTCAGGGGTGTAATGCAATGTAATGTTGTCAGCACACAGGAGCATCTGTACTTTCCAGATACCCCTCCCCAGGGGTCCTTATTGAAGTCTGCTCATAAGCGGAGTTACGAGATGCTTCCACAGGTAGCCAAGCACACAGCTCTGCTCAGCTTCTCAGGTGTCACTTGTTTACACTGGGAAATCTCCCTGCTGGGTGAGATGTGTGTGTGCATAAGAGGAGGTTGGAGAAGCCCCCAGAGATCCCTGGAGAGCATCCCGCAGAGACACAGACAGTGGGCAGAGCATCAGTCAGGGTGAATTGTGGTGTTCATCAGCTTTCCTTCTTCCTGCCTTACTTAGAGTACTGAAGGAAAGGCCTGGGAAGGATCTTGCCTTGGGCAGCATTGAAAGTTGCATGGGGCCATATATACCTTTGTGAATATTAGGCCCCTGGATGTTTTTACTAGCCTGTAACATTTTTATCTGCATTCCCCATATGGCTTCTCCTTTCAACACTTACAGTGTGCTGTCTGCAACAGGTCGGCTCATAGCAGTAAGAATGGTGGGAAAGTCTTCTGGGAGGGAGAACGACTTGGGAGTGTTTTCATTTTTATCCATATTCTTAAAACCCTGGTGCTCATCATGACAGTTTTGAATTAGAGAGGAAGTTGGCACCAGGTAGGTTCCTCAGGGCTCATGTTCTGGGGCATATTTGTAAAGTGTTTATAGAACTTTAACTTCTCGAGGACCAGGGCTGTGTCACGAAAGGGGTGGTCTACCTTCAGAAGTGATGTAATCATTCTCACGATGTAGCTGATGCACTAGGAGAAGTTGGCAAGTTATTCTAGAAAACTGACTGTGGTTTTGAAAATGTAATAAGAAAACATCAGAGCATGAACTTTAGCATTATTGCGTGCTGTCATTTGAAATGCTCCAAAGCATTTGCATTTTATGGCTTAAAAATGTCTTCATGCATACAACCTGGTTGGCGTGGTGAGCGTCTCCTTTTCTTTTCTTTTTTTTCCCTGACTGTTGCTATTACTAACATTCTCTGTAAGTTTGCTAGCAAATGGCAAGTTGAGGAGAAGCTTCTCGTTACCATGCCTGAACAACTGAGAAACAACATTAAAATGTAATATTTAAATGCATATGTTGGCATATTTTATAGGTAATTAAAAATGTCAAAATAAACAAAGAACACATCATGAGGCAATTTGCTCGCCTTTGAAATTATTTTTGTTTCATTTGCTTACTAATTCTCAAAACACATGAATCTTCATTTTACTCACTAGAACAGATTAATGATTCTCTGCTGAATAAAATATGTAAATTACACTTTGTGTACTACTTATAAGCCATCTAACTTATTGTATAGGCCACATGTACTGGGATTTTACAATTTGTCTCAAAGCCAGATTGTTCTGAGATGATCGTAAAAAGAGATGGAGTCCATTTAGGCACTGTGTGTCAGCCTGGGCCTCTACCCTTTATTGAAAGAGGATTGGGGATGGTGTCGCCCAGATGGGTGAAACTCTCCAGAACTCTCTTCTACACACATTTGCTTTTCTACATTTCCTACCTCTTTTTAAGTGTATTTCCATTTTGATATCTTCCTCTTCTTTACTCTCTGGGCCCCTCCACTGAGTTGCCTGTAGAAGAAAGAACCCCTGCCCACGACCCCTGCTGGGATGGAGCTTGGGCAGAGGTTTTTGGTCAAAGCAAGTTATGGTGGCGAGAAAATTTGGGAGTAGTTGGGTAGAGGAATCTTGCTGTAGCTCCAAAATGTCTTCGCTTGATGACATTTATCTTGTTATATAAACCAGAGTTTAGAAAATCTGTTCTATAAAGGGCCTGAGAATAAATATTTTAGGCTTTGAGGGCCTAAAATATTATAGTTACTGTCCTAACATGAAAGCAGTCATAAACATTGTATTAAAGGATGAGTGTGTCTGTGTTCCAATAAGTCTTCACTTGTAGGCCCTGAAATTTGAATTTTATGTAACCGTAATGTGTCAGGAAATCAGACCCTCCTTTTGTCTCTCCTCAACCCCAACCATTTAAAATTTAAAAACTGGGTGTCCGGGTGGCTCACTTGTTTTGTTGGGTGTCTGCCTTCAGCTCAGGTCATGATCCCGGGGTCCTGGGACCAAACCCCATATCGGGCTCCCTGCTCAGCGGGAACCTGCTTCTCCCTCTCCCGCCATCCCTGCTTGTGTTCCTGTTCTTGCTGTCTCTCTCTCTGTCACATAAATAAATAAAAAAAAAAAATCTTTAAAAAAATAAATTTAAAAACTTGTGGACAGCACAAAGAGGTGGTGAGCTGGATTGGGCCCGCATAGATTTGACAATAGTTTGCCAAACCCTGGTTTAAACAAACTGAGTATCAGTATGGACAAAGGTGTTTTCTGACCTCTTAGGAAATGAAATGGGTGAAGTGTTCCAAAATTCGTGTTTCTTTGTAATTTTGAGTGAAATCATCATAAACCTCTATCATTCAGAAAATGGTGGCACTGTACTCCAAAAAAAATTGCTATTAACTTTTTTAATGGTTTTTGAACTTTTTAAAAAATGGTTTCTTCCAAACCATTTTTTTTAAAAGATTTTATTTATTTATTTGACAGACAGAAATCACAAGTAGGCAGAGAGGCAGGCAGAGAGAGACGGGGAAGCAGGCTCCCCGCTGAGCAGAGAGCCCGATGCGGGACTTGATCCCAGGACTCTGGGATCATGACCTGAGCCGAAGGCAGAGGCTTTAACCTACTGAGCCACCCAGGCACCCATTCCAAACTATTTTTTGGTTGTGTCAGACTCAACCCTCCATTTCCAGGAGGAGCTTTAGTTAAGTTAGAAGCAGAAGGCAAGGACATCCCAGAGTAAGTCCTCAGCATCCCTGGAATAGGCCACCCTCTCATCTTGCATTTTAGAGAGTGTTCGCATACCATTCCTAAAACAAGTCCTTCCAGACTATCTGCAACCCAACAGATATGCTTAGATTACCACCTTTTGAATGCCTTAAAATAATATTTAGTTTGATTGGGGTTTCCAAGCTTGCCTTCTAGGAGGGCAAGCTTATCAGTGAGTGGGAATGGTTTTAGAACAAATGTAACACAGCTCAACATAGTTTGGGAAAACTTCTCTTTCTTGGTCACTCTGTGGTCATTCAATGAATACTTGTAGAATGAATGAATGAATGAATGAATACATACTTAAGTGACTGTCTTGAAAGGTGAACTGAACCATGGTTCCTATTCCTGCAGTGAGAATGTGTCCTAAGGAAAATAAATTGCCTTCTTTGCTCACACTTTAGCCATCTACTGGTTGTTAGTTCTTAACTTGTTCTTAAATTGCTCTTCTAAGAATTCTATTCTCAACGTGCTAGGGCAAAGTATGTTCAGTTCTTCAGACCATAGGAAAAAACCCTTCAGGGTAATAGAGGGATCTATTTTTAAAACCTAAAATTAAAAAAAAAAAAAAAAAGCTTCCAGAGAGACATGTCTGCTCTTTTCACAAAATAAAATGTCATGAAAAGACTCCCTGTGAATGTGGAATTACCCATGTGGAACACACTTGCTTTCTTGAGGTTGTCATTGGTTGAAGGATTTAATCTAAGGTCTGTCCTGAGAATTTGAATAATTTGTTGGAAATTTTGCTGTATGATCATAGGTATAGATCAGCTGCTAAGAATGTGTTCTTGGTAGAACTTTTTTGGTGTGGAATCTTTTCACCTGGCTGAAAACAAGGTGACTTTTTTTTTTTCTTTGACAAAAGGTCTGTACAGTTGTAAAATAACTTCAAAGGTGCTTTCCCACTGGTGATAACAATACTCCAACACAGGGAAATGTAGTAAGAGAATGGACTGTTTCTTCCTTGTTCATTTCCTGCTTAGTGTGTGGCTTTGTTGTGATGTGACTGATAAACTTGGCTTCCTTCTGTCTTTGGACGTGTAAGAGTAGAATGTGGTATGACTGCGGGCAAGGTGAGTGTGCTTTTGACCTTTTGGGGCAGTAGGGAGGGGACTGACAGGAGAGGGTCACCTACAATTACCAGTAAATGGATGGTAGACTCAGAGATCTCTCCAGGAAAAACTGCACCGGGGCTTGCACTTTCTGTATCCTTCGATATTTGACAGCATCTCCCCTGAGAGCGTAACTTATAATTCAACAGCTGTTCGACAAGATTTATGGAAATGGAAGTCCCATGTAAGTAGAGGCGGACAGCTTCAGCAGGGATCAGTCACGTGGGAAGACATGCCAGAAACCTGGCAGCATTTCTCTATAGGCAAAGTCAGTAAGAGAATTTACTGAGGAGATGTTTTTTATTCCATCCTTCCTTTTGGGTGTGGTATGCTCTGGAAACTACTGTATAAAAACCATGCTCTCCCAGTTTTTATCTCTTCAAGACAGTTCACTATGATCACAATTGGGCAGTGTATTCTTATCATAGTAATAAAGTGCCCTTGCCTTAATATGCCTTTCGGTTTTGTTTCTCATTTTGGTATGCTAATTCTGTGCAAGTGGCCAAAGCTTAATTTGGGCGCAGGGGGCCCTCCCATATGCATCTAGCTCTAATTACAGGAACCTTCTGGGCACTCCTTTGTTATATATGGACATGCACTAGTGCCACAAAGTTCATTTGTGTCATGACTCTGAGTTACAATATAGTTCAAATAAACAAGGAGCTATTTCAAGAAATGTATACAGGCTCGCCTTGGTTTGTTCAGCCTGTTAAAAAAATTTTTAAGAATGATAACATTTCTCACAAATATCAGGGAATTTTACTTATTTTCTTCTGAAAGAATACTCCTGAATATTCCAGGAAATACTTTTGTTCTTGTGCTCTTTTCTCTGCCCCCAATATTAACTTCTTTTCTATGTTACATTTGCAATTTTTTACATAAATATGCATGTAAGAGGCATCTCTTTATTAGTATAAAGAAAAAAACAAAGAACTTAAAAAATTTATAATAGAGTAGAAAAGAGCATAGGGTTTACTAGGAATATATTTGGCATTCAATAAATATTTGTTCCACGCTCATTCCATCTTTCTCTTCCTTTTCTTGACATCTTCCCTTATTTTAGTGGGAGCAAGTAGATGGTAGATTGCCAGGGGAAGCTCCCGTCCTTTTAGAGAGGAAAGGTTATTGATCTTTACCCACACTGTATCCTCTAGGACCAAGCTCAAACCTGGAAGTTGAAAGAAAATTTTGAATGTAAAATCACCTTTTCATCCCTTCTGAAACTGTTTTTCTTTCTTTTTTTTTTTTTTATTAAATTTTTAAAATTTTCTGTAAACATATAATATATTTTTATCCCTAGGGGTACAGGTCTGTGAATTGCCAGGTTTACACACTTCACTACACTCACCATAGCACATACCCTCCCCAATGTCCATAACCCCACCCACCTCTCCCAATCCCCCTCCCCCCTGCAACCCTCAGTTTGTTTTGTGAGATTAAGAGTGACTTATGATTTATCTCCCTCCCAATCCCATCTTGTTTCATTTATTCTTTTCCTACCCCCAAGCCCCCCATGTTGCATCTCTACTTCCTCATATCAGGGAGATCATATGATAGTCATCTTTCTCTGATTGACTTATTTCGCTCAGCATAAGACCCTCTAGTTCCATCCATGTCATCGCAAATGGCAAGATTTCATTTCTTTTGATGGCTGCATAGTATTCCATTGCAGATATAGACCACATCTTCTTTATCCATTCATCTGTTGATGGACATCTAGGTTCTTTTCATAGTTTGGCTATTGTGGACATTGCTGCTATAAACATTCGGGTGCATGTGCCCCTTTGGGTCACTACATTTGTATCTTTAGGGTAAATACCCAGTAGTGCAATTGCTGGGTCATAGGGCAGCTCTATTTTCAATTTTTTGAGGAACCTTCATGCTGTTTTCCAGAGTGGTTGCACCAGCTTGCATTCCCACCAACAGTGTAGGAGGGTTCCCCTTTCTCCGCATCCTCACCAGCATCTGTCATTTCCTGACTTGTTAATTTTAGCCATTGTGACTGGTGTGAGGTGGTATCTCATTGTGGTTTCGATTTGTATTTCCCTGATGCCAAGTGATGTGGAGCATTTTTTCATGTGTCTGTTGGCCTTCTGGATGTCTTCTTTGCAGAAATGTCTGTTCATGTCCTCTGCCCATTTCTTTTTTTTTTTTAATTATTTATTTATTTATTTATTTATTTTTTATAAACATATATTTATTTTTTCCCCAGGGGTACAGGTCTGTGAATCTCCAGGTTTACACACTTCACAGCACTCACCATAGCACATACCCTCCCCAATGTCCATATCTCTGCCCATTTCTTGATTGGATTATTTGTTCTTTGGGTGTTGAGTTTGCTAAGCTCTTTATAGATTTTGGACACTAGCCCTTTATCTAATATGTTGTTTGCAAATATCTTCTCCCATTCTGTCAGTTGTCTTTTGGTTTTGTTAACTGTTTGCTTTACTGTGCAAAAGCTTTTGATCTTGATGAAATCCCAATAGTTCACTGAAACTGTTTTTCTTTACTTTGATGGTGGACTCTCAGTCCTACTGCTCTAACTTCTACTAAAGCCATTTTCAGATCTAGACAAGAATTCTCAGTGATTTGAGAAGGAGTAAAAAGTGAAAAAATGCTAAGCCAACAAGATTTTAAGTAATGGTGCCAAAATTTGTTGCGTAGCTTTGGATAACATGATGGTTCTTAGACTATGGAGGGAAAGACTATTGGATATTGAGAACTTTTTGAGTAATTTGGTGAAACAAGTAGCAGTGGGTGACTCATCTTCCTACTTCCTGCCTGGCTCTTCTCTCTGACCTGCACTCTACTGTTACAGAAAAGGAAATTTGAGATAGAAGATACTACTTTCATTTTGGACATGATTAAGCTCTGCTACAGTAAACTTTAGGGGGAAAACACCAACCATTCCTTGAATTGCTTGTAGGGAAAATTTCAGTGCTAAGTGATGATGAATGCGTAGAGGTTATTAATATAACAGGGCATAGCAATGGATTAATATGTGTTTATTTTTGGTCTAAATGATGATTTTACTCATGTCAGGGGTTAACTTCAACATATTCCATCTTTGTTATTTCCTATTTAGAATTATATAATCAATACTTTTCTGTTGATTATTTTTTTCACACATCCAACAAATTGATCACCAGTACGTAGCAGACAATTTTAGGCCCTAGAGCTACAGAGTTAGGTGAACCTTTGCTTCTTATTTTAAATCCTTGATGGTGAGAGATAGACCATAAAAAAATAAGCAAATAAATTTTAAAAAGTAGGTAATTATAGATTATGTTAATACTTCTACTGTAAATAAACTGAGTGGTTAAAACAGGGCATGCTAGAGTGAGCCACATGGTCCTGGATTAGAGTTGGAGACATCAGTATAAATTCATGGTTTGCTCAAGATAGATATAAATATTTATAGATATGTGCTTATGCATGGGTTAGTATATGTACCTCCATTTCCTAGCTCTGTCTGCTGAGAGGGCCTAATGGTTGTGACACTCCAGTAATAATAAACTCCCCTAGCACTAGATCTTGGTTTCCATTTTCCAATCAAGGGAACCGGTCACATACAAAATGGTGTTCTTACACAAGATGAGGCTGGAGTACCTCATACTAGAAAGTAAAGAAGTGCTCAAAAAACAAAAGGATGAGGAATAGCAATGCAACATAAAGGCCAACTTGAAATGGCTAAATCTGGAACACTTTGAGCAATGAAATAAATAATGTAGTATTGGATGATAACTCATACTATCATATAAACATCCATGAGTGCATATTGATATAAATAAATGATTGAATGAGTGAATGGGAGAGAAGAGACAAATCTCCCTAACTGAAGAACTCCAAATATATATATATATATATTTTTTTTTTTTTTTTTTTTTTTGCATATCGCATGATGGAGTTGTGTTCCAGTCGTACCCTCCTGAGTATGGGATGTACTAAGTGACCTGCTTCCCAAGAGTAGATCGGCTACAAGGTATAAGGAGGCAGGGGAGTGACCTTCCAGTCGAGAAGCCTGGCAAATAATGATGTTAGCCAGGTGGTCAAGTTTAACATTACTTGTGATGAGTCCTATTCATAATATATGCTATTGTTATGATGTGATGAGACTACTTTACCTTTGTGGTCTTCCTCTTAAGAACATATAACCTAGTCTAACAATTCGAAAAACATCAGCCCAAACCAAATTAGGAGAGAGCCTACAAGTACCTGACCAGGGCTCTTCCACACAGCAAAGGAAAAATAAGGAAAGTCTGAGAAACTGTCACAGACAGAGATAGAAGATGTCTCAAGGGATATAATGACTGAATGTACTGTTGTGGTGTCTTGGACGGAATGCTAGAACAGAAAAAAAAAAAAAAAAAAAGGACCCTGGAGAAGAACTAGAGAAATTCTAGTAAAGTGTGGAGCTTAATTATACTGATGCACCACTGTTATCGTATTGGTTGTGACAAATGTATCCTAGTTATATAAGATGTTAATGAGGAAAACTGTGTGCAGAGTACATAAGAACTCTTTATACTAGTTTTTTAACTTTTATGTAAACCTAAAAATATTCTCAAGTCCATTTTTTAAGGAAAAAGTTATAGGGAAGTCTAAGTCTATCTAGGTAGAAGGGTTAGGGAAAGTCTTTCTGAGGAGGCAACGTCTGAGTTTAGACCTAAAGGTTGATGATAATTCCACCTTTGAAAAACCCTTTGAAGAGCATGCTGAGAGGGAGAGATGCTGAACCAAAAACTCTAAATAGGAAAGAGCTTGGTGTCTTGGAGGGAATAAAAAGGGGACCATGAAGGAGGAGGAGCAAGTGATGTCATTGGGGAAGCAGGAGTGTACCTCACCATGTAGGCTGTCATGAGGAATTCATGTTTCCTTCTAAGAGCAAGGAGAAGACATTGGAAAGTCTGAGGTAGAGGAGTAATATAGTAGTAATAATAGTTGTCTTTGATTGCTTTGTGGAGACTAGGTTGTAGAGAGGCTGGGCTGGGGCAGGAATGCTGTTAGAAGGCTTCCTTGGTGGGTGGATAGGAAGGACTTAATAGTAGGTCATGATGACGGTAAAAACAAGGGAAAGTGGATCCATTTGGAAAATGTTTGAAAGTTGAAGCAACAGATGTGTTTAATTTTTTTTTTTATTTATTTGAAGACAAAATATCTGAATTGACTTGAGGCTACCGGTGGTCTTTATCTAGCTATCAGTTAAGATCAATATTCATGTGTTTTGTCATAAATATATTGTGTTTAGTTAATAGGATGTTGACCTAGACCTTGCTGATGATATGGGAATGTTCCATTTATGTTGAAATGCACTATATCATATTTTAAAAATATGGACAATTTCAAATTCTGAAACGTATGTGGTCCAAAGTATTTGGGGTAAGGGATTTTGGCCTAATACGTGGTCTATCCTAGAGAATGTTGCATGTACTTCTAAGAAGAATGTGTACTCTGCTGTTGTTGAATGATGTATTCTATAAATGTGTGCTTGGCATAGTTGATTGATAGTGTTGTTCAACGATTCTGTTTTCTGTTGATCTTCTGTCTAGTTGAAAGTGGGGTCCTTAACATTTCCAACTATTATTGAAATGTCTATTTCTCTCAATTCTGTCAGTTTTTGCTTCTTGTATTTTGGGGCTCTGTTATTAGAAGCAAATATATTTATGAGTGTTCTATATTCTTGAGACTTTGGCTGTTTTATCATGACAAAACGTCCATTGTCTCTAGTAGCAATTTTTATATTAAAGTCTGTTTTGTCTGATATTGTTGTACCAACCGCAGGGATGGTATAGCCACTCCAGCTCTCTTTTGGTTACTGTTTGGGTATATACCCTTTTTCACCCTTGTACTTTCACCCTATTTGGTCTTTGAATCTAAAGTATATCCTTGCAAACAACATATAGTTGGATTGTTTGCGGCTAAGGGAGCTTGGACCTGCATATGGTTATTTCTGGAATAGAGCCTTCTGAAAATCAATAAATGTTGTTGAGCTAGCTTCTTTGTGAAGTTATCAATTTAGGGAGAGTCTGTGATTCTGCAATCATGGTGATTATGTGCTAAATGAGATTATGTGTTTCAAGTCCCTAATCAAATTCTTCTGTTAACCCATGTATTTGTGCAGTTGTCCTCTCCCACAATCGTGAAGGAACTGTGTGATTTTTCATTATCTTCTCTTTCCCCAATCACCTGAGACTTGGTGTGAGTAATTGAGGAATTGTAGGACTCTATGCTTTTCAAGTAAGTGGGAGATACTTAAACCATTCATAAATATTCAAGTGCTTCTTCTAAGGTCTCCAGAGCCTCCCAAGTATGAGTATGTGGACAAATTAGCTTTTGTAACTTAAGCCCATCCTTTAAAAAAATTGTTACACATCTTCTAGAGGGATTGAGATTATATGAGGGTCAGTGTGATATAATAGAAAAAAGCGTAGCCTTTAGCAATAAGCAGACCAGGGTCCACATTTTAGCTCAGCCACTTACCAAGCTCTGTGACCAACAGCAATGCCATAGGTCTTAATTTCATCATGTTTTGGAAAGGTTAAATCAAGTAACAGTTTCAGAGTTCTTGGCATGTGATCGTGCTTTATTAATTCCGGACTTCTAACCTTGTTAGAACAAGAGTTGTCACACATGCAATTCTGCCAGATTTTGTATTTGTTGTTTATTCATTCTTTAAGTAATACAACAAATTTTTAATTACTAATTGATAGACACTCTTCCAGGACTACAGATGAACAAGAGAGTAAAAAAAAGAAATAAAATCCCTGCCTTCAGAGGGCATATAATCCAGAGAGGAATAAATAAATAAACTCTAAATAAAATTAGTTAGTAGTAAGTGCTAAGGAAAAAAAATATTGGGGAAAGAACAAGAGACATGAAATCTTGGGAAAGGATGGTTAAATTTTTAGGTAGGTTGGTCAGAGAAGGTTTACCAATCCATGATCTTTGACTTTGATTCTCAGAATTTTTAAATTTATGGCTTTCTAGAGATAGGGTATGCAAATGAATACTCACCATGACTAATTTTCCCACTGAAACACATTTGATTCTGGGTTTCAGTTTTCTATGAACTGGCAAGGTCAATATTTATTGCCTATATTTTTATGATTTGTATCAATATATTAAAAGCCTCAATAGTGACCAATCTCCTAATCCATTGTATTATCCAGGATATCATGGTAAAGATTCAGTATATTGGTTTTAGGAGCAAGGAAAAAGAGTACAATCAGATATTAAGAGAAGGAGGATAGTGAAGATTCTTCTTGAGTTATTCACTGTTTCGTCTACAGAATTATCAAGAGGTTAGGATCTTAAAATAAAAACTATGATATTTGAGAAATTCAGCTATTTTGGATTATAATTATTTTTTAAAGTAATCTCTATGCCCAATGTGGGGCTTGAACTCAAGACTCCGCAGTCAAGAGTCGTACACTTCACCAGCTGAGCCAACCAGGCACCCCTGGATTATAATTATTTTTAATAATGATTTTTATAAGTATAGTGATAATAAAATAAGTAAAAAATGAATATTGGGCCAATTTTCTCCTGGTGTTGAAAAACATACAATTTTTGAGATGGATCGTTTTAAAGAGAAGCTCCATTATCTCATTGAATGTCAACTAGGAAACTTAGCTATTTGGAGAGTGAATGTTTGAGGCTGTGATTTTCAAGATAATAATTGGGAGATAACTGAACATAAGTTGGCCACTATGAAAGTCTCACACTGACTTAAAGAGGGGAAATGACTTTTTATATTGCTTTTGGAGCTACGGAAACAGACATCTGGGCTCCCAAAATCCATTTGAAATAAATGGCTTCCATTCATCAGTGCAACAGGATGCTGGGCAGCCCATCTTTTTAAAATCTCTGCCATTGACAGAGAATATGAATATAAAGGAGTTTTGAAGGGTGAACACTCCATAATATGGAGACATTTTGTTTGAGCTTGTGGTACTTAGTCAACGAAAATGGAATAATCAGTTCTGCAAATTTGATGGGAAATGCCATCTATAACGTACAACCCTTAGCTTTCAAAGGCCATAAGCGAAGTGGGTTATTACAAATCCTTTATTCAGGAGAAAAGTGATGGTCATTTCATGGTGAGTAAGATTTGTATTTATCAACACAAGCAAGAGGTGAGATAGGTCATCCTGTGGATACGTATTATCCATGGAGTCCTTCTCTGGGTCTCCCTGAATTTGCTTGATTGCCTTTGTAGTGGATGAGTTCAGGTCATCTGTTCAAAGTTTAAAGTCTTTCAAAATAAGTCAGTTAGTGGCGGGTCTTGTCGATTTGTCTGAGCAGACATCTGAGTGTAGGTATCCCCAGTGAGATGTCAGAAGAACTTCACTATGCAACTCCGCCCTCTAGTGTTTCCTGTTAACTCCAGTTACGTTCCTGAAATGTGTCTTAGGGTGCACAGAATTCCGTCATCCTAGAGACGTTTCTCTACTTTTTGCATCTTGTTTGAAAATATATTTGGCCCAGGTTCCATTTACTTAATTGACATGTTATTGGTTCACCTGATTTGTTTCAAAAAAAGGTGTCTTTTTCTATTTGATTAAATCAAATATTTATTTTCTTTTTTTTTACACTTTGCAATTTGAGGGAGTTAGATTTTACTCTGTTCAGAAATTTTGTAATAGCCACTTTTTATAAATGGTTTAAAAGTGTAAAGTATGTGAACTCAAGCAGAATGTTAAATCCATTTAAAGTGATTTTTGGGACTGCATTCACATTTTGATTGCCCGTTGACTATCTGGGCACAACAAGTTTAAACTGAAGATAATTATAGCACCTATTTGTCTCTGCCAAAATATTTGCAATATATTGATGATTAAATATTTTATAGATATTTTTGTCAGCAAGATGCAAAAATACTTTATTTGGGTTCATAAATAATGAAGCAGTTTTTTTAAAAGATTTTATTTATTTGACAGACAGAGATCATAAGTAGGCAGAGAGGCAGGCAGAGAGAGGAGGAAGCAGGCTCCCCGCCAAGCAGAGAGCCCGATGTGGGGCTCGATTCCAGGACCCTGGGATCATAACCTGAGCCGAAGGCAGAGTCTTTAACCCACTGAGCCACCTAGGTGCCCCATGAAGCAGTTTTTTTACTTGAAAAACAGTGAACTACATTTTGGCTTTTTTGGGGGGGGGTGTTGGCTTTAGTTTTTTAAAGAGGGTCTTTTTTATTTTGCTTAGGGCAACATTTTAAAAGAGAGAAGAGAAGCAATTTTCTTGATGTAAAACTTATGAACTATATTCGAAAATGAGGTTTTTAATTACTACTGATTGTTTTACTAATGGCAAGTCATCTTGCTTGAGGGAGAAAATTTTTCCAAGCAGCTTGAGTTCTTAGTTAACAACCGGAGGAACTGTAATTAAGCAGTAACTAGGCACTCACTGGCCATCTCCTGGGGTTCATCCCTGGTGGGAGGGGATGTGAAGAATGAATCTCTGGTTGTGAATCCCCAGGAAAGTCTCCGTTGCTCTGGAAATAACTGGAAACAACCAAGAAATGGAGGAAGGAAAAAGAGATACGTAGAGTTTTCTTTTTTCTAAATGGGAGATATAATTTCAGTTTAGAGGTATGGGTGTTTTAAGACCACTAAAAGTGAACATTAGACAAATATTGTTTGTCTGGACTCACCGGCATGCCCTTTCCATATCAAGGAGGCTACAATTACTCTTGTTTTGATGCATAGAAAATATGACATATTAGTTACTAAAAATTAACAATGCATAAATACTCAAAGAACTTGGTTTGTAACACTGTCCCTGACTCCTTGACTGAGTAACTCTTTTATCAAATAGTCCAGGAGAGCATGGCAAAAGGTATAAGGAATGTTATGTTTGGTCAGGGAAAACCATTTTAACTGTGGTTTCCAAGTGTCTTTGGTGGGACTGGGGACTGTAGGAATGTTAAGCTTCTGTTAGACAGTGATAGGGCCATAATGTTCATTAAATGTATATTAAATAGGGTTAAAGTATGGGGGATTATAAGTGAATAAATAAATAGATAAAATAAAAACAATATCTTTTACATAAAAATGTACATACAGTTCTTCTGTCTTATCAAAAATTGAAATGTATTTCTAGACCAAAATGAATTTTAGAGAATACTTAATAAAGCCAAAAATGATAATAATTGCATACAGTAGTATGGTTAATTTGCAGCTCAATATCTTGGTAGCTAGTGTATATTTTAGTTTGGATGGTCAGAAAAATATTCTTCACCAGATTTTGAAACAGTAAGAAAAATGATTTGTATTGCTTATTAAGTGTCTTTTTTCTTTCAGCTGCAAACCATGGGCTACTAAATGACACACACAGTAAATTAAAATTGTTTTGCATGGTCAACAACACGTTTTCAGCAGCTAAGCCTTGAGCAAATGCTGAGCATGTGAATTTTTGTGGTAATATTACAGCAAAGGGTTGGTACAGAGTTGGGATGGTTTTCAATAAAATAGCATGAAGTTTCCCTGAGAGTAAGGAGAGAAACGCTTATATTGATAATGTCTCCACAATGCACATTCTGCATTAACATGATTTCCTAGCAGCTCCCTGCTCACAGGTCACTATTCCCATGAAGGACTAAGAGAATATTGGCTATTGTTGGAGGTAGTTTTAGTTTGTAACTTGAAGACAAGGTCCTTTATGCAGATAAGGGGCTAACTCTACATGGTACTGTTGTATGCTATGAAAAGTAATACGGAATTCCTTATCAAGTATGAGTCAGTTCTTCTAGCTCTTCAGACGTGAGCGAGCTCACGGCTCTTGTGTTATCAGAGTCTGATGATGGAATTGCTTCTAGATGTCTGATCAGAACCAAACCGTGCCGGCAAAGTGACTACACCATAATGAGATGATATAGTTAAATCTCTTTTAACTTTTGTATAGTCAATCCATTAGAACTCAGTGCCATGACTATATTGCTTTATTGACTTCCAGCTATTTAAGGATTAAAGCTGACTTGAGTGCATAGCAAACAGCTATGGAGAGTGATGTAGATTAGACACATATTTACTTGAAGCAAAACTCAGCATGTCATTTCTAGGACCGAAAGTATTTCTTAAGGATGGTCGAGAGTGATTTGGAGTGGGAGGTTAAGAGTATGTTTTGGCACCTCCCCGTGGACACACTTTCTCAGACTGACCACCCCTGAACCTTGGATGAGCCTGGGAAACAAGAACATTTGTTACAAAGTCTGTGTCGCGCCACAATGGCTATTTTTAGAGATATTTCCTGATAATAGGAGCTGCCATTTTCTCAAGCACTTGTGCACCAGTCACTTTGCAAAGTGCTTAAGAGGCATTGGCCTTTGTCCTTCCCAGACTGCTGTAAAAATGAGTAGTCTAGAAAAATGTATCTTACTCTGAGATGCTTCAGTTTAAGTTGTGCCAAAATTTACATGATCACACTGAAATCAGTTTGGGAAAAGGGAAAGAACGCTTCCCTGTCAGTGATCAGTGAAGAAGGCTGAATACTTGTTCCTGAGCCACCATGCATCACTGTGGGATTTGGACTAAGTCTAATGATGGACTAAATTGTTTTAAACTGCGCAAATAGTTCAGGAAAATGTGATATTGTTAAAATGTATTTTTTTTAAAGATTTTTATTTATTTATTTATTTTTTTACTTACTTGACAGAGAGATAGAGGACAAGTAGGCAGAGTGGCAGGTAGAGGGTGAGGGAGAAGCTGTCTCTCCACCAAGCAGGGAGCCTGATGCAGGTGTTGGTCCCAGGACTCTGGGATCATGACCCGAGCCAAAGGCAGACACTTACCTGACTGAGCCACCCAGGAATCCCAGTTAAAATATATGTTAAAATTTAAATAATTCAGACAGGAAAGAAACCAGCAAAATAAAAATAAATAATCCCTCCTTTGATTTACCTCCCGGGCCCCACCCCCAATCTATTACCACAATCCTGGTGATCCCTGTTAAGACTTTCTGTCACCTTCTAAGACTTCTTGAAGAATGCATTTACACATGTATATTCAAGGTCTGTGTCCTGCTACCTGCCTTGTTCTGTACTTTCTTTCACTTGACAGCGTATCAGTACATATGACCCTCTATTATTTTTTTAAACAATGAATATCTTCTTCACAATGAATCTAACAAGTTATTTAACAGTGTTCCTGTTGAGGGACATTTAGGTGGTTTATAAATTTTCACTGTAGTAAAAATGCTGCCGTGAACTCTACACACACATTGGGTCTATTACTGTAGAGTAGGGTCAGATGTAGTAATGTTGGGTTATGGAGTGTGTATCATTAGATTTTTGACAAATACTTCCAAATTGCCCACTATCAGCATGCTATGAGTCTGACTTTCTATCAGCATTGTAGGACAGTGGCCATTTCCCCTGTTCTGGATGCCCAACATGGGCATTACCAGTTATAATTATTAATTATTAATGTTGCATAAAGTGATCTTTTGTTATTTTGATTTGCATTTCTCTGATTACTAACGATGTTGAACATTGCTTTCCATGTTTACTGTCCATTGGTATTTCTCTGTGCTTGTGAATTATATGTTCATATCCTTTGTTTTTATTGAGATCAAGCTTATTCATTTTTAAAAATTTATATTTACATCATTAAGATTTTTCCCCCTCTTTTTGGCCAGCTTGATCTTTCAATTTCTGTTATGTAACTTACAATCTAATTGGGAGATAGGAATTAACAAATCATCATGCCATTAATTTTTAAACTCTATATTAGGATTATCCTTGTGTTTCTGCTTTCCAGCTTAATTGCCTTTTGTCTAGAAAACATAGATGTTATGAATTCATTCTTTCAGTATTTGCTGAGACTTGAATTTTGGCCAAGTATGTGGTTAATATTTATATTTATGTTTCATGTGTGCTGGAAAAGAATGTTTTTTTTCTCTAGTCCTTGGATGTAGTTTCTCAGGTTTGATTGGATTTTCCAGTAGGACGTGCTCCACCCCTTACAGACTTCTTTGAGTTCCTACCTAGGGAGAAACTAACATATTTGCAGGACATGAAGCTACAGAAAACTCCTCGCGTTACTTCCTAACCATTTCAGATAAAATCTGCTTTAGATGTCAGTGGTGGGTATTCAGACTGCCTGAAACTCAGAAGAGATAGGACTTTCTTTTTTTCAAAGAAGTGTCAGATAAAATGCTCCTGGGCTCTGAAGGTGCTCCATGTGTCAGAGTCCAGGTTCTTCCTCTCTTAGTGTTCTGATACATGAGACTTCCATTCCCAAGTTCATCTTATTGTCCAGAATGGCTGCTTCACCTCACATCCACATGCCAGCTGGGAAGAAGGAAAAAGAGAGAAAAACACATCTCTCTAGAAAGGTCTACTAATATCTAGAGGCCATTTCCCAGAAGGTTTGCACAGCACATCAGACTATATCCCATGGGCAATGGACGTATGGGCCACTTGACTAACGATGATCACATTTAGCTTCAAGGCAAGCTAGGGGGAATGTGTGGGGTTCATTCTGGTCAGCCTGTGACCAACCGAATTTTGGGAATATTACTGAACAAGAAAGGAATGGATAGGTACTGAGCAACAGCTAGCAGACTTTGCCATAACCAATTCTATCAGGGGTACGTCCATCAGTTAATACCTAATTTATCGAATACAAGTGGCTTGAAGTGTAAAGAATACCACACTTCATTTCTTGTGCAATCTTTGCTAAAATGCTTAGACTTTCACCTTTGCTACATCTTAAAACACAACTTCTTAGGAGCCTCTCTGGCAGTGCCTGGTTGCCTGCAGAGTGACATTGATGCTCCCAACATGGCGGGCACGTCTTATGGAGCTAGCCACATCTTGGCTACCAAATGTACACCCACTTCCAGGCTTCCAATAACCTGTGATCCTGCCAAAGAGTTATCCTTGTTTCTCCAGTACGAACCAGGCCCATCTTAGTTCCTGAGCTGAAGACACTCTTTTCTCATCTAGAATTGCCCCTTCTCTACATGGAGAAGTTCCCTCTTGCTTTCCAAATCTAAACTAAAAGCCACTTGTCTACCAAGACATCTTCAAACACTCCACCGTGTGTGTAATCTTCTCTGCCCTGCCATGGCACTTTATATTTTCTGTGCTTCTGTGATGGCGCACACATTTTTATCTTGGCACTCGAGGGCAGGACTGGTACCCTAATTAGTGTTCTATCCTCCATGGTGCCCAGCCATGTGTATAACATTGGACAAACCATCAAGACAGGAAATTAGTGAATGATTGACTGTTGGTAAGTGTGTGCATTTAGTGTCACAATATTTATTTTATACAGTCTCAATTACCATATTACATTAATATAACTTGTGCTCTTTGTGATCCAAATGACATGGTTGCTACTTGATCACTGTAATAAGCTCAGAGGTGTGTTTAGTTCAAAGACAGCCCAAGTGGCTGCTGGCGGCAGGAGGGAGCAGGACGCCACTTACTGGCACATCGGAATATTTTAATAGACTTGTTCTTAGCCAAATAGAGGAAGCAGAATTTAGAAACAATGCCAGTTCCTGCCATCGGCCTCATCAGGGGACACTTTATTCCATCAACACTGGGAGGGAGTGATGAAACTTCTTGGGCTCCATTTGTGTCTCTGACTGAGGATAAGAAACGGATCCCTGGTTTTGCTATGAGACTGTTTGTAGGTGATCTGATCTTGTGTTCTTAAACCTATCTCTTTTCAATCAGGATTTCTTGGTATGTGACTGGATCTGGCCAGAATTTGGCTTAGTTTCTTTAAGATGAATTAACAAACAGGGCTTGATATGGTTTGTGACATGGCTCTTGATAATGCTGTTAGTATTCTTAGGCCATATATAAACTTAGAATGTGAGTTTTAACTATGTTTTTCCATGTTGGTTGGAGACTTGGAACAGGTCCTAAGTTTGGACAAACAGTGAAAAATTTCTCTGTTAGACAGGTATGCAGGTAGAAACTGTCTGACTTGCCTCACACCCATCATAAGCATATTAGTTACTGTGTCTTTATCTTAATAAATACAAAATGCATTTGGTAAAAGTCATTTGTTTATAATAGAGCTGTGACTAAAATAGAAATAAAAATATAAAGCTCAACTAAAAACCTCTTCATGCTTAGTGAGTGAGATAGTGGAAACAGAACCAGCACACTCTTATCTGAGGTAATTCTGGAAGTGCTAACTAATGCAGTTAGGAAAGAGAACCAAAAAATGGGCATTGGCACCTTTTCTTCATGGTCAACATCAACAAAGAATACCGCTCTTTGCCTTCACCCCAAAAATGACAACAACAACAAAAACCCCCAAAAGTCACTTTTATTTTATTTGCATTCCTTTGGTTAGTGGGGAGATTAGGTATCTTTTCATGTTTTATTGGCAATGTTAAGAGTGAGATATGAAATGTTTACTTGTGTCAATAACTGGAGACATGGGAGGAAGAATTCTAATTGGACACTGGCCTTCAATAGCTTCCATCTCTCTCTCTCTCTCTCTCTCTCTCACACACACACACACACACA
This sequence comes from Lontra canadensis, assembly GCF_010015895.1. Lineage (NCBI taxonomy): Eukaryota > Metazoa > Chordata > Mammalia > Carnivora > Mustelidae > Lontra > Lontra canadensis. Next base: position 12,686,815 of record NW_022631016.1, on the reverse strand, counting down.
CACACACACACAGGCTCTTAAGGCAAAGATGCAAGACTGTAAGCTGCCAGGTTTTTGTCCTTCTAGGAGACAAAATAATGAATCAGTCTCAAAGAGTGGGGTATGGTGGAGGAGTGATTCTGGGAAAAGGATTTGGGGCCTATAAACTGATACTGTGTTTTTAGAGAGTGGTCTAGAAATGTTTATCTGAATATAAAATAAAATATGTTCAGCTCTTTGTGTTGGCAATCATACCTCAAGAGGTTTACTCTAAGGATATAATTATACAAGTCTGAAATGATGTATGTATGAAGATATTGGTTTCAGTCTTGTTTGTGACAGAAATATTGAAAAAGATATAAATGCGCATTCATAAGGACTGGTGAATGGTTATGCAGTGGAGTACTATGAAGCCAATGAAATGTGTTGACTTGGAGAAATTTTCACAACCTCTTGTTGAGGACAAAGAGCAGGTTACAGAACCTGTGTGTGTACTGATTCCACTTAGTAGTTGAATAGATAGGTAGACCTATAGCTATATATCTAAGCATATCTGTGAATGTATAGAGAGAGCTAGAAAAAATGCTAAAATAAGGACATTGGTAATTAAAATCCAGCTGGGAAGATACCTGTCAAAAAGAGGCTGTCGGAGAATAATGGAAGATATTTGCAATAACTCAAGGTCACAGGGTTTCAGAGCCAGGAGAGATCAGTGTAGCAAGAGAGATCAAAGAGGGGCTCGCACAGTAGGAAGCACGTGAGTTAATTCATTTACCAGAGTCAGGGTTTGACTGGCTGGAGAGGCAGGAGCAGCGTCATAGAGAAGGGTAACAGTGTTCGTCCTGCAACCTTTGTGTGAAGTGATGAGGCAGATGCCAGGAATCATGTGTAACTTAGAGCTCCCGGTGGGGAGGAGCTTATAGTCCACTGGAGAATAAAAGCAGAGAAATTACAGTTCAGTGTGGAAAACACATCTCTAAAGGCACTGTGGGGGTGCTAAAAATGGGCACCTGCCTAAGCCTTGAGTTTGATCAGGGTGAACAGGGGTAGACAGCGAGGTGCAGCATGAGGGAACTTTCTAGAAGAGATGAACATGAGTTGAAATTCAGGATGAGTTAGCTATGTGGAGAGTAAAGAATACTAGAAGCAAACATGAACGCTTACCTCAGACTTGACCGTTACACGGATGGAAAATACCGTCTCCAGGTCACGACAGGTAGTGTGTTGAACCTGTTTGGAAATAGCACTACTTTTCCACTCACGGAGTCCATGCGGGCTTCTCCGGCTTGCCCACAAAGGCCATTTAGTTTGTATGCTTAACACCACATGTCAAGTTGCTTAGGTGAATTGTTTTCTGGGTCTGGGGAGGTGGGAGACATATTTTTCTTCATCTCCATTCTCTCCAGCTTTGTGACTGCCATGGACACAGGGCAGGGTGAAGAATTGGGGCCATACGCTGTAGGAGGCACTGAGTCATGGGGCATATGTATAGACAGCTTCAGTAGAGACTACCAAGAAGTTTTCCAAGTACTTGTACAATTGATACTCCCACCTGGAATATAAGAGATCATTTCCACAACCTCATCAAGAAGCATCTATAACGTAAAAGGGCTCTTCCCTCATCTCAGTTTTCCATGGCTTTTTCTCCTCATTTCACTTGAATCCTAGGTCTTTAAAACAAGAAGTGCAAGTGACTTTCTGGAAAAGCTCCACTTATATTTCAAAAGAAAGCCCTGGAAGTTGAGGCCAGCCAGGGCTTGGGGGAGGTATGGACCAGCTCTGGGCTGGGGTAAGTAGGACACTGGGTGAGGAGATGGGAGGGGCCTGCTAGCAAGGTGCCGTGGTGATGGCTGGGAAAGACTCATTAGGGGCGTGGAGAACAGGTCCATGGAAGGATAGGACGCTTGCCCCCTCTTCCCCAAACTCGCCATTGTGCGCATGTTTTTGGATGAGGGTCAATACTGATTATAGTTGGAAGTTGGTACCAGGGGTAGGGAAAGGTGGCCAAATGTTAGTGAGCGTGCGTGGACCAGTGAGGAAAGAAGGAAAGAGGAGAGGAAAATCCCATGTAGTCCCTGAATTTGGTTGATTTCTGGTAGCCATTCTTTTGTCAGGTGTATGGAAATCATACCTGAGATTAAAAAATAGTGGTACATTTATGATGTGTTTGTAGTTTTACCTAATATATATATTCATATATATGTATCTTTTAATCCTACATGTTGCTTTTCTCTCAACAGAAACTAAATTAATGCCCTCTGTTTCCTAACAGTGCACTTGCTTCATACTCTGATTATTTATTAAATCTGCTGTTGATTGCCCCCCCAATTTTTCCTTAATATTTCCTAAAGTGTGAAGTATAAAACAGGGGCAGACAATGAAGAAAAACTCCCTTTATAGACTTTGCTTATGGCCAAGGGTGTAGTGCGTGGCCTTGTGGGGGGCAGAGATTTTTCTGGAATTTACAGTCTTGTAAACCACGAGCAAGCTGTTCCTCCTTGGGTTCTGTGGCTTATTCCCTCCATTCACGTGTGCTCATTGAATGGGTATCATATTCAAGACATAGGCAACAAACCCAAATCACAGCAAACCCATGTGCAGAGCGTTTGGAATTGCTGTGTGTGCCACACAATATTTAGGTAGCAAAAATAGATACAGTAGACTCCACTGTCTAGGACGGGCTCCTCTGTGTTAACCGGGGTGGGGGCTGCTGATTCATGGTCATTCGCCACACACGTTAAAGATCTTCTAGACCAGCCCTCTTTACTGAAAGAAGAGATGAGGGTGCCAAGCTCCCCACGACAATTAGTGTCTGAGCCATGTCTAGAACCAGGATCTGCTATTTCTTCCAAGAAGTGTTAGAGACAAGAGCATGATTTAATAAGCCCATGGGTCAGGTTTCGAGTCTCCGCGTTTATTGGCTCTGTAACTTTGGTCCTGCTTTTTAATCTCTTGGTGCCCCAGTTTTCTCGATTGTCAAAGGGGGTTAGTAATAATAGTAGTAACTGGGCCATAGCGTTTTTGGAGGATTAAATGAGAATATGCGTGTAATGCACTTAGCAGAGTGGTGGAAGGCAGAGAAAGACCAAGTACTGATTCAAGGTATTCTTGAAAGTCCCTCTAGACTGCCCAGTGAAAACCTGCTCTTTTGTGGCATTGCTCTACTTTAAAAGCAGTCCCCTCAAAGACGTGCATCTACCACGGTGTCAAGTGCAGGAGAGTTCTTTGAACTGTTCCTTCCTTTGAGAACACTGATAAAAGGACTACTGAGATATTTCATGATTGGCACCCTGGTATACTTCAACACGGTCAGCATCGTCTCTCTTTCTGTTTCTGTGTTTGTCTGTCTCTCAGTGTTAAGAAGAGCTAAGCTAGGATTTCCAGTTACCTCGTCTCCGCCAGAAAACTGTGTAATGGAAGGCAAGAGTTGTGTTGCTAACAATGTGTGAGTGCTCAACTTGTGTTTCTGCACGAGCCAGACTGCTTTAAACTGTCCCAGCAGACGTGTTCCAAGCCTACATGGAAGTCATTGGTTACCCTCCAGTTGGGCTCTTGTGTCACAAACTTCAAAACTTGGGAACAGCCCACCCGGAAGCGTTTCTCCTTCTTCTCACAGTCTTTGAAATTAGGACTTGGGATTAGTTTGAGGTTTTTAGTTGTTAGGGTACCTTAGTCCTCACATACTCCAAACCCCCAGGGTCATGAAGCTGGTAGAGTGAGACCTAAAATCCTGGCTCCTGGGATCCAGGGGCCTTTTCCTTCTCCAAGTGGTGGCGAACCAGTGAGGGTTCTCCAGTTCTGAGTTGACATCTTTCTCTCAGTGTGAATACTTGTTGTGAGACTATTTCAACAAACAGAGGTAAAGAGAAAAGGTAGAATGCTGTTCGCAAATTAAAGGTTTTGCTTAAGTGTACCTTGTTTTTTTTTGTTGTTGTTGTTGTTTTTTTCATTTGTGATCTTAACTGATGTGTAGCAGGCATTAACTTCCATGAGTTGGAATGATTCAGTGGTAAATATAAAGACAGTGACTGTGAGAGGTTGTAAGGAATACTGCCTGGCCCTTTATTTTGACAAGATAGAAACAAACTGAGTCTTGACATTTAGACAGTGAAATTAACATCATTGCCTGCTCATGATTGAGGAGGTTGACCTTATGTTCCGATTCTTTTGATTATTGACAAACTCGAGCAATTTTCTGCTGTTCTTGAAAGATGACCACATTTATGAAATTGGGGAGAATGTTCATTGAATTTAGGTAGAAGAAACTCACAATGCTTCCACGCAGAACCCTCTTAAAGATCCAAGGCCTAAGAAAAGGTAAAATTATATATAATTATTTCCCCTGGGCAAATATGGATAAATCTTATCTAAAAATGGAAGGCTATTCATTACTAGGACACCCATCTGGGGTCATATACTGCATGAATATTGAAATTTACAGATAGCGATTCTATGAAAAGTAACACTTTTCATACTTCTTCATGAAGAAGAAAATATCTTCTGCATTTATTTGGTAAGTGGCATGTTCAAGAAGGGGAAAAAATTTATAGTTTTCCCCGAATATACTTCTGTCAATATTGACAAACTGATCTTTTCAACATACGTATCATTTTATGTTGTAATTATGTTTGGTCCTGTATTCTAAAACCACCTTTTCTTTCATAAAGAACTCTATTAGTCCGCGTGGGCTGCTGTAACCAACACACAGACTGGGGGGTTTAAGCAACAGAAATGTATTTCTTATAATTGTGGAAGCCACGAAGTGCAAGATAGGTGGCGGCTGATTCCGTTCCTGGCCTGGCTCTCTTCCTGGCTTGCAGAAGGCCACCTTCTTCCTGTGTTCTCCATGGAGGGCTATCTTCTTAAAAGGTCACAATTCTATCAGATTAGGGCCCTATCTTCATGAACTTTAATCTTATTACCTTGTAAGATCTTATTTCCAAGTATGGCCTTATTGGCGATTAGGGTTTGAACAATGAATTTTGTGGGGGACGCAGTTCCGTCTGCAATGAGAACTTACGTTGGACTGAAAGTGAGCACCTACAAAACCAAAACTGTTTAGTTGTCAGTTTCATTGGAAGTCTGGCGAGGATGCTGAGATTTATAAATTATAAACTGAGTTTATAAATTCCATCCAGATGTCTTGGTGAAGAATGAGCTCTCTCACATTCCCTGGGCTTGAGGAAAAAAATCCAGAAAATCTTGCTTTGCCCCCACCCCAAGTTTATGGGCCTTTCCCCCTTACATTCATTTATTTGTCTTTAAACATTATTCCAGGTAGCATCATAGATTACTTCAGAGCTGTTGATACATTAACATCAACAAATGGGTCAGCTCTTCCCACAGAACAGAGAGGGGAGTTCAAGGTGGGGATCAAGAAAGAGATTGAATTTAGGGTCCTGTGAGGGACAGCTGGTTAGATAGGGATGGAGGACAAGAAGGTGAAAGTGAAGCCCGAAATGGAATTTGAGGATATAGAAAATGAACAGCAGGACACAGCTTAACCTGTTTTTTATTCCAGCCCTACAAAACATTTGTGGTGAGAGCAGTTAGTTTAATGTTTGGGACACATGGTTGGCTCAACCAGTAGAGCACGTGACTCTCAATCTTGGGGTTATAAGTTTGAGCCCCACGTTGGGTGTAGAGGTTGCTTAAAAATAAAGCTTAAAGAAAAAGAAAGCAGTTTAGTTTTTCCAGTTGTAGTGATCTTTGACATGTTGATCAATTTTTAATTTTAAAATAGTTTTATGTCTACAGAAGAGTTGCAGAGATGGTACAGAGAGTTCTTCTACACCGCCACATCCAACTTTCCTTGTTAACATCTTGTATTAATATGGTGCACCTGTCACAATGAAGAAAGAAACATTGATGTGTTATTATTGACTAAGCTTCACATTTTACTAAAATTCCACTGGTTCTCCCATAATATTCTTTTTCTGTTCCAGGATCCTCTTCAGGGTACCACATGAGGTTTAGTGGTTTGTGTCTCCTTAGGCTCCTCCTGGCTGTGACTGTTTCCAGACTTCCTCTGTTGCTGATGACCTTGACAGATTGTGGATTATTGGTCAGGAGTCTTCTAGTATATCCCTCAGTTTGGATTTGCATACTGTTCTTCTCTTAGATAGACCAAGATTGTGGGGTTTTGGGGAATGACCCCGCCCAGATGACGTGCCACTGTTATCATATCCTGTCAAGGGATACATGCTGTCAACACCACTTAGTACTGTTGATGGTGACCTTGACCGCTTGGCTTAAGGTCATGTTTGTAAGGTTTCTCCACCATAAATTTACCCTCTCCTCTCTCCCCCTCCATAACAGACTCTTGGAAAACCAGTCCATAGATACAGCCCACACTCAAAGGGTGGAAGATCTTGAACTTTTAAAATTGAACATATTCTTCGGTTTTCTGTTAACCTGCAACATTTAAGCACATCTCAATTCTAACTCTAACGGGAAGGTTTTGTCTAGTGATTTTCTCACAAGCTCTACATACCATCTTATTTTTTCATTTCTGGCAGCTGTCACTCTTAATTTTGCAGGTTTTCTGCTGTGTGCACATGGCATTTAAAATCTAGAGTAAGACTGAAAAAGTTAGCTATCCCCATGTTCCCACTTAATGTAAATGTTTGCCTAATAGCCTAAAAATTCAAATAATGAACTGAAAAGCATTTCTTAATCACAGTGTTTGGCACTGCTAAGTGATATACTTCCTCTGGCACGGTGAATGCCTCACTCTGCTATGAAACTAGGATATAATTCCACTGGATGTGGAGCCGTGTGACTCATCTGAGCATTCCTCTGTGTGCTCGATAAACAGATTGCAATATGTTGCTTTGATTAGGAATCAAAATGCATGCTTTAACTAAGAGCTAAAACCCCCAGATCAGTCAAACAGGCTGATGGAAAAACAAGAGGTAAGATTATAGGATAAAGAGGAGAGAAGGTCAGTGAGCACGTTTCACAGTTAATGGTAGAGAACGACGGAAAGGACAGGGCGATGTGGGGCGATGCTGTCAAGAAGCACTGTTGTGGGGAGGGCCATGGGGACCCGCTGTTGATTGTACATGGAGGCAGATAGGACACTGGGAGAGAACGTATGATCTGGGCATTAAGGATCAATTTGCTAAATTCTGTTTCAAAGAGCACAACCATTTTAATGCATATTTAGAAAGTATTCAAGAATACATTATCCACTTTTGTATTTACTAAACACATTTTACGGTGTTTGTTCTGAGTTTCTCTGAGAAGTAGTAACATCTACTTCTTGTTTTTTCATGTGTGAAGTGCTTTTGCACGCATTGGCCCATTAATCTCTTAGGAAGATTCCGAGGTGTTAATTTTATCATCAGTCCCATTTTGCAGATGGGTTCATTGAGATTTACAGAGGTCTTCCTTGTTCAGGGATAAAGAACTAGGAATTCCACTCTTTCAATTCAAGTCCATTGTGTCAGCAAAGGGGAGGGAGCAGCCTATCCAGCTGAGCCTGGGGGAGTCATGCACAGGTGAATCTACTGCAGTCCATTTAAAACTGTCTCCTGAAGCCCACCAGTATTTTGAAGAGATTTTGCTATCAGGATGCTTACGCTTTTTTGGTGAAGGGGTTGCTTACCCAAACCAAGGCCTGAGAATTCTGACTGCATCTCCCACTCCTTGCTCTCATTCCCCTAGATCTGAACAAAATTCTCCCAAATGCCTGCATCTCTCTCTTTGATCTTGGTCTATTGTATAATTAGTCTTTCTGGCTTAGGTAAAAAGATTAGATTATAGTTGAGGAAAAATGCCTGTGTTCCTTGGAATACTAACCAGAGCCCAGCTCTTGGGTAGGACAGTTGTCTTCTCAGGGTATAGTCTTGTAGATCTGCTGTTTGAGAGATCAACCAAGGAAGGGTTGTCAACATTCAGGGGCGTCGTGAGCCCACTCCTGGAAGATGGGGGGATGGTATAGCCACATTACCTTGGCCCAGTGGGTCAGATCTAGGTTGTTCGAGGGACAGGGAATAGCTGAGAAATAGAAGCAGAGAAGGTAGGTCAAGACATGTGTCCCCATCAGTTGTCCTCTCCCACCCAACTCCTATCTCCCTGCTGGCCTCCACCTGCATGGTGTCCCGTCAGTCTTCTCCTGTCTCTGCTAAAATACTCTGCTAAAATAGGAGTCAGATGGGGACAGAACAAAAGGAGAAGCTAGAGGAGCTGTGAATAGAATGAAGGTTCAAGGATGGATAAGAGACCCGAGGAACACAGAAAGGAAGAGAGAGGCATAGGATGTCCCCACATCCTTTTTTTTTTTTTTTTTTTTTAAGAGAGAGAGAGAGCATGCGTGAGCTGGAGGGAGGGGTGAGGAGGAACACAGAGGGGGAGGAGAGAGAAAATCTCAAAGAGGCTCTATGCCCCACACAGAGCCCAACTTGGGGCTCGAGCTTGCAACAATGAGATTATGACACGAGCGGCAACCAAGAACCAGATGCTTAACCAGCGGAGCCACACGGGTGCCCCTGCTTCCCCGCTTTTAAGGTCTGATGTTGGTTGCCTGTATACAGCACTAGGTAGCTTGCACAGAGCGTAAGCAGTGCTTTCCTTTTGAATGGTGCTAACAAAGGAGAGGAAGGCAGGGTCCTGGAAGCAATAACGGGAACTTCCCCAGGTCCAGCAGATGGCCCAGCACACCACACTCCACAGAAGCCCTGGCGACCACGGCTTGTAGGCTGTCTGAACCCTCAGAGCACAGTCAAGCTGCACTGTTGTACTTCATGGTATATTTTGTCTTCTGGTCACCTTTTGAGCCATCTACTTGGCTGAAGGCACTGTTGAATTCAGAGGAGGGATTTTTGAAATCTGTCCCAATTGTCCTAGTGTAGAATTGCTTTTAATGTTGATATTGTAACAAGGAAAGTGAGCTTGAGTGGAAGAGATGATGACATGGGCACACACTAGATTATGCAGAAAACCAGGATTGATTGGATGTTCTTGGATGCCTTTGCCTCTTAAAATCTCACCTTAGAAAAGACTTGCCTTTTTAAAATAGAGTACAATTTAATAATTTCCCCCCAGATTTATCTACTTGTTGATAATCATTTTGGTTTCAGAAATAGGGATGCCAACTCTTTCCAGTGAGGTTTTTAGTCATTTTGGCCTGAGTTGATACTGTGAGACTAAGATAGAATCTGCTGTTTTTCCTCTTAAAAACGATCACAAGGCTGTCTTCTAACTTTCTGGCAGTGAGTCATGTGGCAACCATAGGGTGGCTCGTTTCGCCTTTTAAAATTTTTGTATTAAAGTGACTTTCCAGAAAGATGGAAAAGAGATCCCTCCACAAATTAGGCAACATCCTGGATGCTGAATGCCTTGAGGGGGTCCTTGTGCCATGAGGTAATGAACGTAAACTTGGGTACTGGAAAGTACTTTCCACAGCATCGTGTTTTGGAGGTCATGCTACTTTTTGTGCTCAAGGTCAGAATATATTGTTCTCATGTCTTTCTTGGCTCTTGAGTTTCAACTCACATTTTCAAGGTGAATGGAAATTCAAGTTTATGGTTTGTTTTTTTTTTAAGATTTTATTTATTTATTTGACAGAGAGAGATCACAAGTAGGCAGAGAGTCAAGCAGAGAGAGAGGGGGAAGCAGGCTCCCCGCCGAGCAGAGAGTCTGATGCGGGGCTCGATCTCAGGACCCTGAGATCATGACCTGAGCTGAAGGCAGAGGCTTAACCCACTGAGCCACCCAGGTGCCCCCAAGTTTATGGTTTTTTAAAAAGATATCATTTTTTCTCCAGAATGTTAAAGTGAACGTGCCATGTAGACGAGTGTATCCCAAGCTCTTTCTCCTCTAAAGGATGTGTTTCTCTCACATTTCTGTTTGATGACTTTCCAAGGATATCCTTTGATTCTGCCAGTAGAACGTGGCTGAGGGATTTGCAGTTTGCTTGTTTCCAGACGGCCTTCATGTCCTTGTGGACACTGTGGGCTCCTCAGAGAACGGCCATGTTTTTGTTTTTATTGCACTGAGTGCTTGAGATCTGGGGAGTGTTCACTACCAATAAAGAGGGTTTATGCGCTGAATTCTCCCTGCTTTTAGATTTAGGACCAGAAAGAGAGCTGGATGAGGACAGTTTATCTGTACCACTTTAACACCTCGAGCAGTGCCTGGCACCCAGCAGGCACCCAATAAATATTTGCATGCCGAATGAATGTGTCTGCCATCTGATGTGTTACACACCCGTAATTAGATGAAGAGGGGTGTTTTATACAGTCTCTAAGGTGTCCTGTCAAGAGCGCTGAAAGAATTCTGGGAGGTAGACTTTGGATGTTTCTACTTCCATTCCATTTCTACTTCCATTGGTTTGGCAACTAGATGATTCCTTCACCTTTGAGAAAAAATCAAGAGTCCTGGAGTGTTGGCTCTGGCCACTGCCCCCTTCATTCCCACTGCCCTTGCCTTATCTAACCATGGCTTTAGAAAAAGGAAAAAGAACAATTTTGAATAGGTACACATCCACTTACAGAAACACCAGGCATGTAATATGCACTTTATAAATGCTCATTATATTACTCATTATATAACATTACTCGTTATTATGATATTAGTGATATCTCCACATTTTTCTATCTTGTTAAGTGTCTTAAAAAATAAAAAAGGGATAAATGTTAAATTTTACTAAATTTTGTCCCATTATTTCCCAGTGTTAATAGAGAACATAGTTTCTTTTTACTTACTAATATGAAGAATTACATGGACATATTTTCTAATGTTGAACATTCCTTGCACACCTGTTATGAGCTCCATTGTGCTGCATAATTCGGCTTGTGCATATTTACTTTGAGATTTTTTGCGTTGAGAACATAAGTGAAATTTGCCTGTAGTTTCTTCTCGTGTGGGTGTGTTATCTCTTTCAGATGTTGGTGTGGATGTTATGCTGTATTTTTAGAAGAAATCAAAAGCTGCCCTTCATTTTCTATACACATGGTAAATAGCATTGAAATTATCTGTTCCTTTAAGGATTTGTAGAATTCTCAAGTGTGAAATTGATTAAATCAGGTGCATTTTGGGAAGAGTTATTCTTTGTTTTTTATTTTGTTTTGTTTTGTTTTGTTTTTAATTTGACAGATCACAAGTAGGCAGAGAGGCAGGCAGAGAGAGACAGGAGGAGGAGGCAGGCTCCCTGCTGAGCAGAGAGCCCGATGCAGGACTCGATCCCAGGACCCTGAGATCATGACCTGAGCTGAAGGCAGAGGCTTTAACCACTGAGCCACCCAGGCGCCCCGTAGTTATTCTTTGAAAACATATTTCAGTTTCATTTGTGGTAATTGGTAATGTACAACATCATCCATTCGTTTAGGTTTTTACATTTATTATAATATTTTGGAGCCCAGTACTTTTTATGATTCATATATTCCATGAAAAATTTATGGTTGTTTCTATATTCTCAATTTTTTTTTCCTCTTTATTTTGGTGAACTAAAAGTTTAATCTCATATATTGGCCCGAGGTCTCTTGACTTGAAAAAAAGACTCTTTGTCTCTTATTTATTAATACAAGCAGTGTAATCTGTGAAATTTCTTCTGAGCACATCACAGCTATATCCCAGAGTTTCTGATCTAGAGCATTCCATCTTTGCTATTTTCTGCATAGTCCATAATTCTAGGTTTTAATTTTATTTTTGACACAAAGTTTATTTTGGAGGCTTAAAAATTTTCACATGGTAGGGTCCTTTGATTTTCTGGTTTTGTTACAGATTTCAATTTTTATTACATTGTGAGCAGAAGCTATTTTTTACTCCACTTCTGACTGAAGCTTTATTTTTGATTAATTAATGATCAAAATGTTCCATTAATTTGGAAAGAAGTCACATCCTCTCTTTTAAGATATGGAATTCCATTTATAAGTCAGAATCGCCCTGTGATTTTATTCTTATTTTTTGTTCATGTGATTATTCTTCTGCAGAAAGAGATAAATTTCAATACTTCTGAATTTCTTATACTTTGTTCTTCATATAGGTTTTGCTATATAAACAGTGATGCCATATTTACAACTGTTAGATGTTCATTGTGGATTATAGTCTCTACAGTTTTAAAGTAGCTTTTTCTTATTAGATGCAAATTACTTTGAATTCAGTGGGTCTGAAATTTAGATCAGTGTTCCAAGGTTTGGTTGGTACTCATCTGGCATGTTTTTGCCCAGAACTTTTATTTTCAGCTTTTCCAAGTCACTTTATTTTAGGTGTTTATTAAATAGAGCATGGCATCTGTTTTTTCTCTCTGAGAGCCAGTCTGAGGGTCTTTTTGTTTTGATTTCTTAATATAGTGTAAATATGTTTGTTTATAAAATAGACATGTTTAGTCTTAATTCTGTAATCATATTTTATGTTATTCTTTTATTTCTTGACTTTTTACATATGGTCTTGGTTTCATTGTATGTTTTTTCCTCTTATTTAGAAAGTTCCTATCTGTTATGGCATAACTCTTAGTAACAACCTTTATAACTATAGCTTCATAGATAGATTTAGTTAATAATATTTTTTTAGACAGTATCTATTTATGCCCCCAAGACTCATGAAGAAGTAAGTATCATTCCACTTGTTTCTGTTTTCCACTCCTTCCTTGTACCACTTAGTTTTAATTGATTCTATTTTTTTTTAGCTATTCTCTATTTACCTTTATATTTTTCATATACTTATTTTTTTTTTCTTTTCCCTTACCAGATTTAAATGTAATGGTTTTGCTCTGGTTGTAAGGGATGAAATAATTGGTGTTCTTTGCCCCCTCTCTTTCTACCTTCTCACAGTACAGAACATTTGCATTCTGTTCTAGAGTTCTCATAGTGCTTTAACTCTCTCATTCCTTGTTTAAATGCAGCCAAGGATCACCACTAGTCATTCTGCTAAGGGTTTTTAGTTGCCTCTTGAGTTTCTTTGTCTGAGGACTTTGGATACCTTCTGCCATGTCTCAATATTGAATGTTGTTGGGGAGCAGTCCAAGGTTAGCTGTTGCCTTCCCCTTCGAGATAAATTTACCTCTTTCGCTTAGCTGGATGCCCAAAGGATTGTTCTTTATCACTGAAGTCTACTAACTTCATGTTTGTTGTTATATATCAGATTTATTTCTGGCATCCAATGTATACTTTCAATCTGTTTCTTCATTTCTTAAACATTTTCTTGTATTACATCACCTCTCTTCTTCCCTCCCTCCCACCTGTCCTTCTTCCCTATCTCCCTTTCTCCTTACTTTCTTTCTCTGTCCTGATTGCTCTCTTTTCTTACTCTGGGCCAAAATTTGTACAGATACAGTTTCTTTCTGTCAAACTGCTACTACTTTCTCCTTGAAATTTTTAAGAGCATATTGCTTAATTTACAGATGAGAAACGGAGGCATTGTAAATGACAGGACTGGCTGGGATTAAAAACCACGTGTGCCTCCCTTCTGTCTTTTCTGATGAGCACCTTTCTTCCTACTTCAGATCCTTCCAAGTTTGTCCCACCTTCCTTCTTTCCCTTCCTTCCTCACTCGCCCCCTGACCCCTCTCTCTCTTCCTCTCACTCTGGTTTCTCTCTTCCTCTGTTCCTTCATTCTTTCTTACTGTTGATATGTTTTCCCACATCTTCGCACTAGGGAACTATGTTCAATATAAAAACACCTGTTTGGGGGCAGAGGTGGTGGTGGTGAGAGGAAGGGAGATGATGTGATTATCACATGATTGACTCATGCTATCTGGGGGACATTTTTTCAGTAGACCACCTGGCCATTGCTAGCTATGTAATAATTGCTTTTCGTCTATCCCAAGATTTAAATATTTTCAGTGTTTTTTTTGTGGGGGGAGCATGATCTTATTTCCAAAGAATACTATTATTTATGTTTTCCTTTGAATCTTAAATTGTGAATCCAAAAACTGTAGGTGATATTCATAAAAGGTTATATATGACCAGTAGGGTGGGGAGAAATTAATCTCATGTTTTAGTTGTCAATATAAGTTTCAGTAATGCACTTGATTTTACACACAGCTTTTTAATTCATGTTCAATTTCTGGTCTACTAACTCCTAGATCTACTTCAGGCACACCTGCACTCATTGTCTATTACATTGTGTAATTAATTTATCCTCTGTAAATGACCCAGCAGTGGTCCCTTTTGTACCTCATCCTTTTTGCTTCTGATTACCTCAGCATTTTCCCATGTCATTCTGAATTCATAAAGTCTCCAGGTTTGATAAAAGACCCAAAGCTGTTAAGTTTAGGCACTGTCCAAAGTGTAGTCACTGATGAAAAGATTATAAAATGCACCCAGCCAGGAATGACTTCTAAATTCACCCCAAATCATAACCAGTCATTAAAAAAGTAAATTTATTGTTTGTAATAAAATTAATGTATGTTTACTATAGGGAATTTGAAAACTCTGTGTGTGTGTGTGTGTGTGTGTGTGTGTGTGTTTGTGTGTGTGTTTGTGTGATATATCACCCCTAATCCTGAGGGCATATGGATTACTTAGCATGATTTTATATTTCCTTTTAATCTTAAATATGCATATACACATTTAATTTTTATTAAATTATAGTCCTGCTCTGTACACCTAAAATTTGGTATCAAGTTTTTCTTTTTCTATTGCCATATTATATCATTTTGGTACATATTCTTTACATGTGGTTTTTGTAATGACTACATAGTTTTTAAATTATAAGGCTATTATAAGGCTATACCTGAATTTACTTAGTCACTCCCTCATTGTTGAAATTTTTGTGTTACCAAATGTCCATATTTATAAATATTTCATTGAGCTAAGGTCCAAGAAGTAAAGATAATGGGTGAGCATGAAGACTTTTTTGGTGCCAAGTTTTTTGGTTTGTTTTCTACATGTTTAATTTTGAAAAACTGCACATACAGAAATAGGACAGGAGTGTGAACATTTTTAGTCTCAAGATGTAATGTGAGACTGATGAGAATGGTTGTGCCATTTTATGTTCTCACCAGGAGAACATGTGTTTGTGGTTGCCTGCCCATGCCAACCTCAGCATTTATGTGAGTCTTAAATTTTGTTGTCAATTTAATACAGTAAAAATGGCATTTCTTGGCTTTAATTTGTTTATTTTATCAATGGAGTTGAGTAGATTGTTGTTTGTTAACCATATGTATTTTTTTCTGTGAATTATTTAAAGAGATCTTTGCCAAATTTCACATTACATTTTTTGTTTCCCTTTAGGTAAATCAGCTAGCTAGTGCTGTGTAACAACCCCCCCCCCAAAACTTGGTGGCTCACATTAATAATTCTTTCTTGTTGTTTGTTAGGTTTGGGGTAGTCTACGTATTCTTCTGATCTTGGTTGGATTCTCTCATACCTGTGTGGTCCCCTGTAGGTAGACCTGCTTCTGCTGATTTTACCCACAGTCTCTCACATTTAGGCATTTAAGCCTTTGGCAAGCTGTCCGGACTCTGATGACCTGAACTAAGCCAGTTAGGCATTCTCTCTGTCTCCAGACTAGCATGGTTTGTTCAAATAGCCAGCTTCCAAGAAAGCCTTGGAACTGGTACCCAGCTATTTCTGACACTTATGGCACTCCTCCTCCTCTTCTTCTTCCTCCTCCTCCTCCTCCTTCTTCTTCTTCTTTCTTCTCCTCCTCCTTCTCTTCCTCCTCCTCCTTCTTCTTCCTTCTTCTCCTCCTCCTCCTCCTTCTTCTTCTTCTTCTTTCTTCTTCTTTCTTTCTTCCTCCTCCTCCTCCTCCTTCCTTCTTCTTCCTTCTTATTCTTCTTCTTTCTTCTTCTTTCTTTCTTCCTCCTCCTCCTCCTCCTCTTCTTCTTCTTCTTCTTTCTTCTTCTTCTTCCATCATCGTCGTTGTCTTCTTCTTCTTCTTCTTTCCTTTTTTTCTGACATTCTTAATGGCAAAGGTAAGGCACAGAACCAGACTGATTCAAAGGATGGTGACATGGACTCTTACCTTTTCATTAGAGAAGCTGCAAAATATGCTGCAAAAGACAATGGGAGGAGTGGTTAATTGTGGCCGTTTTAGTTTTCCACAGTAGGTGAATGGTTTTTTTGTTGGTGGTGGTTTTCATTTTTATTTTTTTTCCCTGTCTCTTTTTAGGATACTTCTTCATCCTTTTGTTTTGAAAGGATGTATTTAAGAGACATTTAAAAAATAATTTTGCTTTTTTTTTTCTTTTGTCCAGGAAGGCTTTTTTCAGCATGTGTTTGATTATCGCATCTATTCCTATTATTCTTGATTATGTCAATTTCTTACTGCAATGTGAGTTTTGATTTGTCTTTTTATGTCTTATTTCCTTGCAGTTTTTTATCTTTATCTCTATTGTAGCTGGTTGTTTCTCTCTGTTCCCACTGACTGTTCATCTGAGGACTTTGTCTCCTTGTTACTTTCTAATTCCAGCGTTTGTAGGGCATACATCTTTCATATTTCTTTTTCTTTTTAAATATTTTATGTATTTATTTGAGAGAGTGAGAGAGAGAGCCCAACTGGGGCTTGATCCCAGGAACTTGGGGTCATGACCTGAGCCAAAGGCAGACGCTTAACCAACTGAGCCACCCGGGTGCCCCTTCTTTCATATTTCTGAAGCTTCTAAGAAGTCTTCTAAAATGTTCTTTGGGTTCTTTTCATAAGATATCAGCTGTCTTACTCTCAGTCTCCATCCAGGCTAGCTCATCATGCTATTAGTATCCTCTGACACTTTGAATAAAAATCACCCACATCCAAATGCAGCCCATTATTTTCATGTTATTCAGACTTCTTCCATATCCTAGTAGTTTGTTTGTAAAAAACTTTCCTAATACAACCAGCTTTCCGTGCACAACCTTTCCATCACTGACTCCTTTTGTTTCCGGCAATCCAGACACTGGAGGAAGGTTAGGGACTCCTCTAAGGAGGAAGCAACCAAAGATGGGTGCAAAGTGAAAGGTCCTAGACAAGCAGGAAATGGAGCCCTGAGAGGTCCTAAGTGGGACAGCTAGGACACACAGGACCGGTGTGACTATTGGTGATTTCAGACCAAGAGGAACGCATCCAGGTAGCTGCTCCTCACACTTTGTCCCATCTCCTTTTCAGATCTTTAATTATTTCCTCTCATTATCTTTGCTCTTGGACCATTTAAAGAACTCTTGTTATACTTGGTTCCGAACAGCAGCAAACCTGCTCTGCAGACAAGAGGAAGAGCTGCTCCAGCTGCTGTCTCCCTCTTCCCCCAAGGAGCCTCCCCAACCAAAGTTGGGATGCTTGGAGCTCTTTTGGGGGGGCTCTCCCTTTCAGGGGTGAAAGGAATCCTCTGGGGCCGGCTTGGACTCACTAGAGGACCGCATTTGGTGGTCTTCACCTCTTCTCTCCTTTTCTGTTCTCTTTGTCTGTGAACTTTGCCCTCCCTCGGAGCATCTGTGACTTCACTACTGTGCCTAGCCCTAAATGGTACCATGTCGTCACCAGTCAGTATCTCCCATCAGAAGTTGGAAGAAATTAGGAATTTTAGGGGGAAAAAAGGACATGTATTCCCATTCCAAAGCACAAAGTAAAATGAGCTTTCTATTTAAGTTGTCCTTGGTGAAATGGCAGTATTCCCAGAATATGGAAGTTGACAAGGATCTGATAGATCCTCAGGTTGAACCGGGGAACCTGAGCCCCAGGAAGTTGGGACTGACCCTTTCATGATTCCAGAGTGGACAGTTGAAGGACAGGATTTACACCCAGGTTCCCTCAGTCTGCTGCCCTTTGTTCTTTATCTGTGCCCCCAACAGGTCTTCACACTGCTTTGCCGATAACATCACATTTTTTGATTTTTTTCTTCCCTTTCTGCTACTACAGTACACATTTTTTCACCCTTGTCCTAGTATAATTACACATTTGCCTATTTATTATATTTCAAAAATGAAATTATTTTCAGAATCTACTTCTTGTTGTCTAGAAAATCACAAATAACAAACTGTAATTTACTATTTTCTGTTTCCATTTCTCCATACTAGGTAATTCTGGTGCGGATTATGTTACTCTGAAACAAATACTCTGTCTTCCATGATGGTTGTTCACTTTCTTCCTTACAAATTAACTAGGGTTATCACCATTAGGATTAGAATTTTGAAACTTTTTTTTTTTTTTAAGATTTTGTTTTTAAGTAATCTTTACACCCAAAATGGGTCTCAAACTCACAAACTCGAGATCAGGAGTCCCATGCTCGCCCGACAGCCAGCCAGGTGTCCGTAGTATTTTGAGCTTCTTAAAAAATAATTGCTTTTAGGTGTTGGAGCCCTTTCCTCAGTAGTACCTATGGATTCATGTTAATTTGCCCCATCTTCTGTTTACTTCTTTAGGCTATCCTCTGTTAAATGGAATAATCAAGGAAGGTACCGCTGGCTTTAAAATGTGTATTTAAAGACACATACAAAGGGGCACCTGGGTGGCTCAGTTGTTGAGCATCTGCCTTTGGCTCAGGTCATGATCCCAGGATCCTGGGATCGAGCCCCACATTGGGCTCCCTGCTTCGTGGGAAGCCTGCTTCTACCTTTCCCTCTCCTACTCCCCTGCTTGTGTTTCCTCTCTCAATGTCTCTCTCTGTCAAATAAATAAACAAAATCTTTAAAATAAAACGAAGGATCCATTAGATCATATTTGTATGGTAAATTAACATGAGCCTTCAGGTATATGGATTAAAATAAATTTTGCCAGGTAGGAAAATGTGGTGCCACCTAAACGTATCTGGAGATAGCATCAGTTTCTGGTTCCAACTCTGGCAGTGAGACTGGGTTGATTTATGGCTGATGACGATTGTCTTTGATGCTAGAAACTACAAGTTAGGAGCATATTTTCAGCATCCCTGACGTCCTTTAATAGTGCTTTCTTGGTTGTTTCCATCTGTGAAATTGTTATTGCCTTTTGCCCTTTTATGTCTGCTCCTTTCCTGAATGTCATCATCAGGAGATCTTTTTTCCTTCTTAAACCAGAATCAAGGATGTTTTATTTTCTAAAGAGTGATTTGTCCTCTGTTTAGGAACACCCTGCACTGATTATAGTCCATAACAGTCCACAGCACTGCAGAAGCCTGCAAAACAGTAAAACCACTTCCAGTGCCCAGTGTCCCAGGCACCACATGTTGTATCACAGTATTCTAGTTGGTGAGCGTATTTAGCAGAGCAGAAGTGTTCAAGTTCAAGGTCTGTGCACACTCATTCTTACTGAAGAGCTTATGATCTTCATTGATTAGAAACATGGGCTAATCATGGTTAATAAATGCTTAATAAAAATATGAACACACCTCTTATATGTGGGTGTTGATCACCTAGAATTTATGGTATTTTCATCTGTACCACAGTTAATATGAGTTGTTGGCTGAGAGATAAACCAAATTTCTTAAATTGAATATGATATAATTATTAAATTTATCAACATGAGATTTTACCTGTATTTACATAATGCAGTTAGATAAAATCTTAGGCTCAATAGATAATTACTTCTCATTTTCTCTGTAACTGACAAAAAATATGTCTGAAAAGGAGAAGACATGGAAATTTAAGCCATTTTGGATTTCATAGCACAAATCTGACTGCATACTCTTTGTGGTTGTGATTTATTTTTTCTTTGGTCCTTGTCTCACTGATAAGTATTCCTCACTCTGGTAACATCCCCACTGTGCCATGTACAGATGAAAGGAGGTGGGGATATGTGTCATGAAACGACCATAAGCAAAAGAATTATGCAACTCATTGGAATGAATGTCAATTGGAAATCACTGTTTCCCTATTAAAATAATTGAAAACAAACTCAAGCAGGGTGCTTCAAATATCTTCTTCAATTCTACATTTAACTTTTATAAAATCTTTTCTGGAATTGCTGTAACTTAGTATAAAAATAAAGTATTGCTGAACTAGCAAGTTGTTTGAAAAATAATTTACTTACAACATAATGGGAATGTGAAATAACCCTAAGAAAAATATTTTAAAAGTCTTTACTTGTACATCTTCATATTAAGCAAAATTAAATTTCAGGGGCACCTGGTGGCTCAGTTGGTTAATCGGCTGCCTTCGGCTCAGGTCATGATCTCAGGGTCCTGGTATGGAGCTCCACATCACGCTCCCTGCTCAGCCCGGAGCCTGGTTCTCCCTCTCCCTGCTCTTGTGCTCTTGCTTGTGCACGCTTTCTCTCTCTCCCTCTCAAATAAACAAACAAAATCTTTAAAAAATAAAAAACACTAAATTCGACTTGGCTATTTCAATAATAGCTTAAAAATTCAACTTTTCCCTTTGTAAACTGCGACTTTAAAAATGGTTTATAGTAATACATTGCTTTATAGAAAAAAAAATGAAGGGCACAAACTATATGCTAGAACAAGCTTTCCCAAGCAGTGCCATGAAAATATAACCAGAGAAACACAAATAATAGTGTGAAGGTGATGGAAAACATTCCTAGCTATTCCACACCTTTACATACCTATACATGTCTTTGAACCCTCCGATCTACACTGTTACATTTGTAAGATGTCTGACTGCTCAGAAATGAAAGCAAAGTAGTGTACCAAGATAACCAGCAGAGTACCAGCTCCCGGCAATCACATGCCAGGTGCATAAACTGTGCCAAACAGTTGGTAAGTTCTGTGTTACCCAGAAAGGACTGAGTGATGGTAGTGAAGGTCATCTTCCAATCAGCCCTTGCTAGTCAAGGGTTAATGGGGCTTTTCTGTGTAAACTATGAATGTTGGGAGGGGAGTGGTTCTACATACAAAATAAAAGAGACTATCTTGTAAATGAAAACAATGGACACGAAAGGGTAGAATAAATGAATGTCTAAGGTTTAAATATCCACCTGGAATTGATGTTTTATGAATTACTTGAATGAACAGATGGCCAAGCTTGCTCACATTTTTTTTCTCTAAATTTTTGAATATTGGATCAGTTATTTTTTATGAGCTCTGAAACACACATTTGAAAGTGATGTTCTTACACAAGCGTGCATGTGCGTGCACACACACACACACGGTTTGGCATATGACCGGTGAACTCTACAGTTCATTCCGAGGAGGTTATTTCTTTTGTTAGAGCACATTATTTGCTCAGAGACTTTTCCCACACCACCTTCTCCTGGAAAGATGATCTTCTGGGCCACATCAGCTGAGAATTACATGGGTGGTGACTGACCTCAAAGAACATTCGATTCTGTTTCTCTGGCTCTCATCCCTCCTTCCTATAATGGGACCCTGAGTGGCTGCCTACTCTTTCCTGTCTATTTCTGGGTATCCCCGGGGGCTCTCTCAGTGGGCTTGAGGCTGCTGTGGCTGTTACTTGCTGTTCAAGCTGTTTGCGACGCTGTGGAGAAGAACCCAGCTAGCCTCTTGTGCCTATATTTGGACTGCCTGCAGATGGCGCTATCCTTCACCGCCAGGCACGCGGGTACTGCCTCTGCGGCCCGGGGATAAGGGGGTGTTACTGATAGCCTGGCTGTTTCAGATAGTCAGGCTGCATTGTGCCCGAGTCTGAGTAGGAGGAAAACCTTACTTTCTCTGGTCATTCTTTGCCAGATCGTGCTGCCTTGTGTTTTGGGGGCTTACTTTTCAATAAAGATATTCGCCTTTTTAACTACATGTAGCCCGCATCAGCCCTGGTGGGAAACACATGGATACCTTAATGCCTTTTGTGGGTGGGATGAGCCAGGTTAAGAGAACCAAACAGATGGTAGGCACTGGGAAGTGAAGGGCAGGTGGAGAGCTGCCAGAGCGCCTTCGGAGCTATAGCTGTGGAAGAGGACATGAGCTGAGGTAGCAGAATGTAGCCACTGCCCTGTTCCTGATCAGGTAGGAAGGGAGCAGGGGGCGCAGACACTCTGACTTCACGTCACTTCCTCCCTTTGGCTTCCTGCGGGCCTATCCCATTGGCCTCATCCAACCAGGAGCCAGAGGACAAAGGAGCTAATATGGTTTCATAAAGAACACAGAAAAAGACAGAAAAGAGATCTGGAGGGGTAACTGTAGAGTGTTTGGCACACAGCCTTTCTTTTCCTCCCCGCTATCCCATGCCACTGTAGCTTATGGTCTTAGGAGCTGGGTTGGAGCAGTAATTTTTGCATAGGAAGAGAAGGAAGAGAGAGAGAGAGAGAAAGGGGCATATAAGATGACTTTCTGGCCAGGCCTGGTATGGCTGATATCCGGTCACTCACCTCCTGTTGACCACTTAGCCACACGGCTCTAAACTGAATGAGAAGAAAGGCAGGTTGTTTGAAAAGTATGACAGTCCCAACAATGAACATAACCTTGAGTGAACTGGGATCCTTGACATAAGGTAATCGAATACTCAGCCCCCATGTTTGCATACACCCGTTAGTTCCTGTTGCCTTATGAGTTATCAGCATGTCCTGTGAAATGTTTGACCAGTTACTCTAGACATGTTAACCTTAATTATCTAATTTTTAAATTAGATAATTTAAAAATTATCTTTAATTATTTCCACCAACTTTAATTATTTCCAACTTTAATTATTTTCACCATTCATTATTTGGAAGAACTGTGGAAGTTGCTTTTTTTCCCTTTTTGATTGAGTTGAGATGATAGAAGAAGGTAGATTTATGTTATTAAAGATTTATGGTCCTTTAAAAATATTCCCCAAATATTAATTAAGGCAAATATTAATGCTGTAATCAAGATATTAATTTGACTCCTTATATAATGTTCATGCCTATTATAAGTAGGGGCTAACCAGAAGCAGAACTTTTGCAGATGCCATTACTTAAGGTTAGAACAAACAGTGAATCATATTATGGGGAACGTTTAATATGGCAAATTGATTTAATGTCAGTACTTTCAGAATCCTTACTCTGCAATTAGAATCTCAACTCTACATGTCTACTACACGAGAAATTTTGAAGCATTTGAAACCAAATATTTAGGACCAAAGAAAAATCCAGAGGAAGAATATATCATTTAGCTTTTCTTGCCGTAAGAAATATAGTCCCACAATCTGATGCTATTTTTTCCATTCTTATAAGCAGCTAGTTCTTATTTATAAAATGTCTATGTAAGGCACTAAAAAAAAAAAAGGAGCTGTTGTAACAATAAGAATGCTATCAAATAGAGGCTTTGCAATTAAGAACTTCAAATCCAGATGCAAAGTATTATAATTTGAAATAAATTACAAAATAATTCATGTGTTAAAAATTAGTCTATCTGCCAACATTTTCTCGTAAATGCTTTAGCTGTTAATTAGTGGCATTTGTATGGTACATATTTGGCATGTGAATTCATGGAATTGGTGAGCACGGTGCAAATGAGAAAATTATTTATCTTCCTTTCTGATTTTCTTTTTATTAGATGTCAGTGTCCTTGTGTGCCCCTTCCATCCACCACCCCAACTTAAAACCATCCCTGATTTACATTACGTTTTTTACTCATTAATGATTTCTCTGATTTCTCCTTGACTGCACCAGGCTGCAACCCGTAGTGTGCACAGTAACTCTTTGTTGGAGTGATGTTATTCAAGAAATCCAAACTAACAAGTATGAAGTTAAGGGATTCATCTGAATCTTTCACAAGGAACACTCAGAATGATCATTTTCTAAAGATGTGCAAGCAGGAAGTTATGTCCACAAATCAGAATGAGGAAGTTCTCATCACTTTGGCTCAGTGGCTGCAGATTTCATGGGTGTCATGTCTTCGCTCTAACTTTTTTTTCTTGAGGAAAGTGAAAATGCTGGTTACCTCAGGCCTACTGGTGTTTATCAATGGAACCTGAAAGCAATTTATATTAAATTTCTGCTGACTTATTTATATAGCTTTTGTCTTTCTCACAGAGCAAGTATAGCTAGATCTCCTCACAATCAGGCCGTATATTCTGGGTTTCTTGGCATGGTTCCCTTCGGTGTTGTAGTGACGCAGTGGTCAGTGCAAACTGCAGACAGCCAGGGTTCCCCAGCTACTGATACAAGCTCCCATCCCTGGATGCCAGACTTGGGACTAGAGTCTTCATGGTCGCCCAAGCATTGCTGGACAGCGCTTCCATGCTTTAAAAGCCACTTGGTAGGGGCACCTAGGTGACTCAGTCGGTTGAGTGACCAACTCTTGATTTTGGCTCAAGCCCTGATCTCAGGGCTGTAGGATTCAGCCCTGCCTCAGGCTCTGCACTAGGCGGGGAGTCTGCTTGCGGTTCTCCCCGTCTCCCTCTGCCCCTCCCCCTGCTTGTGCACATGCGCTCTCTCTCTCTCTCATGAATCTTGAAAACAAACATTTAAAAGCCACATGGCAGAGGGCCATTTCGGGGGCTCTGTACAGCACTAAGGGCTCAAGGATAGATAATTCTAGGATTTACTGAACTGGAACCACATGCCGTCCTGGTTCTAAGTAGTTGCATGTATTATCCCCAGTGCACACAAAAGCTTTTCCAGTTTTCAATCTATAGTTGGCATCTGTGCCGGTGCTCAGTTCAAACCTGGGACAGTCATGAGTGTGCTCTCTGCTCTGCCCCAGAGAAGGAGCTCTTGGCGCCCTCTTCCACCACATGCGTACTATACTTTGGGCTAAAGAGACCTATCACGGTCATCAGAGCCCTGTGAAGCCGATAGTGCAGATTACAGTACATGCTTTAAACACCACTTGAGGGGCACCTAGGTGGCTCAGTCATTAAGCGTCTGCCTTTGGCTCAGGTCATGGTCCTGGGGTCCTGGGATTGGGCCCCGCATCTGGCTTCCTGCTTGGCGGGAAACCTGCTTCTCCATCTCCCACTCCCCCTGCTTGTGTTACGTGTCTCTCTCTTTCTCTCTCTCTCTCTGTCTAATAAATACATAAAATCTTAAACAAACAAAACTCCACTTGATCCTCACATAACTGGCAAGAGGCTAAAAAATATTCCTGCAAAGAAACTTTGGTTGATGGAAATTATAATACTGCAAACCTAATCACACAATAAGAACATTTCCAAGCTGGCATTTCCAGTACTAGTGAAGTCATAGTTCTAGGAAAAAAATTACGAATTTAATCATATCTGACAAAAAGCTAAAAACCTAGAAACGAATAAGAGGTGTTTAGGAATGTGGATTTGCATCTTCTATTACTAATTACAAATCTTTCCCCTAAGTGCATTGTCGTGTACTAGATAAAACTAATGATTGCATAAATTCCGGGCTCCAAAAAGACTTCCCAAGGGCACCAAGAGACTGTAAAATGTCAAGGAAAATACAGCGCCACCTTCCGGGCACTGGGTGAATTACTAGCATGAGGTAGCTCAGGATTTCGGATTTCAGCATTAGGTCTTGCACATTCTGTTTGATGATGTCATACATTTGTGAAGCTAGATTTTCAGCATGTGCTATGATATAATGCAAGTGTCCCTCGACAATTCAGGTGGAACTGGGAATGGAAATGGCAGTGTCTTATTTCAGTCCCAGGTTTGGAAAGATGCGCAGGGTCACACGTCCTGTTACACATAGTTACAGTCACTTGTCAGTGACACTTAACTAAATTATTTTTTCCAAATGGCTACTAAGTTAGGGAATAAATACTTATTAAGTTGTCTGGCTCCAACTACTCAACAAACAGAACTATAAGCTATTTCTTTTAGGCTAGGAGTATCGTGAGAAAATTGACCATCATACCAAAGGTTCCGTGAACCTAGAAAATCTGGGACCCTCATCTCTAAACCCAAGATAATTACCAAGACTCTTTCAAAGTGTAATATGCAAGACAGGGAGACAAGTCTCTTACGTTGTTCCTGCAAAGATAGTTTCAGATCACATTTGAACAGGGCAGACCAGTTTTATTCACGTGCTTGGAAGCTTTTTGAAAGTCTTGCAGAAGGGGCGCCTGGGTGACTCAGTGGGTTAAAGCCTCTGCCTTTAGCTCAGGTCATGATCCCAGGGTCCTGGGATTGAGCCCCGCATCGGGCTCTCTGCTCAGCAGGGAGCCTGCTTCCTCATTTCTCTCTGCCTGCCTCTCTGCCTACTTGTGATCTCCATCTGTCAAATAAATAAATAAAATCTTTAAAAAAAAAAAAACTCTTGTAAAAGCTGATGTTATTTATTCCTATGCCTACAGATTTGCATTAGGCTGATCTCAGTTCTCATTGCCCTGAATGACTGCATTTCCAAAAATTATGGCTGCCTTGGACTTTAATTGGATTAGGCAGCTAAGATGAAAGGCCCCAAGTCCCCACGCACCTTTAGTTAGCACTCAAGTGACTATGCGTGAGGCTCCTTGATGCGGCACATTTCACTGTTCCCAACAGGGGTAGAAAGCTTTACTAGTAGAGCATATAAGGTCACAGGCCATGACTCTGGTTTTGGTTCCACTTCTAGAAAACATACTCTTGTCCTTCCTGCGTGTCCCCTGTCATCCATTATGTGGGCTCCAGATTCAACGCTCCATCTGTCATCTAACTTCTTGGGCAACTGTTTGCCCCCAGACTCATGGTTCTGCCCTCTCCTGGATTAATAAAGATTAATTAGGTTACTGAGACCTGCCTTTGATTAAGTCCATCATCTCTGCCACATTCCAGTAGGCCACCCCCCTTGAGCCATCCTTCCAGAGCTTTGTGTGAACTAGCCTTCCTTTTATGTAAGAGAAATTAAGTTCCAGAAATGCCTCCATCAACGAAGGCCATCCAGTGCTCTCTCCATCCTTCCTCTCTGTCCCTGCCCTTGCTGGTGCCTCCTGGGCTCCTCTGTGTGCCAAGCCCCCAGGCCCTATGTACCAGGTCCTCATTTTCTTTTCCCTCCTCCTTCCCCTCACAGTGTATGATTAATCCCATTCCTTAGTCCCAAGCCCTTCATCCCAGGTCATTCTATGCTCAGAAGCTCATAAAATTAGTGGTTCATTTGTGGGCAGTTTGGCTGGGCTCGGGTGGGCAGTTTTTCTGTTGGTCTTGACTAGACTCACTTACACATCTCTGGCAGCCACCAGGAAGGTGACATCTGACTGGGGCCCTCAGGCAGGATGGCTTGTGTCTGGTCTACATTGGATGCCTCTCCACGTGGCCAAGTCCCTTCTGCCACATTCTATTGGCTAAAGCAAGTCTCACAGCCAATCCCAGACTCAAAGGGTGGGGAACTCCACCTCCTGATGGGAAGAGCTGCGAGGAAGCATCGGAGCCATTTTTGCAATCTCCCGTAAGGGGAGTGGCATCACACGAGGCCAGAGAGTGGTGCAGCCTCGTACGTTTTAAGTGTAAGTTTCAATTTCATTCATAATGTAAGCTGGAAAGCCACCGGAGAGTCTAGAGCAGAGCTTTAACATGATCTGACTTCGTAATTGAAAACTCTGTCTCTGGCTCGTCTGGAAAAGAAACCAGAGAGCCGCCAGGAAGCTGAATGAGCAGCTAGGAGGCTGGTGTAATCATCCTTTCAGTGTTGGCAGCAGCTTGAGCCGGAGGGGAGTGGTGAAGGGGTTGAGAAACAACCATATTCGAGATACACATTGAGTGCTTTCCCCTGCTTATTCCTTCTTTTTGTCACCTTGATTGTAAGCTCTTTGTGGGTGAGGAATGTTTTATTTTTCATTGTGTTTTCAGCACCTATGACCATGGCTGGCACATAGTAGATGTTCAATACATACTTGTTGAATGAACGGGTGAGTAAATGGATCTGCTGGACTTGTGATTTCCAAGGTCAACTTATGGAAAGAAATAGAACCCCATTCTTGGAAACTCCCTGGGACCCTAGTGGCCCTGGGCAGCCCATGGCTGCTCAAGGCGTGTTGTGCTGATGAAGGCCTCTGCTTGTTGTCCTTGGACTGGGCTGCTGGGGTGGGAGTGTCCTTGAGTTGAGCACTTAGCGGCATATGTAGGGACATAAAGCCTAGGGGAATCCATTTGTGAAGGGTTATTTAGTAGTGCATTTTAAGCTAGTTCATTTTGCTTCATTGCATTCTGCGTGTTTATTGGAATCTGTGGGTTGAGTTTTTATTACTATAAATAGAAGTAATAAAACACAGAGCCTTGGGTTTTTTGCCTTGGAGGAATAATCGGTGGGATAAACTCAGAATTTGAGCATTCTTAAATGGTGTTGTTAGCAAGTCAGTAAACATAGTTGTTTTGTTGGCTGATAAGGACTTCAGCATCCCCAAAACATATTGTGTTCATGAATAGGCATCCTTTAACGTTTTAAAAATCTCAAGGCCTCCAACTTTCATGGCTCCAGGAACTTGGAAAAATGAAAATCAATTTTTTTTTCAAGTACCTCATAGAAAGAATGTGAGGGTGATGTTCCCGCAGGTTGTCTCTGCTCCTCATACCAGAGGAAATGTCAGGCTCTTCAGGACCCATCCTTCTACTCCTGCTCCAGAGCTCAGCCCATCTATGGGTCAAGGCTTTAGTTCTTCAGTTGTTTTTCTTCTCTGCCTGACTCTTCAGTGTCTCCTCTCCATTAGAATATCCCCAGGAGTGGTTATGTGGAATTCTGATGTCCCCCAGCCCCATTCTAAGAAACAGAACAGAAGAAGAAAGATGGTGACAAATCCACCTTCCTTTGATTTTCTTTCCCGGACATTCCACTTAAAAATATTGACCCCCTCACTATTTCTGCCTCTTCCCTTCCCTGTCCTTCTTCAGCCCACTCTAAGCTGCTTCTTTGTCTGTTACTTTCCTGAAACTGTCCTTGCTGATGCCAGTCAGACCTGGAAGAGAGGTAGGTCTTCAGACATGTCTGAGGAGCACAGCGCCGTGAGAGATGCCCTCCTTTCTTGTCTTGCTCTCATGCCTCTCTCTTCCTTCCTCTTATCTTGCTTACTGCTCTGTTTCTTTTTGGTTTTTATCTTGGTTCTTCTTTCCCCTTCAGGTATGGTAAATTCTTTCATTCTCATAAATCCAACTACCTGCTTAATGTTGTCACTCGAATGCTTATGGGAATTTCGATCTAAATGTCTGTAGCCGGACTCTTGGGCTTTCCCCTCAAATCTTGCCCTCCGCAGGCTCCCCATCTCGATGAATGGTTTCTCCATTCACCTGCTTTCTGAAGACACCATGTGGCCCAAATCACGGTCTCCTCCTATTTGGACCCGTTGATTGACCTTCTAAATGTATTTTCTGTTTCTGTCCTGCTCAGATTCATTCTCTACGGGGTGATGAAGGAAGCATCACCTTCTGCCTTAAAACTCTTCGGTGGTTGGTTCCCCAGTGATGTTGGGAGAAAACCTCAGCCTTTGAAAGGACTCGCAGGCTCTGCCTGACCCACGCGGTGCCTGAGGCTGGGAGGTCTTCTCACTTCATCTCATCTGTGCGCATGCGTGTCCCTCCAAACGCCACAGGTGCTTGGGGCTCTGCCCTCTGCCAGGCACACCTGCTCCTCTACTCTCCTCCCAATGACTTCTTACCCGTTCCTCAGGTCTCAGGAGAAAGTGTCTTTTGATCCTAAACACCCAAACCCAAAAGAGCTCTTCCTTCTTTCCTCCTCCAGAGCCCCCTGTGTTGGCTCTCAGCGCCCTTGTCACAGTTCGTAGTTCTGTGCTGACTTACTCGGCGCCATGTTGATCCAGGGTCTGTGCCTTCTGCTCTTCGCAGGCACCACATGAGCAGGAACTTGCCTGAGTTTCCACCAACCCATGCCCAGCATCAGGCACATAGTGAGCCCCGTTGCTGGGTGAACACGTGAATTTTATATCCGACTTTGTTTTGGAAGACAACCGTGTTTGAAGAAGCCAGTCATCAGTTTCTGTGGGCCTTCCCCGGCGACCATGCAAGCGGGGGCCGGACTGTGCCCTGTTGCTTCGTGTAGAGCTCTTCCTAGATGCATGATGTTTTTTTCTGGATGCTTAACACGAAAATTCTTCAGGAGAGCAAAGAAGGAAGCTAGTCCTGAGGCATGCCTCCCCAAATAAATCAGCTTAAGAAAAGTTTGCCCCATTTTATCAGATGGCTTTAAAAGGTTAGTGAATAAACATGCCGAGTGGGTACAGTCAGGAATAAATAATTCACAGCATCCCAAATGGGCCATATTATAGCACAGCCAATCCAGTCATATTTTATTTATCTCTATATTGAAGAAAATCAATTTGAGAAAATTTCCAGAACAGTCCTGGTGCTTAGCTGATCCCCTCCGCTCCCCACCCCCCACTCCTCCATGTGTAAACTTGGGTGATTCTTTTCAGACAAAACAGCTGCAAAACTCATCCTTTCTCTTGCTCTTATTACTTCTGGTAAGATCCCCACCGCAGATACCACTGCAGGACTTACACATCTGTCCTTTTTAGCATGTTTCTGACTTGTTATTTTATTTATCTGTTTGTTTGTGTTTATTTATGGAAGAGAGAGAGTACGTGCTTACACATTTGCTGGGGGTGGGGGGAACAGAGGCAGAGAAAGAGAGCATCTTAAGCAGGTTCCACAGCTTGATATCATGACCCTTGAGATCATGACCTGAGCTGAAATCAAGAATCACATGCTTCACGGACTTAGCCCCCCAGGCACCCCTCTGACTTGGAATTTGTAATTGCTCTGTGCTTCCAATTGCCAGAATGACATTGAGTTGGGGTTTGGTTCTCTTCCATGGTCTCTGTCGAACTCAGATATCCTGGTGGGACAACCTCAGCACTCCAGGGCTTTTGTCCCTGTGCTGCCCCTGCATGAGGGGGTGGCACTGTTTCTGAGAAAACAACTTCTGTTATAAACGTGTTCTTTGAGGGGTGCCTAAGGGACTCAGTCAGCTAAACATCTGCGTTGGGCTCAGGTCATGATGCCAGGTCCTGGGATCAAGCCCTACATCGGGCTCCCCGTTCAGCCAGGAGTCTGCTGCTCCCTCTCCTTATTTCCTTCCCCCAGCTCATGCATGCTCATGTTCTCTTTCTCCCAGAAATAAATAAATAAATAAAATCTTCTATAAAAGATTAATTTCTCTAATATTGTCACAGGATCTCTTTACTCTGTCAAAGTAGACAAAGTGTAATCAGTAGCTCAGCACTGCTCCCCCCCCCCCCCGAAGTTCATATGGTGGCAGAAACTTTTCTGTATCCCTATAATGACAATTCTCTGCAATTTAGGAGGTAGGAGTTACACTGAACTAAGCCATTTGAGATATTCAGAATTGTTTGAGGAAATCATAAGCAGGGAAAAGCAGGCAATCCCAGTTGCCTGTTAGATATCTAGGGGCACCTGTCATTTAGGTAGCACCGTGGGTGCAGGATGTTGCCTAGTGAGGGAGAATCTCAGCCCTGAGCTACAACTGTAGTGCAGTCAGTTTGATTTCCCAGGAATAGATTCAGTTTTGAGGTTGTCATCAGAAAGCATCCTGTGATCAAAATGCTTCATTTCAGGACACTGACTTCAAGAATCCCATTCATTGGCTTGATCTACTTAAAGGGGATGATTTCCTTTGTTGCCTGCTGCTTCTCTTCTGACGGTCATGACTAAGTACGTGCATGTTCCAAAGGTTAGAGTCATGCCACACACAACTTTTCCCCTCTTGCCCCTAGTAATCTTCATCCTTGCTAAATGTGAATCAACCTGAGCTTACAAGAGCATTTAGTTCTCAGAGTTGCCCATGCAAATCCAGTCTCAGCAAAATTGCTTATATTAACATTTTCCTAGAAAAAAAATCTAGAAATGTAAATAAGCCCCAAGTTTCAATATAAGTGCTATAAAATTTTTATATAAACCTTTTTATTCCCTTGCTGTTCACCCAGTGAATGAAAATACTAGATCACTGGTAACATACGTGCTTTCTGAAAATACTTCCTTAAGAAAAAGTGTTCTCCTTTCATGCTATTGCTTCTGTCCTGTTTTCTACAATCCAGGTCTCTTGATTCAGAATGATGAGCTCATTCTTTTCTCATAAACTGACAAGTCTGTGACATCAAGCAGGACTTGACAGTGTTCCCCAGCCAAGGAGAAAGCCAGCTGCACACAACACGCCATTCAGGGACACACAGGAAAAGAATCTAAGTGCGAGTGTTATGACAGAAATGGAAGAATTAGGGAAGGAGAGGGCACGTGTTACAAAATAATGGCTTAAATTAGACTCACAAATTTTATCTCAATAAGTAGATTGGCTAAGTATTTCATTTTACGTTATTCTTCTTGCAAAATGTCCTTTGCAAAGTTACATCTCAGTCTTCATTAAAAATGTTATTGCCAAGTTGAGACTGATAATCCCATTCGTGGACTTCACTGGTGACGGGAATGTATTCACTACAAAAGGGTGAAAGAATCACCATGGTGTGAACCATGGTGTGCAATTAAATGCTACAGATGAGTCTTGTCAACAAGCTGAGCTTGGTTCTCATTCCACCACACAGAAGTTTTATTCTTAAAAACAATAATCCAAATAATCAAAGTAAATTGAATCTTGGGAAAAGTATGAGAAATCATTTGTATTTAACTTTCGTATTAATAGTGAAGGCAGCCATTTCTTCTTGCTTATGAGAGAAAGACTTCTAGAGTGTCAGTCCCAGTACTCACGCCAGTCGGACCTCCCTATATCCCGGTTGTGCAATACAGCAATTCCAGACATGAAGGAGACGTGATCACTCTACCAAGAGTAAGGTTGCTTTCTGGGGGATAAACAAGCTGGAAGCAAGAAAAAAAGGGCACATTGGAAATGATGTGCAAACATAATTAGTACAAAAATGCAAATCTTTTTCAGATTTTAGGCTCTTTCTATGCCATTTATCTTTAGTTGTATAATCTTGGCTTTCATCTTAAAAACCAAAGTCTCTGTGACTCTGTGAAAAAATAAGATAATGACCATCCTTGGAAACTAAAAATACTCCCTTGATACAAAATATCGGAATTAGGAGGGTAGATTATATTGTTAACAATTTCTCAAAGACAGTGTGATATTGAGATTTTAATACATGTCATTCTTTAATTATGCCCTTTTTTATCCTCACTGAAATATGTGTATTTTTTTTTAAACTGGAGAAGATAGACTCTGATTTAAAAACTATCTTTCTAAAATTCTATCTTTTGGGGGTGCCTGGCTGGTTCAATCCATAGAGCCTACAACTCTTGATTTCAGGTTTGTGAGTTTAAGCCCCACATTTAGTGCAGAGATAACTTAAAAATAAAACTTTTAAAAAATAAATAAAATTCAGTCTTTTAAAAAATGGAGCAATATTAACATAGTGAAGTTCTTCAGTATGCTTAGGAATATTCCAAATTTTAGTCATACTTTTCATTTGATCACGAGTTAATATTAATTATGGTTGTTGCATTGAAATGGTTAATGGTATGTTAGATACTGATGAACTCCTTTGGAATGAAAGTCTCAAATCCCCGCCACACAAAGAAAAAGAAAGCACTAGATACCTTGAATATTCCAATCCAGTATATAAAGAGCTTTCTATAAATTATGTTAAGCTACTAATAATTTTAAGGAAAAAGAATACATCTGTGAGAGATAAATCTATATTAAATATATCACATATTGCCAAGGCTTTAGTTTACTGGGGATGTTGGCCACGGTGTGAGCAATTTCCTATCATGGTTACTGTAACACTCATGTTTTCTGGTTGTGTCACTCTTCAATTCCTCAGCTTTTGATATGGAATGAATTATCTTCTTGTTGGACCTGAAGGAGTATAATAACTATTACTTCATAAGCTGGGGGTTCGTAATATAAAATCACACCATTTTCTGAGTCTGCTGTTATTAATTATAGTGATAAATTAGATCTGCAATAAAAACAAAAAAGATCTGTAACTTCTGTTATGTGGGCCATTAACTAGCTGTGTGATCTTGGGTAAGTCACTTTACCTTTGTTCTCAGTTTATGTAAAATGGGAATTTGGACTAGATTGTTTCTAAGTACTTTTCTTTTTTAAACCTCTGATATTCTCTAGTCTAAATAAAGATCCATTTTCTATTGTGTTGTTTGATCATATTGTATTATAGTGTGCTTCACATATGATGCTGCTCTTTACCTACAGCTATTAGCCCCTATGTCACTGGTGGGAAAATGCAGAAGTCTATGGGGTGAGTGGTCTTCTTCATTACATCTGATCTCCTCTTGAGTCAGTGACATGCTTTAATGATCCATTTGTGGAAAACGATCTTCTGGGGCCCCAGGGTGGCTCAGTCAGTTGAGGGTCCTACTCTTGATTTTGGTTCAAGTGATGATCTCAGGATTGTGAGTCTGAGCACTGCATTGGGCTGGGCGTGGAGCTTGCTTGGGACTCTCTCTCTCTCCCTCACCCCTGCCCCCCCTTAAAAAATGATCTTACAAACTGAATTATGTGAGTTTGGCCTCCCTTAGTATTCTTTGCATTATCATTTTTGTCTTTCAGAGGGGGCCTTTAAAAATTGCATATATTCTAAAATTTTCTAAATTAGTACCAAAATTGGTGAATATAATTGGCCCAGTTTTTCTAGAGAACCAGAAAGAAAACAAATTCCCCAAATGGGACTTCACTGATGAGTTACACTGATGGTCCTGGAAAAAAAGGGTCATTGCTGTTACTTGTGCATTTGATAAACCATCGCAGAGCTCAGTTGGGGCAATTCTGGGAAGTCCATCCTTTTTGCAGTTAATAGCTAGATCTTGCTCATTGGGCACTTATGTGCCAGGGATGCTGCTGTTAAACATTTTATAAAAATGATCTCTTGTGATGCATTTCTACAGATTGGTATTATTATCCCTGTTTTGCAAAATGAGGCTCTGAAATGTCCAGCACATTTCCCAGGTTATACAGAAAATGGCAGTGAACACGCTCACTGAGGTCCAGCTCCACTGGGACTTCTGACGGTGACCATCATTAGGCTGGAGGACACAGCACGTGGCCGTGACTGCACATGCGCAAGCACACCCACATGCACACACTACGCAGATGCTGTCTCTATCAAGCTGTTCACATAGAGTTCTGTTTCTGTGGCTGCAGGACAGACACTTTGTTCACAGGTCCCAGCTACCTGGAAATACACTGGCCTCATTCTGTGTTGGCCACTCTCTCACCTTCCTGGAGTTGTAATGTCAGTGGGAGCGGCTTATAGAGCTCACACCATGGACCACTGTGGTAGCGGCCCTCCCTGCTGCCCTCTCTCGCTTTGCACCTCCTTCTCTGCCCTCCTTCCCTGTCCCAGGCCACTGGGGCTTCTGCAAGTGAATGGATGTGAGCTTCCAGGCTCCTCCTTTTCTCTACCTGGAGCTTGTCTGTCCCTGGGAACCCTTCTGCACCCCTGCAGGTCCCCTTTCTCTTCCGTGCTCATGTCCAGACAGGACTTTCCAAGTTCTGGACCCACTACCACAACCTGATGCCTGCCCTCTCTCTCCTGGTCTTTGCCCTAAAATGCCCAGATAGAGGCTTTATTTCTTTTAGTGAGGGGCTCATTTAATGTTATCACAGTTATTTCATAATTTATTAATTTTGTGGGATTACAAGTTGCCTTTTTTGCTATTTGCAAAGCATGCTTAGTTCTGGT
The DNA here is from genome assembly GCF_010015895.1 of Lontra canadensis. Taxonomy (NCBI): domain Eukaryota; kingdom Metazoa; phylum Chordata; class Mammalia; order Carnivora; family Mustelidae; genus Lontra; species Lontra canadensis. Next base: position 12,651,555 of record NW_022631016.1, on the reverse strand, counting down.
CGTGTGCTCCTACTTTTGGTTGTAAAACTTGTCAAAGAAGTTTGTTGAAGAATAAAATATCCTTCACCAGGGACATAACCTCCTAAAAGGCAACAATATGGTAATAGGATTTCCAAAAATAGCAATAGTGTTTCCCTCAAGCCCTCTCCTTATCTTCAAATCACTTAGTTGTTTTTTTGTTTTTGTTTTTGTTTTTTCACTCTACATATCTTTCCAGGGAGGGAAAACTCTAGGAAATTTGCTTTCGCATCTTCTAGCAGACAAACCTTGTTCATCAGTATGTGGCTTCAGAGCCAGTTCGGCTGTCAGGAGGATAATTTCATACTCATTCCTTCAGCAATGCTCATTTTTTAGGATGTTTTCCAGATAGAACTTTCTCATAAGAAGTAGGGGTGAAGCTCTGTGAAAACAGTTGCATGCTGCCCAGGGCCCCGGCCGTGGTCGATGGTCATGGGGCAGGAGATTTCTGCCTCCATCGTGAGGAGCTGGCTGACCCTCCTGGAGCGGGAAGGCAGGATTACGAGTGAATCATAGGCAGCCCACAGGAATGAGAAGAGCCAGCTAGGAAGGGCGAGGCTTCGGGGTACGTCTGGAGTCCCCGTAGCTGAGGACCCATGCGTGATGCTCATGTTCCTGTTCCGTCGGCCAGCTTGGTGGCCTTGCCGTAGCACTCTACTCCTCTCTTCTCCTCCTTAAAATGAAGGGCTCTGAGGAGAGTTCTGTCTCCTTCCAAATGTGCTTTTATGAGGACAAGTTCTAAATTGTGTGTGTTCAGAGCTGGACTAGGCTGAATTTGGTCCCCAGGGGACACATTTTTCTTCTGTGCTCACTATCTCAGAACCAGAGTGTTTTGCCTTTCTCTCCTGTCTAAAGGGCTGTTCCTTCTACAACCCAGGAGTTTAGTCTGTAGGACAGGCTCCTCTCTCCAAGGCTTAAAAGTGGCCTGGTCCAGCTTGGTACCAGAATATTAGCAGCATTCTAATCTTATTGCATAGCTTTCTTCCAATTCCTAATCCAAACTAGAAAAGGCCAACAGTTTCCAGTAATCTGGGTGATTACAGTGTATGGAGACACAATGTGGGAAGGCCATACGGTATTACGGATGTTATAGAGACCAAGGCCTTGGCCTTGGATGAGGGTAGCTCAGTCTATCTCTCTGTCCATCCATTCATTCATCCATCACCCAGCTTCCCTTCCTACTTTCCTTCCTCTCTACTTCGTTCCCACCCTCCCTCCCTCCCTCTCCCTCTGCTTGCTTGCTTCCTTCCTTCCTTCTTCCCTCCCTCTCTCCTTCCCTCCCTCCCTTTCTTCTCTCTATCCATTCCTATCTATCTTTCCCATGTTATAAAGAAATCTTTCCTTAAGCAACATGCCTTTCCCTCCTTCATCAATGCTTTATTGAATCATCTGTCATACATTTTAAAAATTAGCATGCTGTGCTAATATATACACGTAGCTGATTGCCTACAGAATCACAGAGAGTGTGCACTTGAGTTTAGCCGGGCACTGTGAACAGATTGGCACATCAGTCAGCATCTGACATCATCCTCTCTGCACCATTTCTCACACATTTTCCAGACTCAGTGACCATGTAATGTGGTTTGCTGGCTGGTACGCTGACCCGTGGCACACCTTGGATGTCTCTGCTGTTCAGTTTCCCAGGAAACTAAGTGCAATTATCTTGAAGAGTCAGCCTCATTCCCTCTCGTTTCTTTTGCTTTGTGTTCAGAAGGGAAACAACTAAAACACCAACGGTCGAAACACAGCATCTATTTTAGTCGTAAGTGTGATAGACCAGGAGAGCGTTTCATGACCTTGGCACTAGCAAACTTTTGGGCCAGACAATTTTGTGTTGTGGGGGCTGACTTACAAGTTGTAGGATGTTGGACAGCATCTGTGACCCCTGACCCGTAGATGCCAACAGCACCATCTCCAGCAATGACAAGTGAAAATGCCTCCAGATATTGTCAGATGACCCCTGGAGAGTGGGCGGGGCAAAGTCATCCTTGGTTGAGAACAGCATTGGAATGAGGAAGTGAAAGTGACTTTTGGGAAGTGGCAGGTAAAGAGATAAAGCAAAATCGGACCTCATTGTTGACCCACTGTTTCTTGAGTTTTGCCAGTGCCTCGCTACAGTGCCAAGAGACATCTGTAAGGTCCAGCTCTGCCTGTAGAGAACTCACAGTGAGGTCTGTCGGGGACAGATGTGTGAACAGATAGTCACGGATAATAGGACTTACAGGGAGAAAATTAGTCATACTGGTGGATGTTACGCAGCCCAATCTCACAGACGACACTTTTCACTTCTCAAATTGTTTTTCCAGCATCCTGCATTCTCAGTCCCTTTTTAAAAACTGTGCTCGGCAGAAACATCTTTTGCTCATTCTCCCGCCTTGGAGCCTTGCTGAGTTGCTCCTGCCTGGAAGGTTTTAGCTCAGATTTTCACACCTCTGAATTATCCTTGCCAGCCACAAGCCAGCCGGTTTCTTCCAGGAAGCTGTTGTGTATTGCGTTAGCTTGCATCGGTGTCTATCCAGCAAACTCCCCCCATGAAACTCACAATCCCTTCCGCTCGGCTTGTGGCTTCATGACATACTGTATTGTTTGTACAGCCTGTTGCCCCCTGCTTACCATCTGTGGGTTTAATCACTCAAGAGACTCTGGGCTACCTGAAGGTGGAAACCAGATGTTACACTGGATTATTCACATTAATGGCTAAGCGAGCCACTCTTTGACTGTCGTTGGCTTGCAGACTCGGTGTAGGGGGAGAACTCAAAACTAGTAGGAACGGTCACTGAAAGATGAAGGTGAGTCAGACCTGAAGCTAAAGAACAGCAGGTCCTTGGGTCTTCCGTCGGGCATCTTCTTTCCTGCCTAATGAACTTCTGCTGATGCTCCAAGACCCCAAAGCACATGTTACCTTCGCCTCTAGGCTTTCTGTGGCTTCCGATTATGCAGTGTATCTCTGCTTTGATAGCATTGTATGCACAGATGTGATTGCTGAGGAGTCCCTGTGGTCTTGTCCAAAGTCATATAGCAACCAGGAGGAAATATCAGGCCCTGTATTCAAATCTCACTCAGATTCCAAACTCTTTATCCGGATAAAGCAGAGGATAGTGGATAGAGCAGAGTGATTTTGGGTAAATGGCCTTCTGATGGGTCCCCTCTCTATTGGGTTGCATGGGGAATTATATGGAATTAAAAAATTAAACCCATTTCAAGTATTTTATAATAAAAACACACACTAACCAAGCAAGTAATTGCTGAAAAGATTTCACTCATTTTGCTATTTTAAGGACTTTTTGAGGTCTTAAAAAACAGTTTTATTGAGGGGCATCTGGGTGGCTCAGTCAGTTGAGCATCTGACTCTTGATTTTGGCTCAGGACCTGATGTCGGGGTCCTGGGATCAAGCCCCGTGTCAGACTCTGCGCTCAGTGGGAATTCTGCTTAAGATTCTCTCCATCTCCCTCTACCTCTCCTGCTAGTGCTCTTTCTCTAAAAACAAATGAATATATCTTTAAATAAGTTTTATTGAGGTATAGCTTATATATAATTAAAATCACCTATTTTTTAATGCACAATTCAGTGATTTTTAGTAAATACGTTGGCTTATGCAACCATCAGCACATTCCAATTTTACATCATTTCCATTTCCCCCAAGAAATCCTTGTGCTTTTAAAGACAATTTGTCTTAGGACCCCTAGGTGATACGGGGAGAAGGAGATAGATGGAGATGAGAGTGGGAAGGTAAGGTTACAATTTGAGGGAATTACAGAGCAGAAAGGAGCTTTCCAGGTGATTTAATTGACATCTTCATTTTAAGTGAGGAAGAGGAGGGTCGAGAAGTTGAGGAACTGGAATGAGTTGGTGATGCACCAAGAGTCTGGTTTTCTGATTTTCAACCTGTTGCTCCTGCAATTACCATGATGCAAAGAATGATCAGTGAAGGGAGGGATCCCACTCCTCTCTTGCTGTTGAAAAAGGTATCCCAATACTTAGTGATTTGAAACCACCATTTTCTTTTGCTCATGATTTTGTGGTCAGAAAGGGTTCAGTTGGGTGATTCTTCTGTGATCACTGTGGTATCTGCTGGGGGTCTGGGATTGGAGGAGCCACTTCCAAGATTGCTTCTCATTCACATGTCTAGTGCCTCAGTGTTCTTTGGGCTCCCTCTTCACATGATGTCGTCCCTACCCAGGGCTTCTCATGGCTTGAGATTTTTACACGATGGCGGTCTCAAGGTGGTCACATTTCTTAGAAGAAACGCTGCCATGACAGTTAAGGTCTGTGCTTGGAACTGATACAGGGTCACTTCTGCCATATTCTGCTGGTTAAAGCATACGTTACTCAACACAGTGGAGAAATCAATGCTCCTTCTTGACAGGAATGGGCAAGACCACATAGCAGAAGAGCATGTGGGATGGGATACATTGTGTCCTTCTTTGGAAAACACCAGAAGCGAGAGCAGCGCCAGGCGGATAAACCCCTCGGAGACATCCTGTCATCTTCAGACCTGGTTTTTCCTTGTGATTTTTCTAATAATCATTGCCTGAGAGAATAAAGCTCAAACTCCATAAACAGTCCTGGGATCCCCTCAGGAGTTGGCTCCCACAGCTTGTCCACATAGACCCTACTCTCCAGCAACCATAAAAATTTCACTGTTTTCCAGACCTCGCAGCTCCTTTGCACATGCTTCTTCCTGTCTGCCTTTCCCATCACTCCCTGTGTCTTCAGCATACTCTCCACTGAGCCGACATTCTTGCCCATACTTTCAAACTCTGCTCCCCGCATTGCCTTGTCCTAAAAGCCTTTTTGGTTTCTTTTAATACTTAGATAGTGATTCCCATAAGAATAGGATTTTTCCCCAGCCTAGTAACTACTGTAGTGCCTGACAGGTACCAGGCATCTGGTAAGTATATGCTGAAGGGGGGATACATTTATACACATCAAGAAATTTAAAGCAGGTGCTGTTCTATCTACACCTTTATGCTGGTGGTGTCCTCTCATGGTGAGTCTTCCCTGGCCAAGAAGCGAGGCGAAGCCCAGTTCCATGTAGTAGACACTGTGCATTCAGGACTCAGTGTGATGGGCTGTGTCCTCCCTGTTCCTGACTTCATGGTCTTATGGCCACTCGTTCAGTCCCCAGAACCCAATTAAGGAAGGGGAGCAAAGCATGGAGTGTCAGTACACAATAATTCTGAGATACCATGTCAACTGTCATTTTATAGAGAACACTGGAGATCCTTATAAGAATAATTCACTTGTTATCAGAGTCAATTCACAGCTGTGTGTTTGTGCCAGCACGTTATGCTGCCTTGTCACTGCTAAGAAAAAGTCACTTTGTTAAGACTCTGGATAAATTCCACAGAAGAGCTAATGCTCCTCATGGTCTGGTCTGTAATTACCCAAGAAAAAGACTACGAAAATGTACTGTTCTGACTACGAGAATATACAGTGTTTGGGTGACATGAGCTCAAGTATTTCAAATGGGAAGAAAGTTGCTTTCCATGAAAATTTTGCTCCAAGATCAAGATTGAAAACAGCAGCAGTCCACTGAGAGTTTAAATAAGCTTTAGCAAAGGTAGCTTTCAACTCTTGGTGGAGAAAACATGTAAATAGGGTTATGACCACTGACTAATTACTTAGATAGAAATCTCCAGGGGAATCTGTGTTTAAACATAATTAATATCAAATATTGAGAAGGGTAATGAACTAAAAATGGATTATATACAGACACACTTTAGATTCATATGGGGCAAAATCTAGTTACGAAGACTAGCTCTATCAGACAGTTGGCACTTGGAGCAGATTTCCCTGATTTGAAATAATGGATAGCACCTGCTTTTGTTACAGAAAGAATTAAGAGAGAGAGAGAAAAGGCAGTGTTCAATGGAACACTGAAGAACTAAAGTGTATTTTTGTCCTAACTTTTGGATAAAGGTTTAATACACCTTTAACAATTATGAAAATCTGTAACAATCAAAACAATTGAGTAAGAGAGAACATTGAGAGATGAGGTGGGGAATAATTCTGGAAGAATGAAAAGAAAAAAAGGGGAGAATCAATATGCTTTATCTTAAGGGAAATCCAGAATCTTTGGTATTTCTCATGCGGACTATGTGTCCTATAGTTGCTAAAGTAATGCTTGTTAGTTCAAAAGTTGTTGTTTCTGCTGGCCTGTCCCTACAGTGCCAAGAGACAAAGACTCAGACATCTGTAAGGTCCAGCCCTGCCTGTAGAGAACTCGCAGTGAGGTCTGTCAGGGACAGACATAGTCATTTGAGAGATTTTTCTCAGACGAAACCTTCCAATTAATGATACTCATCTCTTATAAGAAAACTTTTCACACCTTGAGCTTCTTTGATCTACCATCATCTGGCCAATCTGGAGGCAGCCAGAGAGGATTTTCTCTAGGACTTAGTCTCCTATTCCAAAAATTTGGCATCAAGATAAGAGACAGCTTTTATTCCAGGGCTTTTTCTGGACATGGGGTGCTTTAAAAGGCTCCTCTCACGTGTGTAGTGGTGTCATGGTCCCCAGCCATTCACAGATGCCCCTCCCATGTAGTATCCCTTCCCGCGCCACAGCTCTGGGCTCCACTAGTTTTACTTCTCAGTAACCAAACCTTGATTTGATTTTAGATTCTTTTCCTTCCCTTCCCTCCCCCACCACCAGAACTAAATTTTCACACTTTGCAGACTCTCTGGTCACATTGGCCTACCTAGTTCTGGATCTGTGTTCTCTTTGGTGCTCTCCGTGGCCTTGGATCAGTCTTGTCTTTGTCCCAATTCATCCAGGACTTTATTCTCCTGACCCTGAAGTCAAAGGGCAGTCTTGCCTATTCTTACGCCTAGCGCAGTCAAGCCTAATTGTCATGAGGAAAACTGGGAAGAACCTCCTTACCAGAGTGAAGTCTTATAGGCCATCTTCTTCTTTTTCTTCTTCTTTTTTTTAAAATTAACATATAATGCATTATTTGCTTCAGGGGTACATGTCTGTGAATCATCAGTCTTATACAATTCACAGCACTCACCATAGCACATAACCTCCCCGATGTCTATAACCTGCCACCCTAACCCTGCCCCACACCCCACCCCCATCTTCTAAGGGGCTTTATTCTGGGGAAAGAAAATCTCCTACTTCACTTAATCCTAGGTCCCAGACACATAGTCCTTGACACTCATCCCAGGATCCCCCAGTGAACCTCACCTTGAGGTTCTCAGTTTCTTCTCATTGAGCTGCAAACCATATTGACTACAATCTCTGTAGTTAGGAGACATGGCTTGTCAAACCTCTTGAACTTCCAGGTTTCTGGAAGAAAGAATAAAATTTCATTGGTGCTGTGAGTACTGCACAATAATATGAAGCCCTCACAACATCCCCTAGTACACACAGGGAGGTGCCCTCCACTTCTCTGCTTTTTTGGTGGTCATGGGATCTAGTTCCAGGCATTTTAATTAAACAAAATGATGTCTGTAGCCAAGACACGGTGCCTCGCAGGATATGTGTTAACGACCCGTCAAGGGAACTGGGGGAAAGTTGATTCCCTACAAGAAAGTAAGTCCAGAGGGTTTTCTGCTAAACTCTTGTGGAGATTGCTACCAACAATTTGGAGATTTGTTTTTCCTTTTAATCATTGTGAGTTAAAATTAGATGATGATGTCAACTGATTAACGATCATTCTAAACCAGTGGTCTCTGATTTGAATCTGTAAACAGTGACAAGAAACCATTGTTTTTCTGATACTAATTTCTTCTGCTTTAAATGTAGAACCTAAATTTGGGGAGAATAATTATCTGAACAGTAGTAAGTCTTCGTAAGTGCCATTTGTTTCGGTCTTCTTTAATTTCTTTTAGAGTGATTTGCAGATTATCTTTTAAAAATTTTAGTCCTAAGTAATTAATGTTTTATGGTATTTTTTATGTAGTATTATTTTTTGTAATTTCATTTCCCAACTTTTTGCTGTGGTATTTTATACAGTTGATCTTTGTTTATTGAACTTTTTTTTGAGGCTTTGCTGAATTAACCTCCTAATTCTGTTAGGTTTTCTTGTAGATTCCCCAGGATTTTCTCCATAGATAATCATGTCATCTGCAAATAGGTATTTCTATTTGCAGATGACATGATTTTATAGTTCTTCCTTTACAATCTTTATGCCTTTTTTTCCCCTTGACTTATTCCATTGACTAGGAATTCTAGTTCCCTAGTGAATAGGAGTAATAAGGGTGAACATCTCTGCCCACTTCCTGATCTTAGGGAGAAAGCATTGTTTCTTTCCTCCCACCATTAAGTATGATCCTAGCTTCAGTCTTTTGTAGATGCCCTTTTCAGGTTAAGAACTTTTCTTTCCATTCCTAGTTTTTATCTTGAATGAGTGTTTGTCATATAATTTTACTGCATCTTTTAAGAGGATCTTTCTCTTTCTCTTTTATTTTTTAGTTTCTTAGTATCATTAACTACATTGATTAACATTTTGTTGTATTAACATTTCAACTCTAGGATAAGTCCCACTCACTCAGTATGCATTAGTCTTTTTATTTCCTGCTGGATTTGATTTGTTAATATTTTGTAGATGATTACTTTTTAATTTATGCTCATAGGGAATATCAGTCTGAAATTTTCTTAAAATTTTCTTTTCTCTTTTAGGGTTTGGTGTCAGGGTTTTGCATGACCTCATAAAATAAGTTAGGGAATATTCTGTCTTCTTTTATTTTTGATAGAGTATATGTAACTTTGATATTTTTTTTTTCTGAAATGTTTGACAAAATTCTCCAGTAAAACCATCTGGTCCTTGAGGCATTTGTTCATTTATTTGTTGAAGGCTTTTAATTATAAGTTCAACTATTTTGAAGAGTTAGTCATACCTTCTATTTCTTCTTGAATCAGTTTTGATAACTTATGTTTTTCAAATAATTTATTTCATCTGTTATTGAATTAATTGGCATAAAGTTTATTATATTCCTTTATTACTCTTTTTACTTGTAGAAGCAGTCATTTTATATCTTCTCTTTTATTTCTTCATTACCTTTAGTAGAGTTTTATCAGTTTTTCTTAATTATTTTAAAGAAGCAGTTCTTTTTTTCCTATTTATTTTCTCTGAGTTGTGTAGATTTCACCTTTCTCAAAAAAAAAAAAAAAAGATTTCACCTTTCTCAGGCAAAGCAAATGTTTTTTTGTCTGATTTTAATTTCAGCTCTGATGAGTTTCTGAAGAAGTTTTTCTAGCAGAGAGGACCCATACCAAGGCAAGAAATCCTGTTTACTATGCAGCCTATAAATACAACTCTACAAAGAATGGGCATATAATTAACTGAATGTTGTATCCTCATGTCACATTGATTACACACAGAGATGTTTTCTGCCAGCATTTCAAATCCCAACTTACCGTGGTTCAATTTAAACACCATCTGAGATGATTGAAAATAGGTTTTAGCTAAATTCATTTTTCTGAAGAGGACATTTCTTAAGAGCAGGTGTTCTCTTCTGTGACACTGGTAAGTAATCCCACTGTCATACTGTGCAATATAAATCATCATACTACAAATCTACTAGCTCATGATTCATATCTGACCTGCCTTTTAAAAGCAAAGGTGAAACAGTACTTGAGAATGAAGGATTTAACGCACATTGAACGAATCACTTTCTTTGAGTTCAATTTCGTTCCCTCTGAGCATGTGTGATTTTCAGGGAGGAAATTGGGTTCTAAATTGAGAAGGTGCATTAACTGTTTCAGACAATGGAAGGACAGGTACACCTTTCTAGATAGCTTCCTGGAGACCCGATGGAGTGGATGCCTTTCTCCTGTTCGTATCTTACGGGCTGGAAGTGATTTGAATGAGGAGATGGCTTGGTCTTACCTTGGATTGGGCTCCCATCATTTCTTTAAAGAAAATTCCCAGCTTATTCTTTCATCTTTTTTTCTCTGAAGGAACTTATAAATCTGTATCAATTAGTTGCGTTTCTTTGGGAAAGGCAGCCGTTTTGCCATCGCTTTGAAGAAGTCTGTGGTAATTATTGGGGTAATTATCTAATTTCTCATGAAGAATGCCACACTGACATGAACCCTCACACACAGTGATACCCGATTCTGGGCCATGTACCTTGTCTGTGTCTTTTTATACCAGTGGACTGTACTTGGTACATCTCTAAACAGCTGTGTATAATGAGAATATTAAATAATTTCCAATGTGAATTTATTTCATTCGTTTTAAATTTCAGTAAAATAAAAGAGCTCTAGCTCCCTGAGTTTATCTTCTTTGTGTTAATATTCACGTAACAAACTGCAACTTTCAGACTGAAGAAGTATTCGAGAATGCCATTTAGAAAACAATCGGTCCCATTTCGTTGGCGCTCTGCTCTGCTCAACTGCCTTTTGCATATGTTGACTTTTCCCTAGCTGTACAACCACCTTTTCAAGAGGTATAATTATGCCCAGTTTGTTTTTATTTTCAGATGTAGGATGTGTCAGTTTATGTAGGCAAAGAGAAGGGCATTTTGGAAAGAACTTGGGCTTTGGAAATATGTCGGAGTTTAAATTCTCGCTTCTCTACTCATTGGTGGTTTGGCTAGACCTGGAACTTGATCCCATAGGAAGGACAGAATGGATGTGCAGAGAATGAGATTGTGGACATCAGAAAGATGATAGGAACTGAAGTCAGAATACCAAGGAGCCAAGCATTTTCTGGTTGAGACTGACCTTCTGCCTTCATGAAACTTACAGTCTGTCGACAATAGGGAGATAATCATCTGGGATGCAAGAGAGAAATCTGCACTAAACAGAAATATAAACAGTGGATTATGGGGTCCAGACAGAGGGATTCTGCACAAGGGGAGGTGGGGACGGCTGTTTAGAAGACTTGGCATATGAACCAGTTACAGATGGGTGAGAGATTTCTGCCCATGAGAGAAGGGAAAAGGGCATAGCATGCTGAGAAAGGAACATGCTCAAAGGCAGAGAGGGACCAAAATGAAAAGTACATGACATTTCGGATAATACGGGGAGACAGATTAAGCAAAATGGGGGAGTGTACCCATCCCTTCCTCTCCCCCTCTCCCCTTCCCCCCTTCCCTTCCTCCCTTCCTTCCCCTTCCTTCCCTCTCTTCCTCATCATATGCCTCTATCCCTTCCTTTCATCCTTCCTACAACAGTTATATGCCAGGCATTGGCACAGTGCCACATATGTAGCCCTCCTTCACTGGGCTCCTTTCATTAGGAATGTAGACTTGAGGGTGCCACTCGGGATCAGGAATGGCTCAGAGCCAGCAGTCCAGCTGGAAAGCTATTTCAGGACCAAAGAACAGAGACTTGAAGCTGTTCCCAGGAAAACTGTAGTGTCACTGCAAAGATGGGATATATGTAGTTGTCATCCAGAATGGGATATATGTAGTTAATTGTCCTCAGAGCTCAGAATTACTGTATAGCACAGATGACCTTTGGACGACAGGTTTCAACAGCGTGAACCCGCTTATACATGGATGTTTTCGGATAAATCCAGTACAGTACGGTAAATGTATTTTCTCTTCTTATGATTTTCTTCACATTTCCCCCCCTAGCTTACTTTACTGTAAGAATACAGCATATAATATATAAACTTACAAAATATGAGTCCGTTTACTGTTTATGTCACTGCTAAGGTTTCTTTTCTTTTTAAGATTTATTTATTTATCTGAGTGAGCGTGCAGACACACGTGGTGGTGGGGAGGTGCAGAGGGCAAGTCTCCCCAAGCAGACTCCCTGTTGAGCACGAGCCCAAGCCCGATGCAGGTCAAAACCCTGAGATCATGCCTGAGACTTAATCAAGAGCCAGATGCTCAACGGACTGAGCCACCCAGGTGCCCTTGTCATTGCTAAGGTTTCTGGTCAACAGTAGGCTATTAGTAGTTACGTTTTGGGGGATTCAGAAGTTATACATGGGCTACATATGTGGCACTGTGCCAATGCCTGTATGTGTGTGGGGGGTTTGCATCTCTAATCCCTGTGTTGTTCAAGGACAAAGAAGTATATAATATAAATATAATATAAAAGTGTGAACCTAGGAGCCAGACTGCTTGGGTTCAATGTCAGCTTTTGTCCTTACTAGGTGTGTAACCTTGGGCAAATTGTTTGACCTCTCTCTGCCTCAGGTTACTTATCTTTAAAATGGGGATAATAATAGTACCTTCCTCACAGAGTTGTTGTAGGGATTAAATGGATTAAATGAATTTTAAAAAACTCTTAGAAAAGTGCCTGGGACATGTCAGCCCTATATAAATATAGACTGTAATTATGAAATTGCTTCTATACAACAAATGAGGATGAATTTTCAGAAGAGGAACTGTTTGGTCCCATTTTTTCTAACAATACAGCCAATAGTTTGTGTAGATGTGAACGTCTTTTCAGGAATATAAAAGTCAAACATATTCAAATATTATAGAAAGATATAATAATTATTTTTAAAAAGATTTATTTATATATTTGACAGAGAGAGAGAGAGAGAAAGAGACAGCAAGAGAGGGAACACAAGCAGGGGGAATGGGAGAGGGAGAGAAGCAGGCTTCCTGCTGAGCAGGGAGCCTGCTGCCGGGCTTGACCCCCGGACCCCGGGATCATGATGTGAGCCGAAGGCAGACACTTAACGACTGAGCCACCCAGGTGCCCAGTAACAATTATTCAGAGTCATTCTGCTTATTGGTATGGTACTTACCTTTCCAAACTTGGAAAGAAATTTAAATAAATACATACACACATACATGTATACATCCATCCATACATACTAAGTTTTAGAGGTGAAAGGTATGTTCGGCAGTTGACAAATTCTGTTCAAGATTCAGAAATATCTTATAGACTGAAATCTAGGCCTTGGATACCATTGGGATGGGGAGAGAAGCCCCAAGTGACTCATCTTCTATTTTTATTGTCTAAGCTAATGGTCCATTAACACAGCTTCTTGAGTCTGAGCCCGTTCAATAATGTGTACCTCCCAGGGCAAAGATGCCAGGTGGGTGTTTCCTAGTGGTGGAAAACAGCATTATTTCTCCTAGAGGAAGAATGTGAACAATCCCACTTTTTTTTTTTTGCATAATGGTAACAGTAAGAAAGAGTGTTATATAATGGGCAAAGAAATTACCAAGATTATATCAGCGTTCAAAGGGAAAATCCCTGCGTTCATAATCAGTTTAATGATTTTGGTTTCAATAATGGTTTGCCTCATTAGCTATTCAGTGGAATGGTGCTGATTTTAAGGTCCATCAGTGTATGAAGAACATCAATACACTTGCAGACACTGGCGTATTTGCATTGTTACCAGAGTGATATAAAACCAGAAATTTCAGGGAGCTTATTATAGATTTTGAGCAGTTTATCCTTCTTGAGAAAGAAGCTTCAAAAATCTCAAATTATTTCCCATCTCTTACCACAAAAAATAATTTCTCTGATAATAATAAATAAGCATCTCAGTGTATTGAAATTGAGAGTTGTTTTCTTTTTTTCCCCTAGCTTTCTGGGCATAATTTTAAAACACATTAATTTCAACCTGCCAGGTATTTGAATTTTAAGTCATTTTAAATTTGATGTCCTCAGTCAAGTGTGAAACATCTGTGTTTCTTTCCTGGTGGGTCTGTCCCTTCATTTTTTCTCCTTCCCTGCCAAGGAACAGCCTGTGCCTTGTGCGTCAGAAGCTTCCAGGCACAGTGTGGCTGGCAGTCACGTTCACTCTCAGATGGGAACCACTGTAATTTCCCGTGTCCCAGGAGATAGCTCAGCTGCATCCCTCCATCCTATCCGGTTCCCCAAACTCCTGAGTGGTTGGTAGGATCTCGCCACATATGCCTGTGGCCACCATGTTTTTCTAAATTGGCATGCAGGCAGTCTTGGATCAATTAATTAGTAAGCCTAACTGAAGCTAAGTATGATTAATTGTACAATATTGAGCTGTCCAAATTTAACTCCACTAAAACTACAGAATGAACATGGAACGGAAAGGATTTATGGGAAGGGAAAGTAAATATCAGTAAGTCCATTTTTTTCCCTAAGATTTTTATTTATTTACTTGAGAGATAGCACGAGAGAGAAACAGACCCCTGCTGAGCAGAGAGAGCCCTAGATGGGGCTCGATCCCAGGACCCTGAGATCATGACCTGAGCCGAAGTCAGCCACTTAACCCACTGAGCCTCCCAGGCACCCTGTACCATTCTGGATAAATCCTTACTCACTGCTGCTTACCCAAGACTCCTGTGATTCAGGCTTATGTGTTTTGAAACAAATGGCTCACCATGTGAAAATCTCATACACACACACACAACACACACACACACAACTTGTGTACCTTTGCCCCATAAATTTTTTTTTTAAGATTTTATTTATTTATTTGACAGACAGATCACAAGTAGGCAGAGAGGGAGGCAGAGAGAGAGGAGGAAGCAGGCTCCCCGCTGAGCAGAGAGCCTGATGCGGGCCTCAATCCCAAGACCCTGGGATCATGACCTAAACCAAAGGCAGAGGCTTTAACCCACTGAGCCACCCAGGCGCCCCTGCCCCATAAATTTAAAAAGTATGCTTTGTTTCATCTATCTGATGTGGTTAATAAATTGATAAGGAGTAACAGAATGCATATAGACATGATAGAACCCATCTGGGGTGGACGTTAGCTGGAAGTGGTTTCCTGTGCTGTTTATCATGTTATTGTGTTTAATGCAGATTTCAGTGAGCACCGAGACAAAACAAAACCAACAAATAGTGACACTTCACACCTGTTTGGTGACACCAGATTTAAAATGGCTTTAAATTCGAATGCCTGGCTGTTTGAAATGTATATATTTAAAATTATGTCAGGAAACAAACAAAAAAGACATCAACTTCATATACATGCTTGAAATAAATTGATTCAGTTGTATAATAAGATAATATTGACAAATTTAATTATTACTTATCTAAAATTGTAAAAGCAAAAGTCATTTTTCAGTAAATGAATCTGCATATTAAAATCGCTAGAAATACCTTTCTTGTAGATTTCCACCGAAATGTCATTTGGTTCTGAAGTTTTTAAAGGAAAAATAAATGACTTTAGAGAATTCAATATTTCAAATGCATTTTGATACTTAATTTTTAACAAATGTAGAATTTAACAATATCCATGAATATGCAAGGTAAAGGGCACATTTAAATACGATACGTAAAGTATTTATGATGAGGGACAACAGCAGTGAGGGAGAGAGGGAAGGGTCATGATAGACTTGCCATTTGGGACGCACGTATTCAGACTTAAAGGTAAGTAAAGAGTTTAAGGAAATATCACATTCACCCAGTGGATACTGATTGTTCAAGCTCATTTGTTTTTAAAGCTTATTTAAACTGCTTCAGAATTCTTTTGACAAGCCATATGTTGCAGCAGCCAGAGCTCTTTCACACAGAATGAAATTGCGCAGGTTGTTTTGAGTTTGTTTACTGACAAACCATAATAGCAATTCTAGTTTTGTTTCTTCTCAATTATGCAAAAGGGAGGACATGACTAATTAATTTTTTCAAGTTGATAACACCCTTGAAAGACTTTTGATCATTTGTACTGTAAAATGCTCCCAAATACTGATACTTACGATACCAAATTATTCTCCCCATTGACTAGTGCGGTACTTAACGCAGTTTGTGAATTTCAAAAATACTCCATTTGTTTATAAATTCTAAATCTTGACAAAAATGGCTTCACAGATCACCCCTTAGATAATTAAAGTTCAATAATATCTGAGTACATGAAATGTACCAATAACAGATAATGTACAATCGTATAGTTCCTTTATAATTCTAGTGTGTTACTTTAATGACTTTTCACTGATGTTCTTTCGTAACTTGTTTCTTATGCATTTTTTTTGTGTACAAACAAGAGACCCTTTTTGCAGTAGCCAAATGTGTTAAAGAGCAAAATAAGTTTCCAAATAGAGGAGTCTTCAACACATATCTTCAAAGTCTATTTAATTTTGTGCATGCGTGAAAGATAATAATGTGATCGCAGTTACTAAATATTCTTCAGCCATTCACTCTCAGAACTGTTATCTGGAATAAAACTAGATTAAATTTGCAGAATGGTGAATTACGGAAAATAATGAAGCTAAGGCAATTCATTAATCTCTATCTGCTTGTCTATTTTTTATAGCCTGATGAAATGGAAAAATTCATTTGGGGGCTGATCAGATTGAAAAGGGTCTAACATGATGGAGAGAAACATGGGGCTGAAAATGTGTTCTTTTTTTTTTTCTTTTTAAATTAAATGCAGCACCTTTATCTCACATGCCTCTGTTTTTCTTTTAGTGGCAAAGCATTTCTATAACACTGGTTGAGAAAGTTCAGATGATTGCTGTAATCCTAGGATCCCTGTTCTTAATAGCGAGCGTGACCTGGCTCCTCTGGTCAGCCTTCAGCCCCTATGCAGTGTGGCAGAGGAAGGACATCCTTTTTCAAATCTGCTATGGAATGTATGGTTTTATGGATCTAGTGTGCATAGGTAAGACCATGACGTTGAACATTAAC
Organism: Lontra canadensis; assembly: GCF_010015895.1. Taxonomy (NCBI): domain Eukaryota; kingdom Metazoa; phylum Chordata; class Mammalia; order Carnivora; family Mustelidae; genus Lontra; species Lontra canadensis. The sequence continues at coordinate 12,635,057 of NW_022631016.1, read as the reverse complement.
TTGTCGGTAATCCATTTCTTGCAGCTACTACGTTTTCACCAGTGGGATCTCATATAGACTATTGTGGTTCACGTGATCTCAGTTTTCCAGCTACTTAACTGTCGGGGTGTCACAATCTGGCCACTTCCTTCAAAAAGCATAGCATCTATCGTCCCATGCAGTCTAAAAAGTGAACAGGAAAATGCCCATTTAAAGGGACTTATTTTGCAACGGAAAGGAAGGACAAGTGGAGGAAATGATTGGGGTGGGCAAGAGAAGGACTATCTTTCATTTCCAGGGAATGAGAGCACCTTAGCCCCCTCTTCAGCAAACCGCGGAAGCATTGACGGATGCTGGTGGTGGTCTGTATGTTTGGGGAGAGGACCGACAGTCCCTGGGAGGGCTTACCTTGTGGCGAGGTGACTCAGATTCCTCAAGAACATAAGTGCTTCTTAAAGGGTTGGGGACCAGGGGTCAGTTTTCCTTTCTGTCTTGGGCTTCTTTGTTTTGCTTAATCAATTCAGTGGCTTAGAAGAGAAAAAGGATCAAACATTTCAGCTTAAACAAATCCTACCAGAAAAGGTGACTTACACGTTTCTCTTGGCTGATCTGCTATTTCCCTAGTACCATGAGAAAACGGAAGCCGGTTCAAGTGTGTGAGGTGCCTGGCTCTGGCGCTGTGAATGGTGTCTGGTTGGCTGTGGGGGGTGGGGACGTAGAGAGCCACAGGGTCTCAAAGAGGCTTTCTCTGCTCTGATGCAGCTTAGTAGGCTGTATAAGAAAGCTGAAAGAGGCAGCCATGGTTGACAGCAGTGGTTCTCAAAGTGTGGTCCCGCTGGGAAATGCACATTCTCAGGCCCACCCCATCTGCCAAATCAGAAATTTCAGGGTTAGGACAAATACAGCCCCCCCTACCACGCCCCAGCCATCTGCGCATCACAAGCCCGCTGAGATTCTCACAAACGCTCAAGCTTGGGAACCACTGGTTTCAGGGAAGGGTGCGATTTGGGATGCAGTGACTTGGTTTCCAATCTGGGCCTCTGCTGGGACAGGTCAACTCTGTTTCTCCGTGTCCTCTTTCCTCGCCCATGAAGACGGAAATAATACTCCCTAGCAGACAGGCCTAAATAAAAGAAATAATGATTCTAAACAATGATGTTATTAATTGGAAATTATAAATGAAAGGCATTTGAATAAGTCACAAATACTAAAATAGTTCAAATCACTTAAATACATGCCTCTACTAACCAGAGCCTTAATTTAACTGGAAGTTTTAATATTCTCAGTGACTTTTTTTCTAAAAGAACTCTATAAATTTAAAATAGGATTAGCCTGAATTTCCTCTCCTTTCTTTCCTCCCTTGCCACTAGTACAAGACTAATAGGAAAGAAAACGATCACATTTCAGGCCAGGAAGGAAAAAGAATGGGGGGAGGGGGAAATGTCATGAATAATATGTAAACTGAGCAGATGTTGCCTGAATGATTGAGCTAATCATGTATACAAACAATTTGCATTAAATATGATAATGCACTTGTAAGCATTTGGAAATGCTACATCTCTATACAAATTTGGGTATTTGCCCATTTTATAAAGATAAGTTTCTTAGGAACGAAAGCCAGTTGATATTTTCCTGGCTTACACTTTGGACCATGAGTTTTTACTGAAGTTTTAAATACTGACAGTACCTTTCATTACATTTTGACTCATTAAATCCAAAGCTCATCATGTAAGCATTTATTTGTATTTTGAAAAATGTTAAAGAATTCAGATGGAATGGCATTGTTCCTGTCACTTCATAATCACATTAATTGGTCTGTTTGGGCCCAGAGAAAATCACATTTTTTTTTTTTTCGAGAAGTTGGGAAACTGCTACAGTCAAGTTAGCAAATACACATAGGCTATCAGTAACCAGTTGGATCATAGCCAGTAATAGCTCCTGCTGATGTTTCAAATTAATTCAAATGTCTGTTGAATTAAACGTATACAGTAACAAGATAGATTACACTGATTATACCTCAGATTATCCCTCACCACAGGATTTAAGAGTCTGAGTTAGGGTGGAAAGCATGTCCAGATTGCTGAGCTCAGATCAATAAATATTTATTGAGAACTTTCTTTGCGTCAGACTTAGGGCTAGGTGCTGGGTATACAAATCAGGGTCAGTCACTTTCCTGCCCCGGAGGAGCTCCCAGCAGAGGAAGACAGGCGGGTGGCTAGGTAATGAGAAGATGGTGGGATGTACTTGGTTCTGGAAGGAGGAGCAGGAGTGGTAGTTGGACAAAGCGGTGAGACATGAGTGCTGGGGTGTTGTATGCGAGGTGGGGGTGGTTCCAGGTAGATTTCAAGGGGGAGTGATAGCCAAGCAGGCTGACCAATGAGTCAGCTTAGCAAATGGGGAGGTGGCCCTCTTGTCACCATTGGACAATGTCAAGTTGGCTCCCCATTCAGAGGGCCTTAAGGTAAACTTTTCAAACTGGTTTATACCTAAATGAGAAGGAGCAGACTGACAGCTTCATAAATGTTGTTTAAAAAATAATTCTGAAAATCCACAGAAGCTTATACCTGAATGAAAAAAATGTTATAATCCAGCCAGGGGTTGTACTGCTGAGGAAGAGATTATTGGTGGATTATTAAATACAAAATGTAAAGATTTGTAGAAAATGTCTTTACCTGGGGAATCTGTTTACTCCTTTGTACACATAGTGAATTTGTCTTCTGCTTTTATTCATTATTATTAGTTAATACCCTTTCTGCTTTTCCAAGATTCAGTTTTTTCTTGCATTCAAGTTTTGAATTCTCCCAGGGGTCGAGGTACTCTTAGGGTTGAGATGCCTGGACTTTGGCTGTCTAGTAGAACTTACTACAGTCATAAAGATGTCCGTCTGGTGTCCAGTACCACAGACACTAGCCATGGGCTCCATTTGGCTACTGAGCACTTGAACGTGGTTTGTGAGAAAGAGAAACTGTGTTTTAAAGTCAAATTTCTTTAAATTAACTTAAATTTAAATAAATAGCCACCTGTGGCTAGTGGCTATCATATTGGACAGCACAGATCCTAGATGATGATTCAAATTAAATGTGTAAGGGTTTGATTAGCACAGTTCCCCTCACCTGTATAAATAGGTCGTATTTCCTAAATAACAAGCTTTGTACCAAGACAGATGAAGAAAGTAAGAATGAGTTGAAGAAGATTAAGAGAAAGGTGTTAAAGGTGTGGGAGGAGGCCAAGAGGTAGACAGAGAGCTGTGAAAGGGGGACGGGTCTTAAGGAACTCGAAGTGCAGAGAGATAACTTTATATTACACTTGGGGAGCTCTTTTAAATATTTAAACAGTTGGCATTCCAACTATGATTGTGTACCAGGGGAACTAATATGAAGGATTTAAATCACTGAGTCGTGTTAGCCGGGGCAGTAATTTGGGGTGAATCACCGAATGTCGGCTCCCTCCTGAGATTTGCACAGTGGACAAAGGAAGATTAGCAAACCCGGAAATGAAGAGCAAATGCGTGGCAGGAGGCTGTGGGCTCGGGATTGGGTTCTTACCTCCATACTCCACACACTGAGAAAATAGAAGGCTGTCACTTTTACTGGTTGTGAGATTCAGAGGAAGCTTGTTCCAAAGAAGACGGCATTTAGTAATGACTAAAATGACTGGAGTCAGCCATGAGGACAGGGATTCATGTGATTAACTTGCTTCTAAAAGGTTACCAAGTCATTTCAGGGTCTGGTAGAACTTGATGAGGTGAGTCCTGTTTCTTGTTGAAGCCACAAAATAAGACTGAAACCCCATTAGGTTAGTGGGATTCCTGAAATAGGGATAGTGGTACTTATGTCTAATCTCACTAACACTATAAATTCGTGCCAACTCCATATCTGGAAAATGTTTGGATCCTCCCTGAGATATCAAGGAAAGGGACCAGATACGCTTATAAAATTTAAAAACTTGGATCACTTTTGTTCTTTTAAAAATATTCTTAATTGTCCACATAGTATAAACATATATGTATTGAAATAAGCCCATTTTATGAATATATAAAGTTTAAAAGAAGACCACTTCACTCATACTGCTCTTTCTGTTATGTCCTCCCCTTTACGGAAAGGTTCTCACACCCCAGTGTTTTGGTATCTGCCAGATCTTTTTTATTGGGTTTACATCCATGTGGGGATACAGACACATAGGTAATTCAATATAAGTGGGATCATATTATTCATTGTTAAAAAAAATCAACATTTTCATTCAACGACATGATCTAGAGATTTTTCCCTGTGTTCTGTACGACCGTTTACTTTTCTTCTACCGACAGATATCCTGGTTGTTACCAGTCTTCGCCATTAGAAACAATGCTGCCAATGAGTGTTTCTGTAGGCAAGGTTCCAAGAAGTACAAAGTCTGGGCTGACGAATAAGTACTCGCCCCATTTTTTGCTCTCTAAAGAAGGCTTTACCAGTTTGCCCTCCCCCCATTGTATGACAATTCCCCTTCCCCCACACCTTGACCAAAATGGTTATCCATTTTTTTGACATTTTCATTGGTAGTTTGAGCTTTATTTAAGGGCTTTCCTTAAAGTCTGTCTTAGAACTATTTAGGTTTCCGGGGCAATTTTGCCTTAAGAAAATAAGAACATCCATGCCGGGGCCTCTGCTCTTAGGGCAGCTCGTCCTGCCTGGTGTCTCTTGGGGTGTGGTGGGCAGGGGCCCAGACTAACTCTGTCCTGTAAGTACTCCACTTCTTCTTCCTGAACATGAAGTCAGAAGACAGGATCAAGGTCAGAGATGACTGCCTCTCAGACACCCCGCGTTCCCCGACACGTGCAAGGAGCTCAGGACCAGTTTCTCTTAGCTCTGATACTATGAAACACTCCAGGAGTTCACTTCTCTGTCTCTTTTTTCATGTAGAAAGGGCTCCCAGAAATTGCTTTTAGGAAAATTGCCTCCCTCTGTCACTTGGGTCTGTGGCTAAAGCACTGAGGCTATTATTGCCTGTTCTTCCTCTTATTCTATTTCTCAGATTTAAACACAGGAGCACCACATGGAGGAGACACACACACAGACCCACTGGGAACCAGAAGTCCCTCTTGGGGCTCCATTCAAATAATGCAATAAACTATACTAAGATTGCTTATGTCATCCTGCCTTTGAAAACTGCCGAGATGAGGGAATTTTAAAAAATAACCTGATATATACACTTGAATGAAGATCAGATCAAAATAACTTTTCCTTCATGCGCCAATTATAGTCCGTAGTGAGGGAAAAAAACAACTCTCATTCTGCAGAAATTTCATACCTCCAATGTCAGGTTTTATTTTCCTCTAGTCTCAATCTAATTAATTTAAAAAATTCATGTGAATTCTTATAGCTCTTAATTTTGAAAAATCTGTTTTTCATACTTGATGATCTGTCTAGCTCAAGGTTCTTGGGCACACTCAAATAAACCAGGTAGAGTTACCCATTGGTAATATATTCACATTTCATTATAGAACTTCAGATAAATACCGCATATTCCTGCAGTCTTTGATTATATGAGACGTATGTATACATGTTAAAAACCAAGGTAATATTTTTCTCTTGCTTTCAATATTGCTTCACTGTGCTATTTTCTTCCCACCAGGCAAAACAGCTTAAAGTTACACGTGATCGAACCTTTTACTGACACGGAGCTTAAAATGCAGCTTTTCTGATTCTGTGATATTATATGAGGAAAAGTGAAGAATTTTGTCCAAGAATTTCAGGATAATTCAACTCTTGGTGACCACAGATGAGTTCTTCTCACTGCAGAGGGCCAGTGGTCATGCCCGGGTTGTTTTGTTCCTAAAATGATGCTTTTAGATTGTCTTCCTTCCTGTGGCTCGCTTTCCACAAATATAAACCAATTAGCATAAGCAAAGCATGATTAAGAAAGTAAATCAACTCGGGAAAAAGAATTCTAATGCATTCCAAGCAAAATATAAATGACTTTTGGAATCTCTCTTGTTTAAAATTTTCCATGCTCTCTGGCACTTCTCAGCATGATTCAGAAGTTGACAATATTTCCTGAAGGAGTTTCAGTGAAAAACAACATATTTACTTAAGGAGTTTGAAAGAAATTAGCATTGGAAATTGGAAAGTGCCATAATTTAGGGCAGAAAGAAAATGGGTTTGCCGGAGACCCCAGTAGAGCCTTTGGTTCTCGCGTTGTCAGGCAGGACCATCAACCATATGGATGAGTGTGTTTAAAGAGAAATTTAGGCCAAGTTCCTAAAACGTTAATAAAAAATAACCCTTGGGTTATTGCAGAGAGACAAACTATCTATGGATAGATATAAAGACTAGCAAAAGTTTCCAAGTGAAAAACATAGTTACCACGGGAACAGTCCCGTTCCTCACGTTCTTCGGGGCCCGTGTAGACGCTGTCCTGCACAGAGGGCTTGAGGATGCCTGGTGGAACAGGAGAGCCACGACCCTAGAATCCAGAGTGACTGGGTGGACTTCCTCTATGGGAAGTGGGGAGGACAGATGTCTGCCACCAACACCTCCACAACCTCTTCTCAGAGCCCCACCCCATTCAAAACTGTCAGCAAGTTTGATGGCAAGACTCCAAATAGATGTAGCTTCTTTTTTTTTTTTTTTTTTTTTTTAAATCACAGAACACTGGGAGCCCAGATCCAGTCTTTCATGGGCCATGTACACTCTCCCACCCCAGTCACACCAGCACCAGCACCCCCAAGTCTGGGATCTGAGCTGCGGAAAGCCTTCTGTGGGCGGCACTTCGGGCTGCCCCGGAAGGAAAGCCCCCCCTACAATCGTAGGAGATGGCATTGCTGGGGCTGTCCAGTGTCCTAGGAAAGGCTGATGTGGAAGCATCTGCCTGACTCCTAAGGCATGCGGAAAAGGCGGCTCCGCTTAAACAGCGGTTGGCAGAATAGCTAGGGAACTTGACTAGCCCCGTACTTCCTTTTTGAGTCTTCATATCACAGTTTTCCCTCCTGATGTAAAAGACGATCAGCCCCTTCTGCTCCAAGAAACGCTTCCATTTCCTGAGCGGTGGCTCGACGAGGCATCTGTATCCCTCCAGTGACACAGTTTGGCCACTGAGGAGAATGTGGTCCAGCCGCTAATGCAGGGAGGACAAAAGCCTCCTTCTACACTTGCCCAGAGCCTTTCTGGGATTCCCTTCAAACATCGTCCCAGGCCAAGGCTGGTCTGTCTGGGAGGGCGGTCACTCTGCTGGGTCTGGTACCACCATGGCCATGACCGCTACCAGACTTGCGTGCTCCGCTAGCTCATTTGGAATCATTTCTTAAATAGAGTAGAACTCCTTGGCAAGCATTGATCATTCCTTCCTGACTTCAGTGTGTCTGAGCAGGCACCCAGCCCCAGGAAATGCCACGGCTTCCTTTAGACAGAGTCCGAAGCAGGAGTCGGTCCTCTGGTCCCTACATTTCTTGCTTCTGAGCACATCACGGTCAGGCCCGTCAGGGGAGGAGCAGAGTGGAGCTTTGTAACTCACAACTGTCGGAGGAAAAACAAACCTTCACCTTTTCTATGTTTTGAGAAGTACCCCATTATTATCACTTCACTCTGGAGGTACAAATTAAAGGCTTTTCTATGCCTTAATGATACTGAAGTTTACGAATTTCTCTAAAGGTTATGATCATGGCTGATTATTAGAGACATTGCTGCCTTTAAACCCCAGGAAATAGAATAGAAGGACTTGTTTTTGCTACTTGTCCTTCAGTGCAGCACCTGAAATGGACCCTCAAAGCAAATTAACTCTTTAGGCCTCCTCATGGGGGAGAAAACACAAGCCATTGCCTTCCTCTCCTTTGACCTTGTAAAGTTCAAGCTCTTTTGGGGAAATGTTGAATAGTTAGCAGAGCAACAGACCAAATATGCTCCTATTGTTGACTTCTATTTCCTCCCGAGAAAAGGTGACCCTTTCAGCTGTCTCTCTCGACTGGGGGCAGCGGAGCCGAAGGGGCGCCAGTCATGTACGAAGCCAACATTTTCTGGTGTTGACTGTGTTTATTGCCTGGACTGCAGGGTAGAGGTATTAATAGAACAGGGTCCACTGCCCGTTTTTGAACAGCCCATGATCTAAGCATGGTTGTTACATTTTGAAATGGTTACATTTTGAAATATTGAGAGAAGAATATTATTTCGTGACATATGAAAATTACATCAAATATAAATTTCAGTGCCCATAAATAACGCTTTATTGGAACGCAGACCTACCCTTTCATTTATGGGCTGTCAATGAGTAGTTCCAATCTCATCAGTGAGAGACCATAATGTTCACATAGCCTTAAATATTGACTGGCCCTTTCCAGAAAGGGTTTGTGGAGCCTGGAATGTAACATATTCTCTCCTCTCCAGCTGCTGGCGAGAGACAGGGAAATAAGCAATTGAAATGGGAAATGGAAGGTGCCGGGAGACAAATACATGTGAGGCAGGTGTGAGGAGTTTGGTTAGACATCCTCACGGGGCAGCAGAATCTATGGGGAGGAAGCAATCTTGAGCTACACTTTAGTTTATTTGAGCTACGCTTTAAGGAAGAGCATGAAAGGGGCCAGAGAGAGGCAGCTGCCTGAGCCTGTCGACACATGAAAAAGTGTATTTTGGAGGACTCCTAGGGAATTGGGTGTGACAAGAGCAAAAGATGCTTGCTGGGGGAGTAGCAGAGGAAATGAGGTCTGATTGTCTAGAGGGATCCTGTGGGTGGGACATGGGTGTGGGACCCAACCCAGAAAGCTCAGAGAACCCCTGGAGGGTGGTCTGCTGCACATGACTGGGCAGCATGATGTTAAAGAGCTCTGGGGGTGGGGTGGGGGCGGGGTCGAAGGGGGTGGCGGGCTCAGAGGACATGCTAGGAAGGCAAGAAGATAATAAGCCAGGCAAGTCAGGCCAGCTGTCTATCTACATCGTTAATGTAGATAGCTGCTGGAATTAAAAGAGGTTGATCACAAGATAACAGCAATGAAATCAGTGGAGGCTGGGCGGAAATGGGGAGGTAAAGGAGAGGGGCCATCAGGTGTAATTCAAAGAGTCTGATTGGCAGATGGGAGGAAAAGATGATAAGTTCTGTTTGAACATTTTCTTTTTGCAGAAGTTCTGAAGAATCAAGTGGAAATGGCCAGGAAGTGGCTGGATATAGGAGTCTGGAGCACAGGGTAGAAATTTGAGCTGGAGATGGACATGTGGTAGTCGAAGCCTCGGTCTGCAGGGAAAAGTGGTCTCGGCAAGATGAACAGCAGTTTGAGGAACACAGAGACTCAAAGAACAGGCAGTGGGCATGACTAGGGGAGAAAAAAGTGGGTCAGACAAGGTGAAGAGGAAGGAAGGAACTTTGGGGAAGGGGAGCACCATGCCAGTAGTGCCAGGTGCCAGGAGAGTCTGTGAATGAAGCCAAAATGTACTCACTGTATTTGGCAGTATGGGTGTTGGATGACTAGACACAAAGGTTATGGTGACCGAGAGTGGCTGGGACAGGCAGAAGGGGGCATGGAATGTAGGTTCACAAATCTTGGCTGAACAAGGACATAGTCAAATAAGGGCAGAACCTGGAGTTGGGTGTGGCATTGAGAAAAGTTCCTGTTTTATTTGTTTTAATGGTAGAGCCAGGCAGGGACAAATGCTGAGAAGAAAGATCCAGGAGAAACCAGAGAAAGATTGAAGAATGAACAGCTTGTTGCCTATGTGAATGTGGAACTGGCACCCAGCACTCAGGGGAGGGGTCGACCTTGCTCAGGAGGGGCGTGGTGCCCCTGAGAAGGGCTAGAAGGCGGAGAGTGGGCACAGCGGGGCATGGGTGACTGTGCTGCTCGTGGAGGTTGAAGGGCTTCCTGGCAGAAGACCTCCCGTTCTCAGTCAAGTTGGCAGTAGGGTCTGAGGGGAACATTAAAAATGAAAATCAATGCGGGGGACTTTGGTCCCTGCCCTGGCAAGATAGAGCACCCCCTGGAGGCTGGAATGAGGGTGGCCCCGGTCTGCAAGGCCCCGTGGCTCTATTTTTCACCCACTGGGGACAAGGAGCGAGTGGAGAGAGGTGAACTTTGAGGCTGGGCTGAGATAGGGTTTGTGCAGAGTTGCAGAGAGCTGAGCAGCGCTGGCGGTCTTGACTTTCATCTCTAGGGCTGGGAGAGTGATTCCGGGGTGGCGGGGGGTGTTTTCTTGGCGCTGGGGAAGGAACCAAAGCCAGAAAGAAGTGGCCGATGGGGACGGAATGTGCTGTCCAGGGGCTCGGCCTTCAGGAGGTGGAGGAGGGCGCGCAGAGATTAAGAAAGTGGGTAAGAAGCCCGGGAGACATTGGCTGTTGGCACCTGGTGGGAGAGTCCCGAAGCTTGCAGCTGGAGCGGTTTCTGGAAGGGAAGGGCCCAGGCGGGAGTGAAGGGGGGCGCAGCAGAGGCCGAGGGTCCTATACCTCAGGTCAGGGTCGGATCATCCACAGCAGCCTGAAACACGAAGTCGTGTGTGTCAAGAGGGCCGAGGGGGGCCGGGAACCAGGGGACAGAGCACCGAGGATGGTTGAGAGCGGTCAAGGGGCCAGGAGGGGCTGCCTTCGTGGCTACCCTGGGTGCTCACGTGATCACACGTGTTTTGTGCAACTTTACCCCTTCTTTTGCGTGGCTTTACTGTTTTCTGGAAGAAGAGCTGTGGGAATTTAAATGCGTGAGGCTCCTGCACAGCCAAGCAAACTTTGAAGGATCCAAGTGTGTCCCTAGGCCTGTGGGAGACGCGGTTGGTATTGAGGCCACAGGCTCAGAACCAGAAGTTCTCCTGGGAGAAGATCAGAGTCGATTGTGTGGCAGAGGGAATCATGATGTGAAAAGGCAGCTCCCGAGCCTAAAATCCTGGAGATGGTTCTTCTGAACCTGCCTCTCTCTGGATCTCCTGGCTCCAGGCTATTCTGCAGCCAAGAACTTTATTCACCAAAGAGAATGTGAATATGATCCCTCCTCTGATGATGCGTCCGTGCGCAGTGCAGAGGCTGGGGGCCTGGGGCCAGATATGCAGGAACAAGGTTTTAAAGACCACACTGTGATAATGGCTCAGATTTTGTTTTCTAATCCGAGTACTATACAAAAGGATTTTCCTCAGATTTCCCGTTTCATCTTCATGACACTCTCCTGCCAGGTGTAAGTGCTATTGCTGTTCCTGTCTCAGAGATGAAAGCACTCCAGGCACCATTAAGGAGGACCCCCCCACCCCCACCCAAGGTCACACAGAGTGGAAGAGGGACTTGAGACTGGAATCCAGACCTTGTCCTCCAGAGCCTGTGTCAGAATATTTATGTGATTCAGTTAATTCAATTTATTATTTAGTAAATACCCCTTCATGTATGCTGAGCTTGAATGGTTCATTTGCAAGATGTTGTTTATTCAGGAAGTGAAACCACCATCAGTTGGTGTCTCAAACACCTGAGGCTAACAATGGGAATAAATACCTTTTTGAGGGAGGGGGGAGCTGAATTTAGATCAGAAATGGGGAAAAGAATTTCTTCCCAAACCCAAAGTAATGTAGCCATTTTGCAAAACCTTTATTCATGTATTCTAAATTATTAGAGCCATACAGAACATACAGAAATACTAGTAGAGAATGGGAAAGACTTAATACAGCATTCCAAGAGCAATCGCTTTCCACTGATCTGAGACAATTTCCAAATAAGAATTACATATGTAAAGAATCACATCTAAACCTTGAATTTTGTTGCTAGGTCACAGAATAGAGTATTAGGGAAAGCTGAGGTCTGAGCATTTTAATATTCAGGGTAAAAAATCCATTAATACTTTTGATTAAAAAAAACCTTACTGAGGTTGCGTGAATGAAATCAAAGAGTTAGAAATTTTATTTATGTTTAGGTGGTTGCTTCTGTTCGGAATTTTTACCCACTGCCTGTACAATTTAAAAGAAATGAAAAACAAAGCCAACAAAGATGAAGTAGCCCATTGCAGTCCTAAAGATAAACAGGGTCTGGATATTTTAGTTTAGATCTTTTTAAGTATTGCTCTAGTCCTGAAAACTAGAACAGCTAATACATATATGCTTTGCGCTAGAGATGAATAAAATCATGTTCTGTGAGTTTGTAGTAGACGGTTTGTCCATTGGAGAAGAAGGCAAATTAAATTAGCTGGGCTTCTACGTGCCACTAGGAAAAGCCCACTAACAGTCTCCTAAGAATTGTGTTTGCTTGGGGGCACCTGCATGGCTCAGTCCTTTCAGCATCTGTCTCTTGATCTCAGTTGGAGCCTACTTAAGAAAAACAAAAGATCTGTGTTCAGTCCATATACTAGAATGTGGGGGAAAGAAATGGAAATCTATCAAAGTAGATCCCCAATTCTAAAAACTTTAATTAATACATAAAATGGACATTGATAGGATTTTAACCCCATACTGCTATGCTGGGGTTTGCAGAGTTACTTCTATAAATTGTGAGGGTCACTGTAATCCTTCCCAGTGCTGCAGTGTACTCTTTAAGATAAAGACCAGAGGAGAACTTCCCATTCATCCCAGCTTTGGGTGTTACTGAAGAGATTGTGATTCTATCTCCTTCATGGTATAATATCTCCTGGACCAAGGAGACACTACTGTGGACTGACTTTGGCCAAGGATGGCTCTTGAGGTCTGAGACCTTGCAGAGTATAAAGCACACTGGACTAGGCATCAAAGGTCTGGCTCTGATCCTGGGCTCTAGCACTAACTGTGGACCCTTGGGCAAACCACATCACTTCTCTGGGCCTCAGAGTCCTCATGACCCAAAACAAAGGGATTAGATGAAATCATACCCAGTATTTTCTAATTTTGAAATTCAGTGACTACGTCTACTGCTGATTGCTGTGATAGATGACGTCACCCCTTTGCTGCAAGGTGTTTCATCTGCTCATGACTTGAAGAACGGACTTGAAGTTGTATTCAGCAGAAATTAAACTAGATCTAATCCATGCTCCCAGATATAGGAGGACTCTAGGATATCTTTGTCATCTCTAAGGGCAGTGGGCTTATTCCTTCATTTCTTTTATTGAAACAGTCATGTCCATAGGTGACTTTTTTTCACAGACACTTTTGGGTAGAAACTTAGATGATATAACAATTCTTTCCTGTGAATTCTCTTAATCCTTTAAAAAATGAACATATCATGTGTTTTGTAACATGTAACAAAATCTGCAGCTTTTGAGGAATGTTCTGTGACTGTGCCAGAGGTAGATTTGAGAGGCAGGGCTAGTCATTGAAAGATCAGGAATCTCCTATCTACTAAGAAAAGAAATAATTAAAATGATTGATTGACGGATTGGCTTCTTAGAACAGCAGATAGTCAAATGAATGGACAATCTCTTTTATGCTCCCTGTTTTGCATGAAATAGCAGAGAAGAATTCATATTGACCTCTTAGGCCTTAGGCCCGAGTGTAGTCATTTTGTGACTAGCTGGGTTCGTGGATGCGGGGAGACATTTGATGACTAGGGAACAACACCATGGAGGAATCAGCTATAGTTTACTGGGACTGAAAATAAGTCCTTGCAAAGGAATTGAGCTCTTCTAGCCCCTGCCAGGCCGTGTGTGTGTGTGTGTGTGTGTGTGTGTGTGTGTGTGTGTGTGTATGCATACATACATATGCTTATATATGTATGAAACATGGGCCTCGATTCCTAAGCCTTTTTCATCTCTAGTCTTGGAGTGCATGTCGCATGTCCCAGTGTCTTAGTTTGATATCTTAAGGTAGTACTTTACCATTTTAAAGAACAATACTTTAAATTTAATTTTGTGTTCATGACACCGTAATGACTAGACTTAAGTTGACCCTTGTCATCCCTTAAATCCCAGTGATGGCTACTCTTCTCTTTCTCATTCCTTCTCATTCAGTGAAGATTTTTGAGTTTCTGCTGTGTTTCAAACATTGAAGTAGGAGTTGGACTCCTGTCCTCAGGGAGCACATGGCTGATTGAGGTCATGGCATAGAAAAAAATTATTCCAGTACAGGTAATAAGGAAAATAGTGCAGGTATTTCCTTTGTGGTGAGGTAGAAGGTAGGAGAGAAGGATTAATTTTGAGTGGGCCAGAGAAGAAATTATGAGAGAATTTGGACCTTGAAGATGTTTAATAATAGTTCATCATGAAAATGTAGGAGAGTGGATCATTCCAGAGAAGTCTCTTTCTTACAGCTTTATCACAGGTTTGCTCAGAAGATAGAATTAGCAGAATTTAGTGCAAGAGGATTGAGGAGCCTAAGTGATTCCAAGGTTTTAGCCTAACTGACTTGGGGATGGTCAGTAACTGAAATAGGGATAGCAGGTCAAGAAACAATAAATAAATAAATAAACAACAACAACAAAAAAGAAACAAATCCAACCTTTGTCGAGACCTTTTGGAAAAGAGTGTGCTTCATTCCCTGACAGTTAGTAAACTATTATACTCCTTATTAAAATTTGGCTCTGCCATCTGTTCAATCGCCAGGCAGTGACATCATCAACACGGAAGATCTAGCACCTGTGTGCTCTTTGCATCCATCCTGGTAACTGGGCTTCTCTAAGCAGACAGGAGGAGAGGGGAGAGTGGCAGGGTCATAGGACAGACACCATCAGTTTTCTTTTGTGAACTCCGAGAGGAACAATCACTCAGGGTCTTCACTATTGTAATAATCTTTTCCCCATGTGTACTCTTGTGTACTCTACTTTGGGGCTGGGGTGGGTCAGATCATCAGTATTTGGAAATAGCCAGCCTCTAGTTGCAAGGGCTTTTGTGCTGTGGGAAGTTTGTGAATAATTCTTATTCTTATTACATTTCTTGCACAGAAGATTTTACCAATAGTTTGAGTGTTTAAGTCCCTGGGCTTTATGCTTTCATGATTAGCCTGACATTCTCAACTTAAATCTATGAATTAATATATTCTCAGAATGACATATATATATATAAAATTTATATTCAATAATGGAAAAATCAACTCATCTTTTTTAGTTGTAAGTGCATGTTATGTGGGCTATTTCTTAACATTATTTGTTCTGATATGGGCAACACCAGAAATACATTTTCACAAAAATCCCCATGTATAATCAGGACATTGTAGGTCCCAGAGACTTGACTTTTAAGATATCAGTTTATGATGGCCTTGTCTTGTGAATCTAGGGACTTCAGTGACGGTATATATCATCTTTCAGTCTTCATCTCTGTTAAGTTTTATATTTTTGCACTTTTGTTTTTTTCTTTAAGATGTGCATATAGTTCAGTTCAAAAAAAGCATTCAGTGTACAAAGAAAGAATAACTCATGATTATTTCTTCAAGGTTCATATTAACAAGATTCAACAATGGCGGAGTGACTTTTTTTTTTAAGATTTTATTTATTTGAAAGAGAGAACAAGTGGGGAAGGAGCAGAGAGATAAGCAGATTACCTGCTGAGCAGGGACCACCCCCCCCACCTCCCCACCAACTTGAGGCTTGATCCCAGGACCCTGAGATCATGACCTGAGCCTAAGATAGACACTTAACTAACTGAGCCACTCAGGTGCCCCATGGGGGAGTGACTTTTAAAGTGTTTATCTCTATAGTCACATCTAAGTCTCCATAACTGTTGAGCATTTAAATTTGGGGTAAGTTGGGAAAATGTGCCAGAAAGATTAATGCATTTTATGACACGCTAGCAAAGATCATGCAACAAAGGGTATCTTGGACCACAGTCTTAATTTAGTTAATACTCTTTGAACAACCATGCTCTGGTCTTTGAGTAATGGAAATTAAGGGGTCAAACATGGGTCTACTTTATGAGATTGACTCTAAACTGTTCTTAAGGGGGATTAAATGGGACCCAAAGTCCCTGTTCTGCTTCTGCTGCACACTGACTTCTCAGGATGACATCGGTTGTATTTTGTAGAGTATGTGTAAATTTCACTGTGTGAGGTGGGGAGAGAGGGAGACAGACCAAAAGAAATCTTGGCAATGGACAGTGGTGAAATTTAATCTAGAAATCTTGGAATTTTCACAGTCAAGAGCCTTTTCTGGCAAAATATCTGCTGTGTGTTGCAAATTCTTCAGCTCTCGCAAAGGTCGTTTTGATTGAACAGTACACAGGGCTTTAGCCTTTATCCATTTGTGGACCTTGCACTTCTTGGGAAAGCTCAGGGTGGATGCAGCTTCCCAGATGAGGCTCTCACCAACGTAGTGTTGCCCTCAACAACTTTCTTCTTGTGGGTAGGGAGAGGAGAAAGGGGCTATTTCATTGGGCCTCTTAGAGATATAACAGTGTCAGTGACACACAAGGATATTAAAAATGGCAGCTAACTATATAACTTTGCCCAAATCACAGTCTCCAAGGCTTAATTTACTCATATTTTAAATGAGGGTGTCGTAGATCTACATGTTCTGTCTTTGTCTGTTCAAGCCTTTATAGCAAAATACCACAGACTGGATGGCTGAAACAAAGGACATTTATTTTTTACAGTTGTGAAGGCTGGGAAGTCCATGGTCAGGATGTCAGCATGTTCAGTGTTCAGTCGTGTCTCTCATTTTGGTTTGAGGATGGTTGTCATTCTCATGTATCCTCACATGGCCTTTTCTTGGTGTCTCTTCCACTTTACAGAAAGGCATTAATCCTATCATGAAAGCCTCCCCCATGACTTAAAATAGCTCTAATAACTCTCCCAAAGGTCCCACCTCGAAATACCATCACATGAAGGATTAGGGCTTCAACAGTTATTAAATCTCTCCATGTCTCAATTTCCTCAACCATGAAATTGTTCAATCACGGTATCTATTTGTAGAGTCGATGTCAAGATTAAGTGAAAATCATGCAAATAAAGTGCTTAGTACAGTGCTTGGCACAAAACAGATCCTTGATAAAAATTTAAGTTTTGAAAAACAACCAAACTTATTTGAACAAAAGCTGAGACAGGTAACACAAGAAATGAAATTTTTTTGATCGGTAGTTTGGTTGTTAATATCAAGATTTGTTTTTGACTATAAATTTGGCAAGTCTCTGTTCATCATAACACATCATTTGTACTGAAATAGACACGAACAAGTGGTGTGTGTGTGCGCACACATGTATGAGCATATACCTTGATAGTCTATATGAACATGTACCTTGATAGTCTCCCCCATCATTTCTTTGGGTAATTCATTTTCTACTACCTTATAAGAATTTCAACCAACACACCACTTACAAATTTGGGAAATATTTTACCTATACGCGAATACTGTGCTTTTATTTCAGTGAAACCAGAAACATTTAAACTTGCTCTTTTTAAAGAAGATTATTCCCTAACAAAAGTGTTCCTTTTGCACATCAATAAAATGGTGCTCCAATTAAATGTTACTGGCAGGGAAATGATAACCACACATACACACACATAATTACTGAACTCTCAAAACCCCAAATTCCTATGAATCATACCTTGTTGACATCCATGCTATTAATAATGTAGCAAGTACCCTAAAATATTTAATATTTACATTTTACAGAAATTATCATTGCTTTTCCTTTCACGTCTGGTGGCTCAGATGAAAAATATACATCTAAGAATAAATCTAAGCCTATTCTTATATGACCTGAAATACAAGGTGACAAGTTCATTTAAAGCTTAATTTGAGGTGTTGCTCAGATAGTGAAGCTACTAGAGGAAGTGAGTTTCTCAGTTGTGAAACAAGAGGAGACAAGATCGTCAGTAAGGAAGTATGGCAGCATGATTTTTAATTGTTGGATTTTCAGCCTGTGAGCTAAAGTCAAATGAATCCTTACTCTTGAATTTCAGTGATGGGAGTAGCCATATGTTCTCATTACCTCAGTACAAAAGGCATTTGCTGTGATTCTAGAAGATTCAGAGAAGAAAGGGGGAAATGTACCTTCCAGAGGACAATGTTGGGGGTGGAGTGCATTCTCCTGTTTCAGGAAACTTTAAGCTCCTCAAGGGCAAGGAATAATTCTGAACGCTCATGGAGGAATAAAACAAAATCTAAGCATCATTCATAACTTAAAATGCAATTAAGAAGCAGCACGTGGAGCTGGAAATTCAAGAGGACTATGGCTTCATGAAAACTTCAAGTAACTCTCTCAGTTCTGTTCAAAATGTCCTATAAAGACCTGTGGCATTTATTTGTGCACATTGGGTACATTTATGTATTTAGAAAAGGGCTACCAGGAATGCATTCCCAGAAAGTGACTGTAAGCTCTAGTAAGTGATCTGATTTCTGGCCTCTTAAAGGAAATCGATAAAAGCAGAATAGGGTCCTGTGAAATGAGTGGTTTCCTGGGGTGAAGCCATCCCCCAGAATGAACCTGTTGCAAGCTGTAATGGTTTTGTGATTAGTGTGAATTAATGTTTCTCACCACATAGATTCACTATTGACTTTTTAGTTAATAATAATGTCTTGTGTTTATAGAGCCACCATCTCGAGGAACTTTGAGTGCTTTATAATTGATGAATTTCAATTTATATTCATACTATCCTGCTGAAAGTATAGATTAGATACTCTGATTGTGTTTTAATGAGGAAAAATAGAGCCAGAAACATTAAATCATAGCCACAGAGATTTCAGAAGGCTAATGATAGAATCATCAATTAATAATCTGGTAGTCTTTCTTTTAACTCTGGCCGTTTCCCAAAAAATGTCTGATCAGTTGTGTCAGTCATTCCTTAGGAAACGAAGCTGACCAAAACACAATTTTTGCAATTGGTATGATTAACAGAAGTTTCCATTCCTTCTCATTATTTTGGTGATATTCTGGAATTATCTATTTTTATTTATTGGACCACATGCATGTTTTAGTGGCCTATGTTCACATCCTTGAAATACTTTAAAGCCACGTGTTTCAGAAGTTTATCTCATGGGAAGGGAGCAATATAAAACTTAAATTCTGGTATTAGACAGTTGTGATTTAAAAACAAAAACAAAAACTGGGTATCTCCATCACCTACCTGTCATTGTTTCAGCTGACAAAAAAATGAAGTAATCCTCTCAAAAAAATCCATGTTCAAAACCCTTACTTATTGTACCTATGGGAAGATAACTATCATCCTTTCAATCACCCATTTATGCTGCCTTAAAAATGTGAGACTCTGATTCTTCCTGTTTCTTGCATTACTATTTCTATCATTTTTTAAAATCTGGCATGTGTATTACTTTGTCCCTCTAGATTTTCCTTACTGTTTCCACTCTGCTCTCCACATGCAATGTGGTAACCTCCCTATTTGTTGCCACTACTTTAGTTGTCTATCCCTCAATACATCTTAGGTAAATTTTCCTAATAAATTCTCTGAATTTTTTAACATATGAATTATTCGGGCAGAAAAAAGTACACAGAATATGTTGAGCAACCACATCTCCACCCCCAAAATTTAAAAAAAAAAAATGTGACATTAGAGATACAGTCAGAAGGCCTATTTGAAGCCTCTCCTGGACCTTGTTTCTTTTCTTAGCTCCCCATCATGTCTTTCATGGTTATTATTTTTATGCATGTTTTTATACTTTTTACATAGATTCACTATTGGCTTTTTAATTAATAATGATTTACTAACCCCATCATTTCTTTCTGAAACTTTCAGTTTTTTTTTTTAATGTGACTTTGAGATTTCTGCTCAAAATCTTAAGATTTCTCCATCTTCGTGCATGTGACCTTGTTCCCTTTACTTGTGTGGCTGTGATCCAGTGAGCCACATAATACAGTTGATCCATTCTTCTTAGAATGCACTTTGAGATTGTTTGGAATTTTCCCCCTCAAATGCAAACAATTATGGAATAAGCAATTTTTAAAAGATTTATTTATTTGAGAGAGAGAGAGAGAAGGGGGTAGGGGCAGACGGAGAGGGCAAGAGAGAATCTCAAGCGGATCCACTCCCACCCTCCCCCGCCACCCACCGCCCCAAGCACAGAGCCTGATGCAGGGCTCAATCTCACGACCCTAAGATCAGGGCTTGAGCTGAAACCAAGAGTCAGACACTTAACCGACTGAGCCACCCAGGCGCCCCTACATAGTAAACATTTTTAGCGCACTTCCTTGTTCTCATTTGTGAGCGTTTCTCTAGGTTCTGTACTCTAAGATCTAAATACTGGGAGGTAAATCTGCTCACTTTCAATTAAACAGTGCCTGTAGCCACCTGACGTGCTGTATTTTTTTTTTTTTTAAGAGTTTATTTATTTGATAGAGATCACAAGCAGGCAGAGAGGCAGGCAGAGGGAGAGAGGGAAGCAGGCCCCCCGCTGAACAGAGAGCCTGACGTGGGGCTCAATCCCAGGATCCTGAGATCATGACCCTGAGATCATGACCTGAGCCGAAGGCAGAGGCTTAACCCACTGAGCCACTGAGGCGCTCCTGTCGTGCCGTATTTACATGCCATCTTCCATCTAAGAAAAGACGCTTACTGATCTCTCTACAGACTTTCAGTGAATTTGAGCCTCATAAAGTAGAGTTCCTTCTCGCTTCTCAAATGAAGGGACCTCCCCAAAGAATTTCTTTTTGTGAGGGGTCACCAATTCAAAAGCTCTTGGACCAGGCTGAATGTAACTGTGAAAAATGCTGGGTGTGGCGGCATCTAGGCAGGATGGTAGAGATGGAGCCTGGTGTCCCAGTTACAGGCTGCCTGTTTACGATCCCTTACCTTGTTTATTTTCTTGAGAGTCTGTCTCAGAAATGTGTAATCATCCCGAACAAAGAGCAAGGACTCTAGAACGAGCCTGCCTGGGTTTGAAACCCCTCTCCACGGCTACTCGTTGTTTGCTCTGGAGCTCCTTCCTTGTTTGTAAAATGGGGGATGGGCTCATGGTGAAAACTCAGTGAAGTGTAATATATCGGAAACTCTCGAGTAGGTGCTACATACATTTTTGTTGAATTACTGAAGAAAGTAAAAATAAGAAGAATGTGTATCATACCTCCTGTGTGTCAGACATTGTTTTAGGAACTAGGAAGATGGTAATGACTTGAATATGTATTTCTTTCCTAAATTACCAGTTGAGACCAAAGTCCCCAGTATGTTGCTTGGTCCACAGAGGGCAGTCAGAGATGATGAATGAATCAATAAACCTAATGATTCTCTTATGGCAATGTACGTGCCCAAGGTATGTTCTCAGCCGTAATGGGGGCAAGTTAATTATATTCATGAGACCTTTGCTCTGTGCTTTTTAGTGTCCTTATTCTTTGGAGACTGATTATTCCTGTGTAATATGGAAAGTAGCTTACCATTAGCCATAATATTTGAGAAGTCAGGATACCATGTTTTTTGACGATGACGAGTAACAGAGAATTGACTATTTTTTTTCAATCCCTTACCTGTATATAAAGTAAGATTCTTAACTTTTTTGATCATGATGGGCCTTTTTTATTTTTCCATGAATTGTAGGTCTCATTGTCCATGAAGGAGCTGCAGTTTACAGAGTATTTAAGCGCTGGCGAGCTGTTAACTTACACTGGGATGTATTAAATTACGATAAAGCCACAGACATCGAAGAAAGTAGCCGGGGAGAGTCTTCCACAAGCAGGACTTTATGGCTGCCATTGACGGCTCTGCGGAACAGGAACTTGGTCCACCCAACGCAGTTAACCTCCCCGAGGTTCCAGTGTGGCTATGTGTTGCTGCATCTGTTCAATCGGATGAGGCCCCATGAAGATTTGTCAGAGGATAATAGCTCAGGGGAGGTTGTGATGAGAGTGACTTCTGTGTGACACAAGTGTAAGGCGGCGTGGCGCAGACCACCCTACACATTTTGGAATGTAATTGCAATGAATGGCAAAACCATAGCACTTCTAAAAACACACATCTATGAACTTTTTAAAATTTATGCTTTTTATATGAACATTTGAATTGCAAATACATTTTTCTGAAAAAAAAAAGAGTTCTCTGGTTCTTTGTTTTCTGACTTATCACATCTTTTATAAGTTGGTACTTGAAATCATTTTACGTATAATTTAACTCTACTTGGTTAAAAGAATGATGAAAGTTATCCTTAAGGCTGAAACTATTTTTTCTTGCTTGTTTTAAATATATTTTTGTCAAACTTTTTGCTCCATGTGTAGTTTTTCAGGCATGCTACTAGCGGGAAAGAGTTTGGAACTCTGCGGGCAGGTGCCAAAGTGCCAACTGGCTATGCGACGCTGTGTACTGGCCCTTTGTGTGCCTCGTGCTTATTGGCAAATGTGAGCGGGACTTTTTTGCTGGGTCAAAATAATCTGTCACCAGGAATGCAAGTTCTAGGAATGTTGGCCTGTTTTCTAGCTTCTGAAACAGCACAGAGAGCTTATAAAAAGTTAAAGATGAGTGGAAAAAAAATAGTTTTACTCCAGTATGTATGACATACTGTGTTACATACAAGGAGGCAGGCACTCTGGATACTCCTAGCCCTAAAACCCACCAACACATTGCGTCATTGCTCATGCATAATAATAACACTGCCTCACATTTGCATAACCTCTTACAGACCGATCATAGTCACTTGGGTTAATTATTAGTGTCTTGATTTCTGTGAGCCCTATCTTAATTAGATTTTCTTTTTGTAAAAGCTTATATACCTACTTAATCATTTAAACACTGATTCTATTACTTGGTTTAATGAAGTCCCTGGAAATATATTCACCAGCGAGAAATGTTTCTCTTTCGCTAGATAAGTATTTTTAAATGAAAAGAGGAAAAGAAAAATGAGGCTATTGATTCCCCAGGAACAGTTTGCTAACTAGTGGCACCTGGAGATTTTCCACCTTTTAATCCTCCTAATGGAGGGAAATGGCACAGTTTAATGAGCAATGACAGGATAAATGAAGAGGCAGGCAGTCATGCTTTCCTTAGAAACAGGAGTTGAACACGTAAGTCATTTGAAGTAATTGATGATTAGATTTTAAAGCATATGAAATAAAATGCTTTACATTCTATTTTCAAAAAATGACCTCTGAACGATTAATGATAGAACAGTTAATGTGACTAGGTAACACTGTGATTCCAACATAACAAATCCCACCAGTACTTGAAATAATATTTTCCCAGTTAAACTGTCACAAAGGAGTTAAGGATGTGATCATTTTGCAGAAATGGGAAGGAATCCAGAAGTCACAGAAGAAAGAAAACAACTACTGTTTAGGGGCAGATGTAGGAAGAAAGAGTGTTACACATGCTCATTCTTTATGTTGTTTGTGTGTGGTTTTTTTTTTTTTTAAGATTTATTTATTTTAAAGACAGAATGCATGAGTGGGGGAGGGGCAGAAGGAAAGAATCTTCAAGCAGACTCCCCACTGGTCTTGTGAGGAACACAACAGAGCCCAACACGGGGCTCTATCCCACGATCCATGATCATGACCTGAGTGGAAACCAAGAGCCAGACGCTTAACCTACTGAGCCACCCAGGCACCCCTCTATGTCATTTGTTTTAACCAATATTAATGAGCACAATCCTGGGTGAGGCACTGGGTATAAATTTGGTCCCTGTCTCTCAGAATGTGGCCACCTGCGATCAGAGCAGATCATGGAATCGAGACACCAGGAATGCTAATCTGTTTTCAAAGAAGCAATCCATTATTTGGACCCCACAAGTGTTCCTGTTTGTCCTGGACTATTCAATCACCAAGAGGAGTCTTCAACAACACCATGTTTAATGGAGAATCATTGTAGGCACTGTTCAGAGCCTCTCATTAAAAATACTAGACAAGGGGACTTAGACACAGACTAGACGATCACTGCTCTGTATTTAGCAAGTCTGCCCTCCTAATTAGCATACACTTTTGTATTCACATCAACTCACTAGAAACAAAAAGTGGTAATGGATGAGAAACCCCTCACTGTAGCATCAGGTGGGTGCAGGAAGTGGAGAGGTCACTTTGAGAGTACAGAGTGGGTTTGTCAAGCTGGAAGGAGTATGCGCCCCTAGGCTCTCCTGCTTTCCAGCACCTTGCCCTTTGGATATACATTTTGTCTACACCTGCCATTTCCCCTCTTCACCTTCACAAACCCCACCTCCTAACATACCCACACATAGTCACGTGTCCACATGTGACCGAGTCAAGGTTCAAATAGGATCTGGTAGAACTACCACTCAATGAAATGTACCATCAGTGAAATTATTACATAGAAACTCAAAAGAAGCACTCCAGATGGGGAGGGGACATGCATTTAAAGAACTGAATTCACTGCTTAACAATTAAAATTTTAATACACAATATGAGTTATATAAACAACTTTCAGCTATAAATGCTGTAATTCAAGCTTGGGCAGCCTTAAATATCAAAAATATTTATGCTAAGGAAATAGTTGGAAATATTTTCATTATTTTAAAAATATTTTCCAATATTGTAAAAACGTAGACCTATAGGCCCTCTGTCTCTTTTCAATCACTCATTTGAGGGACAAACATTTACAGAGTACTTCCTGTGTGCCAGAGGCTGTGAGCAGTGGGCCACAGGATAACTCAGGTTCGCAGGGAGACTGTGGGGCCATGCTACACTGCAGCATATATGTTGGGATAGAGGTGAGCAAAGGGCAGTGGCAGGCCAGAGAAGCAGATTTCCCTGGGGTAGCTGGGGAAGGCATCACAGAGGAGCTGGCATTACTTGGGTGTTGAAGCATGAGTAGAAGTTTGCCAATGGAACAAATGGAGAAGAACATTCTGGGAATAGCTCCTTGTGGGTAGAAGATAGGCTTGTTTCAGTAATGATGAGAGATTTCACGTTGCAGAGCAGAGGATACATGTGAAGACATGATACATTTCTACGGGATTGACTAGGTAGCTGGGACTAAACTCCACAGAGAACCATGCAACTGGTAAGACTGGCAAAGTCATTTTTGGGAGAATAAATGTCCTTTAGGCCCGTACCTAAGGGCAGCACTCACTTCTCAAGATGGGACTAAAATATAATGGATTGTGGTCATACTCTCAAAAGAGTTTGGAGAAATTCTACGAAATGAAATAGTAGGCAGCGATCATACAGAAATCTACTGCTATAAATTAGATAATGCAATAGAAATATGGGGGCATGGAATGGGCTTTCCTCCCTCTCCCAGAAGAGAGCAAAATGCATAATTCTGAAGAGGAAAGCACATTGTAAATCTTGTGAGGTAGAAGACAGCATCTCCATTACTGAAAATACTCCTGAACACTTCCCAGGATAAAGATTATCATCCGATTGCTCTTAAACATGATTAATTATTTTTTTATTCTATATGTCTCATTAACTAAATAGATGCCAAAACTAAGCAAGCTCTCTCTGTTGCTTCTGTTTTGGACTGGGACTGCTATTCTTCTTTTTGTTTTTTCCCCACACTGTTAGCATAGCCTAATATTTTTGATGATGTGCTAATCAACCCTCCCTTATCGATGGAGTGAAATAACATCTAGCAAAGAATGCATCTTTGCTAATCCAGAATTAGATCAGATCAGCCATCATCCAACAACTGATGTCTCATTTTATGAGACTGAGCGCTACCTACTGTGCTAACGAGGCACCTTGATGTCTCATTTTAAACAGAGATCATAATTTGTATTTTTCTTTATAGCTTATTTTGTTTTTGACTTGTACATTTTAATGACAGTGGTTACCAATATCTGATCCATAAAATTTTTCTTTCCAAGTTCATCCTTTATCCAAATTCAGTGGCAAAGTTTTTTTTTATTTTCAATTTGTATTTGTATAAATGACCTAACATAAACATAATTTGATACTCAGTATATTAAGAAATAATTAGTTTAAAACCTTAAGATGATACTTGAGGCATTAGTTCAGTCCCAGTTAATCACTTCAGAAAAAAATGTTCCCATCGCGTGTGTGTGTGATACAGAATTGCAGCAGGTGTCATAATTTATAGCAAAGCTCAAAGTTCCAGGCCCCAGTGGAACGTAGATATTAATTCATTATCTCGTAAAGATGCCATTTTACACACAGTGGATTTATCTAGTAAATTAGTCAAAGACTTCAAAGTTATTTTAAGGGATGTTCCCCTTAGGAAGTAGAGACGCTGGGAGCCAGTGGGAGAATGAAAGTTATGCATGATTTCCTGTAAAATTTTGGTGATTTTTTTTTTAAACCATCACGAACTATACCCCAAAGCATTTTTACTGATTTTCCAAAACAAGTTAGTGGTCACTTAATTTTCTTGTAACTTTTTCGAGTTTCTGAGAAGATTTTCTATATGCAACATGGCCTTTCAGGGGAAAATTATCTTTTTCTAGGGCTGCAAGTAGAAAAAAGAGGTTTGCTCCAAGATGCATAGGGAAGGGAGCCTAATGTTTGTAGGTAGATCATGGTGACCTGGGTGATTTCAAACCCTGCCCTATGGAGCTATGAGGCAGGAATCTTTAACTGAACTGCTGAACCACGGAAGGGGCATCAGCTGTGGGCGAGTAGAACCATGGGGAGAAAGTCTGTATATGAGGTACTTCTAGATCCTCATCACAGCTGTACAAGGGCTTTGGGAACACAGGACATCTGCCCAGAAGCTGCTCTGATGACAAGAACTATGTGGATGGAAGCTGGAAATTCTCTACAGGGCACTCTTTCCATGATACTCTTGGAACTGTCAAGATTTAATAAGAAGGAAGAGCCAAAGCATAGATTCAGAGACCAGGAGAAGAAAAAGTAATTCCATTTAACTATGCCCTTCACCATGTGATTGGTTTTGTTAGCTGCAGTCCTCAAGAAACTTACTTCTCTTCCTCCCCTTCGTTATTCATTATTCTTGGTTTAAGACAACAAAAGGGCATGATCACCCTTATGCCATTGTTTAAAGTCCTGTGACCCAGACACGCAATGAGGTCCCTGGTTGCTCCAGTTGGGTATATCAAGAAGCACCAGCTCCCCAGATGGGCTGTGGAGGCTGCCACCCATAATGAGATAAGGAAGAATTCAGAAGAGGCAGTCATAATGGAGGGACAAGAAAAGGTGTGGCACAGTGGCAGCAAACCCAAGGGGGTGCTTGAGAGGTGATAATGAAGGAAGGCTGCCTGGGAACAGGGGATAAGAGGTTGATTTCACAAAGTTTATGATCTTGGGGAGGATGATGTCAAGTAAACTGGCAGTTCAATGAAGTGGTTTAAGCACTTTGATGCCATTAAAAGACTGCATAGAAAGGAACAAATGACCCAAACTGAGTGTTCAGAGAGAGTTTCCTAAAGAAGATAACCAAGATGGTGGCAGAGGTTTCTCCCAACTTTGCTCTCCTTACAAGTAGAAAAACTAACAACTATTGAAGAACAAGACACCTCTGAGAGAATCCTAGAATATGGGGTGAGGCTGAAGCACCCCCTCGGCCCCACACAGACCAAGATAGACTGCTTTGGCCAGCATGCTGGTCTCTTGCTTAGAATTCTACCGGAGTTAAACATGAAATTAGGGGCAAATATGTGTAACAGGATTGAATCTTTCAATGCATAGACATTTATTTAGGATTTCATTGATTTATCTCAATCTCATCTTACAGTTTAAAGGTTGGAGTTCCTTTATTTCTCTTGTTAAAGTTATTCTAAGTATTTCATATTTTTATGTTTTTGTGAATGGTGTTTTATTTTATCTGTCTATTGCTAGTAGGTGGAAATATATTGATCTTTCTATGTAGACCTTGTATCCTGAGACCTCACTAAATTCTCTCATTATTCTCCAAGGTTTTTGTTGTTGTTATTGTCCTGGTGTTCTCTATATATACAGTCAGGTCCATATCTGTCAATTATGACTATATTTTTCCTTCATTCTTTGAAATTTGGGTTTCATTTTTTCTTCTTTGTCTAGCTTCTTAAGGTGTGGGTTTAGATCAATGGAATTAAAAGCTTTCTTCTTGTCTAATATAAGCCCATGAAACTACGAATTTCCCTCTACGTGTTGTTTTAATTGCATTCTGTACATCTTTACTACTGTTTTCCCTATCATCATGTTTAAAATACTTCATAATTTCCCTAGTGCTTTCTTCTTTGATCCATAAATTATTTAGAATGATGTGTTTAACTTAAAAATATCTGTAAATATCCTAGATATCTTTTCATTCTTAATTTATAATATTTATAATTTAACTCACTGAGGTCAAGAAAATACTTTGTATAATTTAAATCCACTGAAATTTATTGAGATGCTTTTATGGTCAAGTATATGGTCTTTCTTAAGAGTATCACAGATCTACTGCTTTATAACAA
The DNA here is from genome assembly GCF_010015895.1 of Lontra canadensis. NCBI lineage: Eukaryota > Metazoa > Chordata > Mammalia > Carnivora > Mustelidae > Lontra > Lontra canadensis. Next base: position 12,607,025 of record NW_022631016.1, on the reverse strand, counting down.
GCTACCCCAAAAAACAAGCCACCTCAAAACTTAGTGGTATAAAAACAGTATTTTATTATTTCATGATTCTGTTGGTTGGCTGGGTGAGCCTTATGCTAATTTCTTTTGATCTCACTCTGAGACTGCATTCAATTGGAGGGTTCGCTAGGGCTGGGCACAGTTGGGTCACTGGTGGGGCTGGGCTTCTCTTTCAACCTCAGAGGTTAGCCATGGCTCCCTTGTAGCAGCATTGCAAAAGGGTGGGGACAAAGGGTCAAAGCCTCTGAGGCCTTGACTCATAAGTAGTGTAATATCAGTTACATTACTTACTGCCATACTTCATTGGTCAAAGCAGATCGTAAGACTGGCTCAGATTTAAAAAGTGGGAAAATGAATTCTACCTTTTAATGAGAGGAGGGACAATTCATTTGTGGTTGCATTTAGTGTATTGCATTTCATGAAGTTTCCATGAACTCTTGAAAAAATACATGATCTTACAATTGCTGGGCATGATATCCTATAGATTTCCATTTTGACAAACTGGTCAATAGTGTTCAAATCTATATCCTTACATATTTTTCAAAAATTTACATGTTATTATCAATTACTTCCTTATGATTGTGGATTTCTCTATTTCTCTGCTTAGCTTGTAAGTTTTTGTTTCATGTGTTTTAAAGCTCTGCTTTTAAGTATATATATATATATGTTATATATATATATATACATATGTATATATATATATATATATATTATATATATAAGTTTATTGCGTCTTGACCTTTTTCTTCAACATGAAATGTTCTTTATCTCTGGTATGGGAGTTAACCTGGTCAATATTAATTTTGCCATACCAGTTTTCTTATAGTTTTTTATTTACAATGGTACACATTTTCTCCTCTATTTATTTATTTATTTATTTATTGGAGAGGTAGAGAGAGAGAGAAAGTAAAGAGAACATGAGTGGGGATGGGGGCAGAGGCAAAGGGAGAGAAGCAGACTCCCTGCTGAGCACAGGGTCTGACATGGGGCTTGATATCAGCACCCTGAGATCATGGCCTGAACCTAAACCAAGAGTCAGACACTTAACTGACTGAGCCACCTAGGTGCCCCTCCTCCTTTTACTTTTTTTTTTTAGATTTGATTTATTTATTTATTTATTTATTTATTTATTTATTCGACAGAGAGAGATCACCAGTAGGCAGAGAGGCAGGCAGAAAGAGAGAGGAGGAAGCAGGCTCCCCACCAAGGAGAGAGCCCGATGCGGGGCTCGATCCCAGGACCCTGGGATCATGACCTGAGCTGAAGGCAGATGTTTTAACCCTCTGAGCCACCCAGGCGCCCCCTCCTTTTACTTTTAAATTATTTGTGTTTTGAGGCACCTGGGTGGCTCAGTCGTTAAGCATCTATCTTCGGCTCAGGTCATGATCCCAGGGTGCTGGGATTGAGCCCACATCGGGCTCTCTGTTCAATAGAGAGCCTGCTTCTCCTTCTCCCTCTGCCCCTTGCCCTGCTTGTGCTTTCTCTCTGTTTGTCAAATAAAAAATAAAATCTTTAAAAATAAATTATTTGTGTATCTATACTTAAATTTCATCTCTTGAAAACAGGATATAGCTGAAAAAGTCTATGTTTATCTCCTTTGCCATATAAAGCAACACAGTCCCCTGTTTCAAGGACTCAAATTTGGACACATTTGGAGGACCATTCTTTCCTTTCCTGTATCTCTCACCTCCCATCACTTCCAGGACCAAGTATAATTCTCCTTTGGAAAAGTTATAATTAAAAAAAATAATAATAATGGAAGAAAAAAATTAAAATAAAACAAAAAACTGTTCACAGCAGGAAAAGGTGGCAAACATAACCTTGGGAATGAGGGAATAAGAATCATTCTCTTATATTTTAGCTTTCTATGGACATATGGCAGAGAACAATTAACTAATAGTTAATAATTAATAAATTACCTCTCTATGGTTTATTTTTTTCCTGGAATTCATGAAACTCTCTCAAAATCTCTGAAGAGGAAAGTACCTTTTAGAACATCAATTTATAGGGGCACCTGGGTGGCTTAGTCAGTTAAGCCTCTGACTCCTGGTTTTGGCTCAGGGACTGAACACTGCATTGGTCTCTGTGGTCAGTGAGGAGTCTGCTTGAGATTCTTTACCCTCCCTTTCCCTCTCCCCCTCTGCCCTTTATTCTCTCTCTCTCTCTCTCTAAAGTCAATGAATAAATAAAATCTTTTAAAAGAAAATAAATAAAACATCAATTTATATAATTCTTTGTTGACATCTATGCCCAAAGCACCAATCATGAATTTAGGCAAAGACAGCTTTTCTGAAGTGGTTGGACATCTTAAATGTCAGAAGACTATTCAGGAAGAGAGTGTGACATTTATTTCTCACAGATTTAATCTTTGCTGTTTGCCTCAGACCGGATAGCCTTACAGGAAACAGAATTCAGAGAGCACGTTTGAATTATAGACTTGGGAATTATGCCTGAGCAAGTTCTCTTCCATTAGAAATCTTTACCTAGCCATGTTTATGAAGAATTTGCATTAACACCTTTCCAAATAAAAGCCAAATAAATTTATTGACAGAACTTTGGGCTGAAAATGTTCTTTTATTTCTTTTCCCCACTTTTACTTAAAATACCCTGGGGTATAACTTACTTTGGTCTTTTTTTCTGAGGCTTGTAGAATGAAGTTTCATCAAAAAGGCAGGCAAACTATTTTTTTATAAGACTTTATGACTCGAGTCCTTTGTATTTGGACTAAAATGGTATTAAAAACCCTAGCTCCAATGAATTAAAGCAACTATGTCCATGGGGAGTGATTTTTCTGGACGTAGTGGAGAATGCACCTTGAAATGGCTCTCAGACAGAGTAGGAGGGTTTATGTCTATGACATAAACACGTTTAGAAGGTCTGGGAAGTGACCGTGCACCATTGCCATTACTAGGGCTGTGGGGGGGGTGGCATCCTGGAAGGCTGTTCTACAGAGGCTACTCTGAAGAAATAGGCCCAGTAGTCCTATTTAAATAAATATCCTAAATGCTTAAGTGCTACATTTTACATCCTTAGCTCCAGTCATTTCCTTGCTACTTGGTTGTCATTACCAGAAGAGTATGTGTACTTGGGGAGGGAGGTGGGCATGGGTTTGGGGGAGATGAGAACCATTTGTCAGTGTCAGTGGAAAATTCACCATAAGGACAAGAGGTTGGGACAGTCAGTGCTCAGGGTTTCATTCCCAGGTGTCTGGTGCTTGTTTGTGTCACCACTGATGGAGCCCAATCTAATTCTCACCCGCCATGCCTGCTCTTGGAGTCACTTAGAATCAATTTTAGCCATGCTCAAAGATGTGTGGGAGTCTGGCTCCTGTCCCAGCTTTATGACCTCACTCAGGGCTGACAGTCTTAAACCCCAGCAGCACCCAAGACTAGAAAGGTAAAATTTGCCTTTGGGACAAGGTTATTTTTATCTGGTAAATATTTATTGATCCTAAATCATGAGCCAGACATGGTGAAAGACGAAAGATGGGGAGGAGAGGGTTTGGAGGTGGAGTTAGTCCTGTCCTTAGAGCTGCGAAGAGGCGCTTCTGTCATGTGTCCCTCACTAACAGTCCCCTCTAGCTGCACCCCTCCGCATGGCACAAGGAGACTCAGCCAAGGGTACATGTCCACCCAGAGTCCAGCCAGAGCCCGCTTCTCAATTTAGAATCCACTCTAAGCGCTAACATCTCCAGAAGTTTCTACCCGAATTGTACGTATCTACTACCTGAGCTCACCTAGACCTCTTTCCTGGGTGTATTCTTCTAGGGCTGACTGTCCTCCCGCAGGACCATCCCTAGGATCTGGGCCTGGCCAAGAGGTGGCTGAGAGGGCAGGAGGATGTGTGAATGAAGCTGGGGTGTATGAGCTGGAGGTCACACACCTGTGACCAAAGCCCTTGTGGTAAGGAGAGAATCCAGGGATAAAAAGAAAAGGGGTATAGCCATGGCATCCACGAACTCAACAGAAACTTAGATTTCAGGTTAAGAGGATAAAACTTATTTGAGAGTTTTTAACTTCATTTTTAACTTTTAAAGATTAGACCTCTGGTATTTGTACTCCTGCCTTGAACCCTGTAAATATTAAGAGCTTGTCTACAAGCATGGAGTTAAGAAATCAAAGCAAATTATTATGAATCATCAACTGCTATATGGTTTAGTAAGGACTTTTACCTTTTTGCGGGGGGATATAGTAATATAATTCTGAATTCAGACTGCTGGGTTCAAAGCTTGGCTTTAGCTCTTAATCATGGAAGAGTTACACATGACGTTTACTGAGCAGACCCACTAGTTGATCTATGTCCTCCATTCCCTCTGTAAAACATACTAACGATACCCAAAACACTCATTGGAGTGATCTACTGCGGCACAGCAAACTACTTAATCTGACCGGCTTCCAATAATGGTCTTTTATGTCGTTCACTAATCTGTAATTGGGAAGTGCTCGGCAGAGAGGGCTCCTCTCTCCACACATGGTGTAAGGTAGAAGAGGGGCTCATCTGGGCCTGCGGGATCTGCCTTCAGTAGAGCTCATTCACATGGCTGGCAAGCTGGTGCTGGCATCAGCTGGGGGTTCACTCAGGGTCTCGGCTCCTTCCCATGTTGTATCTCTGCAGGGTGCAGAACAAGGTAGATGTGCGTGCCATTTTTAGGAGTTACGTTTGGAAGTCACAAAGCCTCATTTTTGACATACTCTGCCAAGGAAGTTACCGATTCTTCTCTGGGTTCATGGGGAGGGGCCATAGATTCTACAGGAGCAACCAAAGTGGTACATCTAGTTGCCACCATATTGGAAATAGAATCCTGTTTTTTCTGCTTTTACCAGATGAGTTTCTAAGAATTAGTTCTTACATCTCTCTCTTTTTAAAAGATTTTATTTATTTATTTGAGAGAGAGAGATCACAAGTAGGCAGAGAGGCAGGCAGAGAGAGGAGGAAGCAGGTTCCCCACTGAGCAGGGAGCCCGATGCTGGTCTCGATCCCAGGACCCTGGGATCATGACCTGAGCCAAAGGTAGAGGCTTTAACCCACTGAGCCACCCAGGAGCCCCAGTTCTTATATTTCTTGATACCAATATCATCACATAATTTAAACAAATGTAACTAATGATGAAATGGAGTATGAAAAAAGATGGGTGCCTTTTTTCTCTTGGTGAACATTAGGCTGAATGCTTTGGAAGGACCACACAAGAGTGAGCCATGCAAGTTGGATGTTGGAAAAATATCTGTAGATTATAGAAAGCAGAAAAGAAATCGAGAAAGATTCTGTGTCAGATTATTTCACATGTCTCTAGGTTTATTTTGCATCAGAGAAACTGAAACCAGAAATTGTTAAGCATATATTATATGTGTGGTTTCTGCCAGAAAAACAGCCCTGAATTCCATTAGCAACTTCTACCAAAAGAAAAGCCTTTGTCAGATTGACGTACATTACGCATTTAAAAAAAAATAGAATGTTTAAGGTAGGCACGTACCTGTTTTTAACAATTCCTTGTTTCAATTTTCAGTTAACTGATTAATTCCTGAGACTTACTGAATTCAGTATGAAGCTGCAGTTGACTTGACCCCTGTTTGCCTCAACTTACTCATCTACAAAATGGGTGTCATCATCATGATATTTATTTCATAGTGTTTTTTTTTAAGATTTATTTACTTATTTGAGAGAGCAAGAGAGAGAGAGAGAGAACACAAGCAGGGGGAGGGGCAGAGGAAGAGAGAGAATCCTCAAGCAGACTCCCCGCTGAGCACAGAACCCATCACGGGGCTGGATCCCAGGACCTGAGCCAAGGTCATGAGATATGATCTGAGCTAAAACCAAGAGTTGGAAACTTAACTGACTAAGCCACCAGGCACCACTCATAGTGTTTTTGAAATGATTAACTAAAACTACCTGCTTAATTATTTAATGTATATAAGTATTTAGTTATTACAGTTATTACCATTGAATTCTTTTAGGTCACAAGGAGGAGAGACAGCCTTAAAAAACCCCAAGTGAATGGAAAATTAGCAGGGAACATTTGGGGGAAGTGAGGAGGGTCAGAAAACTACCTTCGCTCTCCCACAGTAGATGCTACAAGGAATGGAAGCATGATTCCTGATCCTCAGGAGCTGTGGTACCCTCTTGCCCTTTCTGTCAACAGCACTGAGACCTACTCTTGTGAGTTCACCATTCTCAACGCTGAACTACTCTGGCTGCTTCTCTCTCTACTCTTGGGTTTCCTCCATGGCTGTCCTGCCTCTATTTCTTCCTCCTATCTCTTGTATTTCTTTTTAAGATTTTATTAGAGAAAGCAAGACAGAGCATGAGCAGGGATGAGAGAGAAGGAGAAGCAGACTACCCCCTGAGGTATTCCCCCAGAATCATGACCTGAGCCAAAGGTAGACCCTAACCAACTGAGCCACCCAGACGCCCCTTCTAGTTCTTGTATTACCCGTTCAGTTCCTCCAGAAAGAGGGTCCCTCACTGGGTTCAGTAATCTTCACCCAAACAGAAGCACATTCATCTGGTTCTTGACCATCTTGTGAGCTACTGGGCTATCACCTATGTAATGTGGGTTTTAGTCAAGAAGCCAATCTCTGGTTCAACCCATTGTGGCCAAGATATCCATGTCTGATGGCACAAAGCAGGACAACACATGCAATTCCACTCTGACTACAGGCAGAGCAAGGATGCAGAGTTTCAGGAGCTTCAACTGATGACTGGTGGTCCTCCCTCTGCAGTTACAGCCATGCTGGAAGTTTACAACTGGCATTCATTCTATTTGAGCAGGCTGGCACTCTTCCCTTTGTTTTGACTCCCACCTTTGCAGGTGATTATTTGATGATAACCATTTAAAAGAAAGGGGCGTTGTGCAAAAAACATGAGTGGGAATCAAACCTTGGGTTTAGTTTTATTTATTTATTTATTTTATTAACATATAATGTGTTATTTGTTTTGGGATACAGGTCTGTGAATCGTCAGTCTTACACAATTCACAGCACTCACCATAGCACATAACCTCCCCAATGTCCATTAGCCACCCACTCTATCCCTCCCTAACCCCTCCAGCAGCCCTCAGTTTGTTTTCTGAGATTATGAGTCTCTTATATTTTGTCTCCCTCCCGGGTCCCATCTTGTTTCATTTTTGCCTCCACTCCTCCCACAAACTCCTGCCCTTCCTCATAACAGAGCAATCATATGGTAATTGTCTTTCTTTGAATGACTTATTTCTCTTAGCATAATACCCTCTAGTTCCATTCATGTTGTTGCAAATGGCAAGATTTCGGGGTTTTTTATGGTTTCCAGACCTTGGTTTTAAATCTTGGCTTCTTTACTGGAATCTCTCTCTGCCCACAATCTCTGTGGGTCTCTCTCTGTCTCTATCTCTCTTTCTCTCTTCCTCACACACAGACACACACACACACACACACACACACACATTTCTCATTAAAATTGATGGAACTGGAGGGTATTATGTTAAGTGAAATAAATCAATAAGGGAACAACAATTTCATATGGTTTCTCTCATATGAGGAATATAAGAAACAGCACAGAGGACCATAGGGGAAGGGAGGGAAAAAGGAATGGGAAAAAATCAGAGAGGGAGACAAACCATGAGAGACTCTTGACTCTGGGAAACAAAGTGAGAGTTGCAGAAGGGGAGGTGGGTAGGGGGGTGGGGTAACTGGGTGACGGGCATTAAGGAGGCACGTGATGTGATGAGCACTGGGTGTTATACGTAACAAATGAATCACTGAACACTACAGCTGAAACTAATGATGTACTATATGTTGGCTAATTGAATTTAAATTAAAAAATTACTCCTAAAACTAATTTGAAATAAAATCATTTATTATCATTGCACAATATTTTCAAAGCATGTACTTGGGCAGTGATGTGGATAAGTCATCCTGCAAATTTATCCTGTAATCCCTACCCTGTGAGGATTGCTGTCTCTGACGTGTCATGGAAGCCCCAAGAAAAACATGTCATAGAAGCACCAGGAGAAACAAAACAAAACAAAAATGAGAACTGAAAAAATTTACCCGAAGTGACACCTGAATACAGCAACATTTACCATCCTCGTTGCTGAATATGTCAGCATCCTTCAATCTTTGGTGAATATGTACCTTCTATCTTTAGAACTCATTTAGAGAAGATAATTCCAAAAATGATACAAAGAGGATCCATCTGGAACCAATTGTTTAAAATACTCGGCAAAACTCTCCTTCTCTTTGGAACACTCCAATCCTCTAAATAGAGTTAAGATTAAAATAACTCTCCCATATCACTGCTGGCCAGAAAGTGGGGGAAAGGGATGTGCCAACATAATGGAGTAAGAATTCCCACATAAAGATTCCTTTATGGTATTAAACAGCAGTCCGTCTAGCTGCTTTCTTCTGGCCTCACACCTCCCGACAGCCATTCCGAGCTTACATGAGCCTGGCAGTTCATTTCCTTTCTAAATAGAGTAGAGGGATAGTGAAATCACCCTAAGAAAAAGAACTTAGCACCAGGAGGTACAAATAAAATGATCAATAACCAAGTGGGCCATCTGGCCATCACTCCAGCCTCCACTGACAATATCCAGAGTGTTGTTCCATGGCATGCATTTTATCACTTGGGGCAGAAGGAAAAATGTCTTTCTAGACAGGCCAGGAACAGAAGATCCATTCTTTAATAGAAAGCCAAACCCACTCACCCTTCCCAGCTTGGACCCTTAAGACTCCTTCAGATTGGGCTTCCTGGGGTGTAGTTTTATCAGAATACGTTTTGTCCTTCTTGCGTGCACATTTCAGGACATAAATAACAGACCAGACTCTGTACGAAGTGATTTTCCAAAACACCAGGAAAAATTGGTTTCCTCCCATCAAGTGGCTTTCACTACCCATAATCCCAAGCTTCACATCGCCTAGTGTCTCTTTTTATTCATCCTAATTAGCAGTAAGTGAATCCAGTCCTGTTCTGTGGTCAGCCAACTCACAATTGGATTTTATGTGCACTTTAGACTCAGCAACCTGCCGCTCTCTGGCTCCAGACACCTCCTCATCTCTGGTCAAGGGAATTGTCTGCTTTTGATTTATTTCTACTAGAAATCAAACAGTTGATTCTGTGTGTATATCCGACACATGACAACAATGCTGGTTTTCTCTGCTTCTCGTTTTTGAGAAGTTTCAAGTTTTAATAGGCAATGACTAATTGATGCTGCTCTGCTGAGTGCACAGGCTGGTCACTGGGACTCGTTTGGTAAGGTAAAGCTATCCCAAGGTCACAAGTGGTGGCGTAACGGCAAGTGGAATGTCAGATCACAGAGAAGAACAAGGACATTGTCAGCTAAGAATGGGCTTTCTGAGCAAGGATTCAAGCTCAGTCCTTTCTGATATAAGGCTGCCATAATGGGATACTTCTTGGGCACGTTCTCTGTATCCCTTTCTCTGTGTTGCATTGGCCTTCTGTAGTTAAGACACTCATACTAGGATGTGAAGAACAATAAATGGGGTCTGACCATGTAATCAAATTCCAGATCAAAAAATCTCAACATCAGTGATTTGCTATCCAATTTTCATGGATTTTTAAAAAGATTTTATTTATTTATTTGACAGAGAGATCACAGGTAGGCAGAGCAGCAGGCAGAGAGAGAGTGGGGACGCAGTCTCCCCACTGAGTGGAGAGCCCAGATGTGGGGCCCGATCCCAGGACCTTGAGATCACGACCTGAGCTGAAGACAGAGGCTTAACCCACTGAGCCACCCAGGCGCCCCACATGGATGATTTTTAATAATATAACCCAGACCCTGCTCTCTTTGGAGAACTCTTATTTATCCCATCCTGGGCTCAGGCTGGGCTCCCTGGGGTTTCTTAGCTGTTTCTTAGAGTGAGAGGAGGCAACTGCAAAGCCCCAAACACCCTCCAGGGGGAAGACCCAAGAGCTGTGAACACAGACATGCACTGGTCTCTCCAGTGCGTCCCCCCAAGGCTCTCACGACCCCACAGTGTCCGGTGTCACACCCGTAATACAAGTTGAAATCTCCCAGTGTTATTTATTGTAATTAGTGATGGGTGAAACCCACCTGGCATTATGCCCTCTGAAGAAGACCGGAAGGGAAAGGTTCCCTCTGGGTTGGCCAGAATTTGACCCGAAGCTGCAAACTTTGTTACACAGCCAGTCAGGTCAGATGCCTCAGCAGCTTGACCACCTCAAGTCATCCTTCTAATAGCCAACATGATTCTCATGGTTTGAGGAAGATGTTTCTTACTCTGTCCTAGGTTCCACATGAAACTCATGACCTCAGCACCCTCAGACTGGGCCTGGCCAAAGAACTTGCCATCTTCACTGAAGGTATTTGCTGACATTGACCCCTCATAGACCATAATGTCCATTACCATCCCCAAAGAGCTGCCTTACTAGAGGCCCAGGAAAAGGGCTCCAGGAACCCACCTTGTGCCATGCTTTTTATACTGGTCCCTCTAGGGTGCACTGCTGCACACTCCCAGGTACTCTCTCTATTTAAGATAAACTCGTAATAAGTAAGTAAATAAGTAATAAGTAAGTAAAATTTAAATAATTTTTTTTAAAGATTTTACTTATTTGAGAGAGAGAGAACAAGTTGGGAGGGAGGAGCAGAGGGAGAGGGGAGACAAGCAGCCTTCAAGTTTGGTGCAAAGCGGGATGTGGAGCCCAATCTCATGACCCTTGAGACCATGACCTAAGCTGACATCAAGAGCTGGATGCCAGAACGACTGAGCCAGCCAGGCACTCTAGCTCACCCTCTTAAAAGATCTAGTATGATCATTGGTTACGCCTTGTAAGCTAGTTGTTTGCAAACCATCTGTACTTGCAAATACACTCAGTGGGATGAGGCAGGAGCTAGACGCAGAACTATGCATTCATTCACTCCAAAAATATTTACTGAGCACCTATTATGGGCAAGAAGTGATGAGTGCATAAATTACAATTACATAGAAGACAATCCCTGACCCCAAGGACATGACCAATATATAGCCAAGGTCCCAGAGAATATGATAGGGTCTTGTAATGGCAAGCTCTGGGGCCATGTGGGCATGGTGGTAGTCGGACCATGCCTTGACAGGGCAAGGACTGATATCAGAAGAAGTCTACACCGCTATGTGCTGTTTCAAGTGTTGTTTATGGATCAAATACATAATACCTCCAGTGTATTATCTTTTCAGGCATATAGGATTAATTTAAAAGCTTTGCTGGATGTATATGGAATCTTCTTGTCCTCATGTGACTTCTGTCCTTCTGTTTTGCAGTGAAAGTTCACCTACAATTAGGAGAAAGGATAGCATATCTATTAAGAGCAGGGACTGTAGAACTGGGCCATAACTCAGGACCCCTTTACCTGTGCCATGACTTTGGGCAAGCTCTTTAACTTCCTCTTACCTTGGCTTTCTCCTCTGGAAAATGCCATGATACTACTTTCTTCATAAGGATGGAATGAACATTAACAGAATCAATACACAGAAAGCACATAAGCAAGGCTTGGCACATGATAAAATGTTAGCTACAGTTATAATCATGGAGTTGGGCATGAAATGCTTCGTGGTTAAAAATGGGTTCCTAGGGCACCTGGGTGGCTCAGTGGGTAAAGCCTCTGCCTTTGGCTCAGGTCATGATCTCAGGGTCCTGGGATTGAGCCTCTCATTGGGCTCTCTGCTCAGCAGGGAGCCTGCTTCCCCCTCTCTCTGCCTGCATTGTTGCCTACTTGTGATCTCTCTCTCTCTGTCAAATAAATAAATAAATAAAATCTTTAAAAAAATGGGTTTCTGATAACTGGAAAAGTTTGGGAATGAAACTTTTCTTCCAGGGAACTGGCTGGGGGAAACGGAGCCAGTTGCCATCAGTTGACATAAATTATATAAACTGTTGTTACCAGTCCCAAGTCAGCAACATGTTGAGTCACTTGTCGGGTTCAACCTTGTTATGTCCATTTCTTGCACATGCCCTCTGTACATTGATAAAGGCCAATGAGGACACTGTTTCCTGAGACTCTTTCCTTCTCTAGGTGTAGGGGAGATGCCAATTATTTCAGGGTATCCAGTCTCGATGAACTTTGCTCTACCCAGCTCTTTCTTCCAAGAACCTATGCCTAGCAGACTCTATCCCACTCCCCCTGTGTGAACCTTAGCACTCTGGTTTCCACATAAACATAAACATGAATTTTAGTTACCTCCCAGCTACACATAAAATCTGAGGTCATGGGCACAAGGGGCAGGGAAAAGGAGGTACAGGGACAGGGGAGGAGGCCTTTATTAAAGTCATAATGGAGATAGAGGGTTGAAAATGTACAGTTAGACTGGGGAAAATACAAACTCGTTGTTCTCCAGTTTTCATTTGGGCCCATTTTTATCTGAGTAGGTTTAAAATTTTTTCTTCCTTACTTAGGGCCTCCATTTTCCTGCAATATCTCATTACTCAGTAACAAGAAAGAAATAGAAATCACCAGGATCTGCAGCAAAGTCTCCCATGTCCAAATGCCATTTGCAATTACCCAGGCTTTGGATTTAGAGGGATTCCAAGGTAATGTCTCTTGGAGGTAGGGGTCAGTCAAGAACAATTTTTCAATTCCCTATCCGTAAATCTCCATCTCCCTTCCCATCTGTCTCCCTCCTTCTTCCCCTCTCTCACTTTAATTTCTTCACGGGCTTGGGAGGGGGTGTGTCTAGGTAGTGCCCTCCAGTAAACGTCTGGTTTTTTATTTTGGCTCAGGTCATGATCTCAGGGTCATGAGATCAAGCCCCGTATCGAGCTCTGGGCTCAACAGAGAGACTGTTTGAGATTCTCTCATGTCAAAAAATGAGCAGAAGACATGAACAGACACTTCTCAAAAGAAGACATACAAATGGCTAACAGACACATGAAAAAATGTTCATCATCATTAGCCATCAGGGAGATTCAAATCAAAACCACATTGAGATACCACCTTACACCAGTTAGAGTGGCCAAAATTAACAAGACAGTATACAACATGTGTTGGAGAGGATGTGGAGAAAGGGGAACCCTCTTACACTGTTGGTGGGAATGCAAGTTGGTGCAGCCACTTTGGAAAACAGTGCGGAGATTACTTAAGAAATTAAAAACAGAGCTTCCCTATGACCCCGCAATTGCACTACTGGGTATTTACCCTAAAGATACAGATACGGTGAAAAGAAGGGCCATCTGTACCCCAATGTTCATAGCAGCAATGGCCATAGTCACCAAACTGTGGAAAGAACCAAGATGCCCTTCAACGGACGAATGGATAAAGAAGATATGGTCCATATATACCATGGAGTATTATGCCTCCTTCAGAAAGGATGAATACCTAACCTTTGTGTCAGCACTGATGGAACTGGAAGAGATTATGCTGAGTGAGGTAAGTCAAGCAAAGAGAGTCAATTATCATAGGGTTTCACTTACTTGTGGAGCATAAGAAATAACACGGAGGACATGGGGAGATGGAGAGGAGAAGTGAGTTGGGGGAAATTGGAGGGGGAGATGAACCACGAGAGACTGTGTACTCTGAGAAACAAACTGAGGGTTTTGGAGGGGAGGGGCATGGGGGTTGGGTGAGCCTGGTGGTGGGTATTAAGGAGGGCACGTATTACATGGAGCACTGGGTGTGGTGCATAAACAATGAATTCTGGAACACTGAAAAGAAATTCAAAAAAAAAATAATAATTTCTCCATCTGTCTCTCTCTCCATCTCTCTCTACCCATCTCCCCTTTGTTGCCTATCATCTGTCTAGTCTCTAGACTGAAGAGATGACTATCAGTGTTTCCAGGAGATCTGAACTTTGGGAATCAAGACAGTTGTGAATGTGTCTGTTTAGTATGAAGGACAGAAGCACATTAAAACTCACCCAGAAAACAGATAACAAAGCAAATGCTCTGTGCCAAGCACTGTCCCCAGAGGCCTCACTTAGATCATCTCATTCTGTCCCCACAACAGTGCTCTGGCAGCTTAGTCTTTCTGTTTCCCAAAAGTCTAAATAGGAGGCTTAGAGAAATTAAAACTTTTTCTCAGTGTCCATGGTTAAGTAGTAAGTTTGTCTCTGTTTAACACACAGGAAAATGGATTCATGAAAAAATAATTTTAAAACAGTTACAAAACTAAATTAAATAAAAACAAGGCCTACATACATGTTTTGAGGATCAAAATGGTCCCCAGATGCACATCACAGTTGGACCCAGCAATGCCACATCGCTCAGCCAGCTCTCTGCCACACCTGTCCTTTCCGTCTTCCACTCAACGTGCTTTCAGTCCCCACTCCCTCCTGGGTGAACTTCCTTCTCTCTCAAAACGGAGCACCTGGCCCATCAGCTCTCAACCCATGCCCCAGCCATGCTGGCTGTGGGGTTGTTCTCAAGCCATATTCAACAGTGGCCTTCACTAGGGCGGAAGACCTCTGGAATCTCCCATGACATTTGCTTCTTATGCTACCTCCATCCCCCCAAGTCCTCACACATGAACGAACGGGGAGTGTCCAATTCTGATGAGACTTCAGCGAGGTGGGATTTTCCAAAATGCTAAATATTTCAGGTAATTTTCCTGTTCAAGGCCAGTGAGCTAAAAATCTGCTGGGATACACTTTTAGATGCTCCTGTCAAGTTCATCCACACCAATTGTGCTAGGCTGAAACTGAGTCATGGGTATTGGACCTTTACCCTGAGAGTAGAAACAAGTCAGCCAACAACCGAAGATGTGGGTGGCCTGGTGAAAAGAGTGTGGGACAAACATCTGCCAGCTCCTGGCTTAACTAGCTCTATGACCTTGGTTACCTCTCCTTTACTTCCTGTAAGATAAGGCTCACGAGGCATGTCCTGCTGGTTCTCCGGGGTGCTGGCTCAAGCAAATGAAATAGTGGCTGTGGGAGAGTTTTAAAAATCTTTTATATGTACAGGAATTTAAGTATGAATCTAGAAAACATGTATGTATATTTTATTATTTAATTTGCATATAAAAGTATTTTATTTATAGGTATATAAATTATTGTCATAGACATAGATATGGTGTAGTTCATATTAGATAATCGCCCCTTCCATTAAAGCAAACAGCTGAGTCCCTCACACTGACAATGAGCAAACGATGAAGAAGAATAGATCATGGGACATCGAGAAGCAACACTGAGCTGAGTCATTCTCCTGAGGCCCTCATTACATTGTGGCAAGTCAGTGGAAGGTGACACAGTGGAGGGCACATCGGGTGAGCTCAGGAGAGGGAAGGAGGTTGCATTTTTGTCTGTGAAGTGGCCCAGGGGATAGATGGTGAGTGAAAGGGGAGAAATAGATTGGCAGCTGAGGACACTCCAGTGTGAGCTTTTATCACCCCATTAATTCATTCAATTAGTCAGTCAGTCTTCTCATAAGTATTGAACTCCTGCTGTGTAAAAGGCACAGGAGTAGGTACTGTGGGGGAGTCAGGCTGCATGAGAGATTCTTGCCCTCTGTCATGCAAGTAACAAAAGCCCAGTGAAGTGCAAGATAAAATAGAGGTTATATATGAGGTAGGGTAACCCCTCCCCAGTCATGTCTTATTCTCTGTGGCCAGCTCAAAACACCACCCCAAGAAATGTATGTAGGACTACATACAAGAAAGTATATAGAACTAGACCTTCCTATGTATGGGAGAGTTAGGTATTCCCAGTTAGGGCCTGGGCATGTAGCAGTCAACCAAATGGCAATGCTAGGGTAGAGGTTTGGTTGTTTTGTTTTGTTTTGGGGGGTGAGGGGGCAGAGGGAGAGAGAGAGAGAGAGAGAGAGAGAGAGAGAATCTTAAGCAGGCTCCATGCCCATTGTGGAGCCCGACACAGGGCTCCATCTCATGACCCTAAGATCATGACCTGAGCCCAAATTAAGAGTTGGACGCTTAACCAAATGGGCTACCAGGCACCCCTGAGGTTTGGTTGTTTTGAAGGAAGACTTTCAAAGGGATTAGGATGTTGAGGGATAGTGCTGGGTCACCAAGTATGGTGTAGAATAGCCTTAAGGTTGGCCTAGTAGGAAGGAGTCAAGGGACAGTTCTAGTCCTGCTTCCAGAGCACTGACCTACCTCAACCCACTTATGCCCTCTGTATCTCTGTCTCCATGTGCAGATTATATCCACTCTTTTGGAGCACTGTGATGATGAATATGGTAATAAATGTCAATCTCCAAACACAGTGCTGGGTAGGTAAGGGCTCAGGAGAACTCAGGGCTCCTCGTGCCAGCTTTTCCTCAGGAATAAATACTGCCTCAGTTATTGGCTTCTGGAGGTTGATGTGGTTGGAAGGGAATGGATGTTAATAAAACTTTTCTACTGGCTATGCAACTTCATTAAAATGTCCTATCGATTTCAAACTCCTCCTCCTCCTGCTTTTTGGTTGGTCTCAGTCTATAAAAAGGACTCCTTCCAATGAGATGGAATGTTATGCTAGACTGGCAGTCTACAGGATAGGCTGGGGTAGCAACACAGAGCCTTGTGGCCTTTGCATTTGTCCAAAAAAGGGGCACATTCTTCAGAAGCATAATTTTCAAGGATATTATGAGACACTTCTCTGAGTCTGCAGTAGGCCACAGTGGATGGAAATAATTTCACCTGCAATATTTAGAGCTGGGACTAATGAATCTTCATATCTTTTCAAACTCATCTATTCTTATTTAAAAGTGATGAATAGTGGCAGTTTGGAAAGATGTACTTACTTGTTCATTGGCGCAATAAAAAATAGATGGCATTGCAGCGCAAAAGTTCTTAATGTCCTTTCCCAAGGGGAAAAAGTAATTGCTACGAAGAATTAGAATTGAACTCGTGGCTCATTCCTTCAAAAGGTTCACCGGCGTTTCTATGTACCCTTTTTAAAAGGTTCACCGGCGTTTCTATGTACCCTTTGCACAACTTCCTTTCCCCTTGTAATTAGCTCAGTTCACATGCAGAACATTTGGTGTTTACATATACGGATTCGTATTTTCTTACCTATGTTTGGCATATTGAAAACAAAAGAAATTTCTGTTTTTGATTTTTTTTTCCTAAAGAACTCAAAGGACTTTACTAGCTTAAATTTAACATGCAGAATTCAGACTTTGCATATCACTCTTCCCAATTCACAGATGAGTAAATAGTACCTAGAAACAAGCTTTATCTCCTATTTCTTTTTCTTTTTTAGTTTTTAAAGATTTAATTACTTATTTGAACAGAGAGAAAGAGCACAAGCAGGAGAAGTGGCAGGCAGAGGGAGAGGGAGAAGCAGGCTTCTGGAGGAGCAGGGAGCCGGATGCTGGGCTTGATCCCAGGACTCTGTGATCATGACCTGAGCCAAAGGCTGTTGCTTAACCAACTGAGCCACCCAGGTGCCACTTTATCTCCTATTTCTAACATGAAAAGGGGCACAGAAGAAAAATGTGTCTAAGTAAATGCAGAGTAAATATGTCCTTGAGGGAAGAAGGGATATGTGTGTGTTAGGGAGGGGGGAGTTTTTAATACTTCTATCTTGATTATGGTTTCATTAGAGAATGAAGACCAGTATTATCACCTGAAGGGAGAATAAAGTTGTATTCAGGCAATTAGGATTTTTTTCGTTGATGTGGTAGGAAGGGAGTCCGGATGTATTGATTCTAACTTTGGCTTTTTTGCTAACTAATTACGTGATCTTGAGATTACCATTTAATGTTTTTGGAGCTCAGTTTCCTTACCTATAAGAAGAAAGGATTCGACTGAGAGAAAATACTTAATATGTCTTTCTACAAGTCCCCAGTCTTGTGCCCACAATGGACATCAGCATCAACCTTGGTATTACCTCCTGCTGAACCCACACTTGGCTTTGGCACAGTTTCAACATCACCCCCTGGGAAGCCACAATCAATTGATAAGAGTTCACAATTGAAACTATATTTATTTACCACCCCTGGACTAGAATAATTCAAAGGTACCATCTAAAATCCTAGGCTTCTCTTCCTTCCATGGCCTGCCTACATTTAATAACAAGGATTGAAAACAACTGAATATTTGGAAAGCGTCCATAATACCCTTTGTTAGATGGACGCCCCAGGGAACATGGCCCCAGACTAATGAAGTTCTTAAAACGTCACATGCCTAGCCCACAGCAGTCAAGTGCTAACTGATGGGCTGTTGGGGTCTGACCTCAGGATACAGAGATATCATCTGTTCTCTCACAGCACTACATGATTTTAAAACTATGCTGCAAGCAAAGGAGAAAGAGAACACTTAGCAATAAAAAGATCCAGATATTGGCAGCAATACACTATTAGATCTCTGTGGAATTTGGGTTGTTGTTGAGATGACACGGCAAAGAAATAGAGCTCCGAGCCTCATTTCCCTTAGCCTCCTGGACCTCACTGCAGAATGACATATATTAGCACGCTGGGTCTATACTAAGGAATTACATATTTGCATACATTACCCCACTGACTTGCCAAGAACATATTGTTTAATGATTGCACCGACGCTGATTCATATTGTCCTGGCTTATTTTATTTTATCTTGTACTCTAAGAGTCTCTGGCCTGGAGAAATTAAGACGTTCGTAAAAGAAACAAAGCATTTTAAAAATGCACTTTTGGTTCCTACTTACAAATGGTCAATAGTCCTGGGGAGAATGGGAGCTCCTTTTGTTTGGTGTGTTACTTTGGTATGATTTGAAGCCCAGTCTCCTTCCAAATGAATCTACAAAGTGATATTGATGAGGAGGCTCTGCTTTTTCTCTGTCTGCAAGCAGCTGCAATTCTTCCCAGAACTTCCTCACTGACTGGAGAACACAATCCAATGAGCCCCCTCCAGTGCCGGAAAGACAGGGCTCCTTGAGGTTGTTCAGGGGTCAACCCAAGGCGGAAGTGGAAAGTAACCACATCCGTTCTTCCACAGTGCCCCCTGCACCCGTTCATTTCCTGCCCTCTGCCCTTCTCCTGCCTGTAGAGCAAATACATACTGAGCACTTTTATTAGTCCACTCAGGCTGCCATAACAAAATACTACAGACTGGGCAGCTTAGACACCAGAAGTTAATTTTCTTGAAGTTCTAGAGGCTAAGAGTTTAAAACTGGGGTGCCAACGGGGTTGTTTCCTCTGAAGGTCATGAGGAAAGGATCTGTTCCAAATCCCCTCCTTGGCTGACCAATGGCCATCCCTCTGGCACATGCACCCCTGGTGTCTCTGTGTGTCCTAATCTCTTCTTATAAGGACATCCGTCATATTAAAACACTAACAGCCTCATTTTAACTTCATTACCTCTTTAAAAGTCCCTATTCCTAAATATTGTCACATTCTGGGGTACTAGGGCTTCCGTACTGTTGAGCTCATAATAGCACTCATTTGTTTAGGGTCTCCTAAATTCTTGATGCCCACTATCTCACCCAAGCCTCACAACAAAACTATGAATTAGGTACTTTTATTGCTCCCATTTTACAGGTAAGGAAATAGAGGTGTCCAAGGAAAGGAAGAACTTACCCAAGATCCCAAGAACATACACATGCAGTTATTCCATTTGATAAAGATTCATTTCTTCATTCTTTGAAGAGTGCTATAAATAAGCTTTATTCTATTGGCTAGTATAAAAACAATTATCTTGTACTTGTGTGTAAACTTTAACAATTATCCTTTTAAACTTTAACAATTATCCTTACATGGGCCTGTATCAGGATTCCTTATTGTATTCACAGCCTTATATTTTCGATTTGCTCCATAGTTCATAATTGGACTTCAAGTTTTTTGAAGTCAGAAGTAGAATATAGAAACTTCTAGAAGAGGTTAGAGTGACAGGATTAACCAGATGGCAGTTTAGTCAGTGATGAGAGGTGTCACATGAGTTATCAGGACATGGAAACTGATCAATATGTATTTTTGAAAGTTTAGTGAATATACGGAGATGTTTCTTTTTCTTTCTTATTATAGAACACATTGATTGGCATATGGATACCAATGGCTCCCAAAGAGCTTGAAGAACTAAAACATAATTGTATAACTTTTTCTAGTAATTGTTTTTATGCAACTGGCAGAAGGAAGTACAGGAAGGAAAAGTATTACTTCCCCAAGGTCACAATGCAGGTATGTCAGGTATGGCTGACACCCAACACAGTAAAGTATGTGGATACGTATTAAATATTTATCACCGTGGGGGATTTAAGCTGTGATGTCTCAATTCATTATGCAGTCACGTTCCTTCAATTAAAAGATCTGTCAGCACACACGATGTTTCCTGCCACTTGCACATACCTCATATATGTGGAAAGGCACATGATAAACTCAACTGGAGAATATTTACATAATCAATGTGTAATTGTTATTTTCTTAATTCAAATTTGAAGTCTCCATCAGCTGCACTATTCACACACAATTCCACAGCAAAATGTTTCTCACTCTTTATTAGAGGAAAACCCCTAAGTCCATTTCAAAGACAGAATTTGCTTAGACGTAACTGAAGGTTTCCCTTTGTTCCAAATCCACAGCCCGAGGACAGGGATCCCATCATGTTATACTCTGGATTTTCTTTGTTCTGATCTTATCTTCCTCTTAGTTCCCACCAAGGTGCAGCCGTGAATACCATCATGTTTCATTCAGATTTTTCACCCTCCAAGCTCATTAGAAGGACAATTCCTTTAAAGATCAAGACCTGGAAAGCAGGGTGGCCCGCTCCTGGACTTACCGCTTGGTGCAAGGGACAAGAAAATGAAACCCTAGTGGAATTTTGAACCCTACTCTCTGCTTTCCAGACCTTCTCCTTGGAGGGATTCAAAATGACTAGCGGTCAAACAGCCCAATATAAAGAACCAGATGAGTGGAGGAGCCTTGGCGTTACACAGTGTGTTCTGTGGCTGGGAGACTTGGCATAACCTTGAAATTATCCAAACTTTGAAGGATGTAAGCCAAGACCTTAACTTTATTTTAATGTGGTTTTTGAGCCCGAGACCCAAACTTACATATTGTATACAGCTGTGGCTGCCTGCAGAAGCAAACCTTTGTCATAATGGTTTCGTTTTGTTTTAGAAAGAAATACTGTATGGGTATTCCTCAATAAAACTCTAAACTTCTACCACCATAGCCTTTGCGTTCTGAGTTAGGTCTCTGATTTGGCCCTAATGTGAAGTGGATGTCTTGTTCAGATGTTATTTCCTTTAAAGCCATCATTTGTCTGATTCCACTGTAAAGAGATGTCTCTCTCAGTGCCTACCTTATGCTCCAAAATCTATTTGTGGGTCAAAGACCTGAGTCTGTCTGTCTTAAGAACACAGGGGATTATGGGATAACTATCCCCAAAACACCCCTTTATGGCTATGGATGCCCAGAGTTAAATGAGAATGCTCCTCATGGTAGTGGGTACGAAAATGTGGCTTGTGTATACATCTACGCTGTTTTAAGAAACCTCACTGAGAGGCAGTCACAGCTTTCCTCCGAATGTAGAACTGGTCCGTCTTAGGTTACCCCTATGTGACTGTTGTATTTCAAAAATCCAAAAGAAGCTAACAGACAAATAGACCTATTATATTGAAAACTGTAAGTTAGCAAAATAATGCTTTGCAATATCACTGTATTTCCCCTTTAGATAATGCAGCCTTTCCTCTATTAAGTCAAGGCCAGGAGACTAAGGCATATTGCTCAGGAGCGGTGGATGGCTACCATGTAAAATAATAACGATGATAATAATAGTGGTGAATGCTTATAAAGCATGTATTATTTGCCTGGCCTTGCTATATAGTTTGCATTAGCTCTTTACTCTTATCCCTTATGCAGAACAGGCAAACAGATACCTCTGGGCTCCCACGTGGACCATCTTAGACTACTGAAATAGGAAACAAAATGGGAACTTGGGGTCAAAGTCTTATTTAGCAATAAAATAATATACTTCCCTGACATTTTCTTTATGCGTATAAAGAAATTCTAGGGATTTTCATATAGAGTCCTCAGTGCAGATAGATTCCACTAGGAACCCAGTTTGGAAATGGGAATCTGGTCATGTTTTTCATCAGACACTCTGATCATCTCATGGTACACATGGATGTACTCAACGGTAGCCTCTTCTGCCCCATCTTCAGGGTAACACCAGGAGTCTGATCAGATAGAATAGGCATTGAATTCAGGTAAAAATTCACATTTTCAAATGTTTTCTTAAGGACCAGCTCTTTGTTCACATAAAATATAGGTATAAGTCACTCAAGAGAGCTCTAGCGGTGGTAGGAAATTCTGTCAATTTTTATTCTACAAAATGGCCATTTTCTTCACAGAGTACCTTAATATCTTACAATTATTTTTTTCCAAATTTGTTCATCCTGCATTCATCCTGAGAAAACATGACCAAAAAGGAAAAAGTATATCCTTTCTCAACATATACATCAATCAAAGCATCGCGTTGTACATTTAAGTATCTTACAATTTTTTTGTCGATTATACCTTAACAAAGCTGAAATAAAATGAAATAAAAATGAAATAATTTAAATCCAATTTGATTATTTAAAGACTCCATTTAGATACTCATCAGTCTTTTTTTTTTTTTCAAATTTTTGTTGTGCTATGTTAGTCACCATACAATACATCATTAGTTTTTGATTCAGTGTTCCATCATTGTTTACATGTAACACCCAGTGCTCCATGCAATACATGCCCTCCTTAATACCCACCACCGGGCTCACCCATCCCTATGCCCTAAAATTCTCAGTTTGTTTCTCGGAATCCACAGTCTCTCATGTTTGACTCCCCCTCCGATATCCACCACTTCACTTTTCCTTTCCTTCTCCTAATGTCCTCCATATTATTCCTTATGCTCCACAAGTAAGTGAAACAATATGATAATTGACTCTCTGCTGACTTATTTCATTCAGCAGAATCTCCTCCAGTGCCATCCATGTTAATGTTAGAGACTTCAGAACTCTAAAGTCAATCCTGAGAAAGAACAAAGCTGAAAATATCACATTTACTGATTTCAAATTGTATTACAAACCTATAGTAATCAAAACAGTCTGGTACTGGCATAAATGCAGACACATAGACCAAAGGGTCAGAATCAAGAGCCCAGAAATAAACCCTTCCATATACAGTCAACTAATATTTGACAAGGAAACAAGAAAATTCAAAGGAGAATGGGGAATTCTTGGGAGGTGCCTGGGTGGCTCAGTGGTTTGGGCCTCTGCCTTCCACTCAGGTCGTGGTCTCAGAGTCCTGGGATTGAGCCCCACGTCTAGCTCTCTGCTCAGTGGGGAGCCTGCTTCCCCATCTCCCTCTGCCTGCCTCTCTGCCTACTTGTGATCTCTCTCTCTGTGTCAAATAAATAAATAAAATCTTTAAAAAAAAGAAGAGTGGGGAATTCTTATCAATTTTTATGAATAAATAGTACTGAGAAAGTGATATTCCATGCAAAAGAATGAAATTGGACTCTGTCTTATACCACTCACAAAAATTAACTCAAAATGGATTGAAGAATTAAATGTAAGATCTGAAAACGTTAAACTTCTAGAAGAAAACATAGCGGAAAATCTTGAAATTAGTCTTGGCAATGACACCAAAACACTAGTAACAAAAACAAAAAATAAACAAGTAGGACTATTTCTGAATAAAAAGCTTCCCATCATTTTGTTAATTTCAACAAAATAAAAAGAAAACCTATAGAATAGGAGAAAATATTTGCAAACTTCCTCTGATAAGGAGCTGATATCCAAAATATGTAAGAACTCATATAATTCAATAACAACAAAACAAAAACCCCAAACGATATGATTAAAACATGGGGAAAGGACCTGAATAGACATTTTCCCAAAGAAGACATACAAATGGCTCATGAAAAGGTAATCGATATCACTAATCATCAGGGAAACACAAATCAAAATCACAATGAGATTATCACTTCACACATGTTAGAGTGGTTATTATAAAAAAGACAGGAGATAGTAAGTGCTGATGAGGATGTGGGAAAAGGCAACTCTTCTATACTGTCTGTAGAAATGTAAACTGGCAAAGCCGCTGTGGAAAACAGTATGGAGGAGCATCTGGGTGGTGCAGGCACCACCCAGGGTTGGGTGGGTGGTGGTCTTGGGACTGTGGGATCGGGGCCCCTATTGGGCACACAGAGCCTGCTTGAGATCCTCTCTTCCTCTCTCTCTGCCCATCCCTCCTGCCACAATTTATCTGTCTCTACCTAAAATAAATAAATAAATCTTTAAAAAAACAAAAAGAAAGAAAGAAAATAGTACGGAGTTTTCTCAAAAACTAAACAGAGAACTATGATATAACCTAGTAATAATCTCACTTCTGGGGATAAAGTGAAAAGTGAAGTCACTGTCTTAAAGAGACAATATACTTCCACATTCATCGTAGCATTATTCACAATAACCAAGACATAGAAACAAAGTAAGTATCCATGGATGATGGATGAATGAAAAAAGATGGAGTGTGTCTATACACAGTGAAATGTTATTTAGCCATAGAAAGGAATTTACCATTTGTGATAACATGGATAAACTCGAGGCATTGCACTAAGTGGATTAAATAAGATGGGGAAAGATAAATAATGTATGATCTCACGTATATGTGGAATCTAAAAAAGTGGAATTCATAGAAACAGAGAATAAAATGCAGGTTGCCAGGAGGTGGGGGGTGAGAAGAATGATGAGATGTTGGTCAAGGGCATACATTTTCAGTTAAAATATGAGTAAGTCCTAAAGATCTAATGTGCAACATAATGACCATAGTTAGAAATACTGTACTGTATGTGTGACAGATGCTGATAGAAGAGGTCCTAAATGTTCTCACCACCACCACCGCAATAACATAAAGTGACTATGTGAGGTGAAGGATGTGTTAACCAATCTTACTGTGGCCATCATTTCACAATATACACCTGTATCAAATCATCACACTGTATCCCTTAAACTCACACAATATTAAATGTTGATTATATTTCAAGAAAGCTGGGGGAAGAAAAGAAACTTCACAGCTGAACACATTTATCTGGGCTCGCTCCCATTCTCTAGGCCCCAAGGCCACCCACCAGCTGCTTGGGTTGGGTACACTACAGTTTATCCTGCTTTGGCAAAGAATAAGGGGTTCAACTCAAAGACCTGTACTGAATTTATACATGTTAATACTTTAAGAATAAACATGTGTCGTAACTATTTGGAATAAAAAATTTCTTAAATAGACCATTACTTTACCTAGTTAAAAAAAAAAAACCCACAGAGAAAAGTAATCTCATTTTGATTATTTAGGATTGTAGTTATGAACAGGGGACACATACAGTATGTGACACACAGTGCCATAGAGGCAAACTGAGGAGGGAGAAAGAGTACTTTGCTCAGAATCAGACCATCCTGGGGTCCAATCCTGATTCTCCCATACATGATGTCTTCATCTACAAAATGCAGTCAATAAGTCCTTGCTCTGAAAGCAATTTGTGTGAAGTGTGAGTTATAGTGTCTAGCGCATATTTGGCACTGAATACATGTTGGCTTCTCTTCCCCCTTCTTTGATTCTCCATGACTTGTCTTCCTTGTAATTTTCTCAGAACTTAGAGATACATAGAACTCTTCATTAAGTTCTTATGACAACTGTGATGAGTAACCGATGTCTAATATTCCATTAGTCTCCGGGTTGGGAGGTCCATGTAGAGTGAAGAGTGAAGACCTTTCCTGTCCCCCTCCAACCCTAATGAAAATGCCAAAAAAAAAAAAAAAAAAAGAACAATGACTGAGACTTTTGTGAAAGGGGTTTATATTTCACCAGATCTACCCATGTTTCCATTTAAAGGTTGGCTGAGTTCCCATTTCCAATCTATAGATGGAGAAGTTGAGTTCTTTTTTCATTGTTTTGTTTTAAGGAAAGGGAAAATGATGTAGAGTAGGAAATATTCTTTTATTTATTTACCTATACATATACAAAGAAACAAATAATAAAGTCGGACCCATATTAGGTGTCTAATACCGCCCAGGCTCTGTTTTAAGCACTTCACAAATAGTAGCTCGCTTAACTCCCACAGCAGCCCTATGAAGTAGGTTGCCTAGATGAGAGAACTGAGGTATCAAGAGATGAAACCCAAAGTCACAGACCAGCAAGGGGCAGGGCTACGATGTCTGAACCCAGGAAGTTTGGATCCAGAGTCTATGCATTGAGTTTCTGTGCCCCATGTCAAAACTTAATAGACATGCATCAAAACATCATATCTATGAGTCATCATCAAGTAAAATTTGGAAAATACTTCAGATGTAACTAGTAATAATGACTTCTCTAATGTACAAATTCCATATCTTAATGTAGGAGCTGGCTGTAGGAAAAACTCAAAGCAATTTGCAGGCAATACAGTATCTTCAAGCATTACAAATGGAGTGCTGTACTCAAGGAAGAAAAACGGTATTTCAAATTAAAAAGCTATAACTTCAGGGATCCTGTGAGAAAATCTACCCCTGCCCCCAACCTGTGTAAACCACTTACCTTTGGATAGCTCCTAAAGAGTAGGGTCCTAGGGCAGCAAGATCAAGCAAATTGCTCTGGAGGACGATGGACAGTAGATCAAAGTAGGCCACCCTCACATCCATATAAATTGTGACTCTCCACACTTGCCTCTAGAAAAAGCTTTCCTGGTTGAAGGAGAGAGAAGGGTAACTAAGGGTCAGGCAGAGGTGATCAGTAAAGAATTTTGCCTTGAAAGCCAGATAGGGGAACTCATATAAGCCGGACCTCTAGATGGGATCCAGGGAGCCTGGGGATCTTGCTTCCATGCGTCTGATTTGGGATACAATATCTTTATGTTTAAAAATCTTCCTCATTGATTTTTCTGCCAAAGATGTCTAAATCCACTCAAAAGCCTTGGGTTTCTTATTTGCTTTATATATACTTGGGCTCAGACTCCTACACGGAGCTCTGGAAAGTTTAGTGCTTGTGTTCAGCACATCAAAAAAAATCACAACACATTAACCAAGGCAATGCTCCCATCAAGTGAAAATTTTGCTTAATCTTAGTGTAAGAGATACATCACAGAGCTGACCACTCCCATAAACATATTTTAAAACCGTGCAATTTCTCCTCATCCCATCTCTAGCCTCCAGCTCTGTTTACTGCCCCATATTTCTGGCTCTGCTGGTTGAATGAAGTGTGTCCCAGGTCCCACCCAGGTCAGAGCACCCCAGGGAGATAAGACCAGTGCCAAAGAGGAATGCTGCTAGCATTTCATTGGTCAATGGTGACGTCATGCTCTAAATATTTGACTCTGGAGATTAAAGTAATTGAAAACATACTTCCATTCTCTAAACACCCTTATAACTGTCTCTTACAACTGCAATATTTTCCTCCAAGTACAATTGTCGGTGTATGATTGCTTTCCCGAATATAGGGTTTTATTCTATCCTGTTCATGGGGGGGGAGGGGCAGTGTTCCATAACTTTCTGAGTGGCTGATGTATCCCCTTCTTGTGTTGCCCAAATGCCCTTAATCTCTATTCACTGGCTATTTCAGGAAGACATATGCATGAGTATGAGTGTAAGCACGTGTGTGTGCTGCATGTACGTGTGTGCATGTCGATTAGCCTAAGTGCTGCAACTTAGTTACAGAACAGAGAGTGGAATATTGGTGCAACACCTTATTACTGCTCAAAATAATATAATATACCATTACATGGCCATTTTGTATTTCATAGAGAATCTCAGACTTGGAAAAAATATGAAAGACCTTCTGGTTCAAATCTTACATGATTTTTCATGTTACAAAATGAAACTCCAAATTGTAAGCTCACAGTATCTTCTTTGGCAAAAAACATGTACTTTTTGCTAGTGATCTTTTACTGTCTCTCCATTTCATTAAGCTTTTAAAATCTTATCTGCATATATTATATCTTGCATGTCTTCACTTCCCCTGCTTTGACCGGCTCCTGTTCCTATTTTGAAGTCATCTTTCTTCTTGGAGACTTTTACTTTCTTCTCCATTGCTTATATTCTCTTTCTCTTTTAAAAAATACTGTATACCCTAATAGATCCGAATCAGAAAAACAACAAGAACTATGAATTTTGGCTGCCCTCCTCATACCAACAGCTCCGTGGCAGAATGTTGGCTACTTCTATGACCCCAGGGGGCTATCATGAGATGATGAACGTTATCATTTCATCAGGGGGTTCAGTAATTCCTGCGTCAGCTTCAGACTCATCACTTTGCCAAGAGGCTTCACAGTCATAGGAATGTGGTTTACAAATGGAAGGTAATATAACGCCATAGTGTGATACCTGGGTGGCTCAGTTGGTTAAGTGTCTGCCTTCAGCTCAGGTCATGATTCCAGCATCCTGGGATCGATTCCCCCATCAGGCTCTGTGCTCAGTGGGGAGCCTGCTTCTCCCCCTGCCTGCCGTTCCTCCTGCTTGTGCGTGATCGCTCTCTCTCTGACAAATAAATAAATAAAATCTTAAAAAAAACACCATAGTTGTTTAGAACCTTCTCCCCAAAGCCCAAAGCAAAATGCTTTAATCTACTTGCACCATATGGAGAACTTCTAAATGGCTCTTCCTCTCTAAAGCCCAAACCCAAATCTGTGATTTCATCAGTTTGTAAGAAAAGGACTCTCCAGTGTGCATGATCAATGGTGAGAGGTGTGGACCCTAAATGCAGTCACAGGTGTCTTTGTAAGAGAGTGGTGAAGGGAGATTTGACAGAGAAGAAGGAAGTCACGTGAGCATTGGGGTGCGAGGCTACTGCTGGCTTTGAAGATGGATGAAGGTAGGGACCAGGACCACAACAAAACAAGGGGTGCAGCTCTGGGTGCTGGTGAAGGCAAGGACACAGATTTTTGCCTAGAGCTTCTAGAAGGAGCGTAGCCCTCCTAAACACCTTGATTTCCAACTAGAAGTCTGAAAATGATTTCAGACTTCTCAGAAATTATAAGAGAATAAATGCATGTTGTTTTAACCAGCAAGTTTCTGGTAATTTGTTAACAGCAGCAGTGGAAACCTAATATTCGATGTGGCTGAGTTTTAGCCAATGGGTTGTGAGTAGATCAGGCATGTTTTCAGGCCTGGGCTATAACCACTGCCCACATAGTATCCTCAAAGCTCTTTGTGATGGGAGGGACAGATGAAGTTTTAGAATACAAGTGAGGTCTGGAGCTGATGACCAAGAAAGAATTTTTAAATGTCTCTGGTGCAAAAAGGTGGTTTTATTAAAGCATGGGGACCAGACCCGTGGGCAGAAAAAGTTGCTACCCCAGGGTTGTCAGAGGTGGCTGATTACATACTAAGGGTTTGAGGGAGGTCAGGACAAAGGGAGGTTTCAAAATAACTTTCATATGCTAAAGAAGACCTACAAGATACTGTTGTTAGGTTAAGGCTATTTTTCCCTTCTTAGCGAAGTATTAACATTAAGGTGGTTGGGAGATTCCTGGAAGAACGTCACAGGGTCCTACCTAGGAGTGGGGGTGGGGGGGAGTTGCAGGGAGTCAGCTTCTGCTTTGTCCTCATCCAGCCTTCTGTTCCCTTATCAGGACCAAAGGACAGCGACTACAGAAGCCACATACTGGAGATCGTAGAGCTTCCCAAGCCCTCGAAAACCTATGCGGAGAAGACAGGACCCTGCTGATCTGGGACCGCTCGGCGGGAAATAAACTTCCATTGCATTAAGCTGTTACTCCTTTTTGGGCTGATTTGTTACAGTGGTTGCTGTCACTCCAGCTGGGGCACGATTTCTTTTACTCTCAATATCGCTCTTTACGGAGAGATTTATTCTCCTCCTTCCTGGGCGAAGCCCACCATGGCCCTGGCTGCATGAAACTCTGGCAATGGCTTATCCTACCAGGCATGCATGCAAAACAATGCTTCGTGTTCTTTTCACCTCTGCTGACTCTGCTCCCGAGAAAATACACGCGGAGACTGATGGTCGGAAGCTGCAGGGCGGCATCCTGGAATTGTCGGCTGGGGTTTATCATCTGGAACTTCATAGTCCTCTTAGAGGGAAATGACAAAAGAGAAAGACCATCTACATCCATGCGTTTATCGTCTATTCTATCTACCTACCTACTTACCTATCTATAGCTACTGTGTAGGTACCATTCAGTCCTCACACTGAATACATAGATGGATAGACAGGTGATACATACATACACAAACATATAGGGGTGTGTGTGTGTGTGTGTGTGTGTGTGTGTGTGTATTCTTAGAACAGTGTCTAGAACCCTGGGTTGCATAAGTATTAGTCATGTTGTGATATAGACAATGGAAGTGTCAAGTGCTATGAAATTGCTTAGCTGGAGAATATAATTGTATCTAAGGGGTGAAAAATATCTTACATGGTAAATCACGTTTCAAGCTGATAGCTGAAGATTGGTTAGAAGGCGGGCAATCCGGAGTGAAGAAAGGCTGATGGATACGTGAAACGAAACATGCACTGTCTCGGGGGCGGGAAGACAAAGCACGGAGTTTGAGAGCAAAAAGAAATTCACCAGCAAGAGCAACATGTGAAGGAAGGAGAAGCCAGAACTGAAGCTGGAGGCAGGGCAGAGGGTAGAACCGAACAACATGGTGTTTCCTTGTGCTGCTTCCAGTCACCAACGCTGATAAGCTAGCACAAAGGTGCTTTTGTTTGAGGGTGCCTGGGTGGCTCAGAGGGTTCAGCAACTGCCTTAGGCTCAGGTCATGACTTCCAGGTCCTGGGATCAAGCCCCATGCTGGGCTCCCAGCTCAGCAAGGAGTCTGCTTCTCCCTCTGCCTCTTCCCCCTGCTTGTGCTTTCTCTGTCTCTCCCTCAAATGAATAAATAGTATCTTTTTAAAAAAGTGATTTTGGGGGGCGCCTGGGTGGCTCAGTAGGTTAAAGCCTCTGCCTTCAGCTCAGGTCATGATCTCAGGGTCCTGGGTTCGAGCCTGGCATCGGGCTCTCTGCTCAGCAGGGAGCCTGCCTCCCCGCTCAACGCCGTCTCTGCCTGCCTCTTTGCCTACTTGTAATCTCTCTGTGTGTCAAATAAATAAATAAATTCTTTTAAAAAAGTGATTTTGTTTGTAACATAATGGTAATTGATAAACTCATATCTTTAGAACTGTTAGGTGGAACAATGTGTATGTTATTTTAGAGAAACTTTAGTGGATTCAAATGAACGTAATTTGTCTTTCTGGGTTTGTTTCCAGAATTTATAAATTAAACATAGTAAACTATAAGTTGCTGGGGGAAAACAAAGAATGAAACCAGCCCTGTGGGCATTTCACTTCCCCAGCAGCTCCTGAGGCTGGTGGAGGGAACTGCCCACCTCACCCCTGCACTTGAGCTCAGTTGTTGACAGATTGTCCTGGGCCAGGAGACACCTGTCCATGACGCCAACTCTGCCGAGAGGGAGACTTCAGCTCACGCCAATTTATTGGTGCTGGGGCCTCCTCTGTCTTCAGCAGCTCCTGAAGGGTCAGTGCGTGGAACTCACCTTCTCTCCATGAAGGGAGCCAATCTGAGCTTAGGAACCCAGGGCTGTGAAGGGAAGACGTCACTTTCTGCTGGTTCTGAAAGCCAGCTGAGATGTCCTGTCATGTCATGCAGAGCAACATCTGAGAGTCTGGCCTTGCTCTTTCCAAAGGAAGCTGAATCACCTCCCACAGGCTTTTGGCAAGTGCCTGCGTAGACACGGCAGTCGCAGCCTACCCCTCCATCTCGGCTCCTGCCATGCGGGCTGTGTGTTCGCAGCCAGATACTGCGGGCATCAGGGGTTCCCTGAGTATTGGGAGCCAACGCTCTGTCTCAGAAAAATCAATGTTTTCGATTTTCATCACATCCCCACTGAGTAATCCTGTCTGTTCAGCCCATCATTCTGGGTAGTTTGGTTTCTCTCAAACATACCCAGAGCAGTTTTCACCTTTTTTCTTTGAGAAAAGTTGCTGAACTTTTATTGAGCCCATTGTAGGATTTTCTTTTCTGGTAAAGAAGTAAAATGCAATAAACATTATTTGCTCCAGGTTGGCATTAACAACGCAAAGATGAGCTGTGAGATGTAGGTTATCTTTAAAAAAAATACTTTATGTAAGAACCCTTTGTAATTGTCGAAGTGCTTTTGCAAATAACTATTGTTATTTCCCCTGCTCTCAGGATGGTTTTTCATCGCTCCTTCCGCAGTCTGAGGAACATGCAATTAATGATATGCGAAATGATTTTGACTCTTAAGAGCCAACCTGGACTGACCAGTGTTGAAGGAAAAGAAACACTATGTTTGAAGTTGATGTGTTTGAAGAGGTCGGTGGCCTTCCCCTTAAAATGATAGACGTCGGTGGAGATTACATAGATTAAAAAAATTGCTTTCAGAATCTGAAGGAGGAGAAGATAATTAAAAGTTAAGGCGCCTGTTCAGGTTACAGGATAACATCAGTAATAAACCTGTTCGTGGAAGGCTTTTTATAGTTACCATGCATCTGCTTTGGAATGAACTAGAACATATCGCATTACTAAATGCTCGTTGTCACGGACACAGGTATCGCTGATTTCCTCTGCTGGTCTGAACTGGTGGTAAGCAAGCAAATGAGAAAGGAGGTGGGCATAATCAATGGAGCTACTAGTGGCTGAAATCTTGGCGTTAAGAGATATTTCCTAATCTCCTCCTTAGTGTAAGAGATCCTTTATTTCTCTTGGGAGTTTTGGGGATATTGGTTACAGAATAATTTCTAATTATTCTCAGGAGGTGCCAAGGCCAAAACAGAATTCATTTTGCTCTTAAGAATTACAATGCAATTATTTTATATAATCAGATATTAGATTTGGCTGGAAACCTTCAAGATACAAGCTGCCATTTCCTGGCACTCAGCATCTGTGCCTAGTGTTTGCCATTTGGGCCCAGAGGCACACAGTATCCCACATCTGCGTACCGCTCAGGGAGAAGACTTTGTTTTGACCTTGGCTTTATAACTTGAACTGAGAGCTGATTCTGCCTCTGCAGGGTCATTCAGCCCCTCTTGATGCTGGGTGGGGTCAAAATGGTACAGTTGGTGCTGCTGAAACCCAGGGACCTCTGCTCTGCCCCCCAACTTCCCATAAGACCCTCATCTGAGTCCACATAAACCAAGAATAGTGTCCACTCAGATTTGGGGCAGTGGGTTGGTTCTAGGGACTGAGTATTTGTGTCACCTCAAAGTTCATAGGCCGAAACCCTAACTGTGAAAGTGATGATATCAGGAAATGGGACCTTGGGAGGTGATTTGTTTTAGATAAAACCATGAGGTTGGAACCCCCATGATGAAATGAATATCCTTATAAGGAGAAGAGACTATAGCTTGAGCTCATTCTCTCTCTCTCTCTCTCTCTTTGCTGTGTGAGGACATAGCAAAAAGCACCATCTGCTAGCCAGGAAATAGGCTCTCACCGGACATTGAATCAGCTGGCACCTTGATCTCGGACTTCCCAGCTTTCAGAACTGTGAGAAATAAAAGTTCATTGTCTATGTTATTTGTCACAGCAGCCTGAACTAAGACAGGCGAGGAAGAATTTTCAGAAGTGTCTACTGGATAGTAAACATTTCAGGCTCTGTGGTCCATCTGTCTACAATAAGACCTTGACCACAACCCATCATCAGGGGGACACCTAGGGCTGAGGGTGAAGGAGAAATGAGGGAGAGGTTGGTCGAGGTCTCCCACCATGCCACACTCTATTTTATGTGAGAAGGAAATATGCTTCTGGCTCATTGAAGCCATCAATACATTGTGAGTTTCAGGTTGCTTGCCCCTTAACCTATTTCTCACTAAATCAAGCATTTAAATTGTAACTCACAATATTTTGAGTAACACTGAGCTTTTATGCTAGCCCACTTTACTTTTTCCTTCACTCAGGATGGAGAAGAAAGGCAGGGACAACATGGTGCTTCCCAGCAGAATGAAGAGAATAGAACTAGAAAAGGTACTGGAGGGATAAGAGGAAGATCGGTGCCCCGTGTAAATCACATGGGGCGGGAGGGTCCATGTCTCCTACCCTAGCTCTGCCAAAGACCCTACTGACTGCTTGTCTTCAGTGGGTCACCTACCAGTCAGCATTTTTTGTTGTAGGAAACTGAAAAACAAAGCCAAAAACAACACACAAACAAAACTTTTAGTTGATTTAAGCAGACAAGTATTTTGTTGCGAAGACATAAGGAGGAAACTGTTAGGACATAAGGCCATAATAAACAGGAAGGCCACTGAAAAAGGCGCGCTCAGGAACACGGGATGCTGGCAGCAGCGAGAGCCATGCCAAACCATGGGACAATACCAGTTGGGAGAAGACAGCACTGCTACCTTCAGAGCTACACAAGAATGTCACTCTTGTAGCATCGAGTCTGGAGTTCCTGAAGATATGGCTGCCATCACCTATCACCAGAATGGAATATTCCTGCTTTTTCATACCATAAGCTCCCAATTCAGTACTTGGGAGGAGTATAAGACAGGCAAATAATGTAAAAGTTGAGAGTTTAGAACACCTGTAGTAAGAATCAAGCTTGGTCTCTCACTGAGACTTGGTGAACAGAGGAATCCTACATTTGGAAGAGGATTTGGGGTGCCCGGTAGCCAGAGACAGTGGGAGAGACCAGAGGGAGAGGGAGAGAGACAGAGAGACAGTGAGAGACAGAGAGACTGTCTACAATAGGACTCCATTTGCTCTTCTGAGAATGGAGCAGGTTGAATTACATGAACCTCTGAAGATGTTTTAACTTCCAAGTGTTCTGATTCTAGAAAAGTAATGCCTAGATGCTTATATTAAAAACATGGGAGGAAGCAACACACAAATTATCTGCTTTCTGAGCTGCTCAGGCCTGACAACAAATCTGGAGGCAAATGGGTTGCCTCTTGCATGCTAACTTCTATTGTGGTTTTCAAAACTGTTACACAAAAAATAATTCAGAGAATGACCCTATATTCATCAGCAAAGAGAGTTAGGGTCAATTAGCCTTGACTACTTCTACACAGGGGCAGAAGTGAGGAGGAATCACAGTGATCTACCTACTAATTCCATCCTCAACTCAGAAATACTAAGGGCCAGAGACTCTCCTTTGGATACCAGTGTCCTTTCTCCCCAGAGGGGGAGCTATGAATGAAAATCCTCTCTTAGGAGACTGCCGGTCATGATTGCAAATAGGCAGGATGCAATGATTAATTTTACGTGTCAGCTTGACTAGGCCACCATGTGTCCAGACGTGTGGTCACACATTATTCTGGTGTGTCTGAGAGGATGTTTTTGGATGAGATCAACATTTGAATCAGTAAACTGAATAAAGCAGATTACCCTTCTTAACATACATGGCCCTCATCCAATCAATTGAAGAACTGAACAGAACAAAAAGATTGAGGAAGAGGGAATTTTGCTTTTCTGACTGTTGAGTTGGCACATTGACCTCCTCATGCCCTTGGACTAGAACTTATAATGTAGGCTTTTCTGGTTCTTAGACCTTTAGACTGACTCAGACTGGAGCCAAACCACCTTCCACCTGGTCTCTAGCTTAGGACTCCACGTTGGGATTTCTCAGCTTCCATAATCATGCAAGTTAATTTATTATAATAAATATTATTTATATGCAGATATCTCCTATTGGTTTTCCCTCTCTGGGGAACCCTAAGATATATGGCTATGCTCAGCTGGAACAGAAGGTCAGCGCTGGGCCAGATTAATTCCCCCTCCCTTACCAACACCTCCTTCAATTCTGTAGCCAAAATGATGACCATGGGCCTACAGGTCACTAGTCACCAGTGTAGCCACTTGTTCAGACTCTGTTCCAGTGGCCTTAAGTGACCTTACCAGAACCAGTGCAGAAGACCTTGGGTAATGTGTAGGCCTACTTCTCCTGCACTTGAGGAGTTGTCTTTCTGAAGCACAGGCCCTGAAGTGATGCCTCTCCAACGTGGGTCTCAGAACAAAATGACCGTACTGAGAAGGTGGAATGCTAAAAAAGCAGATCCAAGAAAAATCCTGAAATTTAGTGCCCAGAAGAATCTGGAAGTTTTCCGTGTGAATTCTTTCTCATTGGTGGATTCTGTATTTTCTTCCAACTTACCTGCTTCACTCACTTCTATATTTGCAGAACCTCTAGGCTGTAACTCTCTTGGCTTATCAGCATGCTAGATGCACCAATTAGGACAGTGACCTTCTAGGATTCGGCACATGGATCATTTATTCATATTTAGCAAAAATACTCATTGGGATGTGAGCTTGGACGTGGCATTGGCTTGTAGGTGGAAAGTGGGACTCTGGTGACGAAGAAAATGGAAACTTCAATTATTTACACTCCTCACTTTATATGGCACCCTGCCAGTGAAGTAGGTCTTAAACAGATAGACTCCATTGATTAAGGTAGATTAGAAGAACTTAATGTTAAATTGATTCTGCTCTTCTCTCTCTTTTTCCTTCTGGTGTTCCCATTTTGCAGATGTTACATCTTTTGGAGTTGCCCACAGTCCTTGGACTTTTTGGTCTGTGGTTTTTTTGGTGGTTTTTTTTTTTTTTTTTTTTTTTTGTCTTTGTTCTCTTTGCTTTTTGTGTTTTGAGGATCCTATTGATATAACCTCCAGATCAGAGATTCTTTCCTTGGTCATGTAAAGTCTACCAAGAAAGCCAGCAAAGACATTCTTCATTTTTGTTTCCATGTTTTTTTATCTTTAGCATTTTTTTTTAAAGATTTTATTTATTTATTTGACAGATAGAGATCACAAGTAGGCAGAGAGGCAGGCAGAGAGAGAGAGAGGAGGAAGCAGGTTCTCTGCCGAGCAGAGAGCCCGATATGGGGCTCGATCCCAGGACCCTGGAATCATGACCTGAGCTGAAGGCAGAGGCTTTAACCCACTGAGCCACCCAGGCGCCCCAATCTTTAGCATTTCTTTTTTGTTCTTTCTGGGGGTTTCTATCTCTCTGCTTACTTTGTCCATCTGTTCTTGCATGGTGTCTACTTTACCTTCTAGTCACCTTAGCACATAAATCACAGTTGTTTGAAATTCTCATCCTGATACTTCCAACATCCCTGCTGAGGTGATGAGGTCACTTGACTATATAAATTCTTGAATGACCAGGAACATATGTCATGCCATTTAATAGCCAGGATTATTTTCCAAAGTTTTAATGGAACATTCGCAGTAAGATTTGTAACTCTTATTTTTGGGAAGCTGCTTTTTATCTCAACCTGAAAGCTCTCCTACAACTCAGCTGATTATATTCTGCTTGCCCCTGAATCATGAAAACAATAGTTACTATTTGAACCTCCCAACAGCTCTCTGCCTAAGAGGTGGGTGCCCCTGTTTACAGGTGATCAACATCCCATTTGGTGAGATTAAGTACTTTGTCCAGAGTCATACAGTGAGGATGGAGGAGGGCTGGGATTCCCACCCACTCAGATCCCAGGACCCTTAGACATTGCCCTTCAGATCCCCACTGGAGAAGATGGTTTCTCAGACACAGGAGCTTATCTTCCCTAGAAATGGAAATGGACAAAGCTTTCCCGAACACATAAAGAGAACTCATCTTGGGGTGGATTGATTTATCTTGAATTCCTGCTGGTCTTATAGATTCAATAAAGTGAGTGGCCCATAGTCACCAAACTGGAAAGAACCAAGATGCCCTTCAACAGACAAATGGATAAAGAAGATATGGTCCATATCTTCTGGAGTATTATGCCTCCATCAGAAAGGATGAATACCCAACTTTTGTATCAACATGGATGGGACTGGAAGAGATTATGCTGAGTGAAATAAGTCAAGCAGAGAGGGTCAATTATATGGTTTTGTTTATTTGTGGAACATAAGGAATAATATGGAGGACATGGGGAGATGGAAAGGAGAAGTGAGTTGGGGTAATTGGAAGGGGAGACGAACCATGAGAGACCGTGGACTCAGAAACAAACTGAGGGTTTTGGAGGGGAGGGGGTGGGAGGTTGGGTGAGCCTGGTGGTGGGTATTATGGAGGGCATGGATTGAATGGAGCATTGGGTGTGGTGAATAAACAATGAATTCTGGAACACTGAAAAGAAATTTAAAAAATAAATTAAAAAAAAAGGTGAGTGGCCCAGTGTGGAGCTGAACATGGGATATGTGCCACGTATCCATAGTGAGCTATAATCTCCAAACAGGGTTTCACTAGAGGAGCTTAATTCCTTATCCTTGGAAGTAGATGGACATGGCTCCTTTGCATTATTAGTTGCTAGGTGACTCACTGCACCAGCCAGCCAGAATTATAGATTCAAGGAAGAACAGAAGAAGGAAGCCAAAAAATAGTCCTCTCCTTAAAACTCTGAAGAACCCATTTTCAGCATGTCTCTGGGCCCTTGGGAGACACAATCATAATAATTTATGCCACCTCCATCCAAGAAAAAAGGAGATTCTCCTTTTTAGATCTTGGGAATATAGCTGTATACTATGTTCAGTTTCTGGGTTTTCTGCCACAAATATTTAGAATCCATCTTGTGACAAAAAAAAATACACATTTACAAATTGCTGAGAAAATCTCAAGGGGCAAATTATACAAAGGTGAACAACTACTAGAGCCTTAGAGTTGATTGTGTATTCCACCCAACATATTAATCTTATGGTGTTAACTTCTACTCCCCACCAGCACCCTAAATAGTCCTTTGTTTCTTGGGAAAATGTACACACCACCCACCACCCCAGTTTCAGATCAAAACTACCTTTTCCAACAATTACTTGGCAACTTCTCTGCTTTAACAACTTATTTAAATAGCGTGCCTTTCTGGGCAGCTATTATCTTGGCAAATGTTTTTCCAAAAACTTCTTGGTCTCCTAATAATTTTAAGATGGGATAATTTATCTCCCAATAATTTAACATGGCTGTCCTCTGGACAGCCGATGTTTTTCTTCTACCTCGGTTCTATTAGGAAAGTTTTAAATATTGGGAGATAATTTACCTCCCAATAATTTAACATGGCTGTCCTCTAGACAGCTGATGTTTTTCTTCTACCTCAGTTCTATTGGTAAAGTTTTAAATATTGGCTCTGATTTTTCATTGTCCTATAGAATTATTTTAAAGATTGGCCATGGCTGAGTGATAGGGTGGCCTTCCTCTGTCTTTGACTTTGGGCTGGGCCACATGACTTTCATTGGCTATAGTAGTTTTTATTGCTGTCATAATAAATTACTACAAATATATTGGCTTAAAACACTTACATTTATTATCTCACACTTTCTGTAGCTCAGAAGTCCTGTGGACTCAAAACTGAGTGTTCTGCTTAGGGTCTCACAAGGCATAAATCAAGGTTACAGATGGGTTGGACTCTTTCATGAAAGTTCTAGGGATGTGTCTGTTTCCAATCTCATTCAAATTGTTGGTCAAATTCAATTCCTTGTGCAAGAAGGAGACTCCCCCACTGTTTCCTTGCTGA
Source organism: Lontra canadensis (assembly GCF_010015895.1). NCBI lineage: Eukaryota > Metazoa > Chordata > Mammalia > Carnivora > Mustelidae > Lontra > Lontra canadensis. Next base: position 12,567,781 of record NW_022631016.1, on the reverse strand, counting down.
CTGTCAGTGGAGACCAGTCTTTGCTTCTCTAGGCTGTCTGCATTGCTTCTTGAGCTGTCCTCCTCCAGCTTGAGGATGTAGCCTCCTCCAGCAAAGGTGGATTGAATTTCTCTCATACTTCAATTCCCTTCATCTTTTGCTCTTGCAACATCTCTTTTACTCCAGCTAGAGAAAGTTCTCTGCTTTTAAGGACCTAAGCAGTTAGATTGGATCCATATAGATAATCTTATAATACAGATATCTTCCTATTTTAAGAATCATAATCTTAATTACATCTATAAAGTTCTTTTTGCTATATAATGTAATATATTCACAGGTTCGGTGATTAGGATGTGAGAATATTTGGGGACCATTCTAACCACCATATTGGTCAACAGGATATTAACAGAGAAGAGGCAAGTGGAGACTTGAAATATCCATGCAAGAATGGCCTTGATTTCTGATTCTTCCTTCATCATGGAGGATAACCCATGTAGCTGATAGCTATTCTGTCTAGACCTTACAGTGAATAGAGTTGGTAGGGCTCTGAGCCAACACATAGTGAGGATCCAAGCTCAGCCCAACCTGTAGCTTGAAGCAGAGTCACCAAGTTAGTTCCAGCCTGGATGCGACCCTTTGCAGTCTCATTACACTTCAAATAAATGCTTACTCTCATCTGTCAGCGTTCAAGGGAGATTATCCCACGCAGAATTAATGTGGCAATTGCTCATTGATATAGCAACTAACATTAAAACATAAAACCACTTTTTTCTTTTTTTTCTTTCTAAAACCAACTTAAGTTTTATTTCAGAATCTGTCCCAACCCTATTTCACCCTAGTATATGAGTTTCATTATTGTAAAAAGCTCTGGCCAAGGACAGAAAAGTTGGCCTAGAATTCTGACTCATGTGATCTTAGACAAGTCATTTGCTCTCTACGTATCTTGAGTTCTTCCTATATAAATCAAGAAAATAATCCAAACTTATGGCATTATAGCAAAAATTGAATAAAATAATAAATTGTTTCATTCAGCTGTTCTTTGGTGTATTCACAGAGGTAAAGCTTATGGAGTTCCTACTTTGAGCTAGGCATTATGTTAAGGATCAAGGTATTAAAGATTAATGAAGATAAATTTCTTATTTTTAAGAAGTCTAGATCTCAATCAGAAAAGCATTTTGTAAATGTTAAAACAGTGTACAAATTCAGAGCATTGCTTCGATATTTCTTTTTCTTTTTCTTATCCCTTTGCATTAGGCATGTACTGCTTTTCCACATTTCCTGTCCCATTTTTCTTTAAGCTGTCAATCAAAGGTTGGCTCATTTTGAAAATTAACATCCCTCAAATTCACCTTCACATTCTTTACCTGAACTAAAAGGTAGTTACATTTATGCATTGGGGAAAAAGTATTTCACTTCAGGGAGACCCAAATCCACTAAGCCCTATAGGCAAGCATAGGAGCTTTTCAGTTGAAAAGGATTAACCTTTCTTAGATCTATTGAAAATCCTCTTATTTATTTTCTTCATTTATAAGAATGCACCTCAGGGCATATATGCATCAGTACCAAAACCCAACAACAACACAAATGAGTTACATGCAATTCTAAATAAAAGATTATAATGGAAATTGTCTGACTGCATTTGTTTCCATAATCCTCCAAAGCCCCATCTAACTATTCATCTTTCCTTCAGGATCAGAGCATTTCTATAAATTCTTATGGCCCTTAATAGTTCTCTTTTTCAGACATGATCATTATTCAAAGTGTAACCCCATAGAATATTTTTGGAACATTGCATTACTGTCATTCACTATGCTATTTTAGCTTTGGTTTGCTTCCCTGCTTCTTTCTATCTCCTTTTCCCCTGCTCTATCTCTGGACTAGAGCAAATGTTCCTTTTGTTGGACTGCCCCTAATAGTTAAAAATAACGCTAAGTGTGCATAGCTTGACCTGTTCTACAACAATTCACTGACAGTCTAAATGACAGAACATTGGCATAGAAAATTGCTTCAGGGACACATCAACATCCCACCAAGAACTTCCAGGAGGGCTGCTGCACTGTGATAAACTTCCCCTTTCCTCCAATTCCAAAATTGACAATACCTCCATGGAGCCATCTTAACCTTGTCTTGAGAAGGGCCTCTGGTCCAACCCCAAAGTTCATTCAAGAGCCAACTGTGATGGTAACTCATTCTATATTGTTCTCAAAGACTTCCTTACCATGAAGAGATTATGCTGAGTGAAATAAGTCAAGTAGAGAGAGTCAATTATCCTATGGTTTCACTTATTTGTGGGACATAACAAATAGCATGGAGGACATGAGGAGTTAGGAGAAGGGAGTTGGGGGAAATTGGAAGGGGAGGTGAACAATGAGAGACTGTGGACTCTGAAAAACAATCTGAAGGGTTTGAAGAGGTGGGGGGGTGGGAGGTTGGGGGAACCAGGTGGTGGGTATTAGAGAGGGCACGGATTGCATGGAGCACTGGGTGTGGTACAAAAACAATGAATACTGTTATGTTGAAAATAAATTTTAAAAAATGATTTAAAAAAATAAAAAATAATAAATAAGAAGATGATTTAAAAAAGATATTTTCACATAGAATGAATGACTGAATGGTAACAGGCACTCAGTATCATCATGTTTCAAGGGAGATACCCAATAGCGTGGAATTTGCAACCATACTTAAGGGACAGATTGGTCACTGGTCAACACTAGTGTGTTTCTGTCATTCTGGCCATCACTTGTGATATTACAGCCAACACTTTGGTGTGGGAGTCAGAGAAGATAGGACATATCCTGGGAATGGGAGATACTGTCTATGGGTGCTGGCCTTGGGGGAAGTACGGTGAGACATGTCAGAGAAACATATCAATGGGATTAGTCCTAAGCACCCTGAGTCAAAAAAAGGAGACACCCCTACTGCAAGGCAATGAAAACACAGGTCAGAATCTGGAGGGATAGGTAAACAACAACAAAAAAATAGAACACGGAGGGAAGGCTCTATAATATCAGAGGTTAGGGATAAGACACAGAGAAATCAACGCCTGAAAGAAATGTGACTTTAAAATATGGTGGTTTAGAGAAATCCTGGTCTCCTACTCTTCCATCTGTCCTGAAACTTATTGTATGTTGTCCTTATCTGGTCAAAAGCAGAAGTCTTGAACTGGTAGGCTGCAAACATATTCCATGTCTGAATTCTGTAACTTAAAGCAGTGAGTCCAATAAAAGTAAGTCTCCTTCATCTTCCTCCTCCCCCAAGTGCAAGATAAAACTTCAGAGGATTGACTTCTCTGTCAATACCTTAAAGCATTATTGTTCAAAAAGACCCTCAGAGGCCATTTGGATTATTCTCCTCCCTTTAGGCAGATTCTCTAAACCACCCAAGATGGCTCTTAATGTTAATATGAAACTATTATTACACAAGTCAAACCAAAGGAGGCCCCCGTAGACCTGTGGTCAGGGCCTTCTCTCCTCTTGAAAGGGCCTTACAAGCAAACCCCTGGGTCTTGTATATCCAATTTAATCTCATTGATCATCATGGCAGGCTTTCCAAGATGGACAACATCACCTGTTCTTACCTTTATCTTCCACTAGACATTCCAATGTTTGGCACATAGTCAGGTGTTTCAGGAATGTTTGTGGTGTAGAAGAAAGACTCAGTTCCAGGTTCTAGGCATTTTCAGAGCTGTTGAGGTCTGTTAAGAATTATAATAAGACTAGACTATAGTAGGCATGAAAATCCTCACTGTTCAGTTTCTACTACTAGAAAATGAAATTCAGTATGATGCTTATTAGGGAATGTGGATTGTATTTCAAAGATATCACATGGATGTAAGTTATGGTGAATAAGCAGGTGGGAAAGAAAGGAGTAAAATCTTCTTGGTCAAATCAAGCCTACTTTGAATAAGATCATTAGCAAATTGTGTCTATGAAAATGCATTAATAAAAATACTAGATGACCATCTCAATGTTGCTCTAGTGCAGAATGGAGACTGGACCCAGGGAAACTGGCTTTTATGGACTGTGTAAGTTTTCAGATTCCAAGTGACCTAGTGTCTCAGGCTGGGAAGGAGGAGGCCAAAGTGAGCTGAACTGGGGCTTTAAAATTTTAACTGCTTCCCAGTTTTTTTGAAATATAACTGACAAACAACGTTGTGTAAAGTTAAGGTGTACAATGTAATGGTTTGTTGTACATATATGTTGTGAAATGATTACTTCAATAAATTTAGTTAACGATCATCACCCCATGCATTTACATTTTTTTTTGTTATAAGGACTTTTAAGATTTATTTTCTTAACAACTTCCAAATATACAATACCATATTAATAACTATGGTCGCCATACTGAACATTACATTCTCAGAACTCATTTATTTATAAATGACTGGAAGTTTGTACCTCTCCACCACATTTACTCATTCCCTTCATCTCTTCTAGCAACCACCAATCCGTTCTCTGTTTTTATGAGTGTGGTTCATTTAGATTTCACATGCAAATGAAATGCAGCATTTGTCTTTCTCTGCCTTAGTTCACTTAGCATAATATCCTCAAGATTCATCCATGTTATTGTAAATGGCAGAATTTCCTTCTTTTTTATGGCTAACTAACAAATATTCAATTGCTTATGTATACTGCTTTTCTTTAACCATTTATCTGTTGATGGGCACTTAGACTATTCCCATGTCCTGGCTATTATGAATAATGCTGCAATGAACACAGGAGTGCAGATATCTCTTTGAGATAGTGGTTTCATTTCCTCTGTATGTATACCCAGAACTGGAATTGCTGAGTTATATGGTAGTTCTATATTTACTTTTTGAGGAGCCTCCATACTGTTTTCCATAGTGGCTGCACCAACTTACCTTCGACCAACCACATGTAAGAATTCCCTTTTTTTTCAAAACCTCACCAGACTTGTTTTTGTCATTTTGATAATGACCATTCTAGCAGGCTTGAGGTGATACCTTATTGTTGTGGTTTTGATTTGCATTTCCCTGATGTTTAGTGATGTTGAGCACATTTTCTTGTACCTGTTGTCCATTTAAATATCTCCTTTGGGAACATGTCTATTCAGGTCTTTTACTGAATTATTTTGTTTTGTTTTGCTTTTGAATTGCATGAGTTCCTTATGTATTTTGATATTAACCCTTATCAGACTTGTGGTTTGCAAGTAGCTTCTCCCATTCCACAGGCTGCCTTTCATTTTGTTAGTGGTCTCTTTTGCTATGCAGGAGCTTTTTAGTGTGATGTAGTCCCATTTATTTATATTTGCTTTGTTGCTTATGGTTTAGGGGGCATAGCCATGAAATCATTGCCAAGACCAACATCAATGAGCCTTCCCTTGGTTTTTTTTCTAGGAGTTTTATGATTTCAGATTTTAGATTTAAGTCTTGGATCCATTTTGAGTTAGCTTTTGTGAAGAGTTGGGTTTTTGATTTGCAACAGAAGGAACTTTCTCCAAAGTCAGGGCATCTCTAGTTACTATGTAGTCCAGGGCGTTGGTGGCCATATAGAACTCTGACTGACTCATACATAAATGTCTCTGTGCAAATTAGAAAAAGGTGCTGACTCTTGATGGATGTAGCTCAGTGCTAGCCTACGTGTTCTGGCAAACAACGCACAAGCTATACTTTGATCCCCACTCTCCTGCTTGGCCGGCCACACTTGCACAGGACTGACCCTGCATGCTTGAGTGTGGCAATCCTGTTGATGGGCTGGGGCTTCCCAGAGTTCAGCCAGAGAGGCCAAGACGGTGGAGAAAGTAGAGGATGCTCGCTGGCCTCTCATATCTTGTGTTGTCCTGGATACAAGAGAGAAATCTGAGCTTATTTTCCTCGATTAGAATTACTTAATATGAATTCCTTAGATTCTTAAGGCACCCCAGAGAGCCTCCTTTAGGCTTCTCTAAATCTTCCAAAATTTAGATAGCTTCCGCATGGAACATAGAGAATTTTCGACAAAAAGATTTTGTATCTCTCGCCAGTCTCAAAGGGATCTGTAAAGGCTAAAATTACTAGTCAAAATATCCACTGTAATTTAAGGATTAAATCAATGAACACAAAAGAAAAGAAAAAAGCATCTGATAAGAACTTCTTATTTCACGTTAATTGGCACTAATGAGCATGATATAAATACACAATATTTTGTGAACAGCCACCCATTTGAGGAAACCTATACCTACCTGCTTTGCACAGCCTTGTAAGGTAACTCTTGGCCACTCTGATGAACAAGCTATTACATCAATAGATCTGAAAGTCTTCCAAACAGAATAAAGCCCTTCAAATATGCAATACTGTAGAAAAACTGCCAAAGACCTTATGTCCTGGGCAGGCAAAAGGAAGCCCAATTCGGTGGTTAAAAACCTCCTGTTTAAGGTCAAGTTTAATTCCCATCTCTGCTGTTAACTAACTGGGAGTTGAAGACAGAACTTAGGCAACTTATTTAATTTCTCATATGCAAAATAGAGCTAAATAAGAGAACTACCCATCACACAGGATTGCTTTAAAAGAAAGATGCAACAATATATGGGATGTATTCTATATAATCCTTGACACATAAAAATAACTCTATGAAGGTGAGCTGTTTGATACTTTTGTTATTATTATTGCATAAATTGACATATCAGAAGCAGACTGAGGGCTTTAAAGTTTTTGGTGGCATTTTCTTTTCCTTTCTTCTGCTTTTTTTTCTGTTGCTGACTCCATTCTATGTAATTTTAGAAACAAATGCCCGTATTTCTAAGATAAGCTATACACCCCCCCATTACACGTTGGAGAGCTGTTAAAATAAATTTAACCTTTAAATAATTTAACAGCTATTAACAATATACAGTGAATGGAATTTAGAAGATCAGACTTTGACAAATGGATAGAAAGAGTGAAGATGAGTTGGCAGAAGGTATATATCCATTGGGTGAATGATGCACAAAGATTAAAAGAAATTTTATTCCCCTTGAATTTGGGTTTAATACCAGTCTTGAACTTTTTAGGCATTTGGAGGTCATTTTGGATTTAGATAGAAAGGGGTAGTTGGTACACAGGTCTAAATGTTCAGAGAACATGATGCCTGGCTCAGTCCCTAAACTCCCTTTGGCTCCCAGCTGACTCTCTTGTGTGGACAGCCTTCCAATGGCCACAACATTATTAAGTCTATTTTCCTAGTCATTTCTCTAGTGATAGTAAAAAATCACATCTAGGACAATTAAGAATATACATACCTGTTTGGAAATCTATAAAGCCAAAAATGGAAGCATATCAGAAAATACATGGGAATGGGTAAAAGGAGGGAGTAATAAAATTATTATTATTTGAGCATACCATGGGTAGCATGGCCAGATGGAGGAAATGGAAGAAGTTTCATAGACCACAGGTCACTAAACTGGGACCAGTGGCAGATTCTTTGAAGGAATTCAATCCCATGACTGTCTGCTGGAATATCATTGGGCTGAATGTAGAATGTCTGATACATTCTTGACCAGCTTTTCTTACAAGTTGATTTTTCTAAAGAGAGAAGAAATAAATAGGAGAATTGGTCCTATGGCTTCAGTTCTGATGAACAAGGAGGATTTAATTGCAGAGGAGGAAGTTAAAGATATCACTGAAGAACATGTCTATATTCATTTTCGAATTTTTTTGATAGCTTAGGAAGTAAAGACTTAACAAATGTGAAATCTAGATTTAAGAAAATGGATAATTGCATGTTATGAGAATTTGATGGGGGAAAAAAGCTCAAGAAGGTTGAGTAATTCCTCAAACTCAAATTCTGAGTATGTAGCCCCCAAACAGAAGGAAATGAAAGGACACAAGATTAGAGTCTCAAGAATTGGGAATTGAGCCAATGAGAATCCTTGCCATAAACTGAATATTTGTGCCCTCTCCCTGTAACCTCTACCAATTCCCATGCAGAAATTTAATCCCCAATATGATGGCACTTGAAGGTGGAGCCTTTGGGAAGTGATTAAGTCTTGAAGGTAGAGCCCTCATGAATGGGATTAATACCTTTGTAAAAGAGTCTCCAGAGAGATCCCTTGCCCCTTCTGCCATGTGAGCACAGAGCCAGAAGACAGCTTGTATGGATCAGGAAGCAGGTCCTCACCAGACACCAGATCTGTGGGACTTTCTGTCTTTCAGAACTGTGATAAATAAGTTTCTGGCACTTATAAGCCACCCAGTCTATAGTATTTTTGTTGTATCAACCCCAAATGGACAGTAACAATGGCTTTCTAAATTTTCTTTAGAAGAGAAAGCTCCCAGAAAGGATGGATTTACGGCTTGAGCTCTCCTGGTATAATTGCATTATATTGCTGGATAACAATAAAATTGCAAGATTCCAGGGCTATTTTCTTTCCATTTTTTATTTGCACTCTAAACATGGAAAACCTTCATTGGTAGGTGGGGATCGAAATATATAAGATGTATGAATAAATGGAAATGAAACTTTGGCTGTTCTACTTTCTTGGCTCAGACAGTTGCCTTCCAACGACCAGAAGTAATAATAGCTATGATTTATTGGATTCTTACAAAGTCCAGGCATTGTGCTAAGTGCTTTATGTGAATTATCTCATGTAATCTTTACAGAAATTCTTTGGGAGAAGTTATTCACTAGTATCTCACCTTATATATGGTAGAAATCAGGTTTGGAAAGGTTGATGACCTATTCCAAGGGGCAAAAATAAAAGTTAAGACAAAACCAATGTTCTAGATTGCTATACAGAAAGGGCTTGCAAATGAAAATGGTCAATTGTTTTCCATAATCTTTGAAGTATTGTGAGCAAAGGAATGGTGTTCCTTAGGATAGGAGCTGAACACAAGGATGGCAGAGAAGGTTGTCTAGCAAGGGCTGAAATATAATCAACTCTCTGCTAGTGGGCAGACATCATCCCTGCAGAGGGACTGTGACAGCTCAGAATAAAGTATTCCTCTTCCTATCCGGTCTATTGGAGGGCATCCATTTTTCAATTCCTTTGCTGGAAAGTAGAAACATCCTAATTTATACAAAAGCGTTTTGTGCTCCCAAGGTCCAGGATGAAAAGTGGAATAAATCAACGAAGGAACAAGTATGATAAGATTAGAAAGAGAGAAAATGTTAATGCAATTTGCAACCAGATGAATAAGGTAGGTTTTGAGAACTAGAGGCCAGTAAGATTGACTTCCATCTTGGGCAAGATTCCTAGAAAGGCTTATTAAGGGAATGATTTGTCTTCCATTGTTGTACTTGTCGGAGGTATTTTTTTGAAAAGTTGACAGCAGGGATTACATTAACATATACACCCACCCTGGCAGAGAGAGCCTTATATGGCCTTAACATGTCTGTTTAAAATATTTATCTGTGCATATTTATATTTATTTGTTTTAAATTAATGGGCGCTCAAATATTTTTTTGAAGAATGAGTAAATGTGTAATATGAAAATAAAGTCAGAATGAGTCCCTATATTGATATACCTGCTTTCAAAATTAACTTGGCCTTAGAATCTATCAGTTCACACAGTAATAAGTATGATCTGGGATGTCTGGGTGGCTTAGTTGATTAAGCGTCTGCCTTTGGCTCAGGTCATAATCCTAGGGTCCTGGGATCGAGCCCTACATCTGGCTCCCTGCTCAGAGGGGATCCTGCTTCTCCCTCTCCCGCTGCCTCTGCTCATGCTCTCTCTCTCTCTCTGTCGGTCAAACAAATAAATAACTAAATCTTTAAAAAATTGATCTCATTCATTTTTCTGGTCTCAGATTCAATGTAACTTCCTTAGATCAATCTTCCTTCTTATTTTCTCTCTCTCTCTTTTTTTAAGTTTTTATTTATTTATTTATCTCTGCCCCTAACAGAGCTTGAACTCACAACCCCGAGAATAAGAGCCACATGCTTTCCAACTGAGCCAGCCAGGTGTCCCTCTCCTTGTTATTCTTGCTAAAAATACCCCAAGTTTTTATCTTCATTTCATTCATCACAGACAGTAATTTATATCTACTGATGTGTATTCATTTAAAGTTCTCCCATCATAGCAGTGGCTGCATCTTGCTGTGCATTATTGTACCTCCAACACACAGCTGAGCATCCAGCATAGAGGAGCTGCCCAATAAAATTTTGTCGAGCTAAAAATATGAGTGAGAGAGGAGGGAACATCTCTGCTTACTAGATCCAAAGACCACTGGGTAATTGCTGCCATTCTGGACGTCACAGTTAAAATGCATATGTTGAGATCAGGGAGGCCAACCCATGTTTAGAGTTAATCCTGAAAACTAGAGATGAGAATTGATTCTAAGTTATATAAAGAAATGGAATCGTTCAGCCTGTTGAGAAATGTCTGAAGGTAAGGAGTTGGGGCATGAACAATGATGGTTGGCTAACTGTCTACAGATATTGCAAGGGTCATCTCTGAAGAAATGAGCATTCACCCCTCCCCCCGCATCCCCTTCCCTCAGCACACACACACACACACACACACACACACACGCATTTCTAATTTGTCCCTAGGGGGCATCTTAGGGCCAGTGTTGCCAATGATAATTACTGGGAGATAAACATCTGAGATCAGTGTAAAAAGCATTGTTTTTAAGAGTTAAATCGCCCCCAAATAGGATGGATAACTGTAGGAAGTCTTTAAATCTTCAATTAGACACACAATGGATACATGAGAGTAGGCATAATTAAGAAATAGCATGCAAGTTGGACGGCCCTGGAGAGTTCTGGCTCCTCATGGCTGCCTTGAACTTGTGTGGGCTGGTCAGATGATCTTTGGCTTCTTCTAACCCCAGAGTTCTGCAGAAATGAGTACGAAATCCACAGTTCCTTCAACTTTGATGCTCCATGACACTTTTGAAAGAGTCTAAGTAGAAAATCTGCCTTTCATCTTTGAAGTATATAAGGTATGTCACTGAAACTATAGTGTTTTATAAACTCATAACACATGGGTTATGATTTAATAACTTTACTTTTCCAAATGGAACATGAGAAACCTAAGCAATTGCTCCAAACTGTCTAACTATTAACCTTGATTTATTGGTAACAAAAGCAATTACCATATTCTTGGTAATGTAAGCCCTGTGTAGACACAGTATTAATATTTATTAAAACATTTTTTTCTATACAGCAGAAAGAACTGAGCTATTTTTTCCAGCAAAGCAGAATTCGGCATATTTTGACTAGTGAATGATATTGTTAAACACAACTATAAGTATATAAGAAAGCTTTTCATCTTCTGAAACTCCATAGTCCTGGATTGAACTGCTGTAAGCCAATCTCCTAGGAATAGATACAGTCTGGCCAGTCTTCTTCTTCTTTGTTCACTACATTTAGGTCATAGAATGAGTGTTTTGATATTCTGGAAAGTTCTTGTCCTTGGAGCAAGGTTGATAAAATATTTCAATATTTTACTTTATTTAGATGTCATTTATATTCATTTTCTTCAATCATCCCACACTCCTTCAACCATCACACCAAGTTCTACTTGGGGACAGAGAAACAGACTACCTTTCACAGTTTTTGCTGTTTGTAGGTGTTGTGTTATTATTTTTCTATTTTCTATTTTCACACTTGTAATTACTAAAAATACCATTTTAATATTCACTGCTCATCAGATCCGTTTGGAAGTAATGATCATACATCAGATAATTTGGGGGACACTGGTTTTATTAGTGTATATGATACAGAAAAATGCCCTAGATTCAGCACGCATGTTCTCTTCTCAATTACAATTAATATTGCACAAGCCTTGTTGCCAATTTTTCTCAACTCATTTTTTCCCTTCAAATGTCTTTTTAATCTTGCTTCTTTCCCACAAATTATGAGGCAAACTGGCTGTGCTGAAGCAATCTTCACTACCAGTAAATCAAGGGTTCCCATAAAACTGTACAATTTCTTGCTGATGGCACTTGATGAAGAAAGTTATTAAATCATTATTCATTTAATATGAATTTTTAGGATGCTCTAATACTTCTCCCCATATACTTTGCCTAGTATAGTGATAATATAGAAATCTAGATATTGTATAGGAAATGTAGAGAAGATCTTAGTGACTTACAGGGTTTAATAGTTGGTCTGCAGTTGCTAATGACAGAAAAGATGTGCTGCTAACTTTCAAGAATGTCTGTTTTTCTTTAGCTGCACTATCCAGGGCCAGGTGCCATGCCGCAATGGAAAAATGGAATGGAGTCAGGGAATGCAGCTATAACACCCTTGTTTGGTTATCTCATGGCGTGGGACTCTCTCTTCTGCATCTCTGCATTCCCATGGCTTTGTCCTGCAGATTGGCTCCAATTAATGAGATGAATTGAATGCTTAGTCATTAGAGAGAGAAGAAGAGACACAAACCCACATAGATGAATAAAGAAACTCATCTGTTCAGACCAGTGAGCTGATCCTTTGCTTTTCTTGGAGGTGGAGGGGCGCAAGTGGGGTTCCCTGGGGTGTCATAGCAGTAAGCTCTGCAGCTGGGACAAAGATTCTTCTCAATGGAGCAAGGGTTGGTCTCTGAAAGCACTTGAGTTTGGGACAACCCTGAAGGATGAGGCTACACAAGTTATTCACAGTTCAAAATTTGGATGTCTCAAAGGACAGAAAACCCTGGCCCAATACTATATTTTTATAAAAATCTTCTCCCTTGTAAACTTCAGGAGTATGCATGCTTCTCTGTGGACTGATAGACAATCTCTCAGAAGCTGACTTAGGTTTTAGTTTTCCAAAATCCCTCTTAGGAAACTGCTCCCTGAGGCACTGAATGAACGGTGACATGCTGAATGGCAGGTGTTGAACAGGGAATCCATGAAAACTGATGTTTTCCCCTCAGTATTGTGTACGTACCATAAAGACTTTTTACAACTATAATGGCTACTACAGTGGGCAGAACACCAGGTGATATAGTTTTACTTATTTAAGCAGCCACAATGGTAGGATCATCCTGTGGGAAGGCTACAAAGAGAAAACTTGAACCCAAAATATCAGTCCCATTTAGGGACCAACACCTAAAACTCTACCATTACAAATTCAAATTTTTTTTTTTTTGCCTTAAATCTCATCCCTTTCCTCTAGTTTCTTTTTTCAAATAGCCCAGATATAGATTAACATATTAAGTCATTCATTAACACGTTAGGGTAAAAGAGTTTGTCACATCTGTGAGTTACAGGAAAAGGTAGGGAGATGAGAAGCTCAGTGTAGTGGTGGGGGAATAGGGTAAGATCTAAATAAAAAATGAGGGGTTTTTTTTTGCCAAGGGAACCCATCTGTAAGCATAAATTTTACAGATTCTCTTGTCTCAAGCAGACTTTCTCCATCCTTTTTTAAAATTTTTTGTTTTAAAAGATTTTATTTGAGAGAGAGCAAGCATGCATGAGTGGCGGGGACGGGGAGGGAGACAAGCAGACTCCTCACTAAGCGTGGAGCCCCACTCAATCCCAGGAACCCCAAGATCATGAGCTGAGCTGAGGTTTGGATGCTTAAATAACCCAAGTGCCCCCAAATTTCTCCATCATAGTTGTAGGTTGGGAAAAGTCTTTGTCATGTGGGGCTGTCTAGAGCACTGTAAGATGTTTAGCAGTATTTCTGCCTTCTACCCATTAGATCCCCTAATCCAGTTATGACAACAAAGAATGTCCCCAGATGGCCCCAGATGGCCCCTGGGGGGCAAAATCACCTCTCATTGAGAACCCCTGTCCAATGTAAATTGTAACGGTCAGGACAATGTTAAGGGTAGATGTCAGAGTTAACTGATTTCTCCCATAGATGGAGCTCTTGTTCAACAAAGTGCTTCATCAGAAGGGCAACGGCAAATCTAACCAGGAGTAACACTGTTAATTCAATGGCCGCTTAATCAACTGCAATTGTCCCTTGATTTTGCCCCTCTTTGAGTCAGCAGGAAATGGCTGCACTGGACAGTTCTGGTTTGAAATGGTTTCCTTGGCCCTCTACAGTCTGTCCAGAAAGGATGATTTTATAGATGGAAGGTGCTAGTTATCCAGGCCTCATCCAGAGGGGCTCTGAGGCCAGGCTGTGTGAACGCCAAGGTTTGCAGAGCATTGCCCAAAGCAGCAGGCCACTCACATGCTTTTAATATTGCAAAAATTGTTCCTTGTTACCCTGTACATTTTGTCTTTAAATTGCTTTCATTGTTTTATGTGGTTTGTGTACACACCTCATTTCTTTCGGCTGGCAGCCATCATGTTTCCAGCAGTTACCTTGTTTAACAGAAGTTCTTTGTACTTGCAGGCCAAGGAGTCAACATTCAGTTAGGGAATAGAGGTGAGGGGTTGAAATCCGTAGCCCTGAGATGCAAGACAACGTCCCACAAAATGTATTGTTATCCCCAAGGAGAAGAATACCCTTTGGGCACTCAAAGCAATGCTAAGATAGTCTCAACAATCCCTTTGACATTTTGCTAGAATTATATGAAATCAGTTATGCATTAGACAAATTGCAGTTCTCACTTACCTGCTCAGGGCAAGGGCATGCTTCTGGAAAACAGCAGTGATGCTCTTGTGGTGAGTTCATACTGCAGTCCCAATGCCTTCCTCTTCCACTTGGTCAGTGAGCAGGTTGGCAGGTACCAAATATGCTGGATACTCAGAGCTGGCCCTTTCTTGATTTGTCACGAGCAGCAGAGTGTCCAGTGTCAGGACTGAAATTCATCAGACCTGGGACCTGTTGACTGCACCCGTTTATTACCAATAAACTCTTCTAAACAAATTTTTTAAGAACTCCCATTGCTCAGATAAATACCCAGTGCTCAGAGGTTCAGGCCTCTAGAGAACTTTCCTTAGATTTGTTAACTCAACAAGTACTTTTAGCAGATGTAAACTCTGTTCCACCTTAGGCAATGATGTCATGGTGTCCCAGACACCAACACTCAGAGTACTCCCCACCTCCCCTCCCCACCTCCCTGGCCCCGGAAGCATGTAAGCCCATAGGCAGGGCACTATCCTGCTTGTCAACATTCCAGAAGCTCCTCTTCTGGGCCTCTCTGGGGACCTTTCTTCTTTGTCTGCAGCACCAGTTCTAAGTGGTCGGATCTCCATCTTTAATTGCATGTGAGGAGTTCGACCAAGCGAGTTACACCCGGCCTGCTCTCCTTAAAGCCGCCCGCCTTCTCCAACCAGCAGTGACAGATGTGGGAATTTTGCAAACCAAGGAGCCTGATTTACGTTGAGGGTGAGACTTGAATTCACAGTCTTACAAATCTCCTTGGATGTTTCTCGCATGTGCTACTGTACTAGACCCATTGTTTTGATGGAGATTCTGAACCCCAGCTACATCGAAATCACATGGGATAGCCCTAAGAAATACTGCTCCCTGGGGCCCCTAGAGATTCTGATTTCATTAATCCTGGGTGGGGTTTTCTCTGTGGGAAAGTAATAAAATTCCTATCAGTGGTTCTCAATCCTCCACGTACATTAAAATTAGTTAGGGACCCCCGAAGAGTCTTGATGCCTGAACCTCGTCCCAGACCAATTAAAAATGAATCTGTAAGCTAGAGTCCCAGTATCTATAGGTTTCCTTTTTTTTTAAACTCCTTAAAGTATTCTAGTGCATTGGTAAATTTGGGCCTATTGATGCAAATTCCATTACTTTCAGGTGGAGACAGTATATACTAGCAAACAAAAAGGCAGAAATGGTAAGTTAAAAAAGGGGGGTCATATTGGGAAGGTTCTTTGTGCATAAGGAATCAAGAGCCAAACACTTCTGGAACTGGTGAAAAGGCATGTGCCCGTGTGTGTGTGTCTGTGTGTGTGAGAGAGAGAGAGAGAGAGAGACCATTGGCAGTATAGGTTTTGTAGAGCTGCATGAACAGGAGTAAGATGCTCTTGATTAAGAAAAAAATATATTCTGTACCACGAACATCTATTAACACCTCCTACGTGCCAAATGCTGTCAGGGAAAATAAGGTGAGGCTAGATCCTTTCTCATGATTCAGAAGCATAAATCTCAGAAGGAAATATTGCTTCAACAGGCCTACTAGAATCAGAGGGAAACATGACAGAGAAAGGATCTAATTCTGGCTCATGTCTCCAAATCTGTCACTTTATGATCTTAGAGGACATTCAATACCTTTATAAGCCTTTGCTGCTCACCAATAGAAGTCCTACTTACGTTGGAACTGATACCTCCCACAACCTCTATAATTTCTTCTCCTCCAGAGAAACTTCCTACTCTCTTTCTCCCCACATACTCTGTCCTCATCAGTGTCCCAGCATCCAGACCTGTTCCTAAGTCCTCCCTCCTCCTCCACTACCTGATTCACTCTGTTGTCTTATTACCTGCTCCCTAGAGACCCTGTTCTCTGAGGTCCCCAGTGAAAGCTGATGAGCCATGAAATTCTCTCCAGGTGAGGTGCTAATGAATAATGATGGCATATTTGATTTTCCTCCCAAGGATGAGCAATAGGGAGCAACATGTCCAGAAAGTTTATTTCCTGATGGAAATTGGTGAGATGTTTAAGGAAAACATGGACTCCTCTGTGAAGCTCCTCAATTGACTCCTAAGAGTGACCTGCTTATTCAGCCTGGGAAATGCCTGCTTGAGGGACCATTCTGTCTGAAGGTGACCTCACTCCAGGAGGCTTGGGTCCCACTGAGAGGAAGGAATGGGTCCTCTTTCCTTTGCCGTGATTTATTAATGTAAGAAGCTTTGTGAGGTTAAAAACAGAGAAATTTTCCTTTGAGAATAGTAATTAATTTCCAAGGAGGACTTTTATGAATTGAACTGAATCCAGGGCACTCTGTGAGGAAACATGTTTAGAAACCAAGAGTGATACCATGGCTTTCTACTGAGGTGGTGGAAAATACTGTTTAGCTCAATTACCCATCAGACCAAGGATCTTGTGCCCCCTTGTTTATAAAACCTCCTGTGTTATTCTAGCAAGAAATAATTACCCTTTTCTCTAAAATGCATATCTAAATTTGTATCTGAGATTATGGAAATTTATTTCCATTTGTAATAATGCATCAGTTTCTCCTCATATGATATTTATTCGGGTATATATATATTTTTTTCAACTAGAATGTAAACTCCTTAAGGGGAGATCCCACTTTCTGAACAGTGTTAAGCACAATGCTGGACCTGCATATTGGCTGTTCCAAATGGAGGCATATGTTTGTATTTGTATATCAAAATAATATGGGAAGATAGTAACAAATCCTGACATGGATATTATAGGGGGACACTCATAAACATTAATTGAATTTATTTTACTCATATGACATAAAATTGTAAATGATTGGCTTTTTGGGCATCTACAGCAAGACCTTCAGATTGAAAAGTGTTCAGTGATCACTGTGGTAAGAATCAAGGTGTTGGCCAGCTTGAGATCTTGTCTGGAGGCTCTGAGGAAATATTCATCTTATCCTTATGAAATTCTTAATCTCTCAACTCATACAGGCTGCCACATGCCTTGCTTGCTGGCTCCTTTCATGTTCAAGTCAATAATGGCACAGCAAATACTTCTCATGCTTCAAATCACAGACTCCTTTGTCACTGACTTCTAGACCCATGTTTAAAGGGCTCAGGTCCATCAGGATAATCTCCATTCATAAAGTCACTTAGGCCATGTGAGATTGATGTGGGAAACAGAGGCAGAAGAAAAATTATTAAATCTCCTTACCCACTGATAAACCCTTAAAATAGGCAGAGTGACATTCCTCTAGGGACTCAACTGCCTCCACCTAAACACTTTGCTAAATCAAAGGGCAATCTAGCCTGACTAACCCCTACCCCCAGCCAGGATCATGAAGTCTACTTTAACAATTCCTTTAAACACTTTATCTCTAAACCCTCCAAGATAGTGTTGACAATCATTCCCAAGCATGTGGCCCACTGATATACATCTAAAGGGTCTCACGAAAAGGTTTTGTTACTGGTAATGAATATTCTTTTTCCCAACAATAGCTAACCCCTCAAGGTCCTGGAAACCTGGCTTGCAAAATTCCTTAGAGACTTACACCATCCCTAACCCTCTCCCAACTTGCAAGTATATAATGGACCATTCCTCACAGCCCTGGGGCAGCAGCTCTTTCTGCCCATGGGTCCTGTCCCTGTGCTTTAATAAACCACAATTTTGCACCAAAGATGTCTCAAGAATTCTTTCTTGGTCATTGGCTCTGTACCTCATCCTACCGAACTTCACTTATATTCTAAGACTTCATCAAGATGACCAAACATGGGGCTGAAAGCCATCAAATCACATGTCTTGGGGATTACACTGGGTATGGACACAGGGATTGGGCATCCTGGAAGCCATCTTGGGTCTCTGCCTATTACAGTATTCCTTCAATAACCTTGGCTAAGAATGGAAAAAGATGGAGAGATAAAATCTTTCAGAAGGAAGTGGGAATGAGTTTTCTTGAATCCATAGTCAAGAGAAAGTCTTGAGTATATTTGATGCTGAGAAGAGAGAAAAGATAGAGAAAAAGGATTAAAACTCTAAGAGAGTTGGAATAACTGTGAAAGACACTGAGGACATGAGCTCTTGAGTAACAAGATTAAATTTAGAGGAAGGATTTCCTTCTCCTCAGAGGATGGAAGAGAGACTGAGGGTGAATGCGGAGTTGGGAAATTTTGTGTGCAGTGGCAGGAATTTGATGGAATATTTTCAGATTACCTCCATGCCTTCTAGGAGAGGTAGGAGGCAAGGTGGGAAGGCATGGGGATAGGGTACATAGCACCAGAAACATACTGAGAGAGTGGATATTAGAAATGGAACTTGAGATGGCCGACCCAAGGTATCCACAAGTGCTTCAGGGATTAATAAATCCATCCATGGAGAGCTGAAAGATGCTGGAGCTGCCTCATGTCTATTCATGAATGCCTACTGTGTGCCTCTCTTCCCAGATCTTGCTCAGTGACACAATGCAGTAGCTCGAAATTAGCTATGGTGGGGCTATTTATATCTTGGAAATTGGCAAACATTACAATTAGGGCTTTTTAAACAGAGAGCTGGTGGTTATCTATGTACCAGCACACCCATGCTGCAGGGACTACCTTTTTGATTCCAAAACCATCAGCTTGTATTAAATTGATTCTGTTTATAAACTGCCTGTTCCTCAAAGAGGTTGCAGGAGCATCTGGATAAGTGGCAGTTAACATGAGCATAGTTTACAAAAAGGTGCTTAGATAGCAAACTACTCAGCTCTTATACCAATTGTATGTAAATCAATAGTAAGGGGTACTTGTAAGGGTAGCCTAAAGAACACCTTCAAATTCTTCTGTTCACAGAATAGTTTTCAGCCTCACAAATCCCCATCTGAGGATCAATTGAGCTTCATGATATTAGGAATGTTTAAGGTGTTGAAGTAAATATTGGTGGATAATAGAAAAATTTCCTTACTTCTTCCCTTCTCTCCGACTTCTCTTCCTTGCTTCCTTCCTCTTTTCTTTCTTTTTAAACAATATGTGAGTTTTTAAGACTACTGGGACTTGTGTAAACAAATAGTCAAGTCAAAGAATGGACAGAATACATGAACAGACACTTCTACAAAGAAGACACATACAAATAGCTAACAGACACATGAAAAAGTGTTCATCATCATTAGCCATCAGGGAAATTCAAATCAAAACCACATTGAGATACCATCTTACACAAGTGTTAGAATGGCAAAAAATTGGCAGGGCAAGAAACAACAAATGTTGGAGAGGCTGTGGAGAAAGGGGAACCCTTTTACACTTGTGATGGGAATGCAAGGTGGTACAGCCACTTTGGCAATCAGTGTGGAGTTTCCTCAAAAAGTTAAAAATAGAGCTATGCTATGACCACGCAATTGCACTACTGGGTATTTACCCCAAAGATACAGATGTAGTGAAAAGAACACATGCACTCCAGTGTTCCTAGCAGCAATGTCCACAATAACCAAACTGGGGAAAGAGCTGAGATGCCCTTCAGTAGATGAGTGGGTAAAGAAGATGTGGTACACATATACAATGGAATATTACTTAGCCATGAGAAAGGATGAATACCCAACTTCTGCAACAACATGGACAGAACTGGAGGACATTAAGCTAAGTGAAATAAGTCAAGTAGAGAAAGTCAATTATCATATGGTTGCACTTATTTGTGGAACATAAGGAATAGCATGAAGGACATTAGGAGAAAGAAGGGAAAAATGAAGGGGGAGAAATCAGAGAGGGAGATGAACCATGAGAGACTATGGACTCTGAGAAAGAAAAACCAAAACTGAGGGTTTTAGAGGGGAGGAGAGTTGGGGATGGGTTAGCCCAGTGATGGGTATTAAGGAGGGCACATATTGCATGTAGTCCTGGGTGTTATATGCAAGCAGTGAACCATGGAACACTACATCAAAAACTGATGATGTACTGTATGGTGACTAACATAACATAATAAAATAAAATAATTCAAGTTCCCACGGGAAAAAAAAAGAAAATCAGGAAAAGGCAAAAGCAAAAATTGAACTAGAAATGGAGAGAGAAAGTACCAAAGTATAAAAGGAAAGTACAAAGGAATTGTCAGAGATATTAATGTAATATCCAAAGAAGAAACACTTCCAATGAAGAAATTAGTTAATGCCAATATCTCTTTTAATAATATCCTAAATTGTTAATGGTCTTCCCAAAATCAATAAGGTGAATACATACTTTGATTCTTCAGTCAAAAAGTCATAGTGTTGCAATGCTGCCAAATATTCATGAGGCAACCTACAGCTTGACTACTTCTGTTTTCAGGGAGACATTGAAAAGACCTCTTGGTGGGTTGAAAAGCACTCATGCCATCTGACCATGTCTTCGGTAACTCACATCTTTATCTAATTCAAGCAGCCTTCTATGGGAAGAATGTTGAGTCCAAGGAAAGCAAAAGCAGGCAAAGTATCATAGAATTGTGACTTCCATACATAACTTTAGCTCGGTGTTATTTTTGATGAAAGAAGGCACTAGAAAAGTATAACAATAAGAAAATTTGGAGACTCTCATTAACACTAAGGCTGTTCAAAAGACTCAGGGTTTTTTATTCTCTTTTACCTGAGGCAGCGATTCTTAGAGTCTTGTTGGAGAGATCAACATGAAAAAAATTAACTGTAATTCTATAAGGATGGATTTTGTGTTTTCAGAAGTGTACCTCTTGGGACCAACCTAAATGTCAGTCTTAGATCCAAGACAGCTAGGAGCAAGGGGGTAAAGAAGAAGGTTAAATGGTAGAAGGGAAGCTAACTCTTGATTTCCCCCTGTGCCAAAGTAATTGCCTTCCTTGCTCAAGGGCCTTTGGGAGAGTAACTCAGAAGTGTCTTAAAGAATAAATTTGGATTCTGGCCAGTTCCTTAGCACTGTCTTATTTGATGGACTCTCTCCTTTTACCTGATACATGAAATACTTCATCAATATTCTCAAAGGTCACCACGATTTATCAGAGCTCAACAAATGTATTCAAGTGGGATGTACCAGTGGCTGTACAAATTAAAGTTCATTCAGGGTTCTAGATAAATTAAAACAGGCTAAAATTATATTCTCTGTACTGTGGATCTATACAATTGGATCTCCATGAGCAACTTATTATACCATTCTTATGACATTTTGAAGAAGTTCATATATTCCCAATAAGGTAAGCCACCAATTCACTGATTCCTCAGCTTGCTTTCTAAAAAAGTCTAAGCGACTATTTGAGCCAGGAGATTATCTAACTTCTGACATTTTAAGGCATGGAACAAGCTGAATTTTAAAATTAAGTTTGAATAAATGTTGAATAATATCAAAAGTTCCAAATCAAAATAATTTTAAGACAATTCTGTATATAAAAAGAAACATGTAACCTAAATGTGAGACTGATTATTTGTTTTAAAGTCATTCAACAACTGTAAACAGTGAATAAAAATCTTAATATATAATAAAAATACTTATATACTAACAGCATCTACTTCATAGTATGATTTGGAGATCTAAGTAGATTAATACATGTGAAGTTTAAAAAAATTATCTTGCACACAGGAGATAATAAATGTTTAATATTGTTATGGAATGTTTATGTCCCTTCAAAATTCTTATGTTGAAGCTGTAACTCCCACTGGTATTTGTAAGTGGGATTTTGAGAAGATAACTAGGATTAGATGAGGTCATGAAGGTGAGGGCCCTATGGTGGGACTCTTGTCCTTAAAAGAAGAGGAAGAGGGACCAGAGCAATTCCTCTGTTTCTCCACCATGTGAGGACACAGTGAGAAGGTAGCTGTCTGTAAACCAGGAAGAGGGTTCTCACCAGGAAAGGAGCCATCCAGGACCTTGATTTTGAACTTTCCAGCCTCCAGAAATGTGAGACATAAATGGGTATTATTCAAGCCACCCAGTTTATGGTATTTTGTTACAGCATCTTGAGCTGACCAAGACAGTCATTATCACATATTTAAGAAAATAGGATCATATTCAATTCTCTTTTTGGAACAATAATGTATTATATAAGTGTTTCCCAAGACATTAAAAAGTTTCTGTTTAATGCCAATCTCATTATAAAGATATGGGAAGTGTAGAACATATGCCATTACTGTATTTCTAGTATGCCTACCTTTCTATTAACTACATAATCCATTAAATTTCTTTGGAAACTCACTAACTTTTTATTCTAATTTGTACTTGTTATCTAATAGTTGGACCACAAACTATCTTGGAAACTATTTTCTATCCCAGAATTTCTAATTACCTTTCATTTATGTCCTCCACTCTGGACAGAGAGCTCTACAGCATGATGAAAGAACCATAATCTTAATACTGTTTTTCACTACTTTTTTGGGTTAGATGAACATTTTCTGGATCCTGTGCGGTCTTTGACTTACTCGGCTGAGGTACATCCTGACCCAGCTTCTAAGAAAGGCTGTATGGAAGATAAACTTTCTGATTCCGTGAAAATATATTATTAGACACTCTAGCTAAGAGTTCCAGCTTAAGATTTTTCTTCCATTTTATTTTTATATCTTATATATATTCCTTATTTTTTCCTCTCAGAGAACTTTTAAAATGATCTCTGTATCTTTGTTGTACAAAATGTGATCATTTTCTATTAACGATTTCAGCATTTGGAAAATCTTTCCAAATGTACCAAATGTAAGACACTTGTATCCCTTCATTTTTTGGAATTTTATTTTTTAAATTTCTTTGAAAATCCCTCACTTCTGTTTTCTACTCTTTTCTCACCTCTCTTCCTTCCCCCTTCTTCCCACTTTACTCATTTTCTCCCTAATAGTTGGATGTTGGATTAAATAGCATTTTGTCAGGCATTATCTTAATATTATAAATGAAAAACATCATGTTATCAATGAATAATGAATGATATCATCCTAATATTATCTTACTAGGTAATATATCTACTTTTAAGTAAACAGAAACCCAATTGAAGTGGTTTATTCAAAAAAATATAGCTTTGAATTTTCACAAAAGTAGAGGTAAGAAGTCAAGGTCTGGTATGGCAATTCCACAATGCCATAAAGGCCTGGGGCCGTTCTCTTTTCCTGAGCCATCATCTTTAGCATGTACTGTTCACTGTCACCCTCTCACGGTGGTTGCTACTTCTCCAGGAATCCTTCCTGTGGTCCAGTCAGAGAGTGGAGAGGAGAGTGAAGAAAAAAGGGAGAAGCCATTGAAGACTTAATTTTTTTTTTTTAAGATTTCATTTATATATTTGACAGAGCACACGAGCAGGGGAGCTGCAGAGGGAGAGGGAGAAGGCTCCCCACTGAGCAGGGAGCCCAAAGTGGGGCTCGATGCCAGGACCTTGGGATCATGACCTGAGCCAAAGGCAGACACTTAACCAGCGGAGACACGCAGATGCCCCTGAAGGTCCCCTTTAAACCAAATAATGTTGAAATGAAGAATGGATATTCAATAGGCAAATATAGGGTTTTCTAGAGACTTCTTGATTTAATCTCTATATCCCTTATTATATCTGTCATAATTATGGCCCCTATTTCTTTTTGTCCTTGTAGATTTCCTTTAGTGTATTTTCCAATTCTGTTGAATTTTTAAAAAATCTGAACGATCATGATTTTAATTTGTTAAAGCTTCCCTATTCTTGTTTTATGAGTAGAATTTTTTTCATATTTCTCTGAGGGGCTCACTGGAAGATTTAATAAGTGTTCTTTGGGTACCTGAAATTGCCTCTGTTTGCTATAGCTCAGAATTTTGTATATTGATCCTCTCTTTCATGTTTCACTTTTCCTCAAATGTCTAGTTATTTTGGTGATGTCATAGCAAAGATGTGTTTGGTAGCTCTCCACATAGCTGGGGCATTTCAATCAGTAGGCTATTCTAAGAGAGAACGCTGTCCCTGCGGTCCAGTCCCTACTCTCCCAGCCCTGCATCCAGCACACCCGTACTTACACGCACCTGGAGTCCATTCTCTCTTCTGCACTTGGCATTTACTTCATCGAGGGCCAGATGTCAGCAGGATTGGAGAATGAAGAAAGCATGGATTTAGGAAACCTGATACTAACATTTGAGAAATGCTATATTTGGTTTCATTCTTGGAACACAGATTCATATCCTCCTTGATCTTCAGGATCTTTTTGGATCAAACTCTTTCAGGGCTAAATTAGAGGTAATTCAACTTAGGAAATCAGAAGCAATGTGGGGAGAAAAAAGTAATAGCATTTTTGCATCCTCCAGTGAAGGCATTTGGGGTCACAGCCAGATTCTGAAAGTTCTTGAGTCCCACTTGAAGTTAATTTTGGTATAAATTGTGGGGTAGTTACTGAGGGAGCACCTCTCCTCTATCTAAATTATACCTTATTATCACTCAATGTAATTTGTTTTTCTGAAGAAACAGTAGTTATTGAGAATGAAACGTAAGAGAATTTGATTTAACTCTCTTTTGCAAGTAAGAATTGTGCTTTTCTATGAAAAAAGAACCATCAAATTTTGAAATTATTTCTGATGTTTATATATATATAGTCATCTATATGTTGTGTTTAATTACAGCATGATTATGAATATGAATGTCAAAACTGGGGTGATTTATAATGTTAAAGAATGAAATCTTTGTGTACTGTTTTCTTTTTGTCTATTTCAAAGTATCCAGTGAAAATGCATTCTGACAACATCATTCTGAATGGACTTCTAAGTTTTTTGCCAGAATAGGAGAACGTTTTCTCTTAAGAGCCAGTAACCTCACACATGCTAAATCAGTTTAAGGTTTACATGAAGAATGATCATCTTAATACAGCATTAGCTTTTTATTTTGAAAGAAAGAAAGTTTTTAAAAGTTTAGGTAGACAGGCTATAAAACTTGATAATATCAGTTACTTAAAAATATACTTCAGTTCTATACTATGTATTAACATAGTGCAGAAGGTTGGGAGAAGGAAGAAAAGGAAAAAAGAGACAGATGGGAGGAGAGGGGAACAGATTCAGGGACCAGTGAGAACAGAGAGAAGTTCAATGGATTATGAAGTGTGAAACTATTTTTGCTACATGATGCTTGGACTGAGTGTGTATTAGCAGCACCTTCTGAAGCATTAATGTATTAGAATCTGTTCACACATCCGTAATTATTCTTTATTCTTAAATGCAGTAAATAGTCACAGTAGCTCACCATGGGGCTGCAGTTTTACACTGCATTATGGTAGCTTGGGGAATTTTATTAAGGAGATAGAAACTAGACCCTTATTATTATTATTATTATTATTTTTTAGCTAAACTACAGACTTAATTGGATTTCATCATTTTTGTACTGGTGTTCTTTTCTGGTCCATGATTCAGCCCAGGTTTCCATACTGCATTTAGTTTTCATGTCTCCATATTTTGTCCCAGTCTGTAATCATTTCTCCCTCTCTCTCTGTCTTCCAGGAACCTTGATATTTTCAAACAATATTAGACAGATATTTTTCAGAATGTCCCACAATTTGGATTTGTCTAATATTTTTCATGAGCAGATTAAATTTGTGGGTTTTTGGGCAAGAATTAACACTGAGATGATGAGCCCCATTTAGTGTATTGTATCAAGGGGTACATGATGCCAATATGTCTCATTGTTGGTGATTCTAACCATGATCCCTTAGCTAAGATGACATCTGTCAGCTCTTTCCATTTAAAAAGTACTATTTCTCCTTTTGTAACTAATAAATATCTTCAGAGTAGATATTTTGAGATTAGGAAAAGATTATCTTCCTCCTCAATGTTTTATTATTCATTGGTAGATCTTGTCTGAAACAACTTTTATTGTTGTGATCTAATGATGTATTTATTTTTCTTTTCATTTCTTTTTTTTTTCTCTTTCTTTTTTTTAGGAGAGACAGCATGTGTGCACAAGTGTAAGGAGTAGACGAGTGTTGGGCCAGATGTGGGCTCAACCTCACGACCCTTAGATCTTGACCTGAGCCTAAATCAAGAGTAGAATCTTAACCAACTAGCCACCTAGTTGCCCCTCTAAAGATATATTTCTATTACCATCTTTTCTTTTACATATATTAATTGGAAGAGCTGTCCTGCCTCATTTATTTATTAATTTAATTATTTTTTATGTCATTAGGGACCCATGATTGTTTATTGTATTCTGTTACAATCTAATCTGTCATTATTTATTTTGTTACTCAACTTTCTCCAGCTTTGGATGTTGGAAACTCCTTGAGGTTCACTTCTTTTGACATGCACCCCTCCTTTTTTGAGCACTTCCTTATTTTCTGACATAGCACAATGCTACGAGCTCATCTCATGTATTTTTTGCCCCACCGTTGAAATCAATTATGTCTACAAAGAATACAGGTTTCTTTCATTGGAAAATGGCATGAGGAACAAAGACCTATGTTATGGGAATGTTTATTATTGCTGGGATATCATTGATTCTGAACTTCATCAGTGCTTTTACTGACATCCTGCTGTCTTGATAAATGTGGTTTTATATTGAGTCTTGAAATTGTGTAGTGTGAGTGTTCCAACTTTGTTCTTTTCAAATTTTTTTGACTATTCTAGTTCCTTTTCCTTTATATGTAAAGATCTACAAAACAACCTGCTGGGATTTTCACTGGATTGGCATAGATCAATTTGAAGTGAATTGACATCTTAATGATATCAAGTCTTCTACATCCTTACTTTTTTTTTGTTTTTCCAGATCCTTACTGTTTTACAGTTCTGACTTCTATACAAGATTCAAGCCAATGCATGGAAACCTATTTAAGGTAGCCAAGGTCAGAAACTAAGCCTATGCACTAAAAACAGACCATAACATTAGGTAATCCAAGAGTTGGTATGAAGCAGTTAACATAGTCATTTTTAATATGATTCTCCCCCAAGTCAATAAACGATACAGTAAGGGAAAAAAGAAAAAGATTTCCATATGGTAGCATAGTAAGGGAACTGATAGCAGAATTTAGCTATTTGCTTCTAATGCCCTTGATAACATCCACACCAGATGTCCTGCCAAATCTGAAATACTGTAAAAACATTCTTTATTTACAGAACCATAACATTTCTTTTTTGCTTTGTAAACATTGCAAAGATACTTCCTTTTTCTTTTCTTTTTTATCCCAACCTCCTATATATTTGAAAGAAAAAAAAAACCTAGGATAAGATAAGAAAGGAGTGAAATTATTTTTCCACTATATAAGTTTATCATTTATGGAACCACCTTGGATTTCATTTATCACAGGAAACTTATAATAATCGTTCCCAGTGCATCCGCTGTGGTTTGAAACTACAGAAAAGTAGCATATGGTCTTTTAAAGTCTATTTATGTATTTGTATTTTTGAAAATTAATGTGTTCCCTGACATCTTTCAACAATTTCTTATTATACATAGGTTGGAAGGATGCTTGGTGGGGGGAATATCTGTGGTGGTTTATAAATTAGTAATGTAAATGCAAGATAACTCAGAAAAGCTTAACAATTAAACTCTATACAAGGACAAACTGGTATAATCATTTCTAGAAGCCTATATTTCCAATGACATCTTTGTGGAAAGCCTTCTGATGAAGTAAATTATGTTGTGCTATGGTAGATACGTCCTTGTGATTTTGGCTGCAGGTTACCTTGGCTTAGAAAATAAAAGGATAAGCTGAGATTTTAAGGAAAAGTCACTTTTTGAAAGTGAGCTTTACTATTCAATTATAAAGTTTTGTTTATTTAACATTTTTATTGTGGTAAAATGCACATCCCATAAAATTGGCCATGTTAACCATTTTTAAGTATATAGTTCAGTGGCATGAAGTACATTCACATTGTGTAACTGTCACCACCATCCATATTCAGATTGCTTTTTATGTTGCTGAATGAAACTCTATACCCATTAAACAGTAACTCCCCATTTACCCTTCCCCATACACCCTGGCAACTACTACAATTTTGACTACTCAAAGTACTTCTTATAAGTGGAATCATACAGTATTTTTCTCTTGGTGACTAGCTCATTTCACTTAGCATACCGTGCTCAAGTTTCATCTGTATCATAGCATGTGTCACACTAGCTTTCTTCTTTATAACTGAGTAAAATCCCACTGTACAAAATATTTAACTTACTTATCTATTCATCTACTGATGACCACTTGGGTTGCTCCCATGTTTTCGCTGCTATGAATAATATTGCTATGAACATGGATATACAAATCTCTTTGAAACCCTCCTTTCAATTCTTTTGAGTGTATATTAAGTGGAATTATTGGATCACATGGTAATTCTATTTTTAATTTGTTGAGAAACTTCCATACTGTTTTCCACAATGGCTCTACCATTTCACATTTCTATCAAGGGGTTCCAATTTCTTGAAAAATGTCCCAGGGTCACAAAGTTACATGTTTATACATTGTGTATATGAGGTAGATGACACTGTAATTCCTGTCCTCAGGGAACTAACAGATGACAAAGGATGGTGGGCAGTACACAAATGTCATGGGGACACTAAGAAGTTCAGTTTTCAAGAGGAATACAAAACTGGTGAATCAGCTCTAGTGTGAGGGTATAAAGCTTCCCTGAAAATGAGGCTTAAATTTAAAAGTATGAGTAAAGATACATAAATAAGAGTTTATGGTTTCCACATGCTTGTCTGTGAACCAGTACTGCTCCATAATGAACTTTTCCATGATAAAACAAGGAAAATGTGAGGACCATATTATGGAGTTGTTAAATATAAAAGATTTTGCTTCATTTTGAGACTTGTGTCACTTCTAAATTTTGTGTTGAAATTTTCTCTCTTAATAATAACTATTTGCATTTGTATGTATATATGCAGGAGAAGAAAAAAGAGAGAGACTGGTAAAGAAATGTTGAGAAAGAACAAAACACAGAAAGAATGAATGATAAATGTGGCAAAATATTAAAAATTAGTGAATCTGGATAAAGTGTAAATGGGAATTCTTTGCATTATTGCTGTGAGTTCTCCATAAGTTAGGTTATTTCAAAACAGAAAGTTAAGAAGTCCTTTCATGAATGAAAATAAGAGTATAGTAGATAGTAATTATTTTTACTTACAAAATTAAAAGTTGATAGCATTTTTCATCACTTGTGAAATTTTACTGCTGTGTGAATTCCCAATGGTAGATACATTAAATTCCTTTTGCTGCTCCAAAAAGTACTAACTTGATGATTTAAAACATAAAAACTTACTATCCTACAGTTTTGGAGGTCAGAAGTCCATAATGAATCTCACTGGGCAAAAATCAGGATCTTAGCGAGGATGTGCTCCTTCTGGAGGTTCAGTAAAAGAATGCATTTCCTTACCTTTTTCAGGATCTAGAGACTGATCTTGTTCCTTTGATTATGGTCCATTCCTCCACTTTCAAAGACAGCAGTGTAGGATCTCCCCAAATCTTTCTCAAACTCTGACTCTCCCCCCTCCCTCTTCTACTAATAAGGACCCTGTGATAACATTGGACCCCCGATTATAATCCAGGATAATCACCCCACCTGAAGGTCAGCTGATTAGCAAACAATTCCACCTTGCTGTATAATATAACAAACTCAGAAGTTCTGGGAATTAGGATGTGAACATCTTTGGGTTACCATTATTCTGCCCACCATGTAGGGAATGTTCAGGCCACTGAGGAGCAATGGAAATGTAGACTGTGGCATGAAGGGATTCGAGTGGTGAAGAGAAGCTGGGTAGTACAGAAGCCTTTAGGGCTTGTCAAGAATCTGATACTTTACCCACTGGGAAATCACAGAAGGTTTTTAACTGGAAGCTGACATGTTCATATTTGTATTTATGAAAGTTTATCCTGTCTTTACTGGAGAGAGTAGGAGTATAAGACTGGTTTGCTAAAGGGCACCTGGGTGGCTCAGTGAGTTAAGTGGCTGCCTTTGGCTGGGTCATGATCTTGGGGTCCTGGGATCCAGCCCTATATCTGGTTCCCTGTCCCCTATTTGTGATCTCTCTCTTAAACAAATAAGTAAGAAAAAAATGTTTTGTTTTGTTAAAGAAGGCTTGTTGAGTAGCAGGTCATGAAACTGTCTAGTCATTCTAGTGAGAGTTGATGGTATTATGGACTTGGCTGGTGGGGGAAAGGATAGAGATAAATTATTCTCCATCAGCACTGGGAGATGTGAGAAGTTGGAACTGGATTCCCCAGGTGACAGTGTCATCTTCAGTGATATTAAGGTATTACGTAGACAAAAGAATTGATAGGACTTGGTGAGTAACCGGACGGATAATTAAGGTTGAGAGGAGGTTTACCTGTCTGGGTTCAACTGGAGAAGCAGGACTATTAGGATGTATGGCTTTCATATATGGATTTATTATTTGGAATTGACTTTGCAGTTCTGCAGCTGATTAAGTAAGCCCACAGCCACAGGTAGACAGTCAGAGAGGAAAGATCACAAGCAGGCTGGAACACGATGGGCATGGGCTAAAGCTTGTTACTCACAGACAATCAGTTAAAGAAGGAAGATCCAGGGGGAAGGAAGGAGATTAACTGCAGACTTAGCTGCTGTGTGGAGCCACTGGTCTCAGCGAAGTCCTAATTTTTCTGTCAAAACTTGCAACTGATTAAGCCAGGCCCACCCAGGATCCTCTCCCTTTTGAGTAACATAAAGTCAATTGATTAAGGGCTTTAATTACATTTGAAATATGCCTCACAGCAGCACCTCTAACAGTTTTTGACTGAATATCAAGGAGAAAGTGTGCGTATTCTACAAATTGACTGTTGCCTTCCTTCCATCCTCCAGCTCTTAGGTGAGATATCTCTTGTAGCTCATCCAAACCACAAACACATGGGAAAGGGAATTCTGGAGACTAAGTTTAGCCTAGCCAAGTTGACACATCACAAACCTATCACATGGAGGAAGTGTAAAGGATGATCCAAAGATTCTTGATGGGGAGGTGTCTTCAGGGAAACAATCATGCCTGTGAGGCACAATGATTTACATAGTGGGCAGATCCTTTTCTATTTTATATCCTTCACTGCTATCTGATCTCACATAGAAAAGGTGGTGATAGGGAGAGTTAGAGTACAGATGGTACAGCAATTCACGTTCAATAGCCTCATTCTGTACATCTCTTTTCCATGGCTTATTGTGACTCAGTCCCATATCTGCAGGAATGCCAGAGCTGATGGATGACATGGTGACTAAAGCTTGTAGCTTTCATCTGGAATTTCATTGCCTGGTGTTAATATTCACAACTCTTGAATTCTTGGTCTCCTGGACACTCTATCAAAACGGCACTTACTCTACTCATCTCTCTGGGGTGTGTGCACAGGAAGCTGGAGCATGCATTTGAGGAGAGTGGTGGTACATGTAGATGTAAGGGTAAGGGGAGATGTAAAGCCACCAACTCAGCTGCCACATTAGAGTACTCCGATGGACACCCTGGGGTGGCCTGTGCTCACTCTTGGCCATAGACACACTTGCATCACATAAAAGGGCAGGGCTGTGCTTTTTGGTGTCATAACTAGAAAGTTAGAAATGTACCCAACCCAAGCATCGTTTGCTTCTTGGAACCTCTTCAGTTTAATATCTTAGATCTCAGATTAAAAGTGTCCCATGATGATTTTCAATACATTTACTCCAAATGATGGGGTTTAGTGATTTTTAAAATTACTTTATTGGTTCTGAAATTTAGAAAAATTTCCAAAACCCCCATGCATTGAGCATGAACTATGTGCTAAGTTTTCTATATACCTCTTCTTTCTTTCTCCATAGCCACTCTAAGAGATAGGGATCATCATCTACACTTTGCACATGAGGACATTGCCCAGAGTCACACTCTTAGTCTGAATCAATGATAATATTTTATATTCAATGGCATACTGTGTATCTAAACCCTCATTGGCAGCCCACTGACTACCCCACAAGGAGCTTCTGTATACTGACATCAACTGTATTCTTTTGCAAATTAACAGGAAGACGCCTATCCTCAAATGCTCTATTACTGAAAACTGGCAGTAATATAAGAAAACAATATGCTAATAGGGAACATGTAACATAAATGACAAGAACAATAATTAAATTGACTTGTTGAGTACTATTAAGGTGCTAAAACCTATTGTTTGATTTTTTTAAGCATACTAAACTGAGTGCCTATGATAAATAAAAAGACAATGCTGACATAAATTCTGAGCTAAAGGAATTATATGTCTGAGCAGAGAGGGATGTGACATAGATTATTGTAGTGTATGATGGCAAAGGCTGAGTACCATGAGGGAAGAACAGATAAGATTTCTCAGTGAGACAGAGGACAGGGATCTATAGGACAGGAACCGAGTACCACGATGCTGACACTGTCACAGTCTATCTTCCACATCACGAATTTCTACATTTGGAAATAAAGTCACCCCAAATTTGGGCTCATCAAGAGTGAGCCTGTCAGTTTACACAGTCAAACTGGCTGCTAGGCAGGGATATGAACAGGTGCAAGAAAGTAAATCAAAATGTCATCAATGGCCTTATAAAGGCAGGGCACTCACATGGGTTTTGTAGGTTCCCAGCATGGAGTTTGCCTGATTCCTGGTTCTGGGTTTGTTGACTATCTCACCCTATTCTCAGACTTTGCCCCAGCACTTAAATGGTGGTGGTGGTGTGTGTGCATGTGTGTGTGTGAGAGAGAGGGAGAGACAGAGACAGAGCTAGAGAGGGATCTAGAACACAATAGCAGGGCATCAGGATGAAGGACAATATAAGATAAACTAAATCCAGACTACTATGCCTAAATTTTAGCTCCTACACATTACCTGAATTCCAAATTATACCCCTAGATTTGGCCTCTCAATCTGAATATGAATTCATGGCCACCACTCTTAATAATAAACTTGCCCATCAAATTGACATTAGTGCTGTGCTGGCTGACTCTCACTCCCAAGTTCATCTACTGGTCTTAGGTCTCTCCCACCAGTTCTAGCTTGATATCTGGCAGCCCAGCCAGGGAAGTGTGAGGAACATTCTTCACCATCTGATTTTCTGAAGTATGGTACCTTCAACCAGAACTGGAATCATCCCTAAAGTGGCCATGTGCCTTGAGTTCACTTAGAAGTTGATTTAAAAAATCAGGTTGTTAAAAAAAAATCAGATGGTTCCCCACCCTGCTTATAAAAGCTATATTAACCATGGTGATTATGCACCAGGGAGCCTCATGGAAACAAACAGAAGCCATGGTAGAAACATAATATCGACTCCACCATCTTAAGTGGAAGGGTTTTGTGTTTTTTCTAGAAGAAGTGTTGCTCTCCTAAGCCTCAGTCCTTCCCTCAATTAAGCCTTATGTGTTAAAACAATAACATTAATGTGACTTTGGGAACACAAAGGACTTGAAAAAATACTCCATCATTCAGGGGAAAGCTCAGAAATGGGACAAAACACCCTGAGCATTTCCTTTTGGGAACAGTATGCAGGGTCATTTGAAAAGTCTACGGGACACTGCAGGAGAGAGGAATGCTGCAGATAGAAAGAAGAGTGCAAATGTGTGCACCGGCAGGCAGAGGAAAAGCATGCTGCTTTGTGCGGTGTCAACTTGCTTAGGCAAAAATGATGTTTCCTGGGTTCCATTCCCTGCATGGTCTTGAGTCACACCTGACCAAAGATGAACTGAAGCAACCTTTGGAAGGCAGTAATGAAAGCCTAGCCACGATGCTCAGAAGGTTGTTGTGACTCCCACAGCCTGGCCATAAGCTTCCCCTTCATAGATCCACGCTGGTGGCTTAACACACTAGCTTCACAGATGATGGATTGGTGACTCCCTTCATCATCCAGCTCCCCTTCTGGACCTTCACTTCCCAGCTTCTCCCACAACTGTACCAGATCTAATTCCCATAATGAATACCTAGACCCATAACTGAGAGTTTTTCTACCTCACTACCTCCCTGGGATGAGCCCTGACCACACAAGCAACAAGGGGACTAGATGTATCATTTCCATTCACCATCATGAACACAACCTACCCAGGGAAAGCTCTTGCTTAGCACTGGGAAAAGTGAGAAACTGGAACTGGATTTCTAGGTAATAATGGGACATTCATTCATTCATTCAACAGCTATGTAGAAAGCTCCCCAAATGTGTCAAGTTCTGTAGTCAGTGAAGATACAATTATACTCAAAAAGGCTTATCATATAATTCATGATCCAAACCAAATCTGTTGGAGACTTAAAGAGCACTATTTAAAATATATATATATATACATATATATATATATATATATATATATGTATATATATATATGTATATATTTATTTATTTATTTGAGAGAGAGAGAGAGAGAGGGGAAGAAGCAGATTCCCCGATGAGCAGAGAGCCCAATATGGGACTCGATCCCAGGGTCCTGAGATCATGACCTGAGTTAAGGCAGACACTTAATCAGCTGAGCCACCCAGGTGCCCTTAAAGGGCACTATTAATAAATATGCCAGAAAAATAGGCTTAAGCTGGGAACCATGCTGGGCAAATCGAGGTGCAGATAAAAAAACCCCAATTTGGGCCATCTTGAGGCTGACAAGTCAGAAAGACAGGAGATTTCAAAGAAATCTCAAATAAATATAGACTTACAAGGATGAGAAGGGCTAAAAAGAAGGGGTCCACAGAGCAGAGATAAGATGTCGTAGGTTGACTTGGAGGTCAAGGAAGTCTGCTGACTGCACTGGTATCCTGGGTGCTTCCTCCTCCTCCTTCACTTCTCCTCCTCTTTCTTTTTCTTCCTCTCTCCTCCTCTCCCATCCCCAACCCATGTAATCATGGCACAAGCACTGATAGAGCTCAGGTTGCTGAGTATGCAGGTCATTCACACAGGGAGTGAGTGTGCAGGTAAGGGCCATAGGGAAGTGTTAAAGATGTTAATGAGTTGGGGTATGTCTAGGAGGTGGGCCCTTCTCCTCTGGAAGTTATCTTGGTGCAAGTCAAACCTCCTGACCTGGGTGGGAGGGAGACTTTCCCATATATTCCATTTTTATCTTTATCCTTTCACTTTTAGTATAGAGATTTGGCTCTAAAATGTAGACTTCCCTCTTTGCTAGCTGTTAAACAAGTTATTACTCCCTTTTAGACTTAGTATTCCTGTCTGTAAAATGGTTTATCCCAATGTCAATACATCTCATAAGATCATTTTAGAGCTAAATAAGACAAAGAATTTAAATGCTTAGATAATACTTGGCATATAGTACCTTTTATGTAAATATTACTTCTTGTTGTTATTGTGAGCACGATTTTTATTATTGGATCATAACACTCCTCAACGAAACTCTTTCATACTGTAACTCCACAGAGAAAAATAAGTCACTGTTGAAATCCTTTCATATTTCTTTCATTTACTCCCTTGTAGATCTAAAACATGATTATTGTCAAAATGTCTAAAATATTGCAAAAATGAAGAAAGGAAATTTCCTATATTTCTACATCTCAGAGATAAGTACTGCTAACATGTTGATTTATTTTCTTCCCATCTTTTCCTGTGAATTTTTATGTGATTTTGTTAAAGAATAGAACATACTGTATACGCTGAATTTTTGTTTATTTTTCTGACTTACAAACTATACGTGTTCATTATAGAAAAATTAGAAATGCTGACAAAATCCATACTCAAAATTTTGAAAGTACACAGCTGTTAATAACATCACAGGTGTATTTTCTTATTGCCCTTTTCTATGCTTTTAAAGAAACATAGTTGATATCATACTGTGTACATAGATTTTTAAACATTAACAAGGAGCATTTACAGATTCTATATGAAAAATTTTGTAAAGAACTATTCAGTAATAGCTAATATTGGTTGCAAAGTAGATTTATTGGATTTTCCTAATTAAAAATCTCCAATCACTGTTGCCTTCAAGATGAATTTTAAGAAGGCCAAAAATTATTACTCGAGTAATTTGCAACAGAATTGGGATTGCCTATGTATCTCTAATTTTATGAATAAAGGAAACAAAATGCTTAGTACTCCTTCTCATTCAGGGTCCCGATACGTTCAGCTATGGTTGACAGGAATAGGCACAAAATAAAAGGTTTTTATTTCAGGTGTCATCAACAATAGCTGGGGACAATTATAAAAATGCCACAATTTCTGCTACTAATTGAGTGAAATTTGAGGGATGTACTCTAGGGTAACCCACCTCCTGAGCTGCAGAATGGGCTGATAAACATGAACCCTCTCAATTCTAAGTTTGGCATGAATGCGGAAGAATGCTTAACCCAGACAAATCTTTCATACCATTGTCAGTTATCCCCAAAGGATGAGATAAGTAGCTGAGTCAGACACATGTGATCTGGGTTACTTTGTAGAGAGCGTTATAGTCATGTGATGTTAACATATGTTGTGCTGTGTTGTTATTTGTGAGATTTAAGTTTCGATTCTTTTCTCATCCAACTGAAACTGTTCATAATGTAAGAGTAATTTTCTGAGCAACTGGAAGTTTCTGTCTTCCTCTTTTTTTTTTTTTAAGATTTTATTTATTTATTTGACAGAGATTACAAGTAGGCAGAGAGGCAGGCAGAGAGAGAGGAGGAAGCAGGCTCCCTGCTGAGCAGAGAGCCCGATGTGGGGCTCGATCCCAGGACTCTGAGATCATGACCTGAGCTGAAGGCAGAGGCTTTAACCCACTGAGCCACCCAGGTGCCCCTCTGTCTTCCTCTTGAGCCACTTGCCACATTGAAAAGCGCAGGCTACAGAATTACATGTGACTCAATTGTCTCTTGGTACTTAGAGTTGCAGAGATTAATGATCAAAGGCAATTTCTCTCCAACCTATTCCAGAAACTTATAAAATTTGTCTTTACTTTTGAAATTCAATACTTCCATCAGGATGTATGTATCTTGTTACTGAGTTTTCCTGGAACACACTAAAACACTTTGAATTTGTATCCTCATATTTTAAAGCTCAAACTCAGCAAAGTCCATAAACATGAAAGTTGGTTGCTCAAATATGTCTTTGATGATTGTTTCTGTAGAGTTTCCCCAGCTTCTCTTCTGTATCACTCCTTTTATTTTTTACATTGTCAGTTCTGTATTTTACTGCCTCCCAGAGATAATGTAACTTTGTGATTATATTGCTAACTTCCTTCCAATAATTCCCTGTTCTGCTTATCTGCTGTTCATGTCATTGTGCTACCTTTTCTCCTTGCTATCTCTGTCCTTCTACCTTCCTCTTCTTTTCCATAATGTTCATATTTTCTCACAGCCATTAATTGATACCAGATTTCCACATTTTTCATGTGGCTCCTATTGCAAATAATTTTGAAAGAAGTTTTTGTCCCTGAGTCTTCTAGATAATGTTCTGGTGTATTTCAGGTTAACACAACTTCCAGTGATCTGAGATATAGTCAGATCCATTGTTAATTTAGAGAAAAGATACAGATTATTTTCTGGCTTGGTCAATGTGGTTGCCAATGGAAGACTTGCTGAAATGTTCTGTTACTCCACCAGCTGCTCTGAAGTTCCCTGGGTTTCACGTGGTCTGCAATTTTCAGTGGGGTTCAACCATTGGGAATCTCCAGCAAGAAAATGGAGGGAGGGAGGATGGTAGAGGTATCCATGCCTCTGGCCCCCTTCCTGAGGCTACTGGTTTCTTAAGTGCCTTGACTAAGGCACCCCTCACACATAACTCTTTTTGTCCATATTTGGTAGTTGCTCACCCCCCTCCCTTATCTTTTCAGGCCCACGGATAATGGCAGCCCTGTTGTTTTTAACTCCAATATACTATCAATTTTGGTTTCCCTTATTTGATTTTAAAAAATATTTTATTTATTTGACAGAGAGAGACACAACAAGAGAGGGAACTCAAGCAGAGGGAGTGGGAGAGGGAGAAGCAGGCTTCCTGCAGAGCAGGGAGCCAGATGCGGGACTAGATTCCAGGACCCTGGGATCATGACTTGAGCCAAAGGCAGATGCTTAATGACTGAGTCACCCAGGCACCCTCCCTTACTTTTATCAATAGTCCTTCCTATAATGGGTCAATCACATATTAATTTTGTGAGTCAGTTTGGCTAGGGTGAGTCAACTTGCCCAGTTGTTTGGGCAAAGGTTAGACTACATGTTCCTGTGAAGGCATTTTTAAAGTATGATTAGCACTTGCAATCAGTTGACTTTTACACTCAGATCTCTTCTGACTGTTTGGGTGGGCCTCATCCAATTAGTTGAAGGCCTTAAAAACAACAACTGGGATTTCCCAGAGAAGAAGAAATTCTGTTTCAAGAACATAACATAGAAATCACTCCTGAGTTTTCAGCTTGTCAGCCTGCTTGATGGATTTCAGACTTCCTAGTCGCCACAGTCTTATTTAGCCAATTCCTTAAAATAAATCTCTCTCGGTAGAACTACCTACCTACCTATCTATCTCTCCAACTGGTTCTGGAGAACCCTGATACACATACTCAAATGATCATACTTTGAATGTGGATACCTGATTCTTGCGGGAGCCCTGAGCACAATAAAGCCGTCGAGAGCTACAGCTTGAGAGTGGTCTGAGATCCCCACTCCAACCCTCAGTCCTTCATTATGTCTTTCAGGAGCTTCTTTTGTGCTAGTATGTACGAGTTCTTACTCTTGGTATCAGACTGGAGAGAGATGGCCCTTGCTTTGTGAAGCTTTCAGAATCCCAGGAAATGTGAAACCTTCAATAAAATAAAATAACTGTGATGGACCCAAAGAGGTACCGTAGGATATCTTCCCATGCTGTGAATGTTAGGGAAACTTGTATGGGGAAACCGGTTCCAGGTCATGAGGAGAGGTGTTTAGGGTTATCCAGGTGAAGAGGAGGGGTAGTTGGAGGATTTCTGGACACCAGAACTGTATTTGTGAAGATTTGAAAGTAACAACATGGGCAGTATATCCATCTCCTATATGTTTATACTAATCTCCCCAATCTCCCTGGCTTTCTGACAGTTTAGAGAGATAGACCATAGAAGAAACCTTACCCCAAGTTGTCCTCCTTTCTGGACGGTTTCCACAGCTGCATCCAGAGTACTTTCTTTGGGTTACCTCCTCTCCCCGGACGTTCACCATCAAGCTTCCTTCTTGCTCAGTTTTCTGGGAATTTCAGTCTCCAATGAACTGAAGGATAAAGGTTCTACCACACTTTAAAAATCGCATGTAGTACTTCAATTGGCACTTCCTTGCGAATAAGAAGCTATGGTCCAACTTTCTGACTGCATCCTATCCTTACCTTTCTCAGACAGAAGCAGACAATATGTCAACTTACATCACTTTTATAGTTATGGGAAATTCCTTCAAATTCTGGAAACATTTGCCCATCAGTTCTACTTTTCAGAACCATATGAGTCATTATTAATGGATGGATGGATGGATGGGTTGATCTTTAGCCAGAAAGATCAGAAAGTAAAGCAAACTGTTAGAGGAAGCTGGGAGAAGTTTCCTCAGAAGTCTTCAGCCAGATGTCATTTCAGAATGTGAAGTCTGAACCCATAGTGTTTGATACAGGGACAACATTCAGTTCCATTTATATAAGTTAAGTCTGTCTATTCAAGCAGACACTTGGTTGAATCAAAGGGGACATTTCTTGATGCTCTCGATAATTGCCTCAATTGTCCCTTTAGGGCACCTATTTTGCAGAAATAGTGTTCAAAGGAGTTGGGGGGGAGTGGTAGATATAATTGGTAAGTCCGGTTTCATAGGCAAGCTGCTTTCATCTCGCTCTTCTTTGGAAATAATGAGGTTTGTAAAATCACTATAAATATATGTCTGAACATGTAACCCTTCTCACCCCTCTCTCCTCATGATTTCATAAGCAGCTGGTGTTGCTGTGGCAATTTAACAGAATAAACTTGCTCTTTGGGGGACATCTGCATCCAATATAGGCTATCTCTGGCATGTCTGGGTCCCTTCTCTGTGTGTAACATGATGGAAAGCAGGCTCCGAGTTTTGGGTCCTTGCCCCATGTACTTCTCCGTATCATGAAGCAAACAGCCACTTCCTTTCCAAGTTTCGTAAATGCTAAGGGGATTTTCATTTTCTATCAGGAGGATACTATTTTCTTTCTCCCTGTGATCTCAGAAGTCATTGCAGCTGGCAATTTGCTGAAAGTGAAGAAAAGGGCTCGAGGCCCTTGATTGTACCATCTGCTCTGCAGCCTCATAATTCCCAAAACATAGCAAGTCCCAGCTTTTCATTTCAGTTTTGTAAATAAAAACAGTAGACATAAAACAAGCCATAATTAATAGCCAAAGTTGAACAAGATTGGGTGATGCTATGAAGGGAAAATTCATATCCCCATGGCAGGTTTCTTCTCCATTTCCCTTCGTTCTTGAATTTCTCATTCAAAGAAATCAATTTATACAATCATCTTGGAAGGTATACTTTTACAACATTTACATACTTCTTAGAATAAGTTCCAAGAATTATTTGAAATGAGTCATAAAGAGATTAATGTACTTTAACCTGATCTTGTCCGATTTACAATAAAGGGGTTTGCTTGACAAAGACAGTATTTAACAACGTTCTTGTTCTGCAGTAGTGGTTCTTAATGTGGTTCCCCAAGGCAGGAAATCGGCATTCCTTCAAAAGTTATTGGGGATACAAATTCTCTGGCTCAAAATGAGAAGATCCTGGGGTGGGGCCCCTCACTCTGTGTTTTAAGGAGCTTCAGGTAATTCTGGTGCACTCCAAAGCTGGGGAACCTCCGTTCCCTGCAGGGTGGCTGGTGAAATGGAATTCACTTCAGGGTGACTGAAAATCAAATTAATGTCTCTATGGGGAAGCCCAGAAAAAAGAAATGGCCATCACTGAGAGATCTGTGCAACCCTGGCTGAGTGATGGCTGTGGACACGCTTGTTTGTTTAGGTAGCAACGAGGTAGCTTTGGAGCCGGTCTACGCTTTCTGTGAGGAATCACTTGAGTGCTCTTCTGATTTTCCTGTATTAATTTAACTAATCTTCACAACAATCCCAGGTGGTAGGTACTGTTAGTCTCACTTTCAAGATGAGGAAGTAAGATTAGCACCTTGTCCCTGTCACCCAGCTTCATCAGCAGAGGAGGCCTGCTCCCGCTCAGGAACTCTGGGTTTAGAGATGGTCGCCTCTCCATGGATTTGCAGAAATCCAGGAAGGAGCTGGAGACCTTTCACAAGAAACCCAAGGGCTCTCTACACAAGTACAGACCTCAAGAAGCTTCTCAGAAAAACTAGGATCCAACTTGAAATGGCACAGATCTTGTGTTCTCTGATATATAAGCACCTTTGTCCCCAGATTCACACTCAGGTGTAGCATAGACTGATGTAGGCAAGTCTGTTTCCCAATGTTATGACTCACTCTCATGAAATACTTCTCATATTTTACTCAAAATAGAATGCTTTTCAGAAATTTCAATTTTAGGTCCAGAGTTACTGATGGCTGGAAAGTTCTTCATCCCTCTGGAATGAGAATAAAGCTTTTGGTTGGTTGGATCTCCTGGGGATTATTTGAAGTGTGTAGAGTAAATCTATTTGTGAATGTTCAGAGATCTATTTGTGAATGTACATCTGAATGAACATCTGACACTAGTCAGAGTATAGTTTCCTTCTGCTTGATGTTACAGGAAACTATGGAAGATAGTACACTTTCATTTAGCTCGAATGAATCCAGATGGAATGTTCAAACCTTGAAGCTTCTCCTGGATCGACACTGAGAAGCAACATTACATTGTGGTATCATTGGTAAGAGCAATTTACTGTATTATTTTATGTATCTATGTGTTAAGGAATATTTTCAGGAAAAGTTTAGTGTGTGAAAAGTGTGGAGTTATGATATAATGAAGATGTACTCTTCATTTCCTTCTGTCAGTTTATACTCATTATTTTGAAATTTATTCATTTGCTTGTTTATAAATTCCAGTATAATTAACGTACAGTGTTCTATTAGTGTCAGGTACAAAATAGAGTGATTCAACAATTCTATGTATAACTCAGAGTTCACCATGATGAATGCATTCTTAATCCTCATTACCTATTTTACCCATCCCCTTAGCCACCTCCTTGCTGCAACCACCAGATTCTTCTCTATATTTAAGAATCTGGTTTTTTGTTTGTTTCTTTTTTCCCTTGTTTTTTTTTTTTGTTTGTTTTTATTTTGTTTCTTAAACTCGGCATATCATATTATAAGTGGCAAGATTTTTGTTTTTTTAATTTTTTTGTTTCTTAAACTTGACATATATGTCACATATAGTGGCAAGATTTTGTTTCTTCTTATGGCTGAGTTAATATTCCACTATAGATATATATACCATACCTTCTTTATCCATTCATCTATCAATGAACACTTGGCTATGTCCATAGTTTGGTTATTGTAAATAATGCTGCAGGAAACAAAGGGGTGCCTGTACCCTTCAAATTAGTGTTTTCACATCTTTTGTGTAAATACCCAGTAGTGTGATTACCGGATGGTAGCGTAGTTCCATTTTTAATTTTTTGAGGAAACTCCATACTATTTTCCACCATGGCTGTATCAGTCTGCATTCCCATCAACAGTGCAAGAGGGTTCCTTTCTCTCCACATCCTTGCTGAAACTTTTTGTTGCTTGAGTTTTTTATTTTAGCCATTCTGACAGCTATGAAGTTGAACAACTTTTCATGTGTCTGTCGGCCATCATGTCTTCTTGGAGAAATGTCTGTTTATGTCTTCTGCTCACTTTTGAATAGAATGGTTTGGGACATTATTATTATTATTATTATTATTATCATCATTATTATTGGTGTTGAGTTGTATAAGTCCTTTACATATTTTGAATACTAACCCTTTACTGGTTATGTCATTTGCAAATATATTCTCCTATTAAGTGGGTTCTCTTTTTGTTTTGTTTGTGGTTTCCTTTCCTGTGCAAAAGCTTTTCATTTTGGTGTAGTCCCAATAGTTTATTATTGGTTTTGTTTCCCTTAACAAAGGAAACATACCTAGAAAAATGTTTTTTCGGCTGATGTCAAAGAGATTACTACCAATGTTTTCTTCTAGGAATTTTATGGTTTCAGGTCTCACATGTAGATGTTTAATCCATTCTGAGGTTCTTTTTATGTATAGTATAAGAAAGTGTGTATTTTTATATATAGTATAAGAAAGTGGTTCAGTTTCATTCTTTTACATGTAGCTGTCCAGTTTTCCCAATATTGTTGAAGAAAGGTTTTCCCATTGTATATCTTGCCTCTTTTATCATAGATTATCATAGATCAATTGATCATATAATTGTG
Source organism: Lontra canadensis (assembly GCF_010015895.1). Lineage (NCBI taxonomy): Eukaryota > Metazoa > Chordata > Mammalia > Carnivora > Mustelidae > Lontra > Lontra canadensis. The sequence continues at coordinate 12,524,336 of NW_022631016.1, read as the reverse complement.
GGTTTATTTCTGGGCTTTCTATTCATATTCCATTGATCTATGTATCTATTTATGTGCCAGTACCATATTGTTTTGATTACTACAATGTTTTAGTATGTCTTGTAATCTAGGACTGTAATACCTCCAGTTTTGTTCTTCTTAAGATTGTTTTGGCTACTCAGGGGTTTATGCCCATTATTTGGACAGTTCTTTCCTTCCTGGTACCTAAGTTGGCCCAAGTCACAAATGCTCTTCTAGACCTTTCCAAGACAGGTGACTAGAACCGAGAAGTACAGGCTCCCTTCTCTATCCGGCAACCACTGAGAAGAGTGGGTGTTCACCCTTTCCTCCATAAACCCGGTCAATGTTTTCTCAGCTCTTCTACCTCTGGCTGTGGTCTATTCTCTTGGCATGCTCATCATGGCTGGGGTTGCTCAAGGGCCTGGTGTTGCTGGCTGAGGACAATCCCTTGGTGTGACTGGTGGGTCACTTCTGTCTTCATTGATGAATGTGGCCAGAGCCATCAGGTATGGTTAGAACCTCTATCAGAGTTGCCCAGATGTCTCAATCTGCTCTTTCTCCTGGGCTTCCTGTCGCCACCATGCCACTGATTGCTTCCTTCCATGTTTTGTTTTTGGTTTCGTTGTAGGCAGCACAGAGCATGTAGAACAGAAAACAACTCAGGTGCAATTTTTCAGGGCTGTGAACATCAAGATGCTTGGTGCCCAGACTTCCTGTTCTCCAGGACTCCCAGTGACATTACTGTGCCTACTCAGGAGCCAGCTTCTCTGGATAAAGAAGTGATATGTTACTAACACAGAAAGGAGGACCAGATTTAAAACAAGTTGGTAGTGTTATAAACTAAATCCCAAAAGATTAATTTAATTCTGAAGTCTCCAAACCTGTGCTACGCCTGACTAATTGTTTACTCAGTAGGTGAAGAATACATACATTTAAACACCAAAACCCATTCCTGAGCCATAAACATGTTCAAATTAAACTTAAAGATATTTTTTAAAGAGTATCATCCTGATATTCAGAGATAGAGAATACAGATTGCTTTTTGAATACGAAAGAAAATTGTAAGAATTCACACAAGATTTTCTAGTATAATTCTTTTCCTTTATAGAAGACCAACTTGGAAGCCAAAAGCACTGTATTTTTAGGATCTTTTCAGAGAATTAGACTGCACTAAGCCAAGTTTATATCTTACAGATAATGTATTCATCAGGAACTTAATTTTAGTAAGAGAGTAAACAAATCAGTAGTTGAATGAAACCTTAGCACCTTTGGAATCATAGTTAATGTTCTTGAGTTCAGCATAGTATCTGAAGATGGCTTCAGCGATATTACAAGAAGCCAGAAATCTATGCAAATAAAAGAGAAATGAGCGGGGCTTCTTGGAGACAACCTTGGAGGTCTTGATGGGGCAAAACATGAAAACAGATGTAAAATCCTTTTGGATTTGCACCCTGAAGATTCTGTTGGACTTGTAGGCAAGTTACTTATCCTTTTATAGGGCTTCCAAGTTCACAAAGTACTTTCATCTATCATCTCTCATTCTATAGCCAAGAGAGGGAGTCTGGGTCAGATTCCCACACAGGAGGAATGGGGTCATTGAGGAAAGAATGGTTAAGTGACCTGCCCAGGGTCATATGGTTAATGAGGTATAGAGCTGATACTTTTGATGCAAGGCTATCTGTGACTCTATGACTCCATGTCATCTCATGAGATAGCAGTGAGGACCATACTTTGGATGTAGCTTCTTTGTTCCAACAAGATGATGAAGGAAGCAGTTACAGGAAGCAGCCAGTCATAGTATAGGGGATGAATGATGATGACTCTGATGGCATTGTCATAGCCGCCATTCATCCTTCCCAATCCTTCCAGCCAAAAAATAGTAGTTGACGAACTATACTTATCAGCCCTGCTATCATAACAAACACTAATAAAGGGACACACCATCCATTAGTGCCTCAGACGTATCTATGTCTGGCACCTGGACACTTGAGTCAGCAGTTAAACATCCTACATTTTTTTTAGTAAAAGGCTTGCATCTTTGCGTGGATGAATTCAACTGATATCTTGAGGAAAAACATCACCATGTACATTTAACCAGCTCAGAAAAAGAGTGGGTATAGGCCCTCATTTATCAAAGTTGGCCATTGACATAATAGCATGGAAATATTTGAAATAGTTCTGTCTGCAGCACATTCTGAAGATGATAATAGAAAAGAGTGTCACTAGCAATGCCATCTCTGGATGCATAAATATTTATATCCCCTTGATGAAAAGGAAACACTACTGTAGTTTTAAAAGAAAAAAGGAAGAGAGGAAGAAAAGGAAAAAAAGGAAATATGTGTATGTGTTTAGCTTATTTACAGGGACAACTTTTTCCTGGTTGTGAATTTCCACCCATTGCCTTCTCTCATGCCTTCTCCAACAGTCCAACTTTACTAGATCATAAGATCAAATTAGATGCTGGAAATGTTATTCAGCCATGATTTCAGCAGACCCGTACTACTGCAAAAATCCTCTGGGCCCAATGTGCTCCTCTGGCTGTCTTTGGGAAAAGAAGAAGAATGTTTCAATGGGATGTAACATGATTATGACCTGTGGTGCCTGCATTTCAGAGTCTCTTCCCAGACCACAAGAGAAGTTCTTATACCCTCTACCAGTCTGCAATTGAACACATACGGGGATTGAAAACAATTTCAAAAGATGAACAGAAGATGACAATTAGTGGGTTTGAGCCATAATGTATATGACCAACTGTGGTACTTCAGAACTGAGTGGAGAAGCCTGAACTTTGGGCCTAATGAGGTATCTTCTCTTTGATACCCTCCTTCCTCTATTAGCATTACCTCACTCCAGTAAGGTTCAGAGGAGTGAGCTGTTGATCAGGCTGCCCATGCTTTAGATATTTCCAGAAGTTCACTTGGCAAATTAAAGTATAAGCAATACTTTAACATGACTGGGTTTTGTCATTATATTCCCTATACTCAGCCTGGTTTCATAGCTACAAACCAAATTATGGACAATTTTGGCTTGACTCCATTTATGAAAATATTAAAGGCTTTAGTTTTTATTCCTTTGTAGGAGGATATAATAGTGTATTAGTTAACTAGGACCATCATAACAAAGTACCACAGATTGGTGGTTTATACAACAGGAATTTATTTTCTCACAGTTATGGAGATTAGAAGGCCAAGATCATGGTGACCACAGGGTTGTTTCTTCTGAGGCCTTCCTTCTTGGCCAGTAGATGTTTGTCTTTTCCCTGTATCTTCACATAGTCTTCCCTCTGTATTTGTCTATGTCCAGATTTCCTCTTCTTGTAAGGACACCAGTCATATTTGATTAGGGTCTAACCTAATTAACTCATTTCACTTAATTACCTCTGTAAAAGCCCCAAATACAATCACATTCTGAGTTATTGGGGGTTGGGACTTCATCATAGGAAGTTTGTGATGAAGAGACAGAATTCAAGACATAAAAAATAGTATCCAAGTTGACTCAAAGGAGGGACAAATCTGAATCATCTCCTGCTGGCTCCATGATTTTCAAAAAAGAACACATAAAAAGAACAAAATCGGGACACCTGGGTGGCTCAGTGGGTTGAAGCCTCTGCCTTCAGCTCAGGTCATCTTCTCAGGGTCCTGGGATCGAGCCCCACATCGGGCTCTCTGCTCAGCAGGGACCCTGCTTCCCCCTCTCTCTCTGCCTGCTTCTCTGACTACTTGTGATCTCTGCCTCTGTCAAATAAATAAATAAAATATTAAAAAAAAAAAAAAGAACAAAGTCATTCTCAAGAGACTGGAGGGATCAGCTAATAGTCTTTCATTTTCAACAGTGCCCCTGGAACTGAGTGACAGTACTTGTGCATATGGACCTAAGCTTTGGAGCTTGAGTCAAAAATCACTTGCTCTTGGCTGAAGCTGTCATAATTTACTATTTATTTGGAATATAAATCTTGCCTACTGCAAAAAGGATTAGAGGTGGTATATAACTTTAAACATCATGAAAAAAGAGAAGAGTAATCACATGAAATATAGAGAAAGAATAGATGTTACTAGTTAACTAAAAAGAGCTGGAGATTATAGTTTGGCCTTAATTATTTTTCTGGATGTCCTTAAAACAAAGGAAGACTGAGAGATATCCTGAGATATGTCAACTTCATGGACTGTTAAAAGAAAGCAGACAAGCTTGCCTGCAGAATAAATTTTTTTCCTGGAACTAAACCCAAGGAAAAATTTATTGCGTGAGACATTTTGCAGAGACCTGAGTGAATTAAGAATGTCAGATGTTGAATAAGGGATAGTGGATCATAAAATAGACAAGGTCTTCAAACAGGTTTAATGAAAGTAATTATTTATAATAAAAACTGTCTTATAGCTAACTTTTGGGTTATAAGAGGAACATTTGGCTAATTCATAACTTTGGGGAAACGAAATCCTTAGGAAACTCCTTTCTCCGTGGGATATTTGGAGTGACTGCTCATGGGAGAAAGGAATCTCGAGATACTGAGTAAGCTGTCGTATTGCAGGAAGGGCTAGTACTGAGTCTCAGGACATGCAGCGAGTGTCTAGACATGATCTGGCTTTCAGAGATGCAAAACTGAAAGACTTTTCAAAAGAGAATGCAGAAATTTCTTTTCATTTTATTTCTTTTCTCCTCTTACTCCTCTTCTTCCTTCTACTCCTCTTCTTCATTCACTTTCTGCTCTACTCCTCTTGGTTCCTCAGAGACAGGGATTTCAAAAGGAGGTCCATAACACAACTGAGTAACTAAAAGATGAGGGACTCTCAAGAATGGGAGGCTATGGATTTGATGGAGCCAGCTTCCAAGATAGATCTGAATTCATGGCTTTTGTGGTTCCCTCCCCTGTTGAATCAGTGTCAGTCTCTGTGACCAACAGGATCCACCAGAAGTGATGGCGTGTCATTTCAAGACAAAGTCATTAAAAACATGCTGACTTCCTGCTTTCTATTTCTCACCGTCTTTCTTGGATTATCACTCTGGGGGAAACCAGTTGCCGTGTCATGAGCAGTCCCATAGAGCAGCCTGTGTGGCAGGGCTTCTTGCCTGAAGCCACTGATGAGGTTGCAAGTGGGCTCTCCAGCCTGTCGAGCCTCTAGATGACTACAGCCAGCACCAGTATCTTAACTGAGAGACCCTGAGCCAGAATCATCCAGCTGAACTACTCCCAAGTTCTATGCGATAGAAGACTTGTGACACAGTCGTGATATGTTTCTGTGACCCACAGAAACTGTGAGATCGTAAGTGTTTGTTGCATTGGTTTGCCAATTTTGGGGGTAATATGTAATCTGTAATAGGAAGCTAATAACAGCATCCAGTTGCAAATCGTTCGCGTTGCTACAGTGCAAGTACCTTCTCTTGGCTGCCAAAATGTCATCTCCCCCAGAGGAGCTTTCCCTAACCATTCTATCTAAAACAGCACTCCCACCTCTGGGGTGTGCACCCTACCCTTAAACTACTTTAGTTTTCTTTCTAATCCTTATCATCACAAGATATTGTGTTATGTTTTAATTTATTTGTACCTTGTCTTTCTTTAAACAAAGTAAGTTCTCAAGCATAGGAAATGGTCTGTTCTTTTCACATTTTCAGTACCTAAGAAAGTGCTTGGCACATAGTTGGGGTGCAGTAAATATTGGCTAAATAAGCTAAATGATTAACAAAATCTTTGGTAATTGTTGGCTTACACTGACTGAATTCTGGGAAGAGCAAGTGCAACCAGGAGAAACCACTTGAGAGATAGCCAGAGGGGACCTGCTGAGTGGAGGGTCAGCCAGGATCCAAGGGAGTTGGCAGATGGAGGTGTCAAGTAGTCTCTGTGTGGCTTTCCAGAAAGTTCCTTGGGAAGAGGAGTAACAGACAGGAGTGACTCCAGAATTTCTATAAGGAGGTTTGGTTGGGAGGATGAGTTCTCAGCCCCTACGCAACATTGAGAAAAGCTGAAGTTCCATAACAAGGCAGGTGGTTTGATGGACGGTTGACTATAGTATTTCTATATATTATCAGCTCCAGTTGTCGGTGTGGATAGGTGAATGGACTGGACAGACTGCAGTTGTTGTCATGCAGAGCACAAGCACAGGAAATAATATCTACTTTATTTTGTAGTTTCTATTAATAAACCTAGAACATGTTTCTGTTTACTCGGAGTTATCTTTGTTCCTTTTGTCTTTTAATCCGCATCTAATGGTAAGCAAAGCCTTTTTTTTTTAAGATTTTTAAAAAATTTATTTATTTGATAGAAGAAGCAGGGGGAGGGGCAGAGGGAGAGGGGAAAGCAGGCTCCCTGCTGAGCAGGGAGTCAGGGGAAGGGCTCGATCCCAGGACCCTGGGGATCATGACCTGAGATGAAGGCAGAGGCTTAACCACTTAACCAACCGAATCTCCTAGGCACCCCTAGGCAAATTCTTTAGGTGTTCTCGACAGAACTTTCCCTGAGGTTGACCACTTCTCATCACTTCCACCTCTACCACCCTAATCCAAACCTCTCATCTCTCACTCAGATTGTTGCAGTGGTTTCTTAGGTAACCTCCCTGCTTGTATCCTGGTTTCACCTTTTCAACACAAAGCCAGAGGGTCCCCTTTAAAGTATGTCAAATCATATTATTCCTTCTGCTTAAAATTCCCCAGGCTCATTGGGAATAAAAGCCAAATTCCTTGCAAAGACACAAGCCTCACAGAAGCTATCCCCATTACCTCTGAGACCCACCTTCCAGCATCCTGGAAGCATCCTGCCCCATGCTTTCTGCTCCAACCATGCTGGCCTACTTGCAGTTCCTGGAAAAAGGCATCGGGGTTTTTGTTCCTGCCTCAGGGCCTTTGCATTTGCTGTTCCATCTGCCTGAAACACTCTTCCTGCAGATGTCCACACTGCCTCTTCCCTAACCTCCTTCAAGTCTTTTCTCCAATGTCACCTTTTCACTGAAGACTTTTCTTTCTTTCCTTTTTTTTTTTTTTTTTTGAGAGGGTGGTAGGGAGGAGAGTGGAGAGATAGAGAGGTGAGGAAGAGAGGGAGAGAGAATCCTAAGAAGGCTTCACGCCCAGCACAGAGCCTGATGCAAGGCTCAATATCACAAACATGAGATTATGACTTGAGCCAAAATCAAGCATCAGATGCTTAACCAACTGAGCCATCCAGAAGCCCCTTCTGTAAAGATTTTTCTTTCAATTTTCTTTTAAAAATTGGAATCTCTCTATGTGGCACACTCCCTGTCCTTCTTCCCCATACTTATTCTGTATCACACAGAACTTCTCATCCTCATCCAAATCCACATTCTCAACCATAAGCACATAGACACGTGCACATCTCTATATACACACACACATTAATTCATTTATTTTATTTTATTGTTTGTCTGCCTCTAATAGACAAGTGCTTTTCAAAATTTAATCTGAGGATCCTGTTAAAATGCAGAGGCTGAATTTTTGACATCCCAATGTTGCTGATGTTGCTGGCCCATGAAGCATATATTGAGAAACAAGTTTCTAGAACTCTACTGTCCAAAACAGGACTCATTAGCCACGCCAGTTTCTTCAAGCTGAAATTTACTAAAATATAAAATCTAAATATTCATTTAATACCAATTCAAAATTAAATAAAATTAAATGAACTTTACTAAAATTAAATACAGTTTGATATTCAGTAGCCACAGTTCAGATGCTCACTGACGACATATGACTAGCAGCTACCTTCCCTGTGAGATAGCACAGATGCAGAACATTTCATGACAACTGCAAGTTCACATAAGTAGCCCTGCTCTAGCCTCCTGTACAACATGGTAGCCGCTAGTCATATGCGACCATTTAAATGTAAATTAATCAAAATTAAATAAATTAAATAAAATAATTAAATTATTAATTAATTAATTAATTAAAATAATGAATTAAATAAAAATTTAAGATCAGTTCTTTATTTGTACTAGTGCATTTTAACTGCTCAGTAGCCACATGTGTTTAGTGGCTGTTCTGATTGATAGCACAGATAGAGACCATTTCTCTCACCATGGAAAGTTCAGTTGGACGGGATGTCTTTAGAATCCAAGCTCCATGGGGGCATGGAATTTTGTCTGGTTCACCTTCAGTGCCTAACACACTAAGATCCCTAAGTGGGCCTTCAAAAAATATTTCTTGATTTGAATCGAAATGCCATTTTGGTCTTCCTTCATTAGATGATGGGCATCTGGAGCACAGGACGTGTGGTTGCCTCTTGTTATGTCTCCGACAGCTACGGATGGAAGACCATCAATCAACGTTCACTGGGTGGAATATTCAGGACACTTTAGACTTCCCAGCCTCTGCAGACTCCTTGTGTAGTGGGACCACATGCATGTAGGACACTGGGTACAGATGGAGACCCTCTCTCATGACTCTAGTCTTTCTGTGTGGTCAGACATGGAGAGGACCCAGGGGTTGTTGCCTTTTACTCTTTTGGAGAAGCACTGCTCAAGTCAGCTATGGAAATTAGTCCTCCTGGTGTCACTGAGCTTGTGCAAACTCTCATCTGAACAAATTATATCCAACAGCCTCCCTCTTCCTGTGCATTACTCCACACTCCCAGATGTGGCACCTAAAAAAAAAAAAAAATAAGGGCACTGCATTCTGGAATAGCAGCAGCATAAGACCCACATCTCCAAATGTTTCTTTGACAGCTTTTGACTCTTTCATGTCTTGAGCCCTTTAATTGTGCCTTACCATAATCGATCTAACTGTTCCATCCAAAAGAAAACACAAAGAGGCAGAACATACAAAAATTTAGTTGTGTTCTTTGGAAATTGTTTCCCTAGAATGCTGGCTACTTCTGATTATCAATGGTATTCATCCAGCTATATTTTTACAGGGGAAAAAAAATCTGTCTAGGGAATTTTAGAATTAGTACAAAAGATACATTTCACTACTACCACATTGGAAAAAATATTGTGTTTGGCAAAGAGGAAACGTTTGGATGCCACCAGTAAATACCCTGTGTTCAGTCTCAGTAACCAGAACTGAGAAAGAAAATCAGGCCATGAAGTCCTGTCCGCATTCCAATTCAGATGGCTTCTTTATCCCCTTGGCTTTCTCCTACAGCATTTCAATTTTATTGGCTGAGTCAAATATCTTGTTTGTCCTCATTCCAGCACCAGCAGAATATCTCGATTCTTTTATTCTTTTTAGTTGGACAGATTGGCAAGATTTAGAGTGATTTTGATAAAAATGGAGGGCAGATGCAACACTCAATATTTTTGACAGATGCACCTCTGTTGCTACTCTGTTCTGGGCCTTGAAGCTAATGTGTCTCATAAAGCTTAAATAAAATACTAAGCAAGTGAGAGTTTTAGGAACACCAGAAACTTTTATGGGATGGCATCATTGCTGGGTGCTCCTTGACCATATTATATATATGTGTACATGGATAGGCATCTAGCTACCTATCTGTTGGAGTTTTGTATGGAAACGATGATAATATGTCCGAGAATCTTGGCCCCTTAACCATGGTTGTTGTCACATCTTCTAATACAGAAATCAAGCAATTCTTTCAAAAACAGAAAATCGGTGCCAGAGGCAGGGACTGTTCAACCCAAATCTACTGATGAATTAACTTGATCAGACCTGATCATGTCATAAAAAGTTAAAGGAAATCTTTTCCCTTTGTATCTGTAGAAGTGTGGGGACAGAGGAGGTCAGTGTTTCTGTGTCTGCTCTTTTTGTGTCTGTAGGGTAGGGCCTTTCTCTTACTAGAAGACCATATTAAAGGTCTGCTTGCACAGACTTCTGTGTCAAGAGAAATGCTGATGGCGACATTAAGACTTTATTTTAGAAAGCTCTTTGGAGACAACCCAAATGCTGGACAAGGTAAATTCAGGGACATTTGGAAACTGTTAATACAGACTGGAGTGGTGGGGAGAGGTTTGCAAAAGGCTGGGAAAATGGTCTGCAAGTGGTTCTCCTCTTTATTCTGATTCTGCTAAGTCAGAAGGATGGTGGCTAAAAGTAGTTTTCTGGAGGATTAGGTGTTCAGATGTTCATAAATCCTACTGGAGTAAGCTACTTGACACTAACGTGAAACAGACTTGAGTTCTTCATATGCTAATGACATCTTGGAACACAATCAATGATATTTACAGCTTTTCTACCACAGGATCCATGACTACTGCATCAATTACAACCCAAAACAAGTTTATATATAGTTACAGAAAGTAGGTGGGACCAGCAGGTATCCCCATGACAAGGCAACCCGAAATATAAAATTTCTAAATATAATCCTTTCAACCAAAGCTGAAACACTTATAAAATGAAAGTTAATGTTTTAAAAACTTGTGGGGCATCTGGGTGGATCAGTTGGTTGAATGTCTGACCTTTGGTTTCGGCTCAGGTCACGATCTTGGGGTCTTGAGATTGATCCTGGCATGGGACGCCATGCCTAGCATGGAGTCTACTTGAGATTCTCTCTCTCCCTGTTCCCTCTGCCACCCCCTCCACTAACTAACTAACTAAATAACTAAATAAAATCTTTTAAAGATTCGGTTATTCTTTATTTCTAGTCCCTTACTGTACATATAGGAGGAATATAGTTGATGATTAGAAATACAAACCCTACAAACCCCTCATCCCTGTGATACTCAGCCAGAAACAATGTTGTAAAGAACTTTGATACATTTCTCTAAGTGGCTTTTTGAAATTATTGAACTGCATCTGTTGGAGGACTTATCTGTAGCTTTGTGACTGTTTTCAGAAACTTGCTGATAGTTACTCGTCATTTACATGAGGGTCCCTGCATTCTATGAGAAACAAAACTTACCATCCTAAGTGCTGCACCAGCAGGCTCATCCAGGCAAAGGAAGAAATAACAGTGAGTGATGAGTGAACATCTACAAATGGACCATGAAGTTTTTGGTTGGGCCAGAAAACCCTCCAAATTTGTTAAACTTATTGTGAATAGTTATGGAGTAATTACGTCTTTGCCTACAGTTTGGGACTCACCTGCCAGGAGTGGAGTGGACCTCTGCAGTCCCCCAGAGTGAGGCTCTTCATTTTTCCAGAATCGTCTCCAAAAATGTTTGTGTCCCTGACAAATTACGTCACCTTTCAACAATGATATTTTCTGTTGGACACTGGGCTTTCCACACTTGGTCATGTCACCAAGATGGTCTTTGAAATCACCATAGTGGGCACCTGGGTGGCTCAGTTGGTTAAGCAACTGCCTTTGGCACAGGTCATGATCCTGGAGTTCCAGGATCAAGTCCCACAATAGGCTTCCTGCTTAGCAGGAAGTCTGCTTTTCCCTCTGACCCTCTCCCCTCTCATGCTCTCTCTCTCACTATCTCTCTCTCTCAAATAATTTTTTTCTTTAAAAGTGCCTTGAAATCACCATAGACCCCCCCCAACCCTACCCCACAGAGATCCATCTCCTTCTGAAAATGGTGTACAACACAATAGGGGCCAAACCCAAGTTGTGTATGCAACTAAAAAACAAAACAAAACAAAAGAAATCCAAAACAACAAAAAACAAAAACAGGATAAAAAAAACTACAGAACTCAAACCTGAATTTATGTTTCATCAGTTGCTACAGAAAACTTAACGGGCAGGGCTATACGGGAGAGAAGTACCTGAAATTCTCCTACTCGAAGTCAAGAAACAGTAAGCTTTAAAAAAGTTTTAAAATTTGCATTTGCTATCACTCTAAGAATTACCAAAGATTTCTTAGTTTCAGCCAAAAGAGACTTGCAGCCAAATTTTCCCAAGGTTGTTCTTGGATTTCAGCTAGCCCCAAGGGTTTAACATCGGGCTCCCGAGCCATGGAGAGAAACTTTGCTATGGAGCTGCTGATTATGATACTTTATATCGTTCAGAAGATCGGGTAAGAAAGGTCACTTTTCTCCCTGGCCAGAACAAGCTATTGGCTGTGAGAAATTAGGCATCAGAGCCATAAGGCCAACAAATGAGGGAAGTTAAAAAAACAGAAACACTCAACACCTGAGCCTGTGCGGCTTTGTTTTTTGTAAAGGCAAAAGGAGTCCTTACATAACCTGATCACCTTCAAGACTATTTTGCCACATGCATTTGGGATTAAGCACGTGTTTTAAAAGGAATGGAGGCTAAGGTTCTCCCATGTCAGTGTTTGCTTGTCCCATCGCTTTCCTATGTGCACTATTTTTAAAAGAAACATTACACACAGGAGCCCCAAGGCAATGGTACCAGTGAAACAATGCCAGCTTGGAAATCTGGCAGAGACTCTGGTTTTCATTAAGTGAGCAAGAGGTCATTCATTATTTACGTGGGTTTTTTTCCCTTCCCTCTCTCTTTTTTCTTTAAATCTACAGCCTTTTGGTCTCCAACCCTCAAGTGCATCCATAGCCATTATTCTTTGGATATTTTAAAATTATGAACATAGAGCCAACTGGAGTGTCCCCATCCAACGAGCTAATGGAAAGCCTTTGCGGCATAGACGACATTCAGACAGATCAGCTCTCTCATAAATCAGGGAACAATGAGAACAAGAGAAATGGTGTGCATTCTCTCTCTCTGGGTCTTCTAATAAGACAAGGATCTGTTTGGCAAAAATGATCTCTTCAGTGGCTTTACCAAGTGGCCAGGGAGCATGAAATCCCAGCTTTTGCCACAACTCTCCATGATTCTGGGGGTGGGGAGGGGTGGTGGAATTGCAAAATGAAGAGTTATACAGCTGAAATCCAAGCATTTGTGTAGTTATCTTGTAAGCATGAAAAGTGTAAAATTAGACGCAGGTGATTCTTTCTACTTTGGTCTCCATTTCCAAAGGAAGGGCTTCAAGATAAAATGAGATGGCTGTTTATCAGTTTTGACAGTTTGTCCTTTTATCTACTTTCTGATTAATGAAAAAGACCGTTAGAAGTTTATTTAAATTCTAAGCATAAACACCCATAAAGAATACATTCATGATGTGAAACCTGGAATTTCTTTAAAAATGTTTATTTCTAGGGTGTGGCGGTGTTCATTAGCAGTGGTAGAAGATCAGAGACAAAGGAAATGCCAATGATGGGTTACTCTGTGTAGTTAGAAATCCTCTCCCTGGATCTTCCACATGCCTGTCTGGAAATGGGCTTCACTTCAGAAGCCTTCCCAGACTTTGGAAGACATTTGGGGCTTGGAAAAACCACGAGGATTGCTGTCTCACTGAAGCAGAACAGAAATTAAAAGCCTTCCTGCCACCCTCACACTTTCTAAAGGCTTTCATCACTTAATTTATGTGACTGTGGCAGATAATTTCACATTCCCAAGCCTGGTAATATTTGAGGTTTTGAAGAACCCATCCTCAGTGAATCTACAAGTAAAAACCCATTTCTTGACAATTTTAATGGCTACTTAATAAATCTTACTTGGGCCGCCAGTGTTTTTGACATTACCAGCACAGGCTGGTTTGCCAAAGGGACATGGTAAATTGAGAAGCCTCAATTATTCCGGCCATCCCCATCATAACCATGAAACAATTAGACTTGTTCTGGAAAACAGCCATGTTGGCTGAAGCCCCAAGGATATCAGAGCAAGGGCACTCCTGTCTGGTCTTTCTGTGCTAGATTCTGCAGAAATCATGACTGCAGGCTCATAGGCCTATCATGAATACTGTTTGGGGGGCCAGTCAAGCTGCTCTGTGGTTGCTCAGAGTTTATCCAAGAAATTACATCTCAGTGTTGTTTTGCAGAATGTTCCCAATCTTGACATTGCATTGTATGTGTGCGTGTGTATGTGAAAGAGTGTGTAAATGTACACAGGAACTAATATGTAGGACGACATTAGAAAAGCACAGAACTCGCTATTTCCATATGACGGCACAAGGCAATGACTAATTTAATCCATAGTTAGTGTAATGTTATGATAATGTTAACCTACGGTAAAAAGAAATGACTTCGTTAACTCTCTATCCAATACTGTCTTCCTGTGTGGGCTCCATGTGTGCTGTTGGCATGTTCAAGTACACCATGGCTTGTGATGCTCCCTCTGTCTGAGTTCTAAAATGCAGCTCAAGGGTCTTCTCTTCTGACAGGAGTCCCTAAATTTTATTCCTCTTTCCATATGCTGATGAAAATTACTTCTTGGGCAAACTCAATCAGGGAAAGACTCTCAGTGTCCCCACAGTGTCTGGTACATGTTACCTAACTGTATAATATTAGTTATATTTGTTGGATGAATAAATGAAAGGATGTTGCTTCTCAGGTTTTTCTAACTCCCTCCCCATCCTATAACTCATTCCGTGATATTATAGTTACTTGATCTGACGTTCCACTTAGGGTAATGATATATTTTTTTATCCCCCAGATCCTATCACAGTACCTGCTCAGTAAACCTTTGTGAAAGGTGTTGAAAGTAGCTGAGGACTGTCTGCTCCTTCAGAAGAAAATGATTCGCACTTCCTGGGCATCCTTTGTTCCTGAAGAATGACTGCAATTTCCAGTCTCCCTCATATGTTGATCATCATGGGCTGGAATAGAGTTCAGACATACTGATCTCATCAGTGCAAAACTCAGTAGCTCAGTGACTGGATTCTATATTCCACAATAGAGAAATAACTAGATTTGGAAATATGTAAGTCAAGAGGTTTTTTTTGTTTTTGTTTGTTTGTTTTTTTTGTTTGTTTTTTTAAATGATCTTCAACGCTACCCTGGATACCTAGACGATGGTGGTTGCTAACAACTGAGCTACAGTTTAGAGCTTACATGTAGCTTCCTGGGTAGTCCAGAAGACCAGCCTCCTTGTTGCAAATATTTCCAGCAGATGACTCTGCTGGAGATGCCACAGTGATGCCGGTGACAGGCTGGGGTTGAGCTGCCTCCAGCTCCCAAATGGAGATGCACTTCCATTTTATGTGGTTTTAGAGGATCTCGTGGCTTGAACGGGGGGGGGGGGGGGGGGGAAGGCTCTACAGAAATGGATCTGTTACTTTAGGAGATGATGGTGCACTCAGAGAAAAGGGGAGGAATAGTCACCTCCTAAGCACATTCCTGCATGGGGTGTCCCCAGTCTGAGTGTCTGTGAGAGTATTTCTTTGCCCAGGTGAACAGCTCTGCCCACCTGGATGTCGTCTTCATGAAACCACCTGAGTTGGTCTTTGGGCAACTGGAGCTGTGTTTGGGGGAGTCTTGGTGACAGCATCAGCCTCTGCTGCAGACTGGTGAGGACAGGGGCACCCCTTCTCCCTGCACCTCCCCTTCCTGCCACAATAAGGACCACTGCTGGTGAATGGATCAAAAAGAAACCATTTGACCAACAGCATGCGAAGGGGAAACGAACTTCATGTGACAGATTGTGTGTGTGAACATTTTCACTGCAGTGTTGACCAAGTCTCTGAATGTGCTCTCTCCCTCCCCTGCTGTCGATTCAGCATTTCTTCAGATTAACATCTTTCTTAACTAGTCATGATTGCCAGCTATTGAACAAATGTTCTACTTTTGAGGACTTCTCTGTGAAAACCGAGACGTGGGAAACAATTTTATTGTATTACTTTTCCTCCTAAAAAGGCCCAATCTGTTAGGTTTCATGTTGCATGCTCTTGGGTAGCAAATTTTTTTGAAGACTTTTCTAATTCTGAACAAATGTCAATTTAAGAAGTCATGAACCTCAAGGACAAATGCATTTTATTTCCTGTTAGCTTATTACGGGATCTTGACGAGAATTGCATGGGGCTACCTCCAGTGAATGTTCCCAGGCCATTCACTGCCTATTGGTTAATGTGACAGTCATTAAGCAACTGATATAGGATGTGAAGAAGGTTGAGGACAAATACATTTAAAATCAATATCTCTTAAAACTTTTTTACTGGCTAAAGCGGAAGTGTGCCATTCATCTCTCAGTGCTTGCTTTCTGCCATATTGATTTCTCAGATCTAAAGGTTGGGGTGAGTAGAACTTTGGCACTTCTTTTTCTCCAATGGAATGATGATTTTTTCTTTCAGATCAAGTTGTCATATTGTCCTTCTAGGTTTTAATGCTCTAAGACCTTTTAAAAAATTGATAAATCCAATAGCATAATTTCAACGATTACTCCAGTGTTTGGACCTGTGCCGGGGGAAGTATTCAGGTCCATGGTTACTTATTCATAATTGTGAAATCTGGGGAACTCTGAAGAAATAGAAGCTTTTTTTCATTATGTTTGGCACAAATTAATTTGGTGACAAAACCTGACCTGAATGGATGCAAGGCTATTCATAGTCTGTAATAATCTTATATAGTATGACTATTAGTAACTATTGCTGCAGAAATCTAACGTGTTTGACCAAGAGTGCTGCCCTAGAATCTGCCAGGGATATTATAAACTAAACCCAGCTCACTTCCTCAAATTAAAAAACAAAACAAAACAAAAAAAACTTATGAATTCCAAAATACATGTGGCTCTAAGAGTTTTGGGTTAAGGAATTGAAGACCTGATCTAAACTGTGAAGGTAATGATTTTTCACTTGCCTGCTAATTTCCAGCCAAAGCCACAGAGCCAAGAGAAATGACAAAATCGTGGATGCAACTTGAAAGGCACAAGAGCTGCAGTGACCCGACTTGCTCTCTACTTTAGCAGAAGATAAGTTTCTTGCTCACCCTTGGGTATCTCCATCTGAACACCAGGCTCCTCCAGCGTATTAAATGAGACTTGACCCGATTACCAACATATTGCTTTATTTCTTGGTGGTAGTAAATTAAGGCTTTCTAGAGTCATACAGCACGCAGTGATTGAACATTAGAAATTAAAAAAAAACAACAACAACAAGAAGAAAACAATGAGCATTCAATTTTGCAGAGGCAGGAAGGAAGCAATGTTTTAAAATGGATAAATTTCCTAGTGAAACATTTTGCTTGGTCTCTAAAAATCTGCTGAGCTGTTTCCCCAGTGACCTTCACCATAGATTCATATCCCAAGGTAGGTGGGGTGGGTGGGGTGGGACAGAGTGGCTGAAGAGAGGGTTGGGGCAAAGGAGAGACTATGAGAGACAGCATGGGCTGGGCAATGCGTATGGAAATCAGCTTTGTCTCATGTGTGGAAGACAGTTTAGGCGATGTGGTCAGGTGGTGGTAATAAAAGTATTTGTAATGGGACACCCCTTCTCTGGTTCAGGGCACCATTTCGGATCTCTCTTCTCATTCCCAGAGTATGAAAATTTGCCACTTGAAGACCCCAGTGCTAATCCTTGTGACTCTCAACTCCTCGTGACTCTGAACTCCTTAAATGTTAGACATGGTCACAAGCCACAGAGCACGAGAATGCTACCTTCAATCTCTTTCATGGTTCTAAACACTGCGACTATCACGAGACACTCTCCCCAGCCAAGTAGTTCACCTCCCACCATGGCACATAGTTGTGATTGCACACTAAGTTGTTGAAGATGTTGACTGGAGAGGAGATCTGTGCCATAGGATGCAGGGAAAAAACCTCCTGGGCGTACGCCACCTCACTCTATCTCCTCCTTCCCGACACAAGACAAACAAACGCAGGGAGCCTACAGTAGGAGTGCAGTTGTCAAGTTGTGTGTGAACTTAATCTGCAACCAATTCCATCTACTTGGCTTGGAGATGCAAAGGTTTGGGTTTGGCTGGTGGACCCTTTGAGAAAGCAGTGGATGACTGAACAGTGATGAGGGAGAGGTGTGGCCAGAGAACGATGTGGGAAAGTCATGTGTTTATTAACAAAAGGCAACCCAATTTCATGAAAATGAGCAGTGGACTTTCTTTTGGCGACCCGATTTCACGCAAATGGATTCCCATCCAAACAGGGCCATTTAAAATGCATAGTTGGCAAGGATTTTAATGTTCTATTCCAAGGGCCTGGTTCGTGGGCCAGCGCCTCAGTGTGATCAACGTGCTCCTTCTTCCATTTGCCTGGCATTTGCGAGTGCACGGTCTTTAAATACCTGAAAGTCTGCTGTGTGCTCTTTGACAGAGAACGTGCAGATAGCCACAGGAAGAGGCACTCGAGGTGGCGATCTGCGCCATTAAACACTTAGGACTTAAGCCCAACAGGCTTCATGGGATGGAATCTGTATGCACAGAGAAATAAATAGATGAGAAAAGTGGAAATGTGATCGGAATGACAAAGAACCAACATGTCTGCTTCTGCCAGCTGCGGGGCAGATGTGTCTGCTGCATGCCACATGTGCACTGAGACAGGAGGGAAAACCCTTGGAAGACATGTGGTCTCTTGGGCCTCCCTTGTTAATTAAAAATCATGAGGGTCTATCTTCCTATGTGAAAACGCTCAGCAAGATCCCCTTGACTGGGGCTGTGGTGTGTGCTGTGTGCGGACAGTCCACGGCCTGCTAAGATGGTGTGGGATCGGGTGGCGCGGGAAGCTCTTGTCACAGGAACCATCCACCTAATGGGGCAGGAGTAGGTGCCCCAGAGACTCACCCATTAAAAGAAACAGGGTTGGGGTGACATTCAGATCGGAGTTGAAGGACATATGGGACATTCATGCTGGCACTTCCCAATCTCCTGAAAGCACCCGCAGAACCAACACTCTTGGAAGAGGTAGATGCCTCGTACGCTGTAGGTAAAGGCGCTGCTGCTTACTGACAATCTCTGTTCTCTCAATTCTAAAATGGGTATGAAGCGGATCCTCGAGCTGGATGGCCTCTGAGTCAGTGTGGGAAGCGAAAGCCCAGAAAGGTCAAGTGACTTGCCCAAGGTCACACAGCTATGTCGTGGCAGAGCCGGAGGGGTGAGAATCAGGTCTCCTCCTGCACAGTGCTACTCGCCACAAGCGATTCTTTAGAAAATGGTTGGAAGCACTTCGTATGTACCCGGTGCTAGGACATTTATTTAACAAGAATTTGCCTGGGCGCGGGATTGATGAGTGCGGTTTAGGCCAATCGAGCAGTTTAAAGAGGAGGAGGTTTGGAGAGCATCATTAGCATGAATGTGTGGTTGCTGTCGGCCAGGGAGGGGATGGGGGCGGGGGAGTGGGGACATGGCGTGTGCGCGCCCAAGCCCGGGACGCCACCAGGAGCGGAGACAGAAAGAGGCGTTCTCAAACACACGGCCATCGGCTTTCTGAGGTACCTCTTTTGGGAGAAGAGAAACTGCCTACAGATGACCTGACCCCCAAAACCAGTTTACCGGCACAGCTCCCCCTTCCTTTCCGTGACCCCTGATGCCCACGAGCTCTAAGGAAAAAGAAAAGCCAGATCCGTAAGGACCTTCCAGGAAGCAAGGGCTGTGAGGAGCCAGTGGGAGGCGGTGCTTACAGACGCCGCTTTTTGGAGACGCGCCGCTCCGTGCGCATGCGGGGCGCCTGCGCAGTGCGGCGAGGGGGCGTGGCCCCTTCAGAAGAAGGCGGGGTTGGTGTGCTCGATGACGCAGCGCTTGCAGTGGCGCTTCACGAAGCGCAGGGCCTCCACGGACACCTCGCAGTCCTGCACGTTGAGCATCTGGAGGTCGAAGCAGTTGGCCGCCACGATCTGCAGGCCCTGGCCCGTGATGCTCTCGCAGGACTTGAGGCTGAGCCGCTTGAGGTTGAAGCAGTTCAGGGCCAGGCACTCGAGGCCCGTGTCAGAGACCAGCGGGCACTTGCCGATGTCCAGGGACTTGAGTTTGGTGCAGTTCTTGGCGAGGTACTCCACGCCGTGGTCCGTGATGCCCTCGCAGCCCCTCGCGTTGAGGTAGCGCAGCTTGCTGCAGTACTTGGCCACGTAGCGGATGCCCACGTCGGTGACCCGGCCGCAGTGGGCGATGCTGAGGTACCGCAGGCGCGCCTCCAGCTTGGCGATCTCCCGCAGGCCGAAGTCGCTGACGAAGCGGCAGTCGCTGACGCTCAGCTCCTTGATGGACGTGCAGTAGATCATCAGGTAGCGCAGGCCCTCGTCGGTGAGGCGCACGCAGCGGCGCAGGTACAGGTGGGTCAGCTGCGTGCAGTGCGCCGCGATCGTGTGCAGCCCTTCGTCCTCCAGCACGAAGCAGTCCGTCATGTCCAGGTAGCGGATGGAAATCTGTTTGCCATGCAAGGGGGACAGTTTAATGGAGGCCTCCCGGGTCAAGCTGATGCAGGTCACTTTGGAGCACCCTACACAGGGAGACAGAACACAGGCTCAGAGAACCTTCGAGAACCGGGTGTGTGTGTGCGCGCATGTGCCTCACCTGGGGGGTGCCATATGGATTCCTACAACACCCCCCACCCCCAGACCTGGCCCCGATGTTACCCCTGCCCCTGTGGAGAATGAGAGCAAGAATGGGTTCTCCAGAGTCATCTGAGCCTTTATCTATTTTGGTGATCTGGGTTTAAGAGGCTCCCTGAGCTTTCGAATCAGAAACACCAAAGCTCCAATTCCACATCCCTCTCTAGTTGCCTGATGTGGGTCAAATCAATCCTTCTGAGTCCTTTGTCTTAAAATGGGGATGATAATGTTCCCTGCAAGGTCGCTGTGAAGAATAAAGAAGACCATGCTTGTAAATATCTTGCCCTGGCCCAGAAGGTCCTGGAAGCTGGGTAAGGGCTGCTTCTCACCGGACAGTGGTCCAATAGCTCTGTGGGCAAAGTGGGAAGATGCTGGAGAAGGTCTGTCCATGACCTTGGTTTGGCCGAAACAGCATTTGGAAGTCATACCTGGCTCAGGTCTACTTCTTAGGGCCTCAGGGAGGAGGCTCAACTTTTCTGTCTCAAGCAACGAGCATGAGTAGCTGGGGTGCTGGTACTGTAGGGGTATCATGATGATGCAAGGAAATAATGGGTGCAGAGGTACTCGGAAAACTCCAGGGGAAAGACATGTATTTATTAATCTAACCACTGGCCACCTGGAGACTCAATTCAACTCCTTTTTTGTCAAGGAATAACTGTGTCACCTGGATGATTGCTCCAGCCCCTCACCCAGTCTCCTTGTCCTGCCTCAGAGCTGCTGGAGAGATTCTGGAAAACAGAACTCTAATCATGTCACTTTGCTCAAAGCCTTTGGATGCCACCCCCTAAAGCCTAAGGGTGCCCTGAGGACCTGCACCCCTGTTCTCTTTGACTTCATCTCTCACCCCCCTCCTCTGAACCAACTGGCCTCCTTGCTGGTTCCCAGACAGCTCCTCCTGCCTTAATGTATGTGCACTGGCTGGGGCTTCCCCAAGTAGCCCCGTGGGTCATCCCCACCTTCTGAGGTCTCTGAGCACACGTCAGCTAACTGGACCGTTCTTCCCAATCACCCTGTATGAACTGGTGTCCCTGCTTGATTCCCATTTCTTTTCAGCACTCTTTATCACTTTGTGACATGATACATTTATTTGTTCATTTATGTATTTGCTGTCCTCACTCTAGAGGGTAAGCTCCTGAAGAAAGGGACTCTGGGCCATTCACGGCTGTATCCCTCATCCCTGGTTCTTAGCTGGTGCTCACGAAGCATCTGTTGAATGAACAAACTAGTGAATTATAGTGAATAGAGTCTTCTGTGGGAAGATCAGATAGGGTAATTCATTTTATTTACTTTTAAACAACGAACATTTATTTTTCACAGTTTGGAGGCTGACAAGTTCAAGATCAAGGTTGCTAGCCAGTTCATTTCCTGGTTTCTGGCGAGAACCCTCTTGGAGACCGCGGCCTTCTTACTGATAAATTTCCACGTTGTGGAAAAGTGAGCAAGTTCTCTGGTCTCTGTGTTATGGAGGCACTAATCCCATCATAGGTGCCCCAACCTCATGACCTCACCTAAACCTAACGACTTCCCAAAGGCCCCACCTCCTAGTATCATCACACTGATGGCTAGGGTTCCAACATAGGGATTTTGGGGAGACACAAACATTCAGTCCATAATACTACCCTCCTCTTCCCACACATAGCCAGGCCTTTCCCCTGAGGCCAGTGCTCTCATACCAAAAATGTCTCCAGAAGATGGCAGTTAGGCATAAATCATGCCCAGCACATGGGAGGCCCACCCCAGTCACATGGTGGGGTGAAGGGAGGATTTCCTCTCTTTATGTAAGTACCTGCAAAATATATATGATTTCACCTCCTGGTCCATAAAGCCTATATAAGCCTCTAGGAAATATTTGAGGACCTTGATCTAGGGCTAATTTTGCTCCACTCAGGAGAATTTAAATTCCAGCATTTAAATGCGTTCAGGACTTTGCCCATGGCTTATGTAAATTTATACTATTACACAGTTGTCTGTTTTATATTTCATTACAATGCCTTTTATTTGTATTGAATTATGAAGTTTATAGAATGCTTTTATAAACATTTCCTTACCTGATTTTTAATCAATTTTACTGATAAGGAAATTCATCCTTAGGAAGGTTTGTGTTGTTGAGATCTAGAATCCCTTTAATACTCCATCCTTTTTCAAATAATTGGAAGATATCTTTAGCTATCTTTCTAAACACTGTTTCTAGCCACTCTTCCCCTACGAATGTGTGTATAAATGATATATACATTACATATCATATATAATTATATATGTAGCATATATATTTATATTATATATTGACTATATTTATATGTTAAAACATGCTGTACATATTTTGTGTAGTAATAGCAAGTGAATTGAAATATACATTGAAATGGGTGTTTCATAGATATATATATTATAGATATGTTTCATCCCACTACATAAACTGTATCTGTATTTTTCACTTTCTCTGTGCTCGTCCCAAATCCTTCTTGCAGTTCCAAGGCCAGGTGCTTCACCTCAGGCACCTCTGTGCCCTGGCTTCGCAAGCAATATCCAGGGCTCCCAAGTGGCGACATAATAGTGCTAATGGGGACGGTCCTCCCACCTCCTGGCAGGCTGCCCAGGAAACGCCTGTGAAATTCAGGTCCTGGGAATAATGAGGTTCAAAATCCAAGTGCTACCAAGTCAGAGATTTTCAGGAACGAGAGAAGCATACAATCCAATGCTGGAGAACAAAGCTGTGACCCGTCAGAGGTTGTCCCCTCTGCTCCATCCAGTAGCCCTCATGGTTTTGCAGAAGGTTGTTTGTACCCCTCACCTTTAGATCTGAAATCTTCCTTTGTTTGGAATTTCTTGTTTTTAGAGCAGCCATAATCCTGCTTATACTGAATTTATATGTCCACAGTAGTGGCTTCCCATCTGCGATGCCTGTGAAGTCACCTTGTTTTTCAAGATCAGATGACAGCCTTTGTTCCTAAACTCTTAGTTTCGGTTTCTTATTTTATTTTATTTTTTTTTAATATCTAGTAAAATCTGATGCCCTGCAGGAAGGACATTATATTCGATTCAGGGAAACACGTGCCTTGTCTTGAAACCAAGTCCCCAATTTAATGAAATACCGATTAAGTTCAGTTTTGGTAAAGATGCTATTTTGATCTGCTTGTATTATTTTAGATCAATAATTTTAATTTAAGCCTGAACCTTAATTCTTACAGATTTGTTACGTTTGGATTGAAAAGAAAATAAATTGGTTCGTGGCTCAGTAGGTAGCATCTGTGGTTAGCTCATGCATGCATACGTTACAGAGATGCAGAGAACCTTAGAAATCATCCCATTAAACCTTCATTTTTTAAAGATGAGGCATCTCAGTCTCAGTGAGATTATGAGACTTGGATAGCCAGACTAGGGAAAGTTTTCTGTTCCATGGCTTCCGTTGGATCAGATCAGTTCAAGGAGAGGAGGTAAGAAATGACTAGGATAGAGCATGCATTGATGAATGGCATGAGAGACTTACTATAGCTGTGCCAGCATGAAGTGAACATTTAGATATTAAAGAATCAAGAGTCTTGGAAGTACCTATACGAGGATTCTTGGAAGAGAGAAGCAATTTGGTTACCCGTATGGAGATGAGGCAGTAAGGTGATAGCATGGGCAAATATGAGACCGAGAAAGCAAGGGGGCAGTGGGGTTGTGAGGAGTGGTCAAAGGGTGGAATGCAGAGTATCTGAAAGCCTTTAATGGGAACTGAGATAAGAATGGTCCACTGGGGATACAGATTACAGGACCTGCCCAATACTCAACAGGATATGAATACTACTCAATGGGAAAGGAGCAATCTGGGTTGAATTTATCTGTGGAGTTTCTTCAGGTAATTCCGGATTTGGTTCTGCTTTCATAAAAGTGTCCTTCGTTACCACCTCCTCTCATGATTGGAGGACTCCAGCTGTCCGGTTTTAAGAGGACCCTCGGAGGCAACTTCATTTGCGATAATTACAATATATGTAATTTTGAAAACTGGCCGGCTTTACGGTGTTTCATTGATGTTTCAAGGTTTTATTAATTGTGATAGTTAATTTTATGTCAACTTGAGTTGATGACGAGGTGCCAGGACCTTTGGCTAAAACATTTCTGGGGGTACCTCTAAGACTTTTTCTGGGTCAGATTAACATCTGAATCAGTGGACCCAGTAATGCAGACTGCCCTCCCCAATGTGGATGGGCATCATGGATCAGTTGGGGGCCTGACTAGATCAAAAGGGGGAGGAATGGAGAATTCTTTCTCTGCTTGACTGTTTGAACTGATGCATTGGTCTTCCCTTGCCTTCGAACTGAGACTTTATACCACCAGCAACCCTGGTCCTCAGGCTTTTGGACTTGGACTGAACTCTACTGCCAGCTTTTCCTAGGTTTCCAGCTTGCAGAGAGCAAATAAATCTCTGCGCTCGTGCGCGGGCACACACACACGCACACTATTGATGTTTCTTTAAAGAACCTGGACTAAATATTAATAAAAGGTAATATGTGATAATGACAAAAGCCTACAAGCTAGTTATAGTAAGTTTCAAGGACTTGAAAATACAGCTTTCATGGTGAGTGTCCTAGGGGCACGAGAGGCAGTCTTACATCCTCTGGGGGAATTAAGCTGTAGACCAGCAATGAATCTTCTAAAGTCCAGTTTCCTGCCAGTGAGAAGGCCAGCTTGAAAACCAAGGGGAACAAGGCAGAGGTGAAATCGCCTCTGGCAGCCCTCTGGCTTCTCTCGGTATCAGCCTCAGGCTTCCAGATTCCCTCAGAACTGGAGCACACTGTTTGGACCCCCCCCCCAAATCCTGTGTTCTTGTGAGTTAGCGATTCCCTTGGGTACACTGTCTACACCCATCACAACGGGTCACTGAGAGGCGTGTGAGAAAAGCACACAACTATCAGGCTCTGCAGATAAAGGGGATATAGAGGAAGGGTATCAGGCTTACAGAATGGTCAGCCAAAGGGGCCTGGCCCCATCCACTCACTCGGGCTAGAAGCCCAGGAATTTCCATTCCCCAAGTAGTTTCTATATTTCTGAATTTCAAAAGGTCTCCGGTGGAAAAGGGCACCGTACTTGCAGCCTGTCCCAAGGGTGCTCAGGGAGTTCCCTTAACAAAGACGGGGACTCCAAGAACAAGTCATTCTCTAACCTGATTTTTGAAAAGACAAGGAAATAAGGTGTCTAGAGAATAGGCCCACAATGTACAGAATCTTAGAATGTTAACGAAGCCAATTCCTTGCCTTTTTTTTTTTTTTTTTTTTTGACTGAAGAGGAAACACCTCTAGAGAAAGCCGTGAACTGTCCCAAATCACAAAGTTTTGAAACCAGTCTTCACCACATCACAATGCTTTCTGTTTCCAGAATTCCTTGGAGGAAAAAAATGTAAGAAAACCTCTTTGTTTCCTGCCTCTTTATGCCAGCGGCTGCTCAGGATGAACCGAATGTATGGTTACTATGGTTTTGTCCTGAAGCCAGCAGAAGGGAGGCGGGGCTAGAGGGCACGGAGTGGGTGGGGGGTGGGGTGCGGGTAGAGTTGCTTTCCAGCAAGGGAAAGAATCTGTGAAAAATAATTGACTGTCATCTGAAATATTTTCAGATGTTGGCTTTTGACGGAGAGAGCAGGCCCAGAGAGCGGACTTTGACTTCAGATTTTGATGGAGGGTATCGTGTACCTCCGATGCCTGTAAATCCCCGATTCTGTTTATTCGCATGTCTTGGTGGTTTGTACTTCTGGACCCCTCCCCAACCATCCCTGAGGTTGTGGCTCCTGCTGTTCGTTTCTTTAACTCCCTGATGCATCTCACACATTTCAGCCTCTCCTGTGTTGGTCTGTCTTTGGACTGGGCAGTGGATGAGATAAAGAAAGGCTGTTAGTCCGGCTGGACCCATGTCTGGTGCCAAAGTGTGAGTCTGGGTTTTAATTCTTCCTGCCTGAGGGAAGTTTTCAAGCAAAGCAACCATGCTGGGATTTCCTTCAATTTTAAAAAGATCTAAAGGTTCCACTTGATGGGCCTTGTGCTTGCACTATGTAACTGAGAATTTTGCTTAAAAAAAAAAAAAAATCCCAAATCAACCCAAGGGTGAAGAGAATAGAGTGGGGGCAAAACATAAGGAGACCCATGGCCATGATGGCTTTTCCCCAGTGTCTGCAAAATGGCAGGCAATCGTGAGCACAGCCCAAAGCACAGACTCAGCTTAGACACAGCTTTTGGGCTCTCTGAAATAATAACCAGTGGGCATAAAGGGCGGCATCTAAACGGCCTGTGTTTGGGTTAGATATCTGGTTCCTATTCTATAGGTTGCTCTGAAATTCAGGGACAGCTATGGGGAGGAAGGATGGGTTTAAAAGTCATGTTACCTTAACAGCCAGACGAAAAGATGACTCTAGCGCCTTTAAGGAGTTGGCATGTGATGAAAAGGATACCTCTGGCTTCTGGGGTCGTGATTACATAGACGGTCTTTCTGGAAGAGTCCCCGTCCTTACTGCCCAACCCTGCATCTCTAATGGCTACCAGGGAGGGAACCTTCTCCAGGTGGCAATGTCCTCCTCTGCTTTGGGAGGGTGCCCTGGAAGGCCTCACGGGTGGGGAGGTCGCCTGCCATTTACCTGACACGTCCAGGTGCTCCAGGTTGGGGCAGAGGGACACCACGTCGAAGACCGCCTCGTTGGAGATATTGTAACAGCCCGAGACCTCCAGTTGCCTCAGTTCGGGGCAGCACTGGGCAATGGTGTAAAGCCCTCGGTCCGTGAGCCGCCTGCAGCCACTGACAGTTACGGTTTCCAGCATGAGACAGACGTTGGGTGTGTCCTGACAGAGCCTGCGGGTCAGCACCTTGAGGGCGCGGTCCACGTTGATGGTCTCGCCCGTCAGGCGGATAGTCCTCCAGAGCCGCGGGTCCCAGGCCAGGTTGTACCAGCGGCGGCACACGCGGGCGCAGCGGCACAGCTGGTTGGTGGGCAGGAAGGAGAAGATCTGCACCATGCACTGGTCCGGGAGGCGCTCGATGCTGGCCTGCTCCTTCTGTGGTCTGGAGGCCAGCCGGATGAGCGGGTGGGTGAGGCGGGTCGGGGGCGGGGAGTGGACCATGGCCACCGTCTCCCCGGTGATGGAGGACGAGGACGTGGACGAGCCCCTTCCATTCTGAAGTCCGGGCAGGTTCGGGGGACATATCAGGGCTGGGCTGGGCGTGCTCAGTGTGCGCATGCTCAGGTCGGAGTCTGGCAAAGGACAGAGAGCAAAGGGTTAAAAGGATAGCCCTTAGCGGAGCCCAGGGAAGGTGGCAAACCAGTGACACTCCGGCCACTGATATTTGTCCTGGGCAGACCCGCTGCCGAATCCATCACCGGATGCAGGAGCATTTGCACATTTCACCCATTCCAGAAACAGTCCTCTATCTGCGGGGGTGGGGGGCAACCTTCTCTGTGCAGGGCCAGATATGGAATGTTTGAGGCACTGCAGGCCACATGGGCCCTGTCTCCGTTGCCATTAATCCACCCTGCCATCATAGTGCAAAAGCTGCCATAGACAATACGTAAACAAACAGGGGCGGCTGTTTCCATAAAACTTGTTTTATAAAAACAGATCAGCTGGAGTTGACCTGCGGGCCATAGCTGGCTGACTCCTGGTCTCCATGAACTGTGGTCATCTAAAGGGCACAACTTCAAAGTTTCATTATCTCTATTCCAGGAAGAAATCTCACATATTGTGAACACAAACTCTTCCCCTTTTCTAATTACATTTTGGGTTGGCAGGTGATTCCGTTGCATTTACCAATGAAGGGATGAGTTTCAGAACAGAGGAAGACTGGCTGATGGACAGAGAGAGCATTTGCTGTCTTTGCCCTGGCCTGCCCCCTAGTGTCCAGCCCCTCATCTTTTGATAACCATACCCCAAACTCTGCAGTCTGGGGCCTGGGGAGTCACCCCACTTCAGCCATTCAGGTGGTGTTTCCAGGCCTTGACTATCTGTGGCAATATTTGTTTTTTTTTCTCTTTCTTAACTCTGCCCTTTGCATTTGAATGACATGATTCCTGTACTATTCCTTGAAACCGGAAAGACAACCACTTAATAAGGATACAGTGGTTTTTAAGTTTTTGAAGGATTAAGAGTTCTTTAGAATACCACTTTAAGATGTCTGCTCATTACCTACCCCCCCATCTTAATATCTTATGAAATAATTTATTTTCTATATAAATACATTTTTCGTGTACTTTGCATACATAGATGGATTGATCTACTTAAGATGATATTTAGTCTCTCTCTCTAAATATGTTTATATTTTACACACACACACACACACACACACACACACACACACAGAGGGAGAGAGAGAATTTATCTCCAAAACACAAGTTTCTTAATCTGGGAAGAAAGAAATAAGTGAGCGGGGCTGGATGTTTTCTAACTAATTTCCAGCTCTAATTACAGCTCTAAATACTTAAACAAAAATTCTATCCTTGTGTGCTTTTCCACATCTCATAGTTGGGAATTTTCAAACACTCATTTTTTTTTTTTCAAAGAACTTCCAGTAATAGCAGACAACACAAGAACTTCTGACACTGGGGCTCCACTGAGTGTCTATTTGTAGTTTTCCGACTGGTATACTTGTTCTACTGGTACAATGTTTTCTTTCAGTTTGCTTCTTTACAGCCTAACACGGAAAATGTCCTACATGTCAGTGACTTTGCTCATGAATCATCTCTGAATTAGTTTTCCTCCCTCCCCTCCCCTTGTCTGCCTCTTGAAATACACCAAGTGCAAATGCCACGTCCTCTAAGAATATTTTCTTAATGTTTTTGAGATACAGTCAGTCCCTTCTCTATTGAAATCGCCGTCCTTTGTTATTACGCAGTGGTGAATTTATGTCTCCCTAATGTGCTTGACCATATTATTTCTCTCAATTTTTCAGCACTCCCTGTATCCACGTATCTTTGTCTGGTGACTCTGGGGTTCCTCCGAGGGACAGTAGATTTGTTTTGTCTTGTGATGTTGGGCTTGGCCACGTGACTTGCTTTGGCCAGTGAGTATTAGGACGTGTGATGTGCCCAGTGAGAAGAATGTGTCTGGCTAGTACTCTGATCATTAGGTGGTGAGAGGCCCATGGAGAATACAGAACTGGCTGAAACCTGCAGCTTCGAGCCAACCTCAGCCAAGTCCAGCGGAGGTCCCTGACACCCAGGGGAACCACAGATGTGTGAGCTAGAACACTGAGCTCGGGGTGATTTGTTACACAGCATTACCGTGGTAACAGATGACAAATAGGCCTTCATTACACTAAAGACTCCTTTGAGACAAGGATTAGAGCCTTATCGTATTTACGTTCTGGCAGCATCTGACACAGTTTATCATAAACAGTAGGTGCATATGAATTTCTTGCATTGAGAAGAAATACTTATAATGTTTAAAAAAACAATCATTTCTAGCTTGGCATGTACTTCTCTATCCCAGGTGGTATACAGACTGTGTTTTAAATCATTCATAAGAAAAGAAACGTGTCCATCTCTCTCTCATCATCAGCTAAAAATATAGTAAATCTTTAAGGAAAACACTACGGGATTTCCAAACTGCTATTCGAGCTACCGTGGTACTAACCTTCATTATGATGTGAACTTTGAGCATTGCCTCCGAAGTTAGCATTTTTCTTAGGCAGGTGAACAGCTTATTTAGGGCCAGAAGGGGGAGGGCAATCTCAGGCTTTCAGCTCTGACATTTTCCTGGCTGTGAGCGTTCTAAAATCTCTCTCCTGCCTGCCTGCGTTCTTCATCTTGAAAGAGAAGACACTTCACAGTGCTCGGTGGAGACCTGCGCTTCTTGAGTTACGCCCCTGGGGGATGAACACGCTTGTGGTAGGGAATGGAGGATTCCTAAACTTCCATGTATAACCGATTCACTTTTCTTCGCTTTCATGCTCCCTGCACTGAGGGAGAGAATGGGGACGCATCCAGATTGACCAGAACTGCTGTGCTGTGAGTAACACATTCCAGTTTTTCTTTGCCAATAATCATACCCGAGCGGTAATGGAATTCACACTCAGAAGGAGATGGCAGCCTCGCACATCTGTGAGGAACATTCTGTCCTGGAGAGGGTTCAGGAGCAAGTAATTACTCTCTTTCCTGACTTTTCTAGAGCTTAGCAGCGGAATTCTCAGGATTAATTCATGATCTCGAGGCCACTGCTCACCCACGTGGGGAGACAGCAGGAGAGCCTGTGGATTTCTACCAGGAAAGCTGGATGTCTCTTTCGCCAGAAGGTACTCTAGGGTTCTCAGGATCCTTCCTAGTTATTCAGGGACTCAGACTTTTTGAAAGGGTATGATTTGTCATGATTGAAAAATAGCACCTGATGATTAAATTAATAATAAAGAGCAATGAGTAATGCAATGGGCTAAATGTTTGTACCCTTCTCAAGTTCATGTAGAAATCCTAACCCTCAAGATGATAGTATAAGAAGGTGAGCCCTTTGGGAGGTGATTAGGTCATGAGAGTAGAACCCTTACAAATGGGATCCCTGCCCTTATAAGACTCTCCAGAGAGCTTTTGGATGCAGTAGTATTTACAATTGTTTTATCTTCTTGTTAGATCATCTCCTTTATTATTATAGTGTCCTTCTTTGTCTCTTGTTACAATCTTGTTTTAAAGTCTGTTTTATTTGATATAAGTATTGCTTCTTTTCACATCTGTTTGCATGATAAATATTTCCTCATCCACTCACTTTCAGTCTGCATGTGTCTTTAGGTGTGAAATGAGTATCTTGCAGGCAGAGCGTATAGATGGTGGTTGTGGTTGTTGTTTTTAATCCATTTGGACACCCTATGTCTTTTGTTTAGAATGTTTAGTCCATTTTCATTCAAAGTAATTATTAATAGATAAGTATTCATTGCCATTTGGTACTTGTTTGTGGTTGTTTTTGTAGTTCTTCTCTGATTCTTTCTTCTCTTGCTGTTTTTTGTGGCTTGCTGGCTTTCTTTGGTGATCTACTTGGATTCCATTCTCTTTATTTTTTGCATATCTATTATTGGTTTTGATTTGTGATTATCATGAGTTTTGTATATAACCTCTACCTAGAGCAGTTTATATTAAGTTGATGGTCACTTAAATTTGAACCCATTCTTTACTGTCCCCCCCCCCATTTTAGGTGTAATGGTGTCATATTTTACATCCTTTTATTCTTTGTATCTCTTGGCTGATTTTTACAGATATACTTATTTTTACTGATTTTGTGAGTTTCTTGCTTTTCTTACCCTTAGTTATGGCCTTTCCTTTTCACTCAGAAGGTCTCCTTTAGCCTTTCTTGTAGGGCTGGTTTAATGATCATGAACTCCTTTAGCTTTTGTTTGTCTGAGAAACTCTCTCTCCTTCTATTCTCAATGATAGCTTTGCTGGATAGAGTATTCTTGCCTGCAGATTTTTTTCCTGTTAGCACTTTGAATATATCATGCAACTCCTTTCTGGCCTGCAAAGTTTCTGCTGAAAAATCCACTCATAGCCTTACAGGTTTTTCCTTGTTTGTAACTGTTTTCTTTTTGCTTGCTGCTTTTAAAATTCTCTCCCTATCACTACTATTTGCCATTTTAATTATATGTGTCTTGGAATGGACCTTCTTGGGTTGATTTTGTTAGGGGATTTCTATGTCTATTTTCTGCCCCCTTTTCTCTCTTCTTCTGGGATTCTTATCATGTGAATGTTATTATGCAGGATGGAGTCACTAAGTTCCCTAAATCTATTCTCATTCTGTTTACTTTTCTTCTCTCGGCTGCTCAGCTTGATTACTTTCCATTGTTCTGTCTTCTAGGTCACTAATTCATTCCACTTCTTCTGGTCTGCTACTTATTCCCTCAAGTGTATTTTAAATTCATTATTGTGTTCTTCATCTCTGATTGGTTCTTTTTTGTCTCTTTGTTAAGGATTTCATTGATATCCTCCACTCTTTTCTCAAGTATCTTTATGATCATTACATAAATTCTCTATCAAGCACATTACTTATCACCATTTCACTTAGGTCCCTTGCCGTAGCTTCAACCTGTTCATTTACTTAGGACATTCTCCTCTGTCTCCTAATTTTGCCTAACTCTCTATGTCTGTTTCTGTGTGTTATAGGTGTCACCTATATCTCCTGCTGTTGAAAGTGGTAGTCTTATGAAGAAGAGATCCTGGAGTGCCCTGCCATGCAGTTGTCCTCTGTTGACCAGAACCTGGTGCTTGGTTGTGTCTCCTAAGTGTGTTGTGTGCACTAAGCTGTTGTATCCTGGTAACCTTTTCCTTGGGTCTAGTAGTCCATGGAGGCTCTCTTTTCCTATTGTGGGCAGGATTTGGTCCCTGGCCAGAGTGGGAAGTGCAGTTTTTAAAAGGTGCATATAAGTCTGCTTAGGAAATGAAACCTGTGGCCACTGGGACTCAGGCTCGGCAAATCACGCTGGTCCAGAGACACAGTGTTGGCAAGGTTTGCACTGGTCTTCTGGGAGAGGAGACCCACAGCTCTGCTAGTGAGGCAAGCAATAATGGAAAGGGATCCAAGGAAGCATTGCTGGGTGGGGCTTGAAATAAACAAGTTAGGTAGAGAATGTCAGTGCCTCTGGTTCCCACAGGTGGCTGTGTGTTTATGCTGGGGGAGCAGAGGAGGGAAATGGCACCTACCAGCTCCTTTGTTCCTGGAATACTCCCTCAGTGATCCTTGCTCCTCAGTATATGCTCCAAAATGAGTAAACTACTCTCCTTCCTCTATGTGCCAGGCTATATACAAACTGCTGCTTCTACCCTGTATCTCTGTGGACTGTTTGCCATGCTCTCCTTTAAGGATGGGGATTCAGCTTCCTCTAGCCCTCCAGGCTCTCCCAGAACTGAACCTGCTGATGTTTAAAATTCTAGGCATTAAGTCCTGCTGGTTGTAAGAACTCATGAAATTCAAAATTCGGCCCCTCTTGCTTTCAAAGCCAATGTTACAGGGATTTGTCTTCCCTGTATGATAGTCTGCTTCTCTCCCTTCTCTGCACCTGTGACTCCCTTCCCCCAACAGATGGCTGTGATCCCTTTTGCACCCCATAGCATCTCTGCCCTCATCTCACCCTCTTCAGTGTGTCTTCTTCTCTACTTTCAACTGAGGAGTTTGTTCTGCCAGTCTGTAGGTCATTTTCTGGGTTATTTATACTGTTGTGAGTGTTATCTAGTTGTATCTGTAGGACAAGGTGAGCTAAGGGTCCTCATACTCTGTCGTCTTACCAACCTCCTCCAAGGCAGGTACCTTTAAAATTTACCAAGACTACTCTATTTCCCTGCAGACATTCTTTGCACAAATTTTTTTTTTTCAAAAACGAATACATAAATTGTTAATGAAATCATTAAAGGTGGACTCAATGAACTTCTTTGTGGTAGGATGGGAGGCTGAATGGAGGGATGGACAGACAGACAAAGCTATTAGAGGAAGAATTATTAAATGTGCAAAAAGGACATGTCTGGTTAATTTCAGATGTAAGAATCAGAGAAGAGGTTGTCCATTATAAATATGTAAGACTAAGAAAGGCAGAGATGAACACATGTAAGTGTCATGAAAGCAGAATGGGAAAATTTAAAGAAATGAACATATATCTTTCCAGTGAGATGGGTATTTTGTAGCCTGTGTCTTTTAATGACATTGGGAAGGTGGACATATCTAAAAGACTGAAATAAAATGAAAAACAAGCAGCACTGATGTCTACAGGAAGATATGCAGAATAGACTGCAAGGAGTATACAGGGACAGATGCTGAGTACTAAAATTCAGTAGGTTAGGCTGCTGCACATTCTAGGATTACAGATTTATAGGCAGAAAAGAAAGTGACGATTCATTCTTTCATTGGCTCATTTAACACACATTATTATTGTTACTTGAGTGCCCAGTGGGGTCTAGGAAGGGAGAAGTTTTTGCATTTGACTAGATTATAAAGCAAGTGTTCCTAGCCCACCTCCTTTCTATACCACAGTCCCATTAAAATACCTCAACAGCAAAGAATCTGACCTCTTCAGTTTCTTGTATCCTTTAGGGAGAGAGAAAAATGACTCTTTTGAGAGTGTACTCAAATCACACAAAACCCAGGATGGTAAAGGATAGAAAAGGTTGTCTAAATCTGGAACAAAAGTCAGTTTTTAGAAGTCCAAGGTAAAAACAAAGACACAGAATCTCCCAGTGGTGGAAAACATTTGAATTAAACACTATTTTTGGTAGGCTTTTGGGTTTTCTCAAAATGGTGTACTCTTTGATACACTGGAGACCCTAAGACAAATTAATAATTATACTTTTTCATACTGATATTTTTGTCTGTTGACTAAATGAAGAGATGGTGGATACCTTAAAATTTAAGCATTTGTGGCTCCATTAATAATTTAAAACATTTCCAAGTATGTAATTTATGTGAGAACAGTAAGTTTAATGTTCTTAGGTTACTTTAAATTTGTAAAGAATACCAGAGAGTATAGCTATCTTATTCTGGGAGGAACAAAAACCCAATAAACTTATTTTCTCATGGTTTCAAAAGTCCTGGAAATTTTACATCTTTAGTAATTATAGTTCATTATCAAAAATATTCAAGGCATCTCAGACACCCATGCTTATTAGGCACATTTTCTTCCAACTAGATAGCTGCCTCTTTTGCACAAGTTTTTATTTTCAAACCACTGCTGTTTACACTCTAGGAAGTCATATTTACATTATACTGGCCTTTCAAAGTCAAAATTTACAAAACTACTCTGAATTTTCCCTCTCTGATTACCAAAACTTTTCTGCAAGATGCTTTCCATTATAAATTGTCTTTCTATTCAAGAACGCTTGCCATAAAAAGCAAGGTTTCTTTTCTTAGCTTAAACTCAAGCTTAAAAAAATAGATCTATAAAACCTTGCCAGTGAAAAAAAATACAATCTGAGGGATCTTTTCCCTTCTTGTTTTATTTCAAAATATTTTCTTTTAATGTGGTTCACATAATATACACACCCTAGAACTTATTTAAGGTATTGGTTGTATAAAGTGGAAATTTATATAGACAAGGTTGATCTTGCATTTTACCTGGAGAAAGTTACCTCTGGGACCCAAAGATTCTTGCTAGGATTGTTGCCCAGAAGGTGGCACCTCCCTCCCCCCAACCCCCACCTCAGGGTCAGATTATGGCTAACACTTCTGTCCAAGGACAAAAACCTGCCTTGTTAGTCACGTGGACCAGCCCCATAAGGATAGAGCTATGGTGAGTGATCCTTGAAGTCTTGTAGGACCTTGTATGACCAAGTCCTACAAGGCATATGGTTTAGTGAAATGCCCTGCTCTGTATTTAGCGGGAACACCAGTTCCCTGCTGTATTCAGGGTTTTTTTTTTTTTTTTAAAGATTTTATTTATTTATTTGACAGAGAGACAGAGTTCACAAGTAGGCAGAGGGAGAGGAAGGGAAGCAGGCTCCCTGCTGAGCAGAGAGCCCTATGTGGGGCTTGATCCCAGGACCCTGGGATCATGACCTGAGCCAAAGGCAGAGACTTTCCCACTGAGCCACCCAGGCACCCTGTATTCAGGTTTTGACTCTCAACTGAGTTGAGCATGGATTCTCTTTGACCTTATTTATTTATTTATTTATTTATTTATTTATTTAAAGGGAACAGTCATTAGCTAAGGAAGCTTTTAAACCATACTGTTCTATAAACCATAAATATAACCAGTGAATGTACAGAATGACATCTTTGGAATCTATAGTGCAGTTTGATTTGTCTGCAACATAAGTATCTACAAAGGATGTCTTAGGAAAGTTATGCCATAAGAAATAACAGGTGGCCTCAGAAACTATGGGATAGTCCTGCATTATCATTCATCAGCCTTCTTACGGTTTTATTCTAGGTTAAAATGACAACATCGTAGAGCCTTCGTTTTTTCTTATCTGTAAAATGGCAATGGATGACCTTATACTGCTTATCGTTCAATGGAAAATAGGATGCTTCATCCCTGAGAGAGTACCACTGTTATTAGACGCTATCCTTTTCAAAAGGCGAAGGGATATTCTCCTTAGGGTAGGGTGTGTATTGAGAATCTCTTTAAACATTTGTTAATCCTCCTTTTTAATAAAAAGAAAACAGGTTTCAGATGCAAAATCTTTGACAGGCAAAAGTATTTAATAACATTAATTTAATTACATTTTTATTTTTCTATCCATCATAATTTATTTTTACTTAAAAAATCATCTATTTGTAACAAGTGATGCTGGCCTTTCAAGTATTTGGTTTTTAAACATTAATTTAAGTTTACTTTTGAAAATATTAAGTGAATAGTAAGGAGACGGATGGCAAGGAGACATCAGCAAACATTGTGACAGCATTTGTAAATGTCTTACACTGTTAAGGTCAAAAAGAACATTGAAGACAGATGAACCTGCATTCCGGTCTCTGTTCTACTATGTGCAACTGCATCATCTGAGGCAAGCAGCTGGAACTTCATAAACCACAAGCCTCCTCTTCTGTAAACTGGAAGTAATTCCACTCACTTTATAGAGTAATTAGGTGGAGGCTATGAAAACTGGTATTGTTATCAGTAAAGGCATCTGACAAAAATTATACAATCTCAATGGAGGACTTCGTGGGGAAGAAATTCTGGGCCCTCCTGCCATGGGGTTATGTTTTCAGGGGCGTATTATTCTGGATTCTCTAGTATCCATAGTCCCATCTTTATGAATGCTGTTGCCTCCATAAACCTTTGGAGAGGTCTTTCGTGTGGGTGGGGCTGCAAGAGGGGAAAATAAAAATAAAAATCCATGTCGTTGGCACACAATATGCTTAACTCTTGCAGAACAAAATATGGCCATTGCATTTATTGTCAAAGGAATATTGCAATTTTGGAATTCTTTCCTCATAGTTTATTTAATAAAATCTGTTTTCTATGACCTGGTGAAACTGCTGTCTCATTAAAATTTCTCCCATGGCTTTTGCAATACCATTCTCTCTTCTGCTTTTCCTTTCTACTTCTCATGTGCTGTTTGCTCACCGTCTTCTGTGGTTGTCCCACTTATATATTGATATTCCCCAAGGGTTTCATTCTTTACTCTTCTCTGTCAGCATCTGGTCTCCCCTGAGATGGGGGATGGAGGTGATTCATGCACTCACATGGCTTCAGCAATTGTCCATCCGCTAATGACTCCCCAAACCCAGTTTCCAGTCTGGACCATGCTGTGGGTCTCTTTCAAATATTAAACACATGTATACAAACACCTGCCAGATCAGTGCTACCTCATATGATGGCCTTAGCCACATGTGACTATGCAGATTAAATTTATTTAAAATTCAACTAAAAATTCAGTTCTGTGGGTGTACATTTTAGGAGCTCACTTGTGACTTGTGGCCAGAGGTTACTGTATTGGACGGCAGAGATACAGAACAATTCCACTGTAAAGAGTACGAGTAGGGGTGCCTGGGTGGCTCAGTCAGTTAAGCATCTGCATTCGTCTCAGGTCATGATCCCAGAGTCCTGGGATTGAGCCCTGTGTTGGGCTCCCTGCTCAGCAGGAAGCCTGCTTGTCTCTCTCCTTCTGCCCCTCCCTCCACTCATGCTCTCTCTTTCTTTCTCAAATAAATAAATAAAATCTCAGGGGGAAAAAAAAAGTGTGCTAGTGGACAGCACTATCTTTACCAAACCATTCCCTGAAAGTGTACTGGATATACCTTCATTACAATACATACAAGGCTGAAGACACCAATGTCCTTTGCAGGGAAGAGCCTTCTTTCTTTATATTCTGTGTTGTTCTTCATCGTACCACTACTCCGTCAAGTCTACCTCCTAAGCTAGAAACCTGGGAATGATCTTAAATCCTACTCATATCTAACTAGTTGATTAACTTACAGAGCTAACATTCCTCTTTTTTCTGTCTCCATGGTTACCACCCCACTTGAAGTTTTCAACATCTGTCTCCTCTCAACTATCCTTACCTGAGATTCCTGACTCTTCCTTCAAATTTCTACTGCTCTCATACAGCCTTTGCCCTGCATTTTGAGTTAACTTTCTAAAATATGATTCAACCTCCTGCCCCCAAACCTTGAATGACTCATTCCTTCTGTTGTGTGTTGAGTTGTGTCACTGACAAGATAGGTTGACGTCCTAATTCCTACTGTGGGTAAATGCAACCTTATTTGGAAGTAGGGTCTTCAAAGATGGACTCAAGATGAAGTCATACTTCTTCTACAGTGGTCCTTAATCCAATATGATTCAGCATCTTTATAAGGAGAGGAAACACACAGGGAGAGAAGACAGAAACACATAGACAAAGAGGCAAAGATGGTAGCATTAAGACGGTGGCAGAGATTGGAGTGATGCTGTCATAAGCCCAGAAATGTCTAGAGGTACCAGAAGCTGAAAAAGACAGGCTTGGATCCTTCTCCATGTCTCTGTTCAAACACCTTGTTTTCTGACTTCCAGACTCCAGAACTATGGGAAAAATATGTTCTGTTGTTTTAAGCCACTTGGTTTGTGGTACTTTGTAACCACACCTTCAGGAAACCTACATCCTTCTTTCTACACTTTTTTATTGACTGCTTCCCAAGTGTCAAACATTATACTAGACACTACTTAGGGAATAAAGTCCAGTTTTTTAGACTGTGTAGGAGACCAGAAGTTCTATTCCCCCAGACTAAGTCTAGACTAGATTCCTAGTCATACCTCAAGTCCTAGGTGGGAAGTCAGCTTCTCTGTCAACTTTTCCAGATCCAGCTAGACTAAGTAATTTAACTACTTTGAGTGTTTCCCTTGAATTAAAATACATCTTATTTTATCTCTTTTCACATAGTGCCTCTTTGCTCACTAGACTGTGGGCATCTCGAGGCCAGGAGGTGTCTCACTCATCTCTAAGTGATTCCAGGCTTCTTCAGCCATCCAGAAATCATTCAACTAATGCACCACGAGGAGTGATCTTTGCTTTGTCCTACCACAGATCCCTTTCAGTTTTCCTTTGGTTGCTTTTAGAAGTATTTATGGGAACTGCTTGGAGGAACCAGGTGTTTCAGATTGAAGAAGAAGTTGGAGCATCTCTGTCCTTTATCAACATTTCATTTTTAGAACCCTTTCCTTGTCCCTACACTTATCTTAGGCTGAGGTAGTACACACACTCAGCTTAGGGATATTGGTCTACTCAGAAGATATTTGGAAAGACACATGCACACATAAAAACAGTCTCTTGCAGCACACATCACCTCAAGTATCCTAAAGCCAAATTTTAGTGCTTTTCCTCCCAGTGCCTCTGCTATTATAGATTACTCACATCTCTGTTCACTCCCAATAACAATGGAACATAAAAACTCAAAATAAATAAAAAAGAGTAACACTTTTACATTGGCTCAGAATTGTAAGACTTATTCTGTTTCAGTTTAGTTACTTAAGATAGAATAGGAAATCCCCCAACCCCCTCGCGACCCCCACAGAACTGATTCATACATCAGTGGTAATCAGCAGAACTGGCTTTTTCTTCACAGTGCAGGGTAGACAGTGATTTTTATTCGCTGTTCTCTAGAGAGCTCATGGATAGCTTTGCAAAGCTTGGGAAATGAGCCAGCTCTTGTCTTGACAAGAGAAGAAACACATAGATTTTCATGAAAAGCCTTGCAATCCATACCATTCAACCTTCAAGTTGCACTTTATTCCACAGCCTTAATTGTTTTCTCTCTTCAATTGTCAGATCATGCTTCCCACCTTATTTCTCCATGAATAGCTGTGAAATTCCAACATTTGCATCTTTCAGTGTGCAATACATGGTAGAGTATTGAATTTAGATTCTGGTAAAGAGAAACTTATAAATTTTCAGTTCACAGCAGAAAACAGGCCTCACAGGGGGCTCTCGTCTAGCTCACAAATCCAACTTTCAAGTGAGAAAAAAGAGAAATCTCTGGTAAACCTATGAACATGTACAAGATCAATAATTAATTAGAATGTTCCCAGAGCAAAGCAAATCCCTGAATTTCCTTAGCCATTTGAAAATATGATCTACTGTTGTTTAAATTCTCTACAATTTTTTCAATGTAAAAAATATGTGTAAAGTGTTTATTATATACAAGGCACTGTTCTAAGGACTACAAAAATATTGATTCATAAATGCAATTTCTGTCTTACAGTTTTAAATGCTTGGGAAAATAAATGATGAAATGATGCAGAGAAATGTTTTATTCTCTCTGTAGTAGCAAATAGAGAAGGCAACAATGAGAGGAAATTAGCATATTTAAATATTGTTTTATTTACCTGCGCAGGATCTAACAGCAGTCTGGTGGGAGGACACCTTGCACTGACCTGGGACACATTTTGCATGGGGAGTTCCTGGGTCTACTAGTCCAAGTTCATAATTCTGTTTTTGAGACTCCAGGCCTACCCTATTGGGTGGGACTTCCCCAAGGAATGACCCAATACACAGTAGCACAAGACTGGCTTTTCAGTGGGCTCCTGGGTTTGGGGGCAGGACTTTACATGGTTGGCTCAAAGCCCCAGTTCTAGACTACCTTATTTTTCAAAAGTTAAATCGCACTTTGTTAGGGAGCCCCATTTAAAAAGGTAATTAATAATAATCTTTCAGAAATTCACCTGCAGAGTAGAATTCAAGCAAACCAAAATATTTCTGGGAAATCCCTCCGACTGCATGATATCTTCCTGTAGAATTAGGACTTCTCATTAACCTTCTAATTCATCTATATTCCATTTAGCTCATACTTTCTGATTCGTATTTCTCTTTAGGAAGATACCTATAAGTTTATATTTATTGGATATACCTCAAGGGCGTTTGGATTAAGATTACAACAATAAATCTAAAAGTAAGTTGCTAATTTTAACATATGGCATAAATCATGTTTGAAGCTCCCACTTAATCCTGAGATCACTAAAAAAAAAAAAAAAATGCTTGGGGGTGAAGGCTGGAAACCTGGAGGGGTGGAAGTATTCATCTGATGCATTTGAGATAGTTTCTACTTAAGACTGCTTTTCTAGACAACCTGAGCTTTTAGTTTCCCTTTAACCAAATTTTGAGACTTGCACTTAGTCATAAAGCAAACAAAATGGTAGCCTGTGATTCATCGTTTATAAGATATTTCATATATTAGGATGTAAAACATTCCATAGATTAC
The DNA here is from genome assembly GCF_010015895.1 of Lontra canadensis. Lineage (NCBI taxonomy): Eukaryota > Metazoa > Chordata > Mammalia > Carnivora > Mustelidae > Lontra > Lontra canadensis. The sequence goes on along the minus strand of NW_022631016.1, from coordinate 12,483,136 downwards.
AGTTCTAGTTCCTGACAAGGTTTGACCATGTCACATGGGTCAGGGTGGGGATGGGGGCACAAATGGAGTGGGAGATAACTCAGGGCTCATCCCTCCCCCCTGCCCTTTGCACTCTTCCCTTTGCTTCCCCAGCCCTTACTGAGAATCTACATTGCTTTTAGATGTGGACCACCTTACCTTCCTTTGTAAGTTTAGCTCTGACCTCAAAACGCTTTATTTTTACTAGCAAATGTTAACACTCTTGACATTATATTACAGGCTGGTGGCTTGAGATTTCCCTCAAGATTTTTTGTTGTTTTATTTGTTCATTTTGTTTTAAAATACCTGTTAAATTAGTAAAAGCAAAGGTTACCAAAGATGACAAAAACATTTTCAGATTCATTCTTCAGAGGTTGACCAGATAGAAGCCTTAAGGTAGAAATTGTTTTGAGTCATTCACTAGGAACTCTTAGAAGAAATTCCATATCCTAGGTCAGATTATTTGCAGGCTGGCCTCAAACAATAAGTCAGTCCTTTTTTTGGTTAAGAAGAAAAGGGAATATAAGAAGAAAATGGCACTTTAATTTTAGATTTTAATGATGAACTTCAAGGTTTTATTGTTTTGGGATTAATTTCAGGTCATGTGAACAATAAAACAACATGGTTTATAGCTAGAAAATTGTTTCATATTGCTTCATGGATCAGGCAAATAAAAAGAATAAAACAGTATTTTGCAAAATGGTCAATTTGGTTTTTTGGCCATGTCAAGAGCCTTATGAAATAATACAGATGATTGATTATTTCAAGTAGAGAGAGCGCGGAGTAGCACAAACCACAAAGAAGTAATCAGATATTTTTATTTAATATTCATCTTTGGCCAGTAATGTTAAATAAAGGACATACTTTTCCTTCTTCCTTTTTTAAAAAAATATTTAATTAATTTATTTAACTGAGAGAGATAGTGAGAGCAGGAACACAAGCAGGGGGAATGGGAGAGGGAGAAGGCTTCCTGCTGAGCAGGGAGCCTGATGCAGGGCGGGATCCCAGAACCCGGGGATCATGACCTGAGCCAAAGGCAGATACTTAACGACTGAGCCACCCAGGCACTCCCCTTTTTTTTTCCCCATTATTAGAAATAACCCACATAAATACAGTCAAATAGTTATTAAATAAAGATTTTGTTTTCTTAGGAAAAAATGTAGAAACATCTTGAACAAGATTAATGTGCAAGATATTGAACATGTAGTTATTAATGAAACTCTTTCTTTTTGTATCTTATACTCCTGGAAGCAATTTTCAGCTGTCCTTTATCCCTGGAAATATGACTTGAATTGTGTAAAGACCTAAAATAAAATAAGAAACAACCCATCACAACTATAATCTACCTAATACTTAATCATAGCAAGGAACCTCTGTTTTTGCCACAAAATCCACAAAAGGTTTATAATTATCTCTCTTTAGAGTTTGGCCCAGCTACATAATCAAAGTAGGGAACAAAGAACATTGTGTATTCACATTGGGCTTTCAAGTTTTGTGTGTTTACACTGGGCATGAGCATACACAATGTCAGAAAAAGGTCTGTTGTAATTTACATTTGTAACAGATAACTTATAGGATGAACAAAGCTGGCTTAAATCTTACAATATATCAAAACACAAGAATACATCTTTAAATTAGAGCAGCCAAGAAAAACAATGCTTAAAGTCATCCTATGATTTAACTGATAAGAATTAAAATTATAAACACAAAGGAAGCTGTATCTATGAGTATTTAGAGATACTAATATATTGTACCTTGGGATGTGGCAACTACCTTAGCATGTACTAAGGGTGCTATATCTCACAATGTCAACCTTAAACTTGGGTCCCTAAAATGACCATTATTTTTCCAATTCTTCCCTTCTCTTTCCATAGGATGTAAAAATGTACTCTCTAAAGATACATACAGGGGCGTCTGGGTGGCTCAGTGGGTTAAAGCCTCTGCCTTCATCCCAGGGTCCTGGGATCGAGCCCCGCATCGGGCTCTCTGCTTGGTGGGGAGCCTGCTTCCCCCTCTCTCTCTGCCTGCCTCTCTGCCTACTTGTGATCTCTGTCTGTCAAATAAATAAATAAAATCTTAAAAAAAATAAAGTTACATACAGAGAAAGCTGTGAGCCACAATTTTAATCCCTGGAGAGTAAAAGAGCAGATGATAGAAGCATATTCTACTGCTCTTGTGCTGGACTTCTTTGAATGAATTAATGGCACTCTGACTTCTAATCTGTTTTTAAAAATTTGAGTTGGATGAGAAATAGAAAAAAGAAATAAAATAAGGGGGGGGGGGTGTGGAAAAGAAAAAAACCCCAGTAAGACAACTGCTCCATTGCAAAGTTTTATAATCTTTTGTAGAATATGCCATAAAAGTGTCAGTTCATGTTTCTTTCAAAATTGAGAACTAAAATCATGTTTATAAAAAAAAGGTCAGATGTCTGAATAAATTCTGGATTCTACTATCCTCTCCCTGTTTTTGAACAAAGGAAGGATTTTTGCTACTAAGTCTGTTTTCATGTGTGTACAGAGACCAGAGACCAGAGGCCATAAAAAGATAAAACCAGACCAACCAAAAAGCTGTCAATCTTTCCGGGGGGAAGTGTGCCAAAGTCTCAAAGGATAAGAACATTAACCAGACTTTGTGGTGTTTACACCTAAGCCCCCTCCTCCCAATTCCTGTATTTAACAATCTGTACCCAGTGGACACAATACTGGAAAAGGGGCATCAGAGAACCATTTCCAGGTAGGCATTTTTTCAGAATCCTTTAATTAAAGAGGGAGATTTCTTAAGAAACATTTGTTTTTCTAGATAGGTCTCACTTTCCACTCTTTTATTCCTGAAATGTTAGGCAGGGAGTTTAATACATCTTTTAAAATGGCCTTTACTTCTCGATGTATTTACTTGGCCGCCTGGCCTTCGACCTGCTCTTTCCGCAGGCAACTCCCAGCGATCACCACCGTGGTGACTGCTGGGTCTTTCTTTCTCAGCACTTTTGCTTTTGAGCCTAGACATTTGGTCAGCAGATCACTAGTCCAGCCTGCAGAGCTTGCTCTGTTCTGAGCTGGACCTACTACCTGCAACCTTCATTGCCAATGTTATTCCCACTTTGTAGAGAGACGATATCCCATGCTCGCCTGGAGACCAGGAGGGTGAGAGGCTGAAGTCGCCCCAAAGCCCTGACAATGACAGCTGGTGTTGGATTCCTGAGCACAGCACAGCTTTTTGAGACTCCGCTTAGTGGAGGGGATCTGGTGAAGGAACTGTATTGAGTTGCTGCCTAACTGAACTGTGCCGAGTCAACCTGAAATGTATAACGGGGGGGGGGGCAGACCCTAAAAAGAAGCTAACAACTTCTCTCCTAAAAAGTAAGCTCTCCATTCAAACAAGGGCAAACTGTAAACACCACTATCATTCATTACACCGTGTTTGGGGATTATAGAGCAGCTCGAATATGTCCCATGTGGAAAGCTCAGTTGGACCAACTTCCACAAGTCATCTGGATGCTTTTTTCCTTTAAATCAAAGCATTGAATTTTTCCTTGTATATTTTCCTTGTATATTTTTCCTTGTATATTTTTCAGTTGTCTTCAGTCAACATAATGGCAGCAAATGGCAAAAATGTGCTGGCTCAAAACACAAGACCACTTAGATAATAATACTTGTGTAAACATAGATGCTGTGTTGGGCACTCTGTGCTATGAGGACATTAAGAGCTCTGGGACTTTGCATGTTAGGGCATCTGTGCCTTCTAAGGAAAACAAACTGATAAGTCCCCAACTTTAAACATCCTGTTCCATCTCAAATATTAAACATATGCTGTAAGGGAAAAAAAAAAAGGATAGCCATGTGGAAGCAAGACAACCAATATAAAAGTGTCACTGAGCACTCTATAGGCACAGAGAAGAGGCTGGGAGCAAAAAAGATGAGAGGCAGCTGAATGGGACCTTCCCATGCGGTGTACCACATCCAGTTTACTGGATGAAAATGGAGAAGCAGGGTCAATGGAATGGAGTAATTTGGGTTCCTAATTCAATGTAGTTTTCTGGTCAGCCTGTAATCCTATCACCTTTGATCATCTGCAAAAAACAAGTTGGAAGGATGCAGTACAATCCCTATGTACCTGCATTCCATAATGAATGATACTAATCTGAAAAAATAAACCTGTAGAATATAGAGCAAGGCATGGCAATCACTCCCAACTTAAAAATAATTAAGAATGTGAAGCCAATCATTTACACTCATGGCTGAGTGTTTAGCGCATTGTGCTGGGTATGATGCAAAAGTCCTTCTGGAGGTGAGAGAATGGTCTAGGCCTTGTTCTACTCAAAAAGAGTTATGCATTGTGTGGAATTTAGAGATACGACCAAACTCTGGCTTTACTGGTGTCTTGACTATTTTAATGTTCTGTAGTTCACTTAGGAAAAATCTTATGGAGAAATCAATTATGACTTATTAATTTTAAAAAATATACTAAGAGAGGAAATAGTAGATGCTTCCAGCATCCATCATGCAGTGAACTGTGGTGCTGGGAGTATATGGTTTTTGGAAATTTGAGTGGTCACCACGGAGTCCACATTTCCAGAGTGACAATTAGAGAATTTACTTCTGATTTCTATGGTTTTTCTACATACATCTTTGAAGTTAAGTAGGTTTCTACTTGATACTCTGGAAGAATTTGGGTTTCACTAAGAATCCGGAGTACTCTACCTTCTAAAGGTTTTTAATTTCAATTAAGCCCTAATTGTGAAGTAAAATTATTCCAAAGAAAACTGGAAATCTACTAATTAAGCCAATAGGTGTAAACGCTGATAAATATTATCAGAAGTTATAGTAATGATTTTCTCCTTCCTTGAACCAAATTAATTACATTTCAGTCAATACTGATTGAATTTCTATCTACAAGCATGGGCTTTGGTTTAGTTGATTCACTGGTTATTTGATTAGAAATATGTATGGTATAGTCTGATGCTTGCTCATAAAATTCTAGAGTTTATACATTTGATTTACTTTCAAATGTTTTGTCTGCAATAGGGAATCCACAATAATAAGTTTTCTGGGAATTATAAAGTATATCATTTAGCAGGTAAGCAAAAATCCTAAGAAAGTGATTATCTTGCTTAATATCTCTACCTGTCACTCTCTCACCATGGCTGGTTTTGCTGGTACACCATGAATGGACCCCATAGACCTGAGCATCAAAAATATTATATTTTTCCTCTTTGTAATTCTTCAGTACAGATCTAAATATGATCGTGCAGAGCCAGCTGTATGAGAAAGGACTATGCTTACAACTTAGGAAGATGGTGAGGATGACTTCCCTTATCTGTTCCCAGTAATGGATTTTTGTCCTTAAAGATACCCTCCAGGTTAAAGTGAGGATAAGTCTAGGACAGGTGAATGCAACATACTAACAATCATTTATTTCTTATGAGAAGAAATTGATTATATTCTTTTGAGCATAAACTACATGAGGTTACCCCAAGTAGGATCACCCCCAGGCAGTTCTCCTAAGGGCCAATTAATCTTCCCAGCCCCAATGCAAATTGCCTCTTGAGTGCCTATCCCATATTTTCCTTTTCTCTAATTCTCAGTACCAGGGGAAAACTCCTAATGAAAGATCCTGAAGAAATTCATGGTGAAACAAATTTCTTAGGTATGTATCTGGAACATTAAAAATTTAGTTTCTTATCTTTGATCATTATCATCAACAATCTTATTAAAAGCCTTTACCAATTTCCATCCCTTACCAATCCCATTTTAGGAAGATCCTTATGGGTTCTTGCTCCTCTCTCCTTCCCTCCCTCCCTCCTCTCCTTCCTCTTCTTCTTTCTTGTTTGAGTTTCTCATTCAGGGCTCTGAATAGCTCTTAATTGGGCCAGATTGCATTGCATTACCCTTCCAAGGTGGTCTAATATTGTATATCCATATGGCTGCTCCTAGTGGAGCAAAACCAGGGTTTTTCAGGTTTCTGGTCTCTTGAGATATCTTCTCAAGTTCATTCAAGATGAAAATTTTAAGCTTATAAAAAGCAGCTTTTTCAAATCTGTTTATCTCAATGACAACTCCTTCACTGTGTAAATGATCTTACAATGCATCCTCTCCTACAGCAGAGTCCTTGAAACAGAACAGTATCTCAGAATATTTAAAGAGTTAAAAATACTGTAATGACGGATAGCATGTGTGCATGTGTATGTATTATATAATCTTCATATATTTATCTTACATTTATATATAAGTATATATACATACATATACTTAAGAAATGTGGATATTCTTAGCTTTGAAAGCTCTATGAATTATTCAGTTCTTTTCAAAAAGAAAGGCCAAAAAAACACTTTCCCTGTGAGAAACAGGAAGAGCTGGCCAAGAAAGAAACACTTGGCAGGAGACGAGCAGGTGCAATGAAGTGACTTCCCAGCCGAAAGGGAAAGTAAACGGGGAAGATGGCACTGTAAATGCATGTGATATTAACCAGGTCTCCCAAACACAGTTCCCAGCTGCAGCTCTGCTGCAGGTATTATGGATTGGCTGAGCTAAGAAAACACCGAGTTTTATCCATTGTCTATGGAAACTCTTTTAGGTGAAAAGCTCTATCCTGACACATATTTTTAGCTTGAGGTTAAAATCTAAATTTTACCATAAAAACATTTTCCACGTATCTACACCCAAGGACAATTTCGTTGGGCTCAGTGAACAAATGTCCTTTGAGAATGATGAGTGCTCATGTCAAACTGCTCATTTCTCTCTTTTCGTGCTGCCTGATATGTAAGCGCTCTCTCTTTCTCCTTCTGTCTCTCACACACATAAACATTATGTGAACATCAATCAATGTAGCTGCTGGCTGGCACTGCTCCATCACCTGAAATCACTTCTGGGTTTATAGTTTACTATTGCTTACGACCTCTCCTTTGTGTTTTCAAGTCAGTCAACAGAATTTCCAGTGTGGCTGGGGAGAAAGAGGCTGCTTCGCCAGAAATGAGTAGCAGATAGTTGCTATCTTGGAAAAATGTTCTAGCTTGCAAAGTTCCTGGCTGGGGCTGGATTCACTACGTGAGTGTCTTTCCTCCGCATATGGGTAGAATCCTGTTTTCTCCTACTTTAGTCGTGATAACTATATAGAACAAGGCTAAAGAGAAATCTTTTATATTCATGAGTTTGGAAAACATTTATATGGGGGGTAGTCTATAGGGGTACAAAACATTGGCTAGACATCTTTTTTATTTTGATTTTTGCCCCACATCTTCTAAGGGTGTTATCTTTGCACATTGGCTTTGCAGTGTGTTTCCTTGTTATGTTGGCACAAGTCACAGTGACACGATGGAAGGTGGTTAACAAGAGTGAAAATCCCCCAATGGATTTCGCACCTTTTTTTCTTTTCAAACTCTAATCCATCCTGGCTGGATCCATTTTTGTTGGTTTGTCTTTGTTTGAATGGGTCACAATTGTTGCACATGTGGAGTGAAACTGCCTGTTACTCCTCCAGTTACAGAAAATGTTTCTTGTGCACTGAGCCATCAAAGGTTGAGAGGACGAAGTAGAACATGGTAACAGGCTTTATACATCACCCCCAAGTCCCACCATGAACTAGAGCTGTGTGGGCTTGGCGGATACTCTGACGTGTGGATCAATCTTAAACCACACCTGTGGTCCACCCAATCCCTAACTCAACATCTGTCATGGCCATCCCTATTGCCTACTGAATTCAGAACCAGCTTCTTGCCTATTCACCGAAGGCCAGACTTGTTGGGGCTTTGACCTGTTTTTTTCCAACTTCTTCTGCTAGGACTTCCCTTGTGGTCCAACCTCTAGAAATTAGACTATTCCTTATTTCCTGGAGCATGAGCTAAATTAAAGTCTCCCTACCCAAACTGTCCCCTCTTCCATCTTGTGAAATTATGTTGTTGTTGTTTTTTTATTTATTTATTATTATTATTTTTTTATTTATTTGACAGATCACAAGTAGGCAGAGAGAGAGAGGAGGAGGAGGCAGGCTCTCTGCTGAGCAGAGAGCCCGATGCGGGACTCGATCCCAGGACCCTGAGATCATGACCTGAGCCGAAGGCAGAGGCCTTAACCACTGAGCCACCCAGGCGCCCCTATGTTGTTTTTTTTTAAATCTTTTTAGGGCTGACTAGAATACTTTCTTCTTCATGAGATTCCAGGGGGTCCATCAACTTATGGCATCTGCCTCCTTTAAATCACCACAGCATTCTATCTTAAACAATGTCTCACACTTAAGAGATAATCAGTAAGTGTTTGCCAAATAAATAAATGGGATGAACAAAGGCTTTAGATTTAGCTTTTTGAAGTCTTTCTTTTTGTCTCCTGCAGCAGCAAGCAGAATGACTGCATAGAGGACTCTAATATATAAATTTGTTGAATTCAGAAGACCCTGCAAAAATACTGTTGAATTAGAAAAAATTGACTATCAGGTGCCTTGAAAATTGCATTTTCCCATGACAGTTTATAAAACACTTTTATTATCTTTTTTTCAAACTTAATGCATTAAGGTAAGCAAGTTAGTTCCCCCATTCTAGATTGAGTTACTAATGCACACAGAGGAATAATAAATAGTAGCTTTGGGATAGGACTGCTGGTTTTCTGATGATTGTCAACAACAGATGTCTGAGTAAGCTGTCCAGGTAATCTCCATTTCAAAGGGTTAGAGGAGGAAAGAACTGGCAGGAGTTATTCTCATTAGCCTGTGAGGCAGCACATCAGCTAGAGAATTAGGAGCACTTTGTTCTGGACCCTCCAGAGCTAGGTCATACTCCAAGGTCATTGTCTTCACACCAGGTAAGATCTAATTTCCACAGCTGTGAGATGGGTAGCTTCAGGTGCTATTTTAGCCATCCCAGGCTCTCAGAACATACTGGTGGTTTACCCACCACATCTGGAGTAGGGCTCTGAAGTGAGGCATAGGTGACAGGCCAGCAATTTTGGCATCATGTGCCCCCTTCCCTACATGAGCTCTCACTTTTCTGATCGAAACATCTAAGGCCAAAGTAGAGATTCCATTATTAAAGGGTGGCCGACACAGTTGACCTTGAGTTCAGTGCCCTAAGTCCCAATTTCACAATTAGCCTTGGGCTTAAAAATATGAAAAAAAAAAAATGTCCCAAGTATCAGAATTAGAGGATCATTCCTAGAGAAAATGGAATTTAAAGACTTGGAGATGTCTACCTTTTAATGTTTGCAAATGAAATACCTACTAGAATGCAATGCATCCAGCTTATAGCACCTTCTTTAATTATTAGAATTAAATTCCACATTTCTTTTTCCTGGAAAACTCTTAAGGACTTTCAATGATTTTTTTAAGGGTTTCTGTAAGAGATTCAGTTATACCCCAATCCATATGTTCTATGCTAAGCATGATAACTGGTTTTCTTGTCTTAAAAATTAACTAGATCTTTCAAAAACTTTTTAAATAGCTTTACAGAATTTCAGTTATTTAATACATGCTCCATGGTAAAAATTCAGAAGATACAGAATATCAGAAACAATAAAGATAGTATCTATAATCTTTTCACTTATAGGTAATATATTTAATATTTTGACTTATATCTTTCTAAATATAGGTAGGAAGGTAGGCAAAATGGCAAGCAGAACAGATAGGACAAACATATTTTGGAATGTTGATAGTTTTGAACTGCTTCTGAAACATATAAATGCTTTGATCTTCAGAATTCAGTAATTCATTTTATAGAAATAAATTGTTCAATACCTGAAACACTATACAGTGAAATCCAAATTCTTATAACTTGCCATTAAATTGTTTAGAAGGTATATTTTCTCTTTTGTAAAATAACTTGTATTACCTATTAAAAAATGAATATCCACCTTGTCTAGTTCTAATACAAAAAAAACTTTGAAAACTTCATTGAAGCCTCTAAGGGGTCCTATGGTACAACTAGAATGAAGTTGAGGTATGGTTTTTGAGCAGAATTCAGATGTGCCCTTCTGTGAATGTACTTTCCTTGAAGGTTAATGACAGTCAAAATTCTATCTCGTGAATATATGTCAAGATATAACACACTCTATACACACCTACTGAAATGTGGCAGAATCTTATCCTTAGAAGGAATCTTTTAGGCAATTCCCATAGGCTTTAGATAAAATATCATTTAAATTATTAAAAAAAAAACACTACAGGAAGTACACTTTCTTATGTAAAGACATGTCCCTACTATCAATCAATCAATAACCTCTCCACCGTTCTTGTGACATTCATGATGTCTGTCATTGATATTTACTGTTTGTCCCACCCATCAGTGGATGGTTAGGTAAGTTGCACATTTCAATTCTCCTGGGAAGGAATATTTTTGTTATTAGAATGTTCTCTATCAGCTGTGTTACATCTGATCAAATATTCCAGAAGTCCACCCTGACCCATCTGTTACAGTGACTGGTACTAGTGAACTCTGTTAGCCTGCAGCCAAACATCTAACTTTTCCGAATGTTGACATACTTTTTCTACAGCCACATCTGATGGACTGGACTCTCATCCCCAAATGAGAATTTGATCATGCCTCCATATGGCTGTTGATAAGTGTATGCGTTGAGCTTGAGTTTGCTAAGTACAGTGGAGAGAAATAATTTATTCCATAGCACTATGTGTTTAAATACAATTTCTAATAAAAAACACTTGACCTAAATTATTTTTTTAAAGATTGTATTTATTTATTCGACAGAGAGAGAGATCACAAGCAGGCAGAGAGGCAGGGAGAGAGACAGGCGGGGAAGCAGGCTCCCCGCTGAGCAGAGGCCGGATACGGGGCTCCATCCCAGGACCGTGAGATCATGAGCTGAAGGCAGATGCTTAACCCACTGAGCCACCCAGGCATCCCTTGACCTAAATTATTTTCATCATGATTGGAAAATTCCATTTTCATCTGTTGACTACTTTTGGCCTAATGCTGCAATAGAAGTATTAAAAAGAGTGCCCAAGATCACTATTGTTCAGATGGACTCTGTAGACAAAGGCACAGAAAGGATTAAAAGAAGTTCACTAAATTTAGGCCATGCTTTTATGTAGTAGGTTAACTTAAAATCAACAGGTACTCTGCCCATTGTAATCTTCTTTTGCATGTATGCTAATTGATCTATTCAAATTAGTTATCTAGAGGATGAGTTCTGTGACTCCCACCGGTCCTCACTTTACCTGCATAAACTCAGTACTGATTTATAATATCCCAAAGTAGAACGCTCAGTTCTGCTTTCCTGTAATGGATACAAACTTAACTTTCACCATTTCTTTTTTTTTTTTTTTTTTTTAATTTCATAGCATTCTTTGAAAGAGATGTTCAAAGACAGTCTCTCAAGTGTTACATAATACACAGTATCTGTGTCTTACATCCCTGGCTAATGGGGGCACTGTGGTTAGTGCAGGAGCACTGATTTGGGGTCAGATGAACTGATTTCCATTCTGCATCTCCCTAGCTTAAGGACTTTGCACAAATCACCTTTAACTCTCTAAACCTTGATTCTTAATCTGAGAAATGAGGAAAGCAGTATCTGCCTCATTGCGGGTCATGAACATGAAATGGATAACTAAGCCTAGGTCAGGTCAAATCCTTAGTGAAGAGTCTGGCACATAACAAGTGCTCAGTAAAATTCCCTCCCTCCTGTCCTTGAGCTAGAGAACTTCCTGAATTCATGCTCTGCACATAGTAGCTACTTAATAAATGTCCACAAAATGAACGAAAGTGTCACAAAAGGTGTTCTGATGTAATAAGGTGACAAACCCGGAGAAGTGCAAAACTGGTTTTCTCACCATTTCTCCAGACTCCTGCTGCTTCCACTGTATTTCAGACCACCTTCACCTCCCAACTGAACTTCTGCCTCTAAGCTCTGGGTGACTGCAGTCATTTCCATCCTAGTCCCTTAGCTCTGTTTTCCACACAGTAGCCATGGCTTCCCTTACTTGAAGCGCTCCCACAGCATCTTCCCTGCACCATACTTAAGATGAGAGCCAAAGCTCTGGAACTCTGCACGGTCCTGCCTTATCCACCTCCCACTCGCCTCACTGACACAGATTTCTACAAGGCTTCCCTTTAACCCCTGAGTTCCACCCCGCAGACTCCCTTGCTGTTCCTAGAATGTGCAAGCACAGCTCTCCTTAAGAACCTTTCTGCTAGTTGGAGTGTGCCCTCAGAATGTGGGCTGACTCATTCCATATTTCCCCCTTAGTCTCTGATCTCTTTGTGTCCTGCTCTTATGCTGACTTCTGGGAATTGCTTCTCTCAGGTTCCCTTGGGAGCCCTTCCCTCCAGCCAAGAAGCACTGGCAAGAGGCAGGAGAGTAGGAGGAGGCAGGGAGAGTTGATCTGTAATCTGTTGTTGTTCCTCCCTACGCAGGGATAGCACCACTCCCACCCTCTGCCCTTCAGGACTACGGAAAGTAACGGCGCCCCACTACAGCCGGTCCCTGGCTGCTCCCTGGGTGCTCCCCAGCCCTCCCCCTTAGTCCTATTTATATTTGTGTAAATAGTACTCTTATTCAACTCCATTCACTTACTCCTTGTGCCATCCGTTCCTGCTCATAGGTCACCTCCTGACGGAAACCTCCATTTTGTTTCCTGAAGACAAAAGTCCTCTCACTTCTTGATCACATTTTATCTACTTCCATAGCACTTACCACCACCTGACACATAATACATTCATGTATTTTTAAAAGTGTGAGCCTCCCTCTCGATTGTAAGCTCAAAGGAGTTTCTTTCTTTTGCTTCCTGATGTGTTTCTAGCTCTTATCACAGAGTCTAGCTTGCACAAAATAGTTGCTTAATAAATGGGTGCTAAGACCTAGAAAATGATATTTAGGATTTCTCTTTCTTTCCAATATTTTTAAATGTTAGAGGCAGTGACTTAATAACAACAGAAACTGCTCTGATCTGGGCAGAGAAGACCATCAGGGAAAGATGGAATACAAAAATCACTGGAAATCTACTGTCCTTAATATTTTTCAATCATAATATAAATCACAGTACCTCTCCGACCTGAGTAAGAACTTGAAGATAGTTAAAGAGTCTATTTTTGTGAAATATCTAAATACATATGATGGAATTAGGAAGTAATGGATTGGGCAGTGCTGTTGGAGGTCTTTTAAAACTGTTTCAACTCTATCGAGGTATCCAAATGGTAATAGGTCATAGCAAGAATCAAAGATGGAAAAGGAGAAATTATGCAGAGAAAATGCTAAAAGTAATATGACTATAATTCAGTTGAATTTCCTCTGCACAGATAATAAATTTTTACCTTTCTTGGATTCTTCTAATTGTACAGATTTTTTTCAAATATTGTCACCAAATTATTATGAGAAAATAGCTAATAAACTCTTGATCTCCTTCTGAATTTGTGTACAATATGCAGTTTACATATTGAAAGATAAGGCTAATAAGCCAACATCCTCATGTCAAATGTCATTTTCAGATCATCTTTAGAAGACACCAAAGTTGAGTTATATCAGTGTTCAGCTCTTTACTTAAACAGAGAGAATGAAGCCTAATATTCCCAAGAGTTTTGTCCATTACAAAGTCAACACTAGGAGAAATCTACCTCTGGTTAGGGATGGCCCACCTTCCTTCCACCATGCTTCCTAAACTGACCTGGGTTACAGCACCTGGTTAAATTTTGTGTTTCTTTGTTTGTGGTTTGATTTTTCAAACCTTAGCCCTGGTTTTTATTTTGCAGTTGCTGCTGAATAACTGTATGTTTGTGGAGGGAAAGAATAAATGGGCCCTGGAGATAGTAATGATCAAACACAGAGCTACGCACCTGCAGACACTCACATGTGCTCTGTTTAGCGCACCAATTCTCAGACTTCAGTGCACATTGAAATCACCTGGAGAGTTTTAAAACAACACTGATCCTGGATCCTACCTCCAGAGACTATGATTTAATTGGAATGGTGTGTATTGTAAGTACTGAAGGTTTTCAAATTTCCCATCTATTCTAACATAGGAGAGAGGGGGAAAACCGCTGATTTAGATAACTCCAACATCACTGGCATACCTTGAAAGCAGGTTTCAGCTGATTCTAGCCATCCACAGCTTCTGTTGCTTTCGCTCTAAGAAATACCACTGATGCTCCTGCATTCCCTCACTTTGGTTTATTACAAAAAATCTGTGGCTCAAAGATTTTCTAAGAAACATGAGCTTTTGCTTTTCAGTGATGAAGATGATTAGAAGTTATGTGCAAGCCTCCTGATAAATCAGACAAGAAGAATCTTATCTTAATCCCTGGTAGGGCTGTTTGGGGGTACATTAAGAAGGATGGACGGCTACTCACTGAGGAGAAGAATAAACTCTCAGCATGTTAATCTCTAACCACTGAAACACAAAAGGGAGTGTTTGCATTGGCTTGTAGTCAGCTGTTGGGAAATGTCACAGTGCTTTACAGCATTCAATGTCTCTTGGAGGTTATTAATGTCTCCTCCTCCCACCCTTTTTTTCTGTTTGTTTGTCCCACTGGATTTTCCATGCCTGTCCAGGATGTAGAGAGACAAGTCCAGGTAGTCTTATAGACATGAACAAAGAAGAAACTCTCATGGGGGGAAGGCTCTTTATTATTGCCTGAACTCTGCTCTAGGCTTTGGGATGATAAAGACTAATTTTGCCATTTTTCATGACATGCAGAGATATTTGCCCATAAGTGGCAGAGTAGGCACTGAAAGTAAGATACGGTTTACATCACTTACCCTCATCTCCTAGAAGCTTTCTTACAAACCTGACCAGGTGGTTCTCTTAAGAACTCAATGGTTTAAAAACATCACCATAAAAAAACAAAACAAAACAAAAGTCCCCATACAAAGATTAAAATCATGGAGGGAAAGAACTCAGTGGCTTCTGGGAGCAAGACCACCAGTTGTTCTGCTGTGTTTTGGAAGCTTGGTAATAGCATTTTAGGTAGATTTTATAGGTGGGTTACAATAAGCAGTTAAACGCAATCTGGAAGGCAAAATTAATAGTTACTGATAAGTTCTTGGATGGTAATGTAATATAAGTTAGTTACTATGAAATCTCCTTAATTGGACTCTCAGATTGTCCAGCCAGGGCATTCTGATTGAGGAGAAGAGTTCAGGAACATCTAGAGCTTGTGGTACCATTATGTCAGATGTGAGAAGGCTTAACTAAAGAGTCAGGTTCCAGGTGCCCAGACCAGGTGGACACTGAGTGGAAGCACGTGACAGCCTTTAGGGCACAAAGAATCCCAGAATAAGTTACCATTTTTTCTTTTTTTAAGATTCACATTTCCTTCCCTTTCTACTGGAAAAGGACATACATATTTAAAATAATTCCACAGACGCTAACACACAGTCAATCCTCTTGAGTTCCCCAAAATAACTACATGTGATACTTTCTGATTCCCACAAAAAAGCCATTTTATGCATAATGATAAAGTAGATTGCAGAGTTACAACCATCTTGACTGAGTTACTCTCACAAAAGTGTGTTTAGTAAGGGACTCACTGACTCGCTGTGTTCAGGGACACCCCCAAACGAAGTGCACATGGTCAGTATTTGTATCAGGATGGTTTGGAGCCATTTCCAACAACAGCTGTGCAAATGGTTGATGTTGTTGTACTTTCTCAGACTTAAATCTCCATGTGGCAATTCCGACATATGTCCAAACACTGAAAATATTTTCACTTCTGATATGTAGGGGAATCCAATTTGGGATTTAAATGCGAAGCCAAGAGGGACCATCCCTTCTTCTGTTTTCACTTCCACATGTTGCTCTGTTGTCCTCCTCCACTCTCCTTCTCGGTGACAATGCACACTGCCATGACTTCCCTTCAAGAAATTCCCAGAGCTGGCTCTTTTGTGCTGTCATAAACAGAAGGGGTGACGCACTGGCTGGAAATGTAAACTTGGACCAAGCTTCCAAAACACAACAGAACAATTGGTGGTCTTGTCGGGTTCAGTCCTTTAATTGGGCAAAACCAGAGTCCTGACAAGTCTGTACTGTTTATAAGGCTCACCGCCACATATAAACGATTTTTAAAAATTATGGGAGACCTGCGTTTATAAATGCAATGAGTCTTTGTTTAGAAAAAGCAATTTATCTGTCTCTTGAATTGTTAAGTTTTTTTCTTTTTCCTCTTTCCAGCTCAAAGCAAAACAAAACACAGTTTGGGTTTTTGTTTTTTTTTTTGTAATTGAAGGTGAGCCACGGCGAGCTTGCTCAGTGCAAAGAAATCTCTGTGTAAATCACGTTGAGGAGAGTGTAATCATTAGATCAGCAAGGATGCTTTCTGAGCGACGGCTCTCGGAAAATGCGTGCTGTGACCACAGGCGTACACATCCTCATGTACACACAAGTGCGCGCACACACACACACACACACACACAAGAGCAAACACACATGTAGATTCCAAAGTTTTGTCAGACTTTATGAGAAAAGGATTTCCCCTTGTCTGTGTGCATTAGCATTTGTACCCTGATAATTAAGGAAGTGGAAGATCCTTGGTTTATGGGGTGAAAAGCCCTACTGGCAGGCCGGTCATCTGACAACCAGTATAATGAAGGGGCAAAGCAGGCAAAACTGACATTAGCCTCCATTTGAAGACTAAGTATAACTGGGGAGATTTGTTAAGTAGTATACGCTAGGATTGCTTTTTGCAGGAAAAAAAGAAAATAGCATAGTTCAGAGAAAGGAAATGCCTTGTGGAGACAACTAATTTAGGCTTCATCAACTTAAAAAAGTTCCTGTGCCCAGTTTTATTGCCATCGTGAGAAAGGAGCTAGGTAAACATGCGAGGCCACCCACCAGGACATGGGTCCTTTCCTCTGAATGTGCTCTCACTGTGAGGGTGTGCAAATGCACACATATAAGTGCATGTCTGCACACGATCACAAATACACAGAGCTCAGAATTCTTTCTTCATCATTCTTCCAATTGATTTGTAGAAAGAGAAACACAGACACAACATATCTGGCTGCCTTTAATACAGAACATTCTGGTTGTTTGCCTGAGTCGATTTCCCTCTCCCTTCTCGATCTTCTCGATCTCCTTTTTTATATACATTTTAAACCAGAAACTGTCATATTTCAAAGTATGACTAATGATAACAGGTACCGTTTACTTGTCTAGTTCTGGATATACATATGGTCATAGAAATTGAATTAGGTCCTAGAGGGAAGATTTGTATATTTTTAACATTTTGGAGGCAAAATTTGAGAACCTAAATAGATCTTTGATCTTCCACCTTTCATTTTGCCACCATTAAAGTAGAAACTGATCACTGTGTGTGGTAGGTGCTTTCTGACATGGGTCTCAATGATCTCACCTCCTTTTAGTTACCTACTCATGTAATCACCGCCTCCTAAGGGTAGAATGGACCTAGTCATGTGCTTCTAAAAAAATGAAATCTGGGAGAAGTGGTAAGATGTCACTTCCAAGGTTAGATGACAAAGGATGCTGACCTCTGTCTTACTGCACGCTCTCACTCCCCACTCAAATGAAGAGGTTGCCACGTGTGAGCTGACCTGTGGAGAGGCCCAAGGGGCAAGAGCACGAGGGAGGCCTCTAGCTAATAGCTTGTGAAGAGGTGGGTCCTCGGTCCACCAAACGGCAAGGAACTGATTCTTGCCAACAACCATGTAGGTGAGCATCACTCAACAGACAGCACGGGGTGTCAGCTGGGCTACAGTCATCTCCGCACTTGACTGGGGAAGTGATGCATTGCCACATGGCACAGCTAGGCTGGGCCTGATTCCTGACCCACACACGTTCTGACATGACAAAAGCTATTGTTTTAAGCCATCCTGTCTTGGGGAAATTTGTTTCACAGCAGTCAGTGGCCAATGAACCATCATTCATTGGTAGACTGAATTTTTCTAAAAAGGTAAACACACTCATACAGAACTTATTACAAGTTTCCATCCACATTATTTTGGGAGGGCTGTTTAATTTTGAATCCCACCACTTTTCCCTTTCTACAAGAATCTGTTAGATTCATGTAATTTAAATGGTGAAAGTGTCCCTAATGAAATAAGACTTTTATACCAATGGAATTCCTGATTCAGAAAACTGTCTTTTTTCCACTAATATCCTGAATTTGATATTTTTAGCTATCTATATTGATTTAACTTGTGAGCAAATTGTGTTTTTCCCTTTTAGTCTACTTTTGTTTGTTCATTTCAACAACAAAATATAATCAAGATTAATGCAATTAGTCAGACAAGTGATTACCCCTCCTTTTTTTTTTTTTGTACAAAAATAATTCCATAAGCATTATTAGGCAGTTAACTATACTTGAATCTACATTATACATTTTGGGGAATAGTTTGTTATCTATATATCTATCTATGTAAAGGATTTTATTTATTTATTTGACAGAGAGAAGGTAAGCATAAGCAAGGGGAGCTACAAAGGGTTGGGAGAAGCAGGCTCCTCACTGAGCAGCAAGTCTGACACTGGGTTCAATCCCAGGACCCTGGGGTTGGGACCTGAGCTAAAGGTAGATGTTTCACTGACTGAGTCACCCAGGTGCCCCCAGTTTGATATCTATAAGCAGATTATCTTTAGTTGGAATAGTTTGTCAGAAATAGATGGGTATTATGATGTTAATTCATTTTAAGGCCCCAGCCACATACTCTTGTCCTCTGCCACCCTCTGAAAAATTGTCTCCAGATGTTCACTGAAGCTGCATGGCCAAGTGGTAATTTGGCCAACATTGATCTAGGACCTAAGGGAATATTCCCAAGACCACATTTTGGACTTGCTGCCAGATCTTTCCAATAAAAAGGATGCCTGTCTCACCACCTGTAAAATGGTCAGTTCCTAATGCTCCATTTGAGGTTATAAGACCCATTTCTTCCAACACTAAAAATTGTTATGCCTACAACTTGTAATGACAAACCAATGTGTGGGAGAAACCTTGTTTGGTGAATAAAAACTCTTCCATACACAGGCTGAGAAACCATTGCCTATCTCATATTCTATTTTCAATAAGACTGAAGAAAATTAGTAGAATTTTCTCTTCTGGGAAACCCCAAAAACTAAACAAAAACAAATCAAACCTTAAAACGGTCTTGTCAAGGATAGAGTGCTTGGGAATGTGCATTCTTCTGAATTCCCTGTCCTGTCACCATGCTCTCAGTCAGCACTCATGCCAAGATGGCAGTTATGCCAACACTGAAAGTGTAGGTTAAAAAATATCCTCCTGTTGGGGCGCCTGGGTGGCTCAGTGGGTTAAGCCTCTGCCTTTGGTCAGGTCATGATCTCAGGGTCCTGGGATCGAACTCCACATCAAGCCCCACATCGGGCTCTCTGCTCAGCAGGGAGCCTGCTTCCCCCTCTCCCTCTGCCTGCCTCTTTGCCTACTTGTGATCTCTGTCTGTCAAATAAATAAATAAAATCTTAAAAAAAATCTTCCTATCTTACTGCAAATGTTTAAAGACCACACCCTAGCATATGAATGATAAATGTGAAAATGATGGTTTTAATCACAATGAAGACTTTTTCAACTGTTGAGAATCAGCCACCGTCTTAAAAGACAGGATAATTCATGACAATGTGTCTGAGATGAAGAAAGCAGGCTAGGTCTTACTTCAGTGATTTATTTTTTTAAATGGCTGGACTGACATATCAGTATATCATTTCGTTTCTAATACGTATTTTGCTAAACATATCCTACATTATTTTTCAATATGCATTTCTGAAATTGGAGCTATATTAGGCATCAAAAAAATAAAAAATCACCTTGCCTGGTGATCCCACGCTTGTGCTTTCTCTGCTCTGCAAACTTAATAGTCTCACCTCAGCTTAGCCTAGGGGTTTGATCAAGGAAGAAGAACTAGTTCTGTGCCCATAAGAAAAGGTTTCCTTCCAAAGGGGAATAGACGGAGAAGAGATTGTGTTTACTGCTTTAAAGGCCATTTGACTTCACAAGATTCATTGTTCACATCCCCTGCCTCGAAGCACTGATGTATTTCTGGATCTGAATAGTGACTTCTGTCAGGTCTGAAATGAGTTTTGTAGAAATCTTGGCTGCTTCTGAGGAATGGGGGAGCCGCTCTGACCCTTGTAATCAAGAGTAGAGATTTCCTGCCTCCTGTGAGCACACCTCAGGCAAGTCTGACACCAGCCTGGGTTGGGTCCCCTAAGAGGGTCTTAGGCGATTTCTGGCCCTGACCCCTCAGGCACTGATATTTTTGTCTCTGGTGGGTCACTGATGATCGGTAGGGCTAGATGGTGGGTGCGCTAGATGGCCGTGGTGAACACATTGGTCGTCATCTTGTGGGAGCTTAATCTCGGTAGCTACACTTTCAGATGAGAGAATTTGAGTCTCTGTGAAGAGTTACTTGTCATTGGTAGAGGGAATTCTATGATCTCTGCAGAAAAGTAAAAGGCTTAAAAAACAAACTAGCTCAAATTGGGAAACAAGTCCCACAAAACTATTAAGTCATCTATATTGTGAACCGTTGTTTTTTTAAAGAATGGTTTTTGCCTTACTCAGAAAAATAGTGCATCTGGTTAAAGAATCTGAGCTTTAAAAACAACTTTGGACAGTGAGTGAGTAATATTAGTAAGTTTCCTCTGGGCTGCCCTATGTAGGGGGGGGGTCCATACAAGAAGGTAGTGTGATCTGGTGGATAAGAATGGAATTTCTGGAAATGGGCTCCATGCGAAAATTACTTATCTCTGTGTTGATTCATTTTCTCATCTGTAAAATGGGAAGACAAATAGTACCAGGGGCTCCTGGGTGACTCAGTGGGTTAAGCCTCTGCCTTCAGCTCAGGTCATGGTCTCAGGGTCCTGGGATCAAGCCCCGCATCGGGCTCTCTGCTTGGCGGGGAGCCTGTTTCCCCCTCTCTCTCTCTGTCTTCCTCTCTGCCTACTTGTGATCTCTGTCTGTCAAACAAATAAATAAAATATTTTTTAAAAAAAAGGGAGAGAGAGCTAGTACCAGTCTCATGGGGTAGTATACAGTAGACAGAGGCAGAAAGATTATGTTAAATACTCAGTACATTATTTTTTATTATTCAATGAAAATATAAAACTTCCTTTGGCCTCCATGTTTCAGAATTTATTTTACTCAGCATATATTACAAACCAAAGTAATTATATGGTAAGGAGTAGTGCTTTTTAAATTCCCTATTGTTAAAATGCCAGTTTTTTGTTTCCAATCTATCACAGATGAGTACTTCAGCACACTAATACAAGTGAATTACTAGGAAAATGAAATAAAAATGGGATAAAGGTATATAAGACCCAAGCCTAAACAGCTGTGTAAAATGTTTCTGAAAGCCTCCTCCCAATGTTCATACTTGTCTCTTTGTCATTTGGTCACACAGTTGGTTCACAGATGGGCACCTGTCTGTAGACCCCACCTGGAGTGACGCTGGGGGGTAAGAGAATTTCTTGTGCTCAGAACTGGGGAGAACATTCTCTGGGGTTGGGGAACTGTGCCACTCCTTGAATAATCCTTGTGTTCACTACTTGAACTTGTGGCACTCCCCTCCAACTGTGGGCACTGAAAACACTAGGCCTTGGCCTTGGCTCATCCATCAGGTACAGACTTAGAATGGAAGCCAGATAATGAGAAGAAGACAGGCAGAGTTCACTCCAGTAAGTGGCAGAGATAGTGAGAGAAGCACACTCCATTTCCAAAAGCAAAACCAACAGCGATTCTAGAAGGAGCCTGGGTGGCATCTGTGGGTGTGGCTCCTCACCAGACCAGTACTGGCCACAACTGTGGTCCACTGTCCTTGGTGGGGAGCTTCTGGTTTAAGTTTCTGATTTTCCTGGAGAGACAGTGATCTACTTACATTCTTTTGACCAGTTCTGTCTGCTTAAATTAGCCAGTAGATTTGTATTGCTTGCAGGTAAGAACCCTGAGTAAGTAGTTCCCATGAATTTAAAAGAGAAAGTCAAGCAGGTGGGCTGTCTTGGCATTTGACATCCCATTGAGTCTGGCTATCTGCCAGGTGTTTAAAAACACTCAGGCCTTCGCATCCATATTATTATCCCATTACTAACTCCAGTTCTACCACCTTCTTTTTTTGTCTTGTTCCCTACAGTACAATCATGTGTCTTTACCCATCTTTATACCCTTCAGTTTAGTTCCAAAATCAAGCTGAAAATCGATGAACATTTTATACTACATTCTGACAGGTTCAAGGGACATGGGCCAGTAGGGAGAACCTGTGTCACAATTAGGTAAGAAATCATTCTTCCTAGGTTGTTCTTTTTTGCACCGAGGGAATTTATGCTGAGAATTCACTCTTCTTGGGCCCAAACAAAATTTAGTCCTGCAAATTTTCCCATGTAGGAGACTTCTCAAGTGAAAGCCTCCTGCCATTTAATGGGTAACAGAGGTAATTTTCTGCTCAGTCAATAAAAACCTCTTTAACCCCAAGAGAGGTGCAGAACGGTATGAGCTCACCTCCGGATGTGCATGCCCTCCCATTCACGGCATGGCACCTATGGAGGCTGTCCAGACATTTTTTTAGGAAAACATTAGATTTCAAAAATAAGAAGATTAGGCCTGAGGATCCCCCCTCTTTAAAAAAAAAAAAAAAGATTTTATTTATTTGTGTAACACAGAGAGAGCACAAGCAGGCAGAGGGAGAGGGAGAGGGAGAGGGAGAAGCAGGCTCCCCACTGAACAGAAGCACAACGAGAGGCTCCATCCCAGGACCCTAGGACCATGACCTGAGCCAAAGGCAGACACTTAACCAACTGAGCCACCCAGGTACCCCACGTTTTCCGTTCTTAACTGAGAGACTGGTTGCTGTCCTTAAGTTCTCCTCTGGTCATTATGAAAACCGAGCTTCCTATTTGATTCACTAGCATACTTTGGATCAAAATACTTCCTCATGCATGATTTCTGCAAGGACATATAAGAATGAAAAAAAATGAATTACCTGAAATTATACTTAGTGACGGTAGACTTCGCTGGTTGTACAGGTTCCATACCAAGGTACAAGTAATTATGGAGAGGGGAAACAATGAGATCATCACCATCACTGGTGAGTTAGCATGGATACCTGTCCCAATTTGCTTTTGTCTGAGTAGCCAGTTGGCTGACAGGAAGATCATTTGGGGATGAGTTCAGGATGACAGTTCTTGCTTGACCTTGGCTGCATAGTAAAACTCCCCATTATCCATGTCTGGTCCCACTTCTAGAGGGCCTGATACTCCAGAGAGTCTCCAGTAGATAATACTCCAAATTTAGAAACCCCACCAGTTTCTGCATATAAAGCTCAGAGTAAAAACCTTACTTCTTAAAATAAGAAATTATTATCTTGTGTCAGCTATGGAAACCTTCCCTTTTATAGTCAGGTATGTTTGTAGTCTAAACTCCACTTCTTTATTTTTTTTTAAGATTTTATTTGTTTACTTGAGAGAGAGAGAGAGAGAACATAAGTGGAGGGAGAAGCAGAGGGGGAGGGAGAGGGTAGGAGACAGAATCTCAAGCAGATTCTACTCTGGGAGTGGAGCCCATTGCGGGACTGGATCCCACCACCCTTGAGATCAAGACCTGAGCTAAAACCAAGAGTCAGATGCTCAACCAACTGAGCTGCCCAGGTGCCCCTAAACTCCACTTATTTTTGATAACTGGGAGCTTCTATTTCAGTTTGCTTAAAATAAAGAATTCTTTACCATAAGTAATTGCAAAATCAAATTCAGCTAACACTTTCTGGAAAAAATTTCTCATCAGGTGGTGGATAATGGTTTGCCAGAGGCAAACTAATTTATTAACAGGGGACCCACAACCCTATCCATAGGAGACAGGTAATAAGTATATCGTGAGTTGATGAGAGAGAGATTGAGAGGACGGTCTTAACTCCAGTTCATTTGGTTTCATGAACGTCATGTATTACATGTTGGCTAATTAAATTTAAATTTAGAAAATGAAAAAAAAAAACCTTTCATGTCCAAAAGTAGGGATTTTGAATATTTAATATCTCTGTGAATTTGCATCTCTAGAGATCAATTAAACTTTTTAGATAACTGCACAGTTCAACTACCCTTTTTCCAGATTCAGGTCAGTTTGCTTGTCTCTGATCAGGCAGCCATTAGCACCAAAGCCAAGTCAAACCTTCGGTTTTTAGCATCGAATTCCCACTGAAAACAGCTGTTACTGGATTCACATCGTACCTGCAACTGCCCATATTTACGGTGTTTCTCGTTAGCAACGTGCAGACATTTTGCCAAAAATCCCCAAGTTTTCCTACTTATTCCGTGATGTATTTTGATTCTGAAAAGAGAATAAAGCCCATGTAGAGATTTGAATGGGAGACTTTTGCTCAGTCACTCTGCAGTCTCGACTAACTTTATAATATAATATTCAAAGGAAAGTTAAACCAATGTGAATAGTAACGGAGATATTAATTTCTTTCATGCTGCTTGTTAATTTATGTAAAGGGTTCATTTAATCATATTTAAATTCCATAGAGATTAAAGAGATGCAATTAGCAAAGTACAAATAATCCATCTTTGTCATTCTAATTCCTTGCTGTTTAGATCTGCGCAATTGGCAAGGTAAATAACACTGAATAATGAAATAATCTAAAAATATTATTTGGAGCCATCTCTCAGTGGGTACCAAAAGACAGATCCTATAATAGGGGAAATTAACAAACGAAACAAAGAAAATTAGTAATAACGTGCATTTCTAGTTTGCCATTATTTCTGCATCACCGAGCCCATCTGAAGTGCTGATGTTTCCCTTTAAAACAATTCATAATTCTTTCTAAACTCTTACTGTCTAATCACTTGGCTGTTAAAGAAACTGCTGTTTTTAAATATTTCTGGAAAAGAGAAGCATTACCCTGATAGCTAGTTAACTCTCTGAAAAGGTATTCGTCTTCCACACTTGTCCCTCTTCCTCTTTACAGGTCTGTCCTGCTTTATTATGTCACTCCACATAGCTTCTTGCATGACCTTCTAGCCTTGTCAGACTCAGGCCTGGCCCTAAACAGGTGCTGGGTCAGCGCCATGCAAGTGTAGCTTGATTCCAAAGATGCAGACCAGATCACAGATCCATGAGCTCCCCAAGGGGCCTGACCACAAGCACAACGTGAGCATTAAAAAACCATGAGAATCCTTCAATCATTCTGGCAGACCACTCATAGACTACCCTGCTTTCAAGATCAGCCACATCTTGTTGAATGAGGATCAACCCAAAAGGTCCAGGAGGTTGGCTTTCTTCAGAATGATGGGGGACTAAAGTCACCATACAGTGAGACTGTAATGGAAGCTGTGTATGTAGATGCCATATTTCTGTTCATAAAATCCTGATACATATAAATACGGAATCATATGATAAACTCAACTCGGATGCCCACTGATGACCCCTTTCCTGCCAAATCTCTCTCCACATTCCCGGGCAACTCCACCTGAAGATAGAAGATTTCATAGCTGCCTAAGCCACTTTGGGCTCAGAATTTAATCCCCAACCCAGAGAGCCTGGAAGTGATCTTCAAACTATTTAGAATTCATTCTCAGATCACAATCTAGTTTCCACATCTCTAAATCCTTGAGGAATTCTCTAGTGTTTTGAGCTCCTCATTTCCTGCAGAAAACCTTGAACCCTTTTTTTCTGGTGGTCTTTTGATTGCACCATACTGCCTTCTGTCCACACACAACAGCACAAGCCATACAGCTGACCAGGAATGTGAGCGAGGTCAGAGAAGCTGGAGGGGAGGCCAGGCTGAGCTCTTCGTCCCTACATTAAGTGTTACAGGAGGTGCAATGTAGTTTCCTTTTAACGTATCTTCTTCAACCAGTTGTATTGCCATCCTCTTCCTCCCTTTCCACAATGCCCCAGGTATTCTTGACACCTCCAGCTGACCTACACTTGGGTTAAACTTGTTCCAAGAAGTGAGAGCAGAACCCCAAATCCCTACCAGAAGCCAGAAAATATCAACATATTAAAAAGTTTCCTGGGTGATTTTTAACGTGAAGCCAAGACATGGCTCCTAAGAATCCCCACTTCCCAGTATTCACACCCTTATGTGACTGCTTCCCCTCAAGTGTGGGTTGGGTTTAGTGACCACCACCTAAGAAACAAATATAGCAAAAGCGACGGATGTCCCTTCTAAGATTCAGTTATAAAAGCATGTGACTTCGGTCTTGTCACTCTCTCTCACCTCCTAGGCTTGCTTGCTTTGATGAGAAACCCATGTGACATGAACAGAAGTCACGTTCCAGCCGACTGCCAGAGAGGAACAGAGGCCCTCAGTCCAGCAGCCGGCTATGACTGGGCTATGCCCACTGCATGAGGGAGGTGGGAAGTGGCCCACTCTCCAGCTCAGCTTCTGGAGGACCTTGTGAGAGACCCTGAAGCTCGAGAACCCAGCAAACCTGTGTCTGGACACCTGGTCCACCAAGATAGTGAGACCATAAATACATATTGTTTTTTCCCCTAAGCTTTATTGAGGAAAACATGACAAATAAACAGTCGTATGTGTTTAAGGCATACAACGTGATGTTTTCAGATACCTGTATATTGTGAGATGAGTCACGGAGCCAATGAACATATCTACCACCTCACCTGGTTATGATTGTATTTAGTTATTTAAAGACTTTATTATTTATTTATTTTTTAAAGAAAGACCATGAGAGGGTTGGGGGGGGAGGGGAAGAGGGAGACAGAGAGATAATCCCAAGTGGACTCCATGCTCAGTGTGGAGGTGTGCTTGAGTGACGTCTTGCAGCATATTCAGGAGAAGGGGAGACTTGATGAGCATGCTCTTCCTGAGAGAAGCGGCGCTGAGCAAAGTCACTGAGTTCATGCACAGCACAGACCCACATGCCAATAACTCACACTACCTGCTCTGGGGAAAGAAAGGCGGGGAGCGACAGCAGGTCTGAGAGAGGGGGCAGTAGAGCACAGTCTGAGTAGGAACCTTAGCCTGAAAGGTATGTATTAGAATTTACAAGCTCTTCCAACTAAGAAAGATTTAAAGGGGCGCCTGGGTGGCTCAGTGGGTTAAGCCTCTGCCTTCGGCTCAGGTCATGATCTCAAGGTCTTGGGATCGAGCCCCACATCAGGCTCTCTGCTCAGCGGGGAGCCTGCTTCCCTCTCTCTCTCTGCCTGACTTTCTGCCTACTTGTGATCTCTCTCTCTCTGTCAAATAAATAAATAAAATCTTAAAAAACAAGAAATATTTACATACCATGATTTCTACATAGAGTAGAAAATATGCACTTCTCTATGCCTTAACGCACTCCAAATGGGTTTTCCTACCACAGTGCATCTTTCTAAAGTTTCTAATTAAAATCTAAGGTTTGGTATGGACATAAATTGGCTCATTTTTGCCCCATTTCATATAAGGGAGGGGGATTAGTCACAGATAAAATTAAACTTGTAAACACAGGAACCGTTCCTCACTGAAGTAACATCTGGGAATTTCTGATCCCGTGTGGCTATGTATATGGATCTCTGTACCTATGTGTATAGTAGTGTACCTTTCAATACGTATTTATAACCGGCCTGTCAATGTTTTGCTGGTTTCCTCTGATGGGCACATTATGTATTAGACATTGACATTAGTAGTTTAATTCTATGTATGGTTAGGGAAACATGTGTCTCAAGACCACTTATGAACTTCACTCACCTAATAATTATGGTTTTGTGGTTCATTGTCATGTCTACATGTAAACATCAAGTGCAGAATTAACAATCAAAAGCAAAATCTACCTCTATCTTATTTGTGCACCATTTCTGGGAAAAAGTGACCTTTTCTCTGCTAATGCATGTGGTCGTGTAGATATTGTCTCAGGGAAAAGAACTCCTCACTATTGTTTGTTTGTAAGAAATGGTTGGCCACTGCGGGCCTTCTGGGCTAAGGGGTCCCATTGTTGGCGTCTTTGAAGATAATGAGAATGGGTGGGAGATCTGTTCTGCTGGGAAAATGAGAGAATTACATGTGGTGGTGTCAGGAAGGGAGGAGTCACTTGATGTGGGCATTCTCCCTGCAGCTGGTATTTCGGGGATTATATTTTCTGACCCTCGAGGCACTTTTAATTTTCTCAACATGGAAAGGTCAGTATTTCATCTCACCAACAATTATGGTGAAAACAGCTCTAAGTAAAAGTAGATGGAAAGTAATTGTCCGCCCCAGTGGTCCTATTGTACATTGTTTTCAAAAGGCTATTTTAAAGAGAGAGAGGAGGAGGGGAGAGGAAGTGGGGACAAAGAGGGACAGAGAGAGAGACAGGGAGAGAGAGAGAGACCCAGAGACCAAGCACAGAGTGAACATAATGCTGAGTGACGGTGTGAAGGGATTGGGAGGGAGGATGTTTCAAGGCAGTTAAAGACCTGTCATCATTTCTCAGCTTCCTCCACAGACTTGTGAGGGGTGATGAGGAGTTCAGCCTCATGCAGTGCAAGAGGCAAGCAGAACAATCATCTTTGCTTCTGGATCCCTCTAGCAAATCTAATGCCAGTTGGAGTCTTTCTCTCCTTGGTTTTCAGAGACTCTGCACTCTGAGGAACCCCCTCTTCTACATCCAGGAAGCTCCCATGGGCTTTCTGAGTTGTTTCTCCTGCTGGGAGATGGGGGTCTCTGCAGGGGGTCTCTGTAACAGGCAGCTGTGGCTCCTATGTGCCCTCTTCGGAACCTTTCCTATGGGACCCACCCATCCCCACTTTGTGGGGTAAGGATGGAGCCAGCAGGAGGTGGGCGGTTGCTTCTCCCACAGAAGCTGGACAAGTGAGGTCTGTTTACCTACAGGAGAACTTCTGGGGGGATGGAATGGATGCTTGGAGGCAGAGATGGTCCCTTCCCTTACGAGATTATGAATGATTAGAACATTCATGATTAAAACGGTAATCTTTCCCACCATGTAAAGACAATCCTTCAGTGAATGAAAGCAAGGCTGCAGAAATCAAAGCCAAGTCTTGGAAGAAGAGTCCATTTTCTGAAACCATTCACAGAATACTTAAATTTAGCTGGCCTAAAGCAGTACAGCACCAGAACTTCTTAGGTGCACTAGCCAATAGATTCCTTTTTAGCTTACGGCTAGATTAAGGTTGGATTTCTATTTCTTGTAGTGAAAATGTTTTCTTCAATGTCTTTTAAAATTAGATTTCTAAAGTCTACAGATTCTGCCCAATCTACTGATTTGGTTCTACTGAAACCTCATTGTGTCTTGGCTACATTTCCACGTTAGCGGAAATCTGCACTATTTTTCTGACTTCTCTCATTAATTTTCTCTGTTTGTTCTGTAGCACTTGAATGGAATTATTTCTGCCAAGATCTATTCCTCCCCTTTGGGAAAGCTGAGGGCTAATTCTGTATGTTCATCCATTCACACCTCCTAATCCTCAGTGCCCACCCATAAGTCCGGTCAACAGAGGGCAGGGTTGGAGCGCTCACCTCACTCTAGCCCAGGAGGCTTACTCCCGCCTTCCCACTGAGTCAGCACAGATGGGCTTTGTCTGGCTGTTCATTTAACTGCCTCTGAGCTGTGCCCTGATATCCTGTACACAGACGCCTCTCATCTTCAGTCCTGCAAATGGCTGAGCAATGGGAGGCTTTGTCCTCAGGAGAACACGAGAATTTGCTTCCTGCCTTCTAGTTTGAGCAACAATTATTGATCTTTTTTTTCTTTTAAAGATTTATTTATTTATTTAAGAGAGAGAGAGAGAGAGAGATAACCAACATGCAGGGAGGAGAGAGGCAGAGGGAGAGGGAGAGAGGGAATCTCAAGCAGACTCCCTACTGAGTGAGGAGCCCAACACGGGGCTCATTCTCACAACCCTGAGATCATGACTTGAGCCAAAATCAAGAGTCAGATGCATAACTGACTGAGCTACCCCAGAGTTGCTCTCATTGCTCTTTAAAAGACCATAGAAATATGGACAAAGCTACCATCTGCTGTCTGGTAATATTCTTGCATATGGGGGCTGTGAGTTGGCCACCCTTGGGAGCCTGTGCCTGTGCCTGATCTAGAAGGAGGCTGTGACAGCAATGACATTTCCTTCTCAGGTGTTCAGCTAGGTATCAGTTCTACTGTCATCACACCCAGTCCCAAGAAATGCAAAGGCATCGTCTCGGCAAGGCCAAAAACCAGCAATGTTAAGAAACACACAGGAAGCAGAAACCTACCACTCCAGAATCTACCACATAGTCTGTGAAGTAGAATTCACTCCCACATAGCAAATACTACCTTGAGCCACATTCCAATGAGCTCTATTACTGGAAAGACCTTTTAAAAAGGGTCATGCAGAGACCTTGGAAATGGAAATCAGCAGATAAAGACCGTGGTCCTACTGTGACAGCTCACTGGCTGTTTGGCCTTGGTGGAGACACTTACCCAGTTGGATATCACTTCTCTAACTATCTGAACAGGGGACTGGACTAGACAATTTCTAAGGCTCCTCTCAGTGCCAACATCCCATGAGTCATTTGAGCCCAAAGTCCAGTAATTTTCCAAGAGGAGTCCAATGGTAAGAGCAGCACTACCCTTAAGCATTTAAGCGGTTAAAGAATGCTTGAATTTGTTGGTAGTGACTATGGAAATGGGAAACTAGCAAGCCAGGTTGAGGAAAATTACTATGCTGATGAACAATATATACATGATAATAATAATTTTTATACAATAAAAATTGTATAAAAAATTGAAAATTACTATGCTGATGAACAATATATACATGATAATAATTTTTATACAATAAAAATAAATACATGAAAATGTATATTGAAGACAGTGGAGGCTGGAATAAACAGTTTTCAAAGACAGACTCTGAGGACCTGAATTTGAATAAGCTCATGAGAGAACAAAATAAACCCAACATTACAAAGAGTGAAATATTATCACTGAAATTGGGAGCTCTCAATGTCACGTGTAAAAGTGCAATCAGGATTCTTCACTGGTAACCTGGCTACATTGGACCTCTCTGAAAAGAGATAACAAGAAGAAAATGAAGCAAGCAGGATGGCCAGAGGGCATTACTTGATATTTGGAAACTGAAAATGAAGTTTTGGAAATAACACATAAAATAAAATGTCTGGTTTAATTTTGGCCCAGGTTTGCTACTCTTAATAAATTTTGGCAACTCAAGGCTGTCAGACAGGAGAATATGTGTCTGTGTAAACAGAAGAGCATAAGGAATGAAATTTCATGACCAATAAATTGGTGGAAAATAGGAATTTATGTGTGCTGGTGTATTTTCTCCAAGTAGCCTAGCTGAGCTCTGATTTTCCAGAAGTATTACCTTTTATTTACTATTCCTGCATATAAACCTTCAATGGCTGCACAGTCCCTATAAGATACAGTCTTATCTTATGACTGGCTTTGAAACCCTAACTTTAAAAAAAAAAAAAAGATTTATTTGAGAGAGAAAGAGGAAGCAAGAAAGTGAGTAGCTGCGGGTGGGGGGTGGGGCAGAGGAAGAAAGAAAATCCTCAAGCAAATCCCCGCTGAAGACAGAGACCAACGCAGGGCCCTGAGATCATGACCTGAGCTGAAATCAAGAGTCAGCCACTTAACTGACTGAGCCACCCAGGAGCCCTAAAAACCTAACTTTAAGTGACACAGACAAATAAGGAAGAGGAGGAAAAGGATCCAAGTTATATTTTTAAAATCCCAGTATATTAAAAATAGCTATTATAGGGGTGCCTGGGTAGCTCAGTTGGTTAAGCAACTTCTTTTGGCTCAGGACATGATCTCAGGGTCCTGCAATTGAGCTCTAAATTGGGCTCCCTGCCCAGCTGGGAGTCTTCTTCTCCCTCTGCCCCTTCCTCACATGCATGTGCACACGCAGTGTGTGTGATCTCTGTCTCACTCTCTCAAATAAATAAAATCTTAAAAAATACATATTACATATTTATTAAGCCATGTTAGTGGAAATTTTTCCAGACTTAATTGTGTATCACTCACATTATAGTTCATGGTCATAAAACAGTATTTTATTTTATTCTATTTTAGTACATTAAATTTCTAGTGATCAGATATCCACAGTATGGTAAGGATGAATCCATAAAATAATATCCTAGGTAATTTAAATGTGGGGGAAAAATGGTAAAATCTGAAAACTGTTTTTATTTTGGCTTTGCCCAAAGAAGCAGAGGCAAACAACTTAAATCAGACAAAAATAAAACAAATTTGGCTCTTTTCAATAGAAAGAAGAGAGAAGATAAAAAAGTGAACAACTGGCCCAGTGTAGCCTGCTCCCCTATGAATTTATGGATGGACAAAGTAGTACAGATGCATACATCAGATCATTCCCACTAGAGCATCACTTTGCAAATGAAATTAATGGACACATAAGGGTTCTGTCTGTCCTGTATAAATATAGTACACAATAACAAATGCCCTCAGAGAAATCTACAGTTTTCAGATCCCTTGGAACTAACCATCATCAAAGGGTTTAAGCTGCAAAACCACTGGTTTCTCTTTCTTTCCTCCAGTGAATACCAAAATATTGGCTGAAAGATTCAGTATAGAATAATCCTTTATCTTTGCTATCAATGATGCTATGTTATTTATGGTTATTTTTCATATGATGAAATATATATATATATATATATATATATACCTCCAACTTTTTCATTCTCTAATAGCTATAAGGTTGAAGTTTGCTATGGTTCTCTTGGAGTGTTGTAGAATTCTAATGTGAAAAAAGAGATGGAATAAGACTAGAATATGAAGCCATGACTTGGAAAGAAAGCCAAACTGCCATATTGATGAATGCTACATGTTCTTGTGTCTGTGTACCAGCTTGGAACAACTGTTTAACTTGTCTGTTTTTATTTCCTCAATTTATGGCTGTTGGTCCTTGAAACAGAAACATTTCAAACATATGCATCAAATAATTATACACATATATATCAGAAACTGTATATGTTATGTATTGGAAATCACCTTTTGCAAGTCATCTTTACATATATCTGTTAGCAGTTAAAAAGATTCAGAACTTCACTGGAGGAGAAAGGATTTTTTTTTTCTTCTGTATAATTAAACTAAGCTCAAATATGTCTTCTGATCCCAATCCAATTATCCAATGGCATTGGTTTCCCACTTTGCCTAGGACCACAAGAAAACATTCATTACTTTTACCAACTGACTCTTTTGCTAATAGACTTTGAATAATTCGTTTCTAGAACAGTGGTTTTCAAACTGTGTTCCTCAGGTTCTAGGGTTCTACAAACCTATGTCAGGAGCTTCCTGAGGAACAAGGTGGAGCCCATGGACTTGGGTGTTTGGAGCCTCTTGTCTGCACTCACTCCCATGAGTGCAGCTTCAATTCAATCTAAGTAACACACGGAACCAAAGATTTCAAAGGAGGACCTACCTACCACCGGAATCAAAAGTTACCATGGGTTTCTCAAGATTTGTGGAATGACAGCATGGAGAAGAGAATCTGAATTAATTTCATTAAAATCTTCTTCTGCAACCTGGGCCCATATTAAGCCTGCCTTTAGGACAGAAAAGAGGCAAAGGGGAAGAAGGGAAGAAGAGAGGCCAGAGTTCCAAGGAACGGAATTTGCAAGAAGTGAGTAGGACATACACTTCCTCTGCCACCAGGTTCTGTGGCAAGTGGCAAGTGCAGCCTGATAGGTCACTCCCTGGCTGAGGTCAGCAGAGCATTGTGACTGGTAGACGTGCCCGGGCAGCACGAGTATTGGAGAAAAATGGTCCTGCTGTGGCAGAGCAGTGGGAGGGAACACTGAGATTCCCCTGATGTTCAGAGAGAAGAAATGGGTTCCAGAAAACCCTTGGGCTTGCATATGGTGATGAAGAGTGCAGCTGGAGGTGGGGCTCAGAAGGATGTGCAGTGTGCTTAACGTAAGAGTCTGGCAAGAGGCCTCCTAGGCAGGCAGACAATGCCTATCTAAGTCCTTGGGGGCCCATCAACGCTAAGAGAGCTTAGAGGATGTGAGATCCCTGCATACCTATAGGTTGCTACACCTAGAAAACAAACAATGCGCTGCGCAACCCCTTTGAGTGGAGAGTCTCAACTCATTGAGTTATATATTTGGGACAGATTTTCTCCATCAATTCCAAGTTGTGTTCTTTTTATTGAATCGTAAGAAACACCCTAATGGATACATCATTTTTCAGTCATTTTCATTTGTGAAGATTTTTTAGTTCAGATTACACACCAGTCTCTTCCTCAGTACGAAGCTTTCTCCACTGCTAGATTGATGGCTTCAGCGGCTCAAGGGGCTGTGTGTGGTCTCTGCTCTTATTCCTGAGAAACCCCAGCCACAGTTCACTGGTCAGAGCTGGCTGACACATTCTAAGCACTAGTCATTGTTTCTACACCTACACACACACACACATACACACACACACACACACACACACACTTTGAGTTCTTTTTAACTCAAGATCCTTGATCCTGCTCTTCCTCTATGTTTGATGGCACATATGGACTCATACTTAGGACTTTTATGTTTTTTAAAGATTTATTTATTTATTTATTTATTTAGGAGCAGGGGAGAGGGAGAAAATTTTCAAGCAGACTCCCCACTGAGCCTGGAGCCCGACGTGGGAATCGACCTTAACCATTCTGAGATCACAACCTGAGCCGAAACCAAGAGTCTGATGCTCAACCCACTGAACCATCCAGGCATGCCTGTATTTTGGAATTCTTAATGAACTTGCTAGGCAACTTAGTTGGAATCAACCTTGGAAACAACTTATTTGTAGAAAATAAGTATGAAATAGAAATACAGCCTGCAGGTTCAGAGCATGGATTCTTGGGCCATATTGCCAATTCTAACCATACCGATCCGGGGAAAAGTTGCTTCATCTGTTGGTGACTTAGTTTCCTCACCTGTAACCTGGGGATAGTAACTGTGCCTAACTTGTAGAATTGTTGTGAGGAAAATGATTTGGAAAGTGTTTACAAGAGTGGTTGGCTCTGAACTATTGGCCATCATTATTATTACTAACACTATGATCTCAGCCGGGCTTAAACCCAGTTCCTATCACACAGGTGATGATGGGAAAACAAACCTTCAACACCTCTCAGGCTCCGTGTTTCAACTAGAGAAATGAGAGGGATGGATACTCTGAAACCCCTCTTGTGGGGAGGTTTTAGAGATGCTGGTTGGAGCAGTGGAACAGGGCACCCTTACCCGATGCCATGGGAGTGAAAACTAGTAATGTCTTTTTGGAAGGCAGTATTATAGTATTGCTTA
This sequence comes from Lontra canadensis, assembly GCF_010015895.1. Taxonomy (NCBI): domain Eukaryota; kingdom Metazoa; phylum Chordata; class Mammalia; order Carnivora; family Mustelidae; genus Lontra; species Lontra canadensis. The sequence continues at coordinate 12,448,019 of NW_022631016.1, read as the reverse complement.
TAATTTAATATGTGCAAACTTTCTATCTTAGGCCTCTTTAGTTTTCACAATTTATCTTCCAAAAAATACTTACATACATACAAAAAATAAATATATGAAAATGTATATTGAAATATTGTTTATGATGACCCAAGATATGCATTTATTAGGAGTTAGTTAACTATCATAAACAGTGCTACTTTAGTTTTTAGCCATTAAAAAAGAGTTTGATACTCATGGGACTAAAAAGCCAAGTGGAAAAAAAGCACCAATTGTAAACAATGTGTATATCATGATCTTATCAAAAAAAGGAAAGAAAGAAAAAGAGAGAAGGAAGGAAATAAGATAAAGTGAAGGAAAGCAATAAGAAACACATGTGTATTTTAGCATATGTATGGACTACTACTTGAGAAAACATTTACCTGACAACTACCAGTAGTTATTCTGTGAAAAGAATTATAATGTCTTTATCTTCCTATGTTATTTATTTCTTCATTCTCTAAATATCTTAAACTATAAGTAAACATTATTTTGGTAGTTAGGAAAACAAAGATACACACACACACACACACACACACACACATTTTTAAAGAACAATCATAGAGTTTGGAATCAGACAAGCTTGGGTTCAGATTGTAACTTTACAACATTTTGGCAGCATGACCATGGCAAACTATTAAAAATCTCTGAATCTTAGTTCCTTTAGCTTTCAAAGGGATAATATCAAATTCTCATTATTTTTGGAAAAATTAAGTAAATTAGCAGATTTAATTCCTTATCACAAAGCATGGCATACTATAAATGTTTCAAAATGTCCATTCTCTTCCTTCACTCTGTGTTAATTATGAAATATCTACATACTAAGCTGTTTATCTTTAAACAGTTGAAATAATATTTCTCAATATAATTTTTCTCAACTTAATTTTACTCTATGACTAACACAAATTTAATAGGTCAAATTTGTGATAGTCCTGTCTTAAATGTATCATTTTTCCTTAAGATCATTTTTATCTTAGCAGAAATTGGAAAATACATACATTAAGGAGGAAAAATAATAGTTAACTACCTGTACTATTTTATACTAAGCCCATCATGACAAAGCATATACAGAATTTTTGTGTCCCAACCCATTTCCAAGCACTGCAGAGTGTAAAAAAGAGTTACTGTGTCATTAAAAATTTTTGCAAATACGTATTTATGTAGATTTATATAAATATGCACATATGTAGAAAAAGCTCTTCTTCACATGTTTAACAGTGGTGATCTTTAAAATATAAAATTGCAGGAAATTTTTTATAAAAAATTTTATAAAAACATAAAATTGCAGGAAATTTTACACATTAAAAAAAATTTATTGTGGGGGCACCTGGCTGGCTCAGTAGGAAGAACATGAGACTCTTGATCTTGGGGAGATGAGGTGGAGCCCCACGTTGGGTGTAGAGATTATAAAAAAACTTCAAAAAATTTTTAATGTATATATTTTTAAATAAACAATGTATACTAACTGTTGTAACATTTTCTTTATGTATATTTCAAATACGTAGAATTACACAATGATAAAAAATAAACTGGGGTCTTAGATAATCACTTTGTTTTTATTTTCATCAAGATTACCATGGCAAACTTGCAAGCTAATCGTGTTCCTGATTTGGGTGAGGTTAGCTGAACTCTGCCAAGGAAGTGAGAACAATGAATTCTGACTTGTTTCTAACATGAGGAAATACACTGGTCTTATCATCACAGTGGAGGACTAATACCCTGGTTTCATTGTAAATAATTAAAACATTGGTCAAGAAGTGGATGGGTAGTATTTAGGGAACAGTATTTGCTTTTTATGGTCCATCTGAACCTGTTATGTTGAGCAGTTTAACTAAGTTTAACTAACTAATTTGAGAAAGAGACTAACCATCTCCGTGCTCACGTACAGAACTTGACTCAAAAATCCTGCTAAGTGAATACACTGGGAAATCGCTGGAAGTGGTGGGGGCTGTTTGTGGCTGGGTTTACCAGCAGAATGATCTACTCAATCCCTGGAGTATGAACATGTCATAGGTGGGAAAGCATATGGAAAAATAGGAAGTATTACACTCTTCGCATGTTCATCCTCAAAAAGGATTAAAAACATCAACCAGCTTCATGTCTCCTTTTACAGCAAAGCACCTGATTTGAACTGAAGCTTTTTCTTGAACCTGACCCCGAGCCAGATATCTCAACTCAGACTTCCTCCTTCTTTTCTTTCCACCAAGACATGCTAATGTAATTAACATTCAGGTAAGATTGCACGGCAAATAGGCGTAAGATTACCTAGACAGATTCTAAATCCTATTGAATGACAGGATAGTTAACATGCTGGGTAACAGGATGTTTATTTTAAAAAAATGCTTTGGAATTTAAGTTTTTCACATTTAGGCTGACCTATTCATCACAACTATGAAATGTACACACTTATGAGGACAAACACTTAGTGCTGTATGTCCAAATGAACCAAGCATGCCTGGGCCTTCTACAAATATTTTTCCGATAAATTGCTAACAGATGGTTATTTACTATATGGATTTCACAGCTCCTTTGCCTCTCTCTCTTATTTCTGCTTCAGAGTCTGGTGCCAGAACCGTTTCTCTAAAGGCAAAAAGATGAAATCAGAGCAAAGAAACTCCCAAGTGGTCCACTTTATTCTATTGAACATTTTGGTCCATTGGCTTGGCAGAGAGAAACTTTGTAAATGTTGATGAAAACAATCTGTTACATCTCTGTCACTGTTCATTAAGAGAGTTGAAAGGATCAAATATCCATATGTCATTCAAGAAGACAGTCAGTGTTAGAAATGCGAAATTTAGAGTTGTGACCTTAACAATAACAAATTTAAGCTCTGTGCAACTGCTACATTGATTTTTCTAAAACCATCCACATAGGGGAAAATTTGGGCTCCTGATCATAAATGCAAAACCCTTATTAATTGCACTGCTGCCCATACCCTTAAGTTCATGCCATGCCCCTTCCTGCCATGCATTTGATAATCCAGGACTCTGAACAGCTAATCCCTAATCAGAACATGAGTGTGCCTCAATGTACAGGACACCAAGGTCGTGGACGGCAGAAAAGCAGTGTGCTGATACATTCATCCAAAAATGCTAAGAAAAACAGATGGTATTTTCCAAATCTTATCAAAGGATTCCCTTTCTCCTCACTCATCAGGGTAGTTTTGCACCAAATATGATGGAAAAGTAATTTGCCTGACCCTGATCATTTATACACTCCAGAGGGAGGGGTTGTCGGAGTCAGTAAGATATATTGATTTCCCACACACTGCTCTCTTCCTTCTCTGGGTGGTTAAAACAAAAACAAAGTATTTGATTTCCTCCATGTTTCTACTGATGAAAGATGACAGACCCAATAGTTGAGCTCACAAATGGAAATCTTTATTATGTATGATTAGAATCTTTTTCTCCCTGTTTCCACTGTAACCAGTCCAATGTTGGAGAGCTATTCCAAAGTCTGCAAGGATAGTGCTAAGCAAACTACTTTCTAACGTGGACTGATACTTTTCACCATGATGCCATCTCCATACACACTCAAGGACCCGGCCAGCTGTGACCTTGAAGAGATGAGTGGGGCAAGCACAGAGAGAATGGGCTCTTTGTGCTTAGTGGTTTGTATTCTCAATACCTCCCTATTATATTTTAGACATATCCTTCACTAATGAAAAGTCAATTGGTTATAGGTCTCTTTTGTGAATTAAGAACCTGCCTTAGAGGAAGGCCACTGGGTAGCCTAATGTAGGAAAAATTGCTGGTTTCTTAGATTATTTAGGCATTTTTCTTGTGGTTTGTGGACTCAAGTTTTCCATTTTGTTATTTATTTCCAAGAATAGGGCAAGCTTGCATTTATCCTTATACATCCTTAGCTCCCCAAAACCACATTAATTACCTGATCATTAGAAACTACTAAGGACAAATTGGAAGTATTGGATGAGATATATGGCAAATAATATTTATTCAATTCATATAGATTTAGCTTTGAGCATTACAGTATGCTAGGAGACTCCTGGCGAGTCTCACTCTCAGGCATAACAAGGGGGGAAAAGTGTCCCCATGCTGCACAGCATATATTAAATCATTGGAAAGATCCATTATTTCATTAATTCTAATAGACTTCTGTTGTGGATAAAACGAGTTCTAGCCTCTTGGAGAACAGGGAAAGGACAAGTTCCTAATAGTCTGCATCCCTACGGTTACGTTCTGCAGTGACTCGAAGCATGTGCTACATTGTGAGTGATTCTAAGAGAAAGTCTGTTCACAAGTTGGACTTCCTTTTGCATTCAGCCTAAAACAGGAAAAGAGGGCATTTATGCCTCATTTTCAGACAGAAAGTACTTGACTGTTGAAAAATTCTCTGAACAGTGGTAAGACTCTCCAAAAGACAGGGAGTGCCAAAAAAAAAAAAAGGCGGAGTGGATTGTGAGCTGACCTGGCAACATATTCTCCAGGAAATGGCCGGGTGTGTGTATCCTTGCTGATTAAACATAAAATAGCTCCCAAGCAATGTTCTCTATCAGGCAAAGCTGCCTCTAAGAGCTGTGTTTTCCCAAGGAATAAAGAAAGAGCCCTCGCACAGAGCCCTTTTGGAAAGAGGCTGAGCAGCTTCAAGAGGACAGACGTTAGTAGGTGCTCCTGTACCCTGGGAAATGGCGAAATCCTACTCGAGGAGAGAAGACAGGCAGGGAGCGCAGAACATTATGCATCCAAAAGGAAAAGCCAGTGCGGACTTACTCCTCCAGGATTTAAAAAAAAAAAAAGGATTCAAGAAAACCCAGATCAAGGGCATAGATTGTTATGTGGGAAGTCCATCTCTTTATTTCACTTTGTGGATGAGCTCTCTCTGGAGGGGAAATGGTAGGTAAAGGTAAGGAACAAATAGTGACCTTGATGAGATGAGTGGGGCAAACACAAGATTTTAAATCACAACCAAGATATCTGAACATCACTGTCAGGGCATCTGACAGTGCATGGCTGCCATCCCCAGTCGATTGGGGAGGGAAGGTTGGGACAGAGAATTAAATGAGATGATTCTTGGCAGCTCTAGCTATAATGCCCAGCACGTATGTTCTATAAAAAAGCTATAATTCTTCATCATGATACTAATAACTCTAACCAATCCCTAAGCTTTAAGAGGCCCTCCTACCTGTCATTTGGGAGACGATGACATAATTGCAGTCTATATGGCTGGGTAAATGTCTCCCTGGGGCTGATCCCTCCCCTATGATCCAGCACTGATTTGCCTGATCTGGGAGCCCTTTGAAAGACATGTCCCCTTCTCTACAGAAGCTGTGGCCCCAGCAGGTGAAGAATATTGCACAATTTCTTTTCAAAATTATTGCTTTTCCACACGGAATAACTTTTGTGATTCTCCCTTGAATTGATCAATTCAGAGGTTTCAAATACTTTCTTAATCAGGGCCTATATTGCCTGCCCTCTTTTCATAAGCTTTTCTGCCTCCCCTAACCTTTATATCACATTTTCCCACATTCAGAAGTATTCATGGCAAATTTAACGTAAAGTTGGATAAGAGCCTTCATGGGTAATCACACTTTTCCACGATGTTATGGTGAATGGACATCTGGGTTACCTAAGCTCTAATGTATACTGGTAGAATCACTAGCACTTACAAAGGCCACTCCTAGAGCCAGACTGCTGGGGTTCAAACCCTCACTCCACTCTGCCTGCCTGGCATGTCAGGTACACTGACCGATCCCCCCAGACCTCAGTTTTCTCAACTGTGGCACTGAGACAGTAAGAGTACCTCACTCATAGAAGCATTAGATGAATTAAGACCTATGAAGTTTTGAGAATAAGTAAGGCAGAAGCATTAAGACAGCCATGGGCTTCATGTTTTTACAGGTAAATTAAACCCAGATAAGCTGTCAGAACACTATCAATAATTTCATTTCAAGAGATGAGAGACAAAAGTAACACGTAAAAAAGTTTGTATCTTGAATTAGTAGCGATATCATTCTTCTGATTTATTCATTCATCTATTCATTTATTTGCCAAATGTTTATTAACCTTCTATTAGAATGTCTCTTTTAGACACAAAGAAAAAAAGAAAAATGGATGCTACATTTTAACAGGCATATCAAGAGAGGAATCACACACTGCATTTATCAAACAGTTAGGTGGCTTTTTGAAAATACTTAAATCACAGACCAAAGGATAAAATTTAGGAGCTGGCCAAAGCTAGGAAGAGTTTTTAACACATGGAAGAATCACTTCCGTAAACCATGCATCAGTGGAGTTCATTAAACTGCACATTACTAGCACAATCATTTATACATTCAGTTTTAAGAACACCCCCCAAAACCTATTCAATCATGGCAGCTGCCATCTTGGGTTTACTCTTCCAGAAGGTAGAATAACTTCAGGCAACAGCATTTGAACAAATTAACCCCTGGCTTTGTTTCTTTTTAAACAGCCAAGAATTCAGTGCTCCCAAAAAATACTGTTTGAAGTAACAATGAACCCCCCACCCCGAGTTTCTGGAGGAGCAACAGGGGCTCCTCCTTCTTCATGAAACAAAATTTGAGCTCTCAGCCACAATAAAAATCCTGCAGTTACTTTGTTGTAGTAGAAAGCTTGATATTTAACTTAAAGTTTTGCCTGAGCTCAGTAATTCTATTAAAACACGCATGCAGGCACACACACAAAACCATCTTAGTTTTGAAGTGTTGTTCCTGCCATATTGAACCTCATGTAAGACTGGAAAAAGTAGTTATTGAGGGGACCCTGATGACATCAAGAGCTGGAAGAGACTTGGAAATTGTCACCAAAAGATCAGATTATCTGAAACCACTTTTCAAGGCACATAACTGTACGTGATAAACTGTAGACTTGACAGAGGATTTTTGTCAGTTAAATTCCTAGAAATACAATTGTGGGGTGTATCAGTCACCTACTGCTGTGTGACAATCACTAACTTAGTGACTTTAAACACCATCAATCATGATTTCACAGTTTTTGTGAGAAGGGAGTCTTGGCTGGATCTTCCATTCAGGATCTCCCTAGGTTGCAATCAAAGTGTTGGCTGGGCCATGTCCTTTCTAGAGCTCAGGATTCTTTTTCTTTTTTCTTTTCTTTTTTTTTTTTTAATATTTTATTTATTTATTTGACAGAGAGAGATCACAAGTAGGCAGAGAGCGAGGCAGAGAGAGAAGGGGAAGCAGGCTCTCTGCTGAGCAGAGAGCCCGATGTGGGGCTCAATCCCGGGATCCCAGGATCATGACCTGAGCTGAAGGCAGAGGCTTCAACCCACTGAGCCACCCAGGAGCCCCTCAGGATTCTTTTTCAAATTGACATCATTGTTGGAAGGTGGTGGTGGCAGGACTAAGGTACCCGTTTTCTTGATGGCTGCCCACTTGCTGGTTGCCCAGCTTTTAGAGGTTGCCTGCAGTTCCTTGTCATATGACTCCCCGCTCATCACAATGGCAGTTTACTTTATCAAGGTCGGCAGAGAATCTCTTTAGGAAAGCCCTAGTCTCTCCTTTAAGGGCTCTCACCTAATTAGGTCAGGCCCACCCAGAATAATCTCCCTTTCGATGAAATAAAAATGAACTGATTTGGGTGTTTAATTACATCTTCAAAATGTCTTCACCTTTGCTATATAGTGTAACCTAATCAAGAGAGTGAGATGTCATCATGTACATAGGTTCTGTTCACACTCAAGGGATGGAATAGTGCAGAGCTTGTATGCAGAGGACAAGAATCTTTTAGACCATCTTAGAATTCTGCCTTGCACCCTTTACTAGAACATTTACTTAAAAAATTTGATCCATATTGCCAAAATTTTCTGTCAAAGTTTGAGACAATTACCAGTCCACCAGCATATGGACATGCTGTTTCCTCACATTTTAATAAATATTCAAGATGACTAGTCCTTTCATTTTTTTTCCCAGTTTGGTAGGAGAAAAGCATTTTGTTATACTTTTAATTTCTATTTCTTTTGAAGAGGAGATTGAGCATAATTTCACACATCTTCTAAGAATTATCTTTTTCATAACATTTTGCCTTGGTTCCTTTTTAAGTTGGGCTGTTCCTTATTTTTTCATATTGATTTCTAAGAGCTATTTCTATATTATGGAAAAAAATTCTGTTTTTATGTGTTGAAATCATTTCTCTCTCTTTTGGCCTTTAAACATGTTCTCTCTCTCTCTTTTTAGTTAAGGAGAAGTTTTTAGAACAAATGTATAAGAGTGGAAAAATTTTGTCCATCAGCTTGCTGAATAAATTTATGTATATTCTTGTGATGGGATACTCTGAAAACATTAGAAAAATAGGTCAATTTAGAAGATATGGATATGGAGAGAAGGAGGACTTTAATATTTCAATTAGTAGGCAAGTTGTAAGATCTGTAATGGTGATCCCGTGCTTGATAAAAAGTTTGTTTTGTCTATTTGAATAATTATTTTTAGAAAAATGTCTGGAATGACTCACATCAAGATATATCCACACACCACAGTGGATCCATCCAGAGAACCGAATTAGGCAGTAGGCTGTAGCTTTTTTTTTTTTTTAATTTCATTTTTTATAAACATATATTTTTATCCCCAGGGGTACAGGTCTGTGAATTGCCAGGTTTACACACTTCACAGCACTCACCATAGCACATACCCTCCCCAATGTCCATAACCCCACCCCCCTCTCCCAACCCCCCTCCCCCCATCAACCCTCAGTTTGTTTTGTGAGATTAAGAGTCACTTATGGTTTGTCTCCCTCCCAATCCCATCTTGTTTCATTTACTCTTCTCCTACCCCCTTAACCCCCCATGTTGCATCTCCTCTCCCTCATATCAGGGAGATCATATGATAGTTGTCTTTCTCCGATTGACTTATTTCGCTAAGCATGATACCCTCTAGTTCCATCCACATTGTCACAAATGGCAAGATTTCATTTCTTTTGATGGCTGCATAGTATTCCATTGTGTATATATACCACATCTTCTTTATCCATTCGTCTGTTGATGGACACCTAGGTTCTTTCCATAGTTTGGCTATTGTAGACATTGCTGCTATAAACATTCGGGTGCACGTGCCCCTTCGGATCACTACGTTTGTATCTTTAGGGTAAATACCCAGCAGTGCAATTGCTGGGTCATAGGGTAGTTCTATTTTCAACATTTTGAGGAACCTCCATGCTGTTTTCCGGAGTGGTTGCACCAGCCTGCATTCCCACCAACAGTGTAGGAGGGTTCCCCTTTCTCCGCATCCTCGCCAGCATCTGTCATTTCCTGACTTGTTAATTTTAGCCATTCTGACTGGTGTGAGGTGATATCTCATTGTGGTTTTGATTTGTATTTCCCTGATGCCAAGTGATATGGAGCACTTTTTCATGTGTCTGTTGGCCATCTGGATGTCTTCTTTGCAGAAATGTCTGTTCATGTCTTCTGCCCATTTCTTGATGGGATTATTTGTTCTTTGGGTGTTGAGTTTGCTAAATTCTTTATAGATTTTGGACACTAGCCCTTTATCTGATATGTCATTTGCAAATATCTTCTCCCATTCTGTCAGTTGTCTTTTGGTTTTGTTAACTGTTTCCTTTGCTGTGCAAAAGCTTTTGATCTTGATAAAATCCCAATAGTTCATTTTTGCCCTTGCTTCCCTTGCCTTTGGCGATGTTCCTAGGAAGATGTTGCTGCGGCTGAGGTCGAAGAGGTTGCTGCCTGTGTTCTCCTCAAGGATTTTGATGGATTCCTTTCTCATTGAGGTCCTTCATCCATTTTGAGTCTATTTTCATGTGTGGTGTAAGGAAATGATCCAATTTCATTTTTCTGCATGTGGCTGTCCAATTTTCCCAACACCATTTATTGAAGAGGCTGTCTTTTTTCCATTGGACATTCTTTCCTGCTTTGTCGAAGATTAGTTGACCATAGAGTTGAGGGTCTATTTCTGGGCTCTCTATTCTGTTCCATTGATCTATGTGTCTGTTTTTGTGCCAATACCATGCTGTCTTGATGATGACAGCTTTGTAACAGAGCTTGAAGTCCGGAATTGTGATGCCACCAACTTTGGCTTTCTTTTTCAATATTCCTTTGGGTATTCGAGGTCTTTTATGGTTCCATATAAATTTTAGGATTATTTGTTCCATTTCTTTGAAAAAAAAATGGATGGTACTTTGATAGGAATTGCATTAAATGTGTAGATTGCTTTAGGTAGCATAGACATTTTCACAATATTTATTCTTCCAATCCAGGAGCATGGAACATTTTTCCATTTCTTTGTGTCTTCCTCAATTTCTTTCATGAGTACTTTATAGTTTTCTGTGTATAGATTCTTAGCCTCTTTGGTTAGGTTTATTCCTAGGTATCTTATAGTTTTGGGTGCAATTGTAAATGGGATGGACTCCTTAATTTCTCTTTCTTCTGTCTTGTTGTTGGTGTAGAGAAATGCAACTGATTTCTGTGCATTGATTTTATATCCTGACACTTTACTGAATCCCTGTACAAGTTCTAGCAGTTTTGGAGTGGAGTCTTTTGGGTTTTCCACATATAGTATCATATCATCTGTGAAGAGTGATAGTTTGACTTCTTCTTTGCCGATTTGGATGCCTTTAATTTCCTTTTGTTGTCTGATTGCTGAGGCTAGGACTTCTAGTACTATAATGAATAGCAGTGGTGATAACGGACATCCCTGCCTTGTTCCTGACCTTAGCAGAAAAGTTTTCAGTTTTTCTCCATCGAGAATGATATTTGCGGTGGGTTTTTCATAGATGGCTTTGAGAATGTTGAGGTATGTGCCCTCTATCCCTACACTTAGAAGAGTTTTTATCAGGAAGGGATGCTGTACTTTGTCAAATGCTTTTTCGGCATCTATGGAGAGTATCATATGGTTCTTGTTCTTTCTTTTATTAATGTGTTTTATCACATTGATTGATTCGTGGATGTTGAACCAGGCTTGCAGCCCTGGAATAAATCCCAGTTGGTCGTGGTGAATAATCCTTTTAATGTACTGTTGAATCCTATTGGCTAGTATTTTGGTGAGAATTTTTGCATCTGTGTTCATTAAGGATATTGGTCTGTAGTTCTCTTTTTTGATGGGATCCTTGTCTGGTTTTGGGATCAAGGTGATGCTGGCCTCATAAAATGAGTTGGGAAGTTTTCCTTCCATTTCTATTTTTTGGAACAGTTTCAGGAGAATAGGAATTAGTTCTTCTTTAAATGTTTGGTAGAATTCCCCCGGGAAGCCGTCTGGCCCTGGGCTTTTGTTTGTTTGGAGATTTTTGATGACTGTTTCAATCTCCTTACTGGTTATGGGTCTGTTTAGGCTTTCTATTTCTTCCTGATTCAGTTGTGGTAGTTTATATGTCTCTAGGAATGCATCCATTTCTTCCAGATTGTCAAATTTGTTGGCGTAGAGTTGCTCATAGTATGTTCTTATAATTGTCTGTATTTCTTTGGTGTTAGTTGTGATCTCTCCTCTTTCATTAATGATTTTATTTATTTGGGACCTTTCTCTTTTCTTTTTGATAAGTCTGGCCAGGGGTATATCAATCTTATTAAGTTTTCAAAGAACCAGCTCCTAGTTTCGTTGATTTGTTCTATTGTGTTTTTGGTTTCTATTTCATTGATTTCTGCTCTGATCTTTATGATTTCTCTTCTCCTGCTGGCTTTAGGGTTTCTTTCTTGTTCTTTCTCCAGCTCCTTTAGGTGTAGGGTTAGGTTGTGTACCTGAGACCTTTCTTGTTTCTTGAGAAAAGCTTGTACCGCTATATATTTTCCTCTCAGGACTGCCTTTGTTGTGTCCCACAGATTTTGAACCATTGTGTTTTCATTATCGTTTGTTCCCATGAATTTTTTCAATTCTTCTTTAATTTCCTGGTTGACCCATTCATTCTTTAGAAGGATGCTGTTTAGTCCCCATGTATTTGGGTTCTTTCCAAATTTCCTCTTGTGATTGAGTTCTAGCTTCAGAGCATTGTGGTCTGAAAATATGCAGGGAGTGATCCCAATCTTTTGATACCGGTTGAGAACTGATTTAGGACCCAGGATGTGATCTATTCTGGAGAATGTTCCATGTGCACTAGAGAAGAATGTGTATCCTGTTGCTTTGGGATGAAATGTTCTGAATATATCTGCGATGTCCATCTGGTCCAGTGTGTCATTTAAGGCCTTTATTTCCTTGTTGATCTTTTGCTTGGATGATCTGTGCATTTCAGTGAGGGGAGTGTTAAAGTCCCCTACGATTATTGTATTATTGTTGATGTGTTTCTTTGATTTTATTATTAATTGGTTTATATAGTTGGCTGCTCCCACGTTAGGGGCATAGATATTTACAATTGTTAGATCTTCTTGTTGGACAGATCCTTTGAGTATGATATAGTGTCCTTCCTCATCTCTTATTATAGTCTTTGGCTTAAAATCTAATTGATCTAAGAATTGCCACTCCTGCTTTCTTCTGATGTCCATTAGTATGGTAAATTCTTTTCCACCCCCTCACTTTAAATCTGGAGGTGTCTTCTGGTTTAAAATGAGTTTCTTGTAGGCAACATATAGATGGGTTTTGTTTTTTTATCCATTCTGATACCCTGTGTCTTTTGATTGGGGCATTTAGCCCATTAACATTCAGGGTAACTATTGAGAGATATGAATTTAGTGCCATTGTATTGCCTGTAAGGTGACTGTTATTGTATATTGTCTCTGTTCCTTTCTGATCTACTACTTTTAGGGTCTCTCTTTGCTTAGAGGACCCCTTTCAATATTTCCTGTAGAGCTGGCTTGGTGTTTGCAAATTCTTTCAGTTTTTGTTTGTCCTGGAAGCTTTTAATCTCTCCTTCTATTTTCAATGATAGCCTAGCTGGATATAGTATTCTTGGCTGCATGTTTTTCTCGTTTAGTGCTCTGAATATATCATGCCAGCTCTTTCTGGCCTGCCAGGTCTCTGTGGATAAGTCTGCTGCCAATCTAATATTTTTACCATTGTATGTTACAGACTTCTTTTCCCGGGCTGCTTTCAGGATTTTCTCTTTGTCACTAAGACTTGTAAATTTTACTATTAGGTGACGGGGTGTGGACCTATTCTTATTGATTTTGAGGGGGGTTCTCTGAACCTCCTGGATTTTGATGCTTGTTCCCTTTGCCATATTGGGGAAATTTTCTCCAATAATTCTCTCCAATATACCTTCTGCTCCCCTCTTTCTTCTTCTTCTGGAATCCCAATTATTCTAATGTTGTTTCGTCTTATGGTGTCACTTATCTCTCAAATTCTCCCCTCATGGTCCAGTAGCTGTTTGTCCCTCTTTTGCTCAGCTTCTTTATTCTCTGTCATTTGGTCTTCTATATTGCTAATTCTTTCTTCTGCCTCATATATCCTAGCAGTGAGAGCCTCCATTTTTTATTGTACTTCATTAATAGCTTTTTTGATTTCAACTTGGTTAGATTTTAGTTCTTTTATTTCTCCAGAAAGGGCTTTTATATCTCCCGAGAGGGTTTCCTCTAATATCTTCCATGCCTTTTTTGAGCCCGGCTAGAACCTTGAGAATCGTCATTCTGAACTCTAGATCTGACATATTACCAATGTTTGTATTGATTGGGTCCCTAGCCTTTGGTACTGCCTCTTGTTCTTTTTTTTTGTGGTGAATTTTTCTGCGTTGTCATTTTGTCCAGATAAGAGTATATGAAGGAGCAAGTAAAATACTAAAAGGGTGTCAACCCCAGGAAAATATGCTTTAGCCAAATCAGAAGAGATCCCAAATCATGAGGGGGGAGAAAGGGATAAAAAGAGGTTCAGAAAGAAAAAAAAAAAGAAAGAAACAATTAAAAAAGAAAACCAATAAAGAAAAAATATAAAAAGGAAAAAAAATATATATCTATATATTAGATAAAGTAGTTAAAAAACGTTAAAAAAGAAAAGGGTAAAAGTTAAAAAAATTAGCAGAAGAAGAGAAAAAAAATTGAAAAAGAAAAAAAAATTAAATTAACTGGAAGGCTAAAGAATCATGGGGAGAAAGCCACGAGTTCCGTGCTTTGCTTTCTCCTCCTCTGGAATTCCACTGCTCTCCTTGGTATTGAAACTGCACTCTTTGGTCGGTGAACTTGGTCCTGGCTGGGTTTCTTGTTGATCTTCCGGGGAGGGGCCTGTTGTAGTGATTCTCAAGTGTCTTTGCCCCAGGCGGAGTCGCACCGCCCTTACCAGGGGCCGGGCTGAGTAATCCGCTCGGGTTCGCTTTCGGGAGCTTTTGTTCCCTGAGCGCTTCCCGTAGAGTCCGGAGGACGGGAATGAAGATGGCGGCCGCCCAGTCTCCGCCCCGAGGAGCCGAGAGCCCGGGGCCCCACTCCTCAGTGCGCCCTCAGAGAACAGCGCCCAATTGCTCCCGTCTGCCTGGCCTCCGGCCGCGCTCCGAGCTCACCGAGCCTGTGAGCGGTTCAAGGTAAACCCGAGCTTAGAGCTCACTCCTCGGCTCCGGCTCTGTAGCCGGCTTCCCCGTTCTAATACCTGCGAGCTCTGCGACACTCAGACACCCCGATCCTTCTGTGACCCTGCGGGACCCGAGGCCACGCTGACCCCGCGTGCGCTTCACCCCGGTTAAGCCTCTGGAGCGATGTCCCTCAGCGGAACAGACTTTTAAAAGTCCCGATTTTGTGCTCCGTGGCTCCGCCGCTTGCCGGGAGCCGGCCCCTCCCCCCGCGGTCTATCTTCCCGTCGCTTCGGATTCACTTCTCCGCCGGTCCTACCTTTCAGAAAGTGGTTGATTTTCTGTTTCTAGAATTGCTGTTCTTCTTCTCTTCGATCTCCCGTTGGATTTGTAGGTGTTTGCAATCGTCAGACAAGCTATCTAGCTGATCTCCCGGTACCCGAAGTAATCTCAGCTGCTGCTTCTCCGCCATCTTGACTCCTCCTCAGGCAGTAGGCTGTAGCTTTTTATTTCATTCACTTCCATATTCTTTCATTTAACTTTGCAGTAAATGATCTTTGATTTTATATTTGAAAAGAAGATGAGTAATGAGGGGCACATGGGTGGCTCACTCAGCTAAGTGTCTGACTCTTGCTTTCAGCTCAGGTCATGATCTCAGCGTTCTGAGATCAAGCCCTGCATCAGGCTCCATGATCAGCAGAGTCTGCTTGGAATTCTCTCTCCCTCTGCCCCTCCCCCTGCTCTCTCTCTCTGTCTCTGAAGCAAATAAATAAAATCTTAAAAAAAAAAAAAAACAAGATGAGTAATGATATAATGATGTTTAATCTACCTTCAGTATGAAATGCCACATTTTATTGTATTTTAGTAATAGAATACTGCTAATCCTATTTTATATTTGAGGCATGGATATTCATTTAACAAGAGCTTTTTTCCTTTTTTTTTTCTTTTTTAAACACCAGGTGAGTTAGTCATAATTTTCCCAGTTGGCAAGAGGAAGTAACTGGGTCTCAGTGAGTCTGCCACTGGGCTTGTGGTCAGAGGGCTGGTGAGAGGGGAAAGTGGAACTACCATCAAGGTGCTCAGAGTCCGGTCCGAGTACCGATTCTACACCATCACCCGCAAATGGGAACATCGTATGTGCACCCCACACTGGACAAGGCGGGTATGTACAGAAAAGCTAATTAGAAGCCCTCAGTGAATTCACTTCATCAGAAATACTCGCTAAGAACAAAAAGGAAGTCATTTCCCTCAAGTTGAAAGAATGCACTTCTTAGAAGGATCTATTTTCACATAGCGGTTGACTCAGAGGGATCAGGAGAATTAGATACCAAACTGCACAGGAGAGGAGCTAAGAGGTGGCCCAGCCAGGCCATCACCTTTGCATCTGGGAGCACAGCACACAGGGCGGGCTGGGGGCTGAGCTAGAGGTCAGCTGTGTCCTCCCTGAGGGAAGGAGGAAACAAGACAGATGTGAGGCTTAAGGGGAAAGACATTTTCCTACAGGTCCCCTAACCATTTGGATTGTCTTATATTCATGACCCTTACTTATTTCTGAAGGGTTGTTGTTGTTTTTTGGGTTTTGTTTGTTTGTGTTTTGAGCAGGGGAGGTTCTGTGGCTGAGCACCCTTTATCCCTTGTGACAGAAACAATGCCTTTTATCTCTGCCAATGCCAAAGCCCTGGTCCCTTCTGCAGCGCACACACACCTGCTCTGGGCCTTCTCCCTGTGGCCTCCAGTACACACCCTTTCCCCGTCTGGTTTTCTCTCATCCCACTGCCTCCTCCCCTGGGACCTGAGGGATGCTGTGGAGGGTGGGAAGGCTGAGGCACTGGTCTCCTTCCCGGCCCTGATCATCTCTTCCATTCAGCCCAATCCTACTGCTTATTCTGCTCTGGAGGAGGGAGGCAAAGTCTGGCCTCCCACCCCAACCTCCCCCCAGGCTTTCTCTCAGGGCTCCTTGGGGAAGCCAGGAAATTCCTCAGGCAGGGACAGGAGCAGAAATGTTCCCGCCCTTATCTAGAGCCACCTCAGGGCCTCTCAGTCCACTTCAGGAGCAGCTGCTCTAGAAAGAAGGCAAGATTTGCTTGGGCAGCCGCAGCTAAATAGAAGCCGACCTCCGGCGTGAGCCGTGAAGGTAGTATTTCCCCCCCTGGCATGGGGACGGAGAGGACTGAAGCAAAAGAAAAGGCCGATCTGTATGTAATTAAAGCTTCCACCAGCAATTGCTTTCTCTTTCCTGTTAAAGCAGAAGTCCAAGTCGCCCCCCTTCTCAGGCTGTCCCCTTCCACGGCTGAACGGCCATGGTTGCCAGGAGTGTCTTTGGGCAGGGCTGGCAAGGACAGAGCCATCAAAGGAAGGAAGACTTTTTCCTACAAAAACATTTTTTTTTTTTTTAAACAAATGGCATTTCTCCAGAACAGTAGTTACTCTCTTCTTAGCTTAATCTTTGGTAAGTCTACGCATCTTTGCTGTCACTGTGCAGATCCTTTTTTAAAGATTATGCATCTGACATCTCTTTGAGATGTAAATTAGCTTTAAGATTTTAAAACTTAGACAGAAAAGACAATAAATCCACAATGATTATTCAGCAATTTGCAACCCGCTGGAATCAACAGAAATTCTAGAGATGTTTACAATCCTCTCTTTTAAGATTTCCTTCCTCAGATTTAGGCATTTGAGGGGAGGGATTTATAGATAATTATCTGTCTTCTCAACACTGTTGTTCTTTGCATGCTTAGAGTATGGGATTTTTATCATATTTTTAATGCTATCTACAAATCAACCACATGGGAAGAAAGTTCATACTATTTTATTCATTTAAATATTTTTTGAATTCCTACTATGTGAGAAGGACACAGCAGGGGAAGGAAAGAGGAAAGATCGTAGGTAACTTTCACCCTAATAGAGAAAGACGGATAATAAAACCAACAAACACACACATGTGTGTATCAAAAGTATTACAAAGAAAAAGGACAGTAATAGGGACAGAGAAAAATAAAGGCATTTATTTTCAATTATGTTTTTCAGAAGAGGGTGATAGACTTTTTAACAGAAGCAAAAGCTTCCATGAATTATCTTTTTGATATTAGAAAACACATTTCTTTGCACTAGACATATGTAGGAAATTCGAGGAAAGTGAGCTAAAAGATGTTACCTGAAAATTATATGAAGAATCACCTATAAAAATAAGGTTGATATTAAGGATGTTTCAAAACATAACATTTTATCCATAGAGGTCCTTCCATCGTGTCTTTTTTCTTTTCTAATCATAGGTCATAAAGTCTGGTAGAACTTGAAAAACCTAATGGTAGTTTCCTTACTTGTTCCACTAAAAAACACTAGTTCATAAAATGCATTTTTTATTACAATTAAATCATTACAACACATTTGCCACAAATCATTTAAAAGGACACACTAGTCAACCTGCATTGTCTGTTCCACTCCAGAAGCCGCATGCTTTCCAACAGACCCCATCTCCTCCTCCACTTAGCCAATTCTGCTGGGCTGGATGGGCTTCTAGAGAGCACCAGTTCCTGGAGATGCTACTATAACAATAGATGTAATTCGAGAAAGGATCTGTTGTATATCGAGCTTGGAAACAAAAATGAAGGCAAGAGCTCTCCTGGCCTTCAGATCTCCATGTATCTCAGAAATTGCCATGCAAAATTATATGCAGAATTTCTCAAAATTATTTAAAAATGGAATCAGTTTTGTGTTTTTTTTTTTTTTCTGGTAGCATAATTTAAGGGATAGAACCCCCCCAAAAAACTATTTTTGACAAATCATGAGTTAACATCAGCCGCACAAAAATACCTTTGACGCCTGATTCTTCTGGATTTTCAGACCACCCCACCCCCAAAAGAAGATTGGCATCTGGCAATCTCTCTAGTGAGGGTAATTTACAAAAATGCTTTGTTTTCGATCAGGAGAGATTTTATTTATTTATTTTTTTTTAAATTTAAAATACAGTTTTTTTTAATTCCTTTTCAGCGTAACAATATCAGGAGAGATTTTAAACGCTTTCTACTCATTCTAAGATAGCTCCCGAAATCTGAGTTCGCTGGGACATGAGGAGACAATGAAAATACAGAGAACCTGGTAGAAAAATGGGTAAAGTATATGAGAGAGGAAGGTCATAGCAGAGAAAAGGGGGAGTGTCCAGCAAGGCATGAAGAGCCCTTGAGCAGCAAAATCCTCTGGGAAAACCAGAGTTTTTAAAGAATGAGAAAAATCACAGCCAAGGAAAAACAAAGAAAGGAGAAGAATCTTAGGAAGTCCTGATAAGCAGTTCGTAAAAGGCAAAACCATTATATGGCCCACTGGCTCTATATGTTTCCAAAAACAAATGGACAAAAATAAATTTATAATTATGGTTATTTAGTAATAGTCACTGTTATCAATATACCCATCGATAAAGCTCTATCTATAGATTTTAGGGAAGAAAATCCGGATTAAAGATAACGATTTTCCACACAGTTTTTAAGTCCTTTAAAGTCTGTACTAGAAAGTGTACTATGAAAAAAAGACAGTGGGTTGGCAAAGACCCTCCAAGGATGACTAGCATTTCAAATGCACCGTCAGGTGAGAAGAGAGGTCCATACAGGAAGATGGTCTAGGTTCCAGGAATAGACTCAGAAAACAAGACTAAAAAGGATTTCAAGCAAGGGGTATAGTTAGCAGAGCCAAATGTAGCAGAGACCGGCACTGAGCTGGGAATGCAAATCCTTGCAGGTTTTTAAAATTCAGCATTGAGAATGGTCCCCATTCATGGTGTGCTTGTCTGATTCCCTGATGTGGGGACAAGCCAGAGCCACAACAGGGGCAAGCCCACCCACATGCCTCTCCCATACTCCAACACACTGGACTAAAGGGACTGAACAGCTGTTTTTCTTCATGGCCTAATGACACAATTCCATTGTGCACCTTGGAAATGTCAAGAGGAATGAGCATCTCCCTTGTATTCCCAAACAAAACTCACTTATCTGTTATCCATTTATCCTTTTTTGTCTTTGTGCTGAGTGATTGAGTTCCAAAAATCTCCAACCCCCACCCCCCCAAAAAAACCCCAAAACTACTCTGATCCAAGAGCATCAGAAAAAGCCACCAAGGACAGTCTGTATCCAGGAACCCACAGCCTTGAGAACGGCAGCCGTGAGATGCCGACCTTGGATCCCCGACTTCCCACCAAGTCAGTTTCAAGGAGGATGCATTCGGTTCTGGGTCTTTGCCTGACTTGACTTCTAGCCATCCTTAGCTCTCATGATATCTTAACACTAATCACAATAATAATAATTACTGAACAGTGATTAGGTAATAGCTTATCTGCAGAGGGTCATCTCAATCAGCTCTATCTCCAATTTGGCTCAATTTCCTTTTACTGGATTCAATCTTAAGCATGCTTGTCTTAAATGTCAATTGTAACCAAACATAAACATCTTGTTCAAACAAGTTTATCTTCACTAAACTTAACTGTAGTCTCTGATTGGCTGTTTGGAAGTTAAATAAAGCATATTTATGGTTGTTGTCTCCATTGATGGTATGCTGGCTATATATGGGCGAAACTGTATATCTCAGGTCCTTCAAAATGTCCTAGGATTTCTTCTGCAAACTTTGAAAAAACAGGTGTTACTTTTAATTTTATCCAATGTATGTAGTTAAAGATAACTTGAGCAGTCATTGCTTTTGAAAGGGCTCTTTCTATAGTAAAAGAAAACTTTAAGTTTTCTTAAAAGTAGTAGCTTGTAATTTCATAAAATAATATTGTTTATGGTATTTCAATTTGTGTTGAATTTTTCATTTGAATGTTATGATGGCTTCAGTCCAAGTTGGGTAAGTGCTCTAGATTTATAGTATAGGGTGAATGTTTGTGTCCCTCTCCAACTCCATCATGATCCACAGATTGAATCTCTTCCCCAATGTGAAGGTTTTAAGAGGGATTAGCCTTTGGGAGGTGATTAGTTCCTAACGGTAGAGCCTTGGTGAATGGGACTGGTGCCCTTCTAAAAGAAGCCCTGGAGAGCTCCCTCACTCTTCACTCCACTGGATGTTACAGTAAGAAGATAACCACCTAAGAACCGGGAAGCAGGCTCTGACCAGACACTGAATTTGCTGGTGCCTTGATCTTGAACACCCAGCCATGAGAACTCTGAGAATTAACTCCCAGTGTTTAAAAGCTGCACAGGCAGTGGAATATGTATTATAGCAGCCTGAACTGAGACAACATGTCACCAAAGCATCGAACATCTTAGTGTCCTAGATTAAGGAGTGATGTAATGTTTCAGCTTTAGACTATGTGATTTTACAAAACTCTGGGTGTTTGTCTGCTAGACAGAGGGAGAGATCTAAACCTGCAAAGTCTGGATGCCTCAGAGCTTTCTTCCAAGTGAAGTAGTGGAAGATACCAAGAGCTCACAAAATGTCTAAGGTGGGGGGCATGGTCCTGCCTGGACAAAGGATGAACATAGAGTTGACAGCTCATTTATCTCAGTTCTCCTGATGAGGATCCCCTTGCAGGTTCCATGACAGCCTACAGTGGGGACGGCCCTGATGAGTGGTTGACAGGAGGCTGGAAGCTGACACAGGCCAGGTTCCCTCGCTCTCTGTCCCACAGCTTGCAGGGCGCCTTGGGCTCAGTGGGGCATAGCATATCACACGGTCTGAGACTCTCACTATCTCTCAAACTGATGTCTTACCCTTCTTCCTCTTTCCTATTTGGTTCTAGTGCACTGCTCCTCACTGCGCTTGGGAAACACTGGGCATTCTTCTACTTAGAAGCTTTGGGCTACCTGCTGCCTTTGCTGGGATGCACTCATCAAAAATGTCTACATGGCTCTTTCCCTTAGTCCCTCAGGGCTTCCATAACAGAATAACAGAGAATGAGTGACTTATAAACAACAGAAATTTATTTCCCACAGTTCTGGAAGCTGAAAGTCTAAGACCAAGGCACTGGTAGATTCAGTGTCTGGCAAGGGATCATTTCTTAGTTCCCTTCCTGAGAAGATGGCTGTCTCCTTACTGTAACCTCACATGAAAGAAAGTGTTAGGGAATTATCTGGGTTCCCTTTTATGGGGACACTTATTTCATTTGTCTCTGCCTTTGTGACCTATTCACCTCCCAAAGGCCTCCCTCTTAATACCATAACACTAGGGTGAGGATTTCAGCATAGGAACCTAGAGGACCGTAAACATTGAGTCACGAGGACTCTCCCACCTCATACAGGTCTTTGCTCAAATGTCGCCTTCCTGAGGAGGCTGAGCGAGACCATCTTATTTAAAATTGCAACCTGCTTGCCTCCCATCTTGGTCTTTCCAATCAATCTCTCTTCACGTGACCTATCTTTTCTTTCACTTTTTCTTTTTCCTCTGTGGCACTTTTCATCTCTAAAGTACTATATAATGTTTCTCATTTACCATGTCTGCAGAGCTCTGTCTGCCTTCCTTTGCCAGAATGCATGCTCCAGAAGAGCTGGGAACTTCCTTCAGTTCTCTGGTGCATCTCAAAGTTCTGAAAACAATTTCTGGTACACAAGAAGCGTGTGATAAGTATTTGATAAAAGAATAACTGAATGAATAAAATTGATAGACTATTGGGCAATGATAAGGACCGTGAGGGCAAAGACCATCTGGATTTTGCTCACCATGATATCCTAAGCACCTACAATAGTCCCCAGCAGCAAAGAGTATTGAATTTATTGAATAAGGGAATTAATGTTATTGGTGGGATGAGGGCATCTTAAAACCTATGTAAGTATTAGCAGAAAATAAATATCTTTGGGTCCAAATTGAAGTATTTTTTCACCCAAGTCCCCATGAGAATTCTTGAGCTACATGCGCGTCATAAAATTACCCAGAGTGCTGTAAAGTAGATTATTCCAAAAGAACTCCAAAAGGCTACAGCTACTTCAGAAAAAAAGTCCTGACAAAGGTGACAGGATCTGTTATACAAAGCAAAAGCACATGACGATGATTTGTCCTGTGATGTAATATACAAGATTCCACTGCAGTATGAAACCTCTCCATTCAGTGCTGTTTTCCTGTGTTGTAATAAGTGATCACGGGCTTTGTGGTCAGACCGACCTGCACCAAATGTCTTCCCTACCACATCCTGGAACTGGGTGATTCTGAGTCACTCACTTAGTCTGGTTCTCCATTTCCCGTATTTTAAAACAACACCCAACTCTTAAGGGTCATTGTGAAGCTGAAAATGATGAGTTGAGTAAAATGCTTAGTAGACATTCCAAAAAAAAAGATCACTATGCCCTCTTTATCTTTTGTCTTCATGATTCCAATATTTCTATTATACATTATAATTGTATAGTTTTGCATAATAATACAGTTACCTATTAGAATTCCAAATAAGATTTTGTTTTCTCATCCAAGTTCTAACCACTAGACTGCTCTGTTCATATTTCCTTCTTGCATTTTACACTAGAAACATTCAGTAGAAAATGACATAAGAAATTGGAATTAAAATACAGACCATTTCATTTCTTTCCTGAGTGCAAATCTAGCTGGTGATAGCCATGATTGGTTATTAATGCTGGCTTCCTTGAAAATGATAGCATTATATCAGAATATTTACTGAAAGGGCAGACCAATACCTCATAAGTTACCCACTATGTACATTTGAAAGAAGCTAATGGTATGTATCCCTGATAAATCATGACTTGATTACCAAGCACAGTGACCATTAAAAAATGTAACTAGTTTACAGTGAGTGGCTCTGCTCCATTACTTAGAAATATTTCTTATTGAAATGTAATTAACATTTAACTTCTGGAATTCAAAAAAAAGCAAATTAGTAGTCAATGAATTTGCTAATTTCTCTGTTGCCTACTTAGGTCTTTACAGCTATTACTTGCATGATGTAAATCTTATTGAGAAAGGAGTATTTCTGCCATCTGCATAATTCCAGAAGGCCAGGCTTTCAGCCTTAAGGCTAGAAAACACACACTATTAGGGTAAATGGGGGTCTTAAAGGACTGAGAATTCTGATAGGTTCACACAGCTTCTAAGTGTCGAGCCATGATCTGAACTTGAAAGAGAAGCCAGTTAAGGTCATAGGATTCAGAATCAGAGAGCTATGCATGTGAGGTTGGCTGGCGTGATTCTGGTCCACCAGATTCAGAACAGCAATACTTTTATGTGTCTTACGTATGTGTCTTTCATGGAAGACAAAAATCTTTTTACAAAAATCTATATACTACTTGAGCCGAAGTATAACTTTAAAAAATTAAAAAACATGACTTTCATATAAATATGGAATGAACAAATGAAAACATTTTCTTTAAGTTTTTAAAGGGAATCAGCAAGATGGATTCAAGAGAGAATGAAACTATATAGGAGGAGAGAAAATAATTTTGTAACAAGATTTCTATCAGATGTACAACTGGGCAGTGTGGTATGGGGTAGATATGTTTCCTGCAGACAGGAATCATTTGGCTGGGCAAGAAAGTACACATTAATATAAATAATTTCATAGAATCTAGGCTTTTAATCAATAATACTTGTGAGTCAAATGAAGTGATATTTCCTACCAAGTATATACAATCCTTGGGTGAACTTGTTAAACAGTGTTCCTATTGGCATCAAAATGATACGCTACCTCGCTGTGCCTTATTTCCAAGTATTGTAAAACTTTTCTTCACTCTTAGCAAATGTCTTCTTGGAAACTGAAGAGAGATTAATAAGTACAATGAAGATAAGATACTAATGTTTTATTTACAGATGGTCACTTTATAATTTATAACTTACCTAAATGGTGAAAACGGCACCCAGATATTTCTGATGCAAGACAGCACGACTGTTATTTTCTAAGAGTAGGGACCAGATCTTCCCTATAAAGAATGTTACCAAAATATACATTTTGAATGAAAATTATTATTTCAAAGTAGTTGATAACATGATGAAAATCTTAGCATATCTATGCACTTCCTCTCAGACAAGTACTGCGAAGCAGATGCAAAGGAGGAAAAGTGACAAGTTGAAGGTGACATTATTGACCTGGATGGGAAGATAAACAAATCTCTTTTTTCACTGTTATAACCAACCTCCTTGAGCTTGAATATGGGTCTCCCTTCCTCATAGGCACCAATGACAAAACCTGGTCCAACTGGCAGCAAGTCAATATTAGGACTGGAAAGACTAGCCTTGTGTGGCCATTGCTTTAGAAAAGGAGACTTGCTGAAATTTAATTAATAGGGGAGATAGTGGAGCTGGCCTATTACAGCAGAGAAAAATAAATAAGCCACCAGGGACTCCTATAGATTTTGATTCAATCATTCCATGTATTGGATAAAGCCTTCTGAGATCTCTTCCTGCTTGGCTCCTCTCTGCATTGGACTGAGAATTTTTTTTTCCTTTTTTTAAATTTAAATTCAATTAGCCAACATACAATACATCATTAGTTTCAGATGTAGAGTTCAATAATTCATCAGTTGCATATAACACCCAGTGCTCATCCTATCACATGCCCTCCTTAATGTCCATCACCCAGTTACTCCAACCCCCACCCTCCTTCCCTCTAGGAACCCTCAGTTTCCTTCTTACGGTTAAAAGCTGACAGAATTTCTATAAGCTCAAGAGTGTTTATCATCCCAGTGTATTATTTTTCATTGTTCCACTTGCAAAAACTTCTTTAATTGAACTAGCTGTTCTCATGACAGTTTATCTGAGTGCCTTATATTAAGAAAGGTCATTGACACAACACGAAATCAAGATGTTTTTCAATTATACTTCTGATAATTATTCAAATACTTTTGAATACATAACTTTAAGCTGAGGTATAACAAACTGATGTTTATTAAGGAACAAATGATTTTCTTGCTTGACTTACTCCCTAGTAAATGTGATTTCTAGGATTTGTAAAAATAACCTTTAAACAGATCTAACAAAATCATATTTTATGATATGACAAGGCTGCTACTCTCTGAAGTTATGGCTTCTCTGATCCTTTGCTGCACTATGTAGGCTGCCCAGGTAGCTTCCTCTACGACCTGCCCTCAGGGAAAGAGTAATACCAAGGAGCTTCAAATAGGCTTTTGAAATTCATAGCAGAGACAACAGTCTTGAGGACTGGAATAATTTAAATTCACAAGAAAGGCTTGGAACTTTAAAGAAAGATGTGTGGGTTCTATTAACCAGAGCCTGTAATATTTAGAACATAGACTTTATCCCATAAATTCTGGAGCAGGGAGGGCTATGTTAAGATTGGTAGCTGCTCTCTTACCCTGAAGGCCAGGGATTAGGGTGGAAAGGAGAGTAGGGGTCCTGAGGGGTTGTGGATAGAACAAGGACCACGGACACCCGCAGAGCAAGGATGATGGACCATCTCTTTGTAAATAGATGAGTTGCGCAAAATATGGGGCTGCCATGTGTATACACAGATGTTTATTATCTTCTTTCCTAATGAAAGATGTTATGTGCATCCCAGCCTCCCCAACACCCTTCTCTTTGACAGCCCCTGCCCCACCATCCTTTAAGAATTTACATCGCTTTCTACAAAGGGAGTATTCTCACTGCCCTCCATAACATCTAGAATGATGTGTCCTAGAATGAGTTCCAGAGAACACAATTTGAGAAACAGACTTCTAGACTCACCCTGCGCAGTAGCCTATTAGAGTTTTTATGAGTTCTGTGTGGGACAGGAAAATGTCTTAGTGTTTCCTAGGATATCTGATCATATAAAAATCCATTCAAACACATGTCTCTTTCCCAGGAATTACACTGATATCCTGTGAGGCCATTGTTCCTTGAATTGTACTTTGGGGAACACTAGGCCAGCTCCGTGGGTGTGGGGTCAGTGTGTCCTGGGGCTACCTCCTTAGATTCTGTTCCAAATAGAAATACTACTGAGCCTTGTTGGTAGTATCAGGTGAGACTGTATCATGTACAATGTGCAGGATCTGGTCCATGGGAAGGCACCCTGTCTCCTCCCTTACATGCCCTTTCTTACATACCTACTGCTGGGAATGCTCTGACTCATGTCCCCAGCTCTACATCTTCCTCACCGTTCAGGCTTGAAGGGCCACCATCTCCAGGAAAGGTTTAGCTAGTCTTGACATATAATCCTCCTTGAGCGTCAAGAGCATTTTGGTTCACTTGATCTGGGAAGAATCTTAAAGGTCTCTAGTATAACCAACCAGTCTTTTGATTGCTGGTACTAAAAACACTGCACCATATGTGATCATTATAAGTTTATCTCCCTCATAGACAGAAATTTCCTCAAAGAACAATATGTCAAATGCTTTTATCTCGGAATTTTATGCATCTAGAAAGAATCTTGGCTAGAGTAGGCACCCACTTGCCATTTGATGGATGGAACGGATTGCTGGGAAGAGAGAAGCAGGGACTAAAGGGGAGACACTTAACCAATATAGACAGTACATCGGTCAGGATGAGCTAGGCTGAGCCACAGTAACAAACAGCTCCAGAGTTCACAGTTCTAACAATAAAGCCTCTATCTTGTTCACGCTACATGAGGGTGAACTGGTAGTTTTATGCCAGTCATTTCCAAGACCCAAGATGCTACCTGGAACACTGCCTGTTGATGTGGCAGAAGGAGAAAGAACTGTAGATGGTTGCCTCCACGTAAACTGCTAATGATCCAGCCCACAAACTGTGCCATCAGCTCTGTTCAGAACTCTTCGGCGAGAACTAGTTACATGGCTGGGTCTTGTGCAAGCCTCTTCTTTTTGCTTATAATCACAGCCAGTGCGCAGGAGTCACCTCCCCTGGATATCTCACCTGAGACCTGAACAAAGTGGGTGTACCCTCTGTATCCCCATGTGGAGGATGCTGCTGAGATACAGGACGTAAATAAGCTGTGAGTGAACCTGGAGGCTTCAGAGGACCACCATGCAGAGCTGGAGGAAGGAACTATGTTCTGTGTATTGTCATTTCTGAAACGTTCTAAAAAAAATTTTTTTTTGGTGGAAGTAAGCATCACCTTAAAATGCAAACACAGAGAGGAGGGCGAAGTCTGTGGTTGTGGTGTTCCCAGGTAAATCAGCATGTTTGGTTTTTAGGGGTGGATCACTGTTGTGAGCAGAGAGGCTCTTCTGATATTTGGGGTGAGCAGACTGGCAATTCTGAACCGTAGATGACATCCTGAAGGGGGACAGACCACTGTGTGCTAAGAAACAAGCACAGGAACCCCTGGGCAGAAGAAGAAAGTGGAAGAAACAGATGGCTTGGCAGAGAAGGAAGACTCAGATGATTTTGAAATTTTACTTTGGTCTTGCCTCACTCCCAGGTTAAAGAAGGAAGAAAACATTGTCTTTCTTCTCAGCTCCCGTCCTATTTCTCAGGTCCTGAAACCAGGAATTGGGCTGATATCCACTGTGTTCAAAGCTTGAATAATGGTGTATGGTCTACTAATTTATTTAGTTTTCATGTAGGAAAAATCTTCACATTCTTCTTCAAGAAGAATTGAATGAGGAACCAGGTTTTGAGGGATTTCTGCATTTTACCATAGTAGAGTGTTATGTGCTTTGTTCAACTCCAGCAGACACTTCTTTATTTCCTCATTTTATTTTATTACTTTTTTTATTGAGATATAATTGACATATAATATTAGTTTCAGGTGTACAACCTAATGATTTGGTATTTGTATAAAACAGATACTTACTAAAAGAAATCCTATCAGTACCTTTTATGTTATTTTATGTAGGGCCTACTTATTTTGAAAAATGAGTTGATGTGGTCATAATAAAGGCCTTAGATTATATCATTGAAACCAATAATTCTAGAATCAACACAGAGAAATGATGGTGGCAGGAAACCTGAACTAAGGGTGACCACGGCATCTACTGACATTTCATGAGGGTTTCCCATGTGTCAACTATGGTGTCTCATGTCTTATGTCTACTTATTGAACCCTCAGGATTTCCCTACAAAGTACCTCTTTATCCTTCTATAGGAGGTATCTCCATATACCCCATTACGCTGATGAGGACAGTGGGATCCAGAGCGGTTACTCTGTTTGCTGATGTAACAAAAAAGGAATGGAGTCCAGGTTTTAGGTCAGGAAGCCTGGTTCTAGAATTTTCCTGCTTCAACACCTGCCCCATCCCCGTGTCAGTAACGTGACTGAATGAAAACATGGTGCTGAGCTTCTGAGCACCCAGGCAAGGGTGAAAGCACATGGAGCTCCCCCAGTTCTCCCTGCTTAACAAAGCTCTTCTCTCGTCCTTGTTTCACCTCATCAAATCCTGCTGCACACAGTTACTCAGTCAGACAAGGGGTGGGTGAAGGCTGATCCCAACCCATGCCATAACAGCACCAGCCATGCACTACTGATTCTGTTTAGCACTGCAATCACAGTATTTTATTAACGGTATCTGTGCTAAAGTTGCCATTGTGTTTCATCTTCTGTCCTCAGATTCTGAGAAAGAGCTAGAGCCCAGGGCTGAGAACTTCCTGGTTCATTTCTCTGGGTGTGAAGATCAGAGGAATGTTGGCCCTAAGAGTAAGGAAAGAGGGGATGCAGGAGGGATCCCTGCTTGGGAGAAGCTGTATTGGGCTCCAGAGGAAGCATTAGGAATTGGTGAGCACTCCACTCGCCCTTGAGGGAAAGTTGAGAGTGAAAAAAACAGGTTCCAAGGCCAACACATGGCTAACAAACATAATTTTAAAAATGCTCAACCCCCTTTATAATCTAGGATCTGTAGTTAACACAATAAGCTAAATCATGGAAAGAAGGTGGACCCCAGTTTAGTGGGGCCTGAGGTTTGCACAATTTGGAGGTCTTCTTTCAATTTGGAGAAGAAAGGAGATTGAAGGACTGAAGTCTTACCTGACTACGGTAAAATAATACTCTATTTTTGCAAGTTTTTCTGAAGCCTACATGAATACAGTTCAAGATGTTTCCCAGGACGTAGGAAGGCCCCAGGTAGGGGTGGGCCCTGAAGCAAAAGCCTCTTGGCTTCAGGATAATATGGCTTTGCAGGGGAGGGTCTTAAGCAGGGAGAGCTATGGCTAGAAACTATGCTAAATGAGGGCACCTTCACTCGTTTGTCAACCCAACATGTAACTCTCTGGACAAGTCTCAAGACGTCAATGATTTTGATTTTGATTTTATTTTATATTACCAAAAATAACTGTATTACACTAACAGAAAAGGGGAAACCTAAGCACAAGCAGTTTTTAGGTTTTTTTACAAGGGAAACATCCAAGTGCCACATACTATTATTTTTTCTAAAGAAACAATATATTTCAAAAGCAAACCTTGATGTTCAACTTTCCAACATTATGGTGCCACTATAGGATAACAATTCATACATTCTTAGGAGCACTTCTAGGAAAATACAGACTGAGTGTCCATTGGCAAACTTATTTGCCGACTGGTGAATTGAATTTTAAAGCAAAGAGAGCCAATGTTATTAAAATGAAAATAATTACATATGATTCAGAATCCTAAATGATTACCATATGTTACTTGGGTGATTCCCAATTTTAGAAAAAAAAGCACAAATGAAAAAAAAAATTCCATGTTTTATTTTTAACCCTTTATTTCTTGAACTGGTGTTGAAACATGGATTTTAAATACACTTGAACACCAGGTGCAAACTTTTCAAGAGTATAAGAAAATTTTTTAAAAAATCTGCAAATTTAATATTTTTTGCAGTTACAAATTTCTAGGATTAAATGGCTTAGCAAACAGACAAACAATTGCAGTCAATGAGCCACCTTAAAAAGATCAAAGACAATTACTGTGATGACAAGGGCAAATAGAAAGAACTTAAGATGGCTCTGAAGTTTGGACCGTTAACTTAGGGTCACTCTTAATAATGATATGAAAATGTCCCATTACTTATTGAGCTGGTTAATGCAACTGAAGAAAGCAAGCTCTATTAAAACCCAATAATCCAGGGCAATGGCCCAAGTTTCTGAAGGTCATGAATCACTATTTAAAAAATTAGTTATATTACTAAAATTGACTTCTTCTCATATTTCATTTTTTGCTATTTCATTAAAAATTCTAGTAACTCTAAGGCCACATAACTCCTCAAATTAAAAAGGACTAAGCAGGTAGAAAAGCTAACATGAATGGGGTCCCCATGGCATTTTTTTGACCTCTTTCTCAGATCCAATGAAGGTGTTTCTAGTCAGGTAACAATCTTCTGCTATCACTCTATTTAAGAGAAGATGTGGTCCATATATACAATGGAGTATTATGCCTCCATCAGAAAGGATGAATACTCAACTTTTGCATCAACATGGATGGGACTGGAGGAGATTATGCTGAGTGAAATAAGTCAAGTGGAGAAAGTCAGTCATCATATGGTTTCACTTATTTGTGGACCATAAGGAATAGCATGGAGGACATTAGGAGAAGGAAAGGAAAAGTGAACTGGGGGAAATCAGAGGAGGAGACGAGCCATGAGAGACTATGGACTCTGAGAAACAAACTGAGGGTTTTAAGGGGAGGGGGGTCAGGGGAATGGGTGAGCCTGATGGTGGGTACTAAGGAGGGCACGTATTGCATGGAACACTGGGTGTGGTGCATAAACAATGAATCTTGGAACACTACATCCAAAACTAATGATATATTCTATGATGACTAACATAGCACCCCCTCCCCCGCCACCACACACACACAAGATTTCTGCTTGATTCCTTTCGGCCTTTCCAACATGCCCGTGGCAGGTCAGAAAGAGACTCAACCCAAGACAACACCTGGTGCAGAAGGCCCACTGGACCCCCCAGATTTTGAGTGGTTGGTTCACTCAGAATTCCTGATCTACTTCCGGGCACCTAGCTCATTCATCACCTGAGCCTACAGGGCAACAGTCCAAGAATCTGTCTCAAGAAGGTGTTCCTTGGAGAAGGCTCCTGCTGGAGGAGATTTACACCTTTCTTTCGGTTGATGAAACCAACCCTTTACAAAATTACATTCCTAACCTTCAACTACAGTTTATTCATTCACTCAACCTAGGGTCAAGCAGATTAAATCCAGGGCACCCAATTAAATCTGAATTCCAGGTAACAAATGGTTTCATAGGGTGCGTGTGTCCCAGATATCACACAGAACATCCTTGTGATAAACAAATGATGTCTAGTTTCCCGGGAAAACCAAATTTAACTGAGTATCCCACATTTTTATTTGCTAAATCTGGCAACGTTAACCTAACTGCATATTAATGACAGCTAGAGAAAGCACAAAACGGACCATGCCAGGCCCTTGTGTGTTTTTATGTGTTTTTAACTATTGCAATAACCTCACAAGGTAGCTATTATCTCTGTTTTACAGGTGTGAAAAGGGAAGCTCAAGGAAATAAACATTCTCACATGAAATCAAATTCTTTAAACCTGGACCCTCTGATGTCTTCCTGTCATGTGGTGGTGCACAGGGCCAAGGTTTTCCATAGAAAACAGTTCTGAGCTGCTTGAACACAAGGACGGACGCTCAGTCAAGGTCCTTAACAATCTCTGGCACGGAGTATTGTTATATACTTTTAGTTTGGAAAATATGCACAGCAGGTGTTACCAATTGCCCACTGTGGCCATTAAAACACTCATAGAATATTGAATTTTAAGCAATTAAATTTTGGGTGAGCCTTCCAAGATAAACTGGCTATAATGTATGCCCCTTGATAGCCAAATAATTTGACCTGCTATTTGTTTGATAGAAACTATTTAAACGAGCCCCAGCAACTGCCAAAATGAAGATTTCTGTTTTAACATAAGCTCATGTACCATGTACCTCCTACATGTCAGATCTAGAAGAAAGACACATAAAGAAATAATTTAAATGCAACACACTGGGTGTTAGGGTAGAGAAAGATCCAGTAGCTATATAAAATATCAAATTTTATTTTTATTTATTATTTTTTTTTAAGTAGGCTCCATTCCAATGTGGGGCTTGAACTCACAACCCTGAGATCAAGAGTCACATGCTCTCCTCACTGAGCCAGCCAGGTGCCCCATAAAATATAAATATGGACCAGAGCAGGGCTATCCATCTCAAGATTAGGGGATCACAAGAAGGCCCTCAAGGAGGAGATGTGGCTGACTTAGAGCTTGAAGAATGAGGAAGTATTCCGCAAATAGGCAACTGGGAAGGCTGTTGTAGGTAAAGTTGACAGAATGAAACAGAGAGAACCTTGCTTATCATCATTAGGCAGTTGGATCCGGCATTCCTTGAGCACATTCTCAGTGTAGAAAAATGAAGCCAAAGGCACCTGGGTTGCTCAGTCAGTTGAGCGTCTGCCTTTGGCTTGGGTCACGATCTCAGGGTCCTGGGATCCAGTATGGAGTTGCGCTCCCTGCTGAGCAGGTAGTCTGCTTCTCCCTCTCCCTCTGCCCCTTCCTGCTGCTTATGCTTTCTCTCTAAAATAAATTAATAAAATCTTAAAATAAAAAAAAATGAGGTCATAGGAAGAGCCCAAAGAAGAATGTTTGTCCGTTTGCATTGTCGAGACTACTATAAGGAACAGTTAT
Source organism: Lontra canadensis (assembly GCF_010015895.1). Lineage (NCBI taxonomy): Eukaryota > Metazoa > Chordata > Mammalia > Carnivora > Mustelidae > Lontra > Lontra canadensis. Next base: position 12,415,203 of record NW_022631016.1, on the reverse strand, counting down.
ACTCTGTTATTTCAGGCCACTTGGCTTCCTTTTTTTTTTTTTTTTTTTTAGAATTTACTTTTAAGTAATTTCTACCCAATGTGGGGTATGAACTTAAAACCCCAAGATCAAGAGCTGTGTGGTGCACTGACTGAGCCAGCCAGGCAACCCCAGTCCTCTTGGCTTTTTAACACTCTTTTTCCTGATGCTGAAATAAATAGGCACAAGATTACGTCTTCATGCATGGTGAACAGAGCCAAGAGAAGATCACAGAAAATGGTGGGACTACCTTTCCTCACCCTCTACTTAAAGACGGAAATACATATGTTATAACTGCTGTTTTCTCTAAATACTAAAGTCTTAAAATCTCATCTGCTTTTTCTAAGAGTTTCTCCACTTTAGACATTCAGTATTAAATGAGCAGTCTTCAAAGTATTTTGAAATGTGCATTCTCTGTAGTATTTTCAACTGTTTGTTTCTAGCTAAGTAGTAGGAAATAAAAACTTTGCAAAAGGATGGACTGATGCAGATGTTGATCAGATAGAGCAGAAATAATGAAAAGTGTTGACTTTGGCACATTTAATTTTACTCTCAAGACAGTCTTATTCTACACTTGGCCCCTGGTAACTAAAGAAGAAATGTGAACCGTGTCCTTAAGCTTCCACAGCACATTTCTTGCCATTTTAAGTTCAAGGAAAGTTCTATAAGGAGACTAGGATCATGTACCTTAGGCTGAGAGCAATGAGCACTGGGCTCGGAAACAAAGACCTGGGTTTGCTCTTGGTTTTGTTTCTTACTAAGACAAGTCATGAACTGCTGAGTTTCTCCCTTTTTTCATCTCCAGAAATGGACAACTGAGGTCAACAATTGCTACAATCCCCTGACTGTAATTCTACTTCTATAACTTATTTTGTTAGATGGACCTACTTTTTACTTATTTGGATTTCAAATCTTTTGTGTGAGAGATCTGGTAAAATTGCAGGGCACCTGGGATAGTATCCAGAAAAAAGATGCTAATGCCTCCCCCTGACCTGAATGGATAAAAATTCAGAAATTAGAAAACATTTAAAATAAAATTTCCAAAGCTTTGTATTTTGCAACAGGAATTGGAATACCTTCTACTTCTGATAGAAATGTAACATGTCTAAGTCATTCAAATGCATGTGTGTTCCTTCCTTCGCTTGGCTAGAAGCCAGGGAAAGCCTCAAACAATTCTAAATAAGTAAATTGCAAAGTTACTCTAGTTAGGAGTTGTAAGATCTATTCAGTATTTTACAGCAACATATGTGGTATTTTATTGGATTGAGAACTTCTATTCCACATGAAGTCACAGATATATATATATTTTTTTACCAAATAAAGATGATTTTACTGGATCCAGTTCAGACAGTAATAACATTTATGGGCAAATTCCAGATTTCCTTTGTTTTCTAGTAATCATATACAAATGAGAGTGGCCACAACAATTCCACGAATATATTTACTTCTGTCAGAAGTTGCATTAGCAAGCATACAAGAAAACATCGGAAAATAAACATTGAAAATTGGACTTTTAAGGCATCCGTCATAGCTTATGGATTTTATTAAATAAATGCCAAAATAATTAAATTACTGCAAAATTTTAACTAAATGTTTATTATTCATTTTGGCTTAAAATTAAAAACCCCTTAAAGTTTATGGTGTCTCATGTTCCAAAATTAATATATCTGATTTACTAAAATAAAAACATATCGCAGTGAATTGGGTTCACATCTGAAACCTGCAGACGGGTTTTGACACTACTTATGCCCCCTTGGACACTCTTCGGACTTCTCGGAACCTTGGTCCCACATCTGCGAAAAGACTGGGCTGGCAATTTTAAAAGCGTCTTCAAGCTCTGAGAGTTTATGCATCAGGATAACAGCTTTCAAAACGTACTGTGAGGACCCAGGAGCTCTTCTGTTCCATGGATTGCAAAGCTCTAACGTAAAAGCAAAAATCAGCCAGTAGGTGAGACTGCGTTATTTATAGACCAGGCCACACTGATCACAAGGGGCTCAGGGCGTTTTCTTGGAAAATGCAGAGGTTAGGAACGCCGACGAACAGCAGAGGGCGCCACAATGACAACCAAAACACGAGAAAAAGTTGGGCGTCCCCATCCAGGGCCAGGAAGTCCCCAGCCCTGCGTCTGAGAAAATGAGCCACAGCCAGGTGGGAACAAAACATTTTCAGGATGTATTTGGGAAGCTGCCAATAAAAATGATTTACATTTAGTCTCGGCAAGAGTTTCCACATGGAGAGCTACGATTCTCTTTCTCGGGTGTCTTCTGGAACCTTTCGTTGTATTGGGCTTACGGGACATAATGAAAAAAGAAATGAGGTCTACGGTCCTGGCGTGGCGGCTTTGTGCTGAATGGTCTCCGCGAAGCACGGATGAGGCTTCTGTGTCGCCGGCGGGCACAGGTCTAAGAGGATGGAGGTCACAGCAGGGCAGATTTGGGGGAGTGGGGAGCCGTTGTGGCAAAGAACTCCGGAACAGAGAGATCCACCACGATTGAGCCAGATAAGGGCAAATTTCCGGGCCACGGCTGCCTGCACTTCATTCACAGACCCCAGAGATTTAGGAATCCGGTGAGAGGTTGGAATCGAGGACGAAGAATGTATAATTTCAGTGTATTAATTACACTTGTCATTATGTCAAATTGTGTAGGGTCTGATTTACTTCTAAAAAGTAAGTAGGAGTTGCACATGCCTTGGAAACGCAAGCCCATTATTTCCCAATAACAGGCTATAAGGACTGTGACGAGCTCAGAGAAGTCATTAAAACAAACCTACGGCGATAATTGCTCCAGTAAGTATAAGACCGATTCAAGAATCCGCTAATGGTTATCCTCTCCTGATCCCCAGCTGGACTCAGTGGCGTGTCCGACTGTAACATACGTGTGTATATTAACCCACACGTGTACCAGCACTTAACTGGGCGTGCACAGTTACATGTGGAAAAGGAGGAACAGCTTATAGCAAAATGGATGTTCTTTCTGGGAAGACGTTATCAGGGTTATCTAGTTATTGCTACATTGGTAACATCAAGACTTTTGAGGCTTGCTGGCCTGGTTTGGAATCCAGCCTCTATGGCTTATGTGTCCCTGGGGAGCTCACCCCTTCTCAGTGGCTCAGTGGGGGAATGGCAGCCCCCACGTCAGCGACCCTTGGGGACTTGCTTGCATCACACATTCTCAGACCCCACCACCTCCCTCCTGAACCAGAAACTCTGGCCCAGCCATCTATTTTCACAAGCCCTCCAGGTGACTCCTGGCGCACGCCAGCATCTGAGAGCCACTGTTCCCTCTTAAAGCAGCCCTATCTCTCTCTCACTGACTGTGTCTGTACTTTCTGCCCTAGCATGCTTTCTGAGAGGCATCATTGGGTTAAAGCTGGCCCACCTCAGACCCCATATGATTTTTACTGAGGTGGCCAAAGGAACTTGGTCTAAAATGTCATGTCTTCAAGTCCATTCCCAAGATGGAAGCCGATCGGGACTCTGCAGTTCCTCATAACTGAGAAATTAGAAGACTAGCTCCTTTAGGTGTTAGAAGGGTAAGGGATAACTGAGGCTTCCGCAGGCACTTTCAGCTTCTCCCCTGAAATTTCAGAAAAGTCAGCCCTGACTTTTTTGGTGGACATGAGTGAAGGCTGAGGAATTTTTTTGATCCTTTAAAAGTCTGGCGACTCGAAATCCCAAGTATCCTTGCCATTGGGACACAGCATTCCAATAGCATGGTAGCTTACTGTGTAAATGCTATTACAGCATTTACTAATCCAGATCAGTCACAGCGGGCTTTTTGAGGAGGAGCTGGTGATGCAGGCATCGGTATTTTCTAAGATCTCCTTAGATCACATTAAGCTGCAACCAGGACGGAGACCATAGGGCTAAGGACCCCATTTGAATCCTGGGATTCATTCTCTCTTCCCCAGCCTGTGTGGGGCCAGGTGCTCCTTCTTGTCCAATCATCCTTTTTGAAGGGGCAAAAATCTGGAGCTACCACGAGATGCGATGGTGCGAATGAGTCCTCAAAAATAAAAGCAGGAGACCGAGAAGAGAGAATTCAGTTGACAGGAAAATGGAAATCCACTTCTAGGGAGGAAGTCTACAAATGTCCAGGAGACTAGCAGGTCCAAGGGCTACGAGAAGTTTCTTGTATGGAGCTTGGCCCCAAAGGGAAGAAAAGGAGGGAAAATAGCACTTGAACTGTAGGAAGGAAAATGGAGGGAAGAAGGGAGAGAGGGTGAGAGAGACTTCAAGAAGAGAGAGGCTGAAGTTTTTGTGATTAATAAAAGAGAGGAGAGACAGGCAGAGGGTAAGCAATGGAGCATTCTCGGAAGACAGAGAAAGGGATGGGATCCAGGATCAGGTGAAATGAAGGTACCTGAGTGGAGGTAGGGGTGGGTACAGATGAGGACGGGACTGGCGCCTGGGCAGCAAAAGGTTCGGGGCTGGTGCCAACCAGAGACCTGTGTTCTAGACAATTTTTCCTATGCTGTAAAATAACAGTCAAGGAGCTTCTAACCCTGTGTGAAGGGATTTTGAGATTCAAGCTGGAGTTCATGCCACAAACAAGCAAAGATTCTGTGTTCTAGCAAGGAATACAAAACAATCCTAGCACTGATTTTCGCTAGATTCTGAATAAACAGAGCTGGTTTATTTTCATCCTAGAATTCAATATGGGGCCTGGCTTCACCTTCCAGTACTATTCTGAAAAGGAAAAGAAATCACCCGAAGAGTTTTGCTACAGGACATATCTTCCTCTTTCTATCCTTTCTGATTATCAGCCACAACAGAAACCAGGAAGGGATGACTGCATACAGTCCCTCTTTCTGAAGGAAAGACTCTTTTTGAAGGTTCTTTCGCCAGCATTTGAACACAGATGGGTTAAGTTGGGAACTATGTGGTTGGTGGCTCATGTGTGTTCTGTGTGTTCTCACGTGCTCTCTTCTGGTTCTGGTGTCCAACCCAGAACCTTGAATTTGCAAACTGGTTGATGTCAAGCTAACCCAGTGTGACTGTGACTTTAACGGTGATCGTTTTAAGACAGTATCTGATATTAAAACATATATTATCTTTTACTAGAAACATGGTTTCCCTCCACTGGCCTTCGTTTTAAAATACCAGATTCAAAGTGAAAAGAAAAAAAGGTATAATTTTACTTTGTTTCCAGCTTTTAAAATATGTTGAGATCACTCTTGGAATGAAGTACACAAAAGCTTAGCAATAATCATAATGATAACGTAATAGGTGTTTTTTAAACTTTAGATGTCCAAACATCCAGATGTTTGGCCTTTGCTGAAGGTACCCAGATGACTGATTGCATTTTTTCAGTTTTCATACAGCTACAGGACTTCATGGAGCCACAGGCCTCAGAACTGCAACAAGGTAATTAGAAATCCAAATTATTCTCCTATCACGTAGGACCCTTGTGAGCAACCAAGGTCCACAGGCCAAATCTAGACTGACGATTTCTTTACGTATTGTCTCTGGCAGTGTTCACACTACAAGGCAGAGCTGAGTAGTTACGATGCAGATTCTACGGCCTGCCATGCCAAGAATATTTACTACCTGGTCCTTTGTGGAAACTGTTTGCCAATCCTTTATGTAGATTATCTCCTTTCCCTAGCTAATTGGCTTTCTGTGAATGTCTTTAGGATGTTATAATAAATCAGTGTATTTTATATGCACATGAATGATACATGCTTCGAAAAATGGCAAAATGATTTTGGCCATTGTTCAGAGGTGAGCTTCTTGGAATTCAGTGGCTAGGAGGTCACGGGGTTAACCACCCTTCACCTTGGAAATCACCACACATTTGTTAAGAAAAGAGCTAAATTCAGAAGCACAGGTAAAGAAATTGCTAAAACATTCCTCACAGTTTCCATTTTTATAATTTTAAGTGACACAAATTACAAGAAATGAGGGAGAATCAAATTCACCTCAGTATAAAGACTTAAGTCTTACCAAATTTTCTTATATAATAATTATTACTAATATGCTTATTTAATGACCAGGATCACATTGATATTTTGATATAGAAAGCTAATGAATAAAGAAAATATTTAAACTAAGGACATTACTATTTTTTCTGCATCCTTTGAAACATAAAGTTCTGTAAGATTTACTTTTTTTATCCTATTGCTTAATGAATTTTTTTTAAAAGTTAAATTTAGCTACTTTTACTAGTCATAATTTGTAACAAATATGAACGCATGTTTACTGAAAAACTTTGCATTTCCAGTTCAGTGTCTAGCTATGAAAAACAAAGTGATTCTTCTTTCTTCATTAGTTAAAAAAACAGGAAAAAAAAGCCACAGCAGATCTACTGTCTACAGATTCTTAGGTTCTCTTTTGAACATGATCTGAGACTCTCTCCTGGTACAGATAGTGCTTTGTCAGATTTTATCTCCCCATAAATACTAGACACCTAGTATTTACTGTATTAATATATGATATTAGCATTACATACATGTATGTATATATATGTGTAGATACACACATATGTCTATATAAGTGTACATATATACATGGGGTGAGTGTATGTGTGTGTGCACGTGCGCATGTGTGTGTGTAGTGCTGGAGATTAAGAATGATGAATGTCGGTCAGAGCACTATTACCAATCACCTTCTGACTCCTGAGTTGACTCAATGTGTGGAATTACCAATACCTGAAGCTGCATGCCTTCTTCCTTCATTTCTAGGATGAGACTCTTGGTATCCAGTCTCAAAATTTTATCACCTATTTAATCCCCACTCTTCCATGCTAATGATAAACTAGCCCTATCCGTTACTAAGCTAGAAAACTTTACCAGCTGGCTAGGGATTGTGATCCAGACAAAAATGAAAATAGCTTTTTTAAGTTAGCAAAAGTCATGCATTTAGGAAAGCAAGTCTCTATCACATGCTTAGTCTTCTGACAGAATATCTGTCTTCCCCTTATGACACGGGCACCCATCAGTGGCAGAGTCTCAAGCACCTTCCACACCACTTTCTGACTTGTCCTGAGGGTGTCACTCCCCTGTTACAGGTGTGAAAACTGAGGATGACCTGCCCAAGGCTTACAGTAGAATCCGGGACCTGATCCCGGGTGTTTGGGCTCGAAGTCCAGACAACTTCTCACTGCCTCACATTCAACCACAAATCTTTCACGGATCTAAACGAAACCAACCTACACAGAAATAAGGAGAAGTTCGTTCTTTTAACTTTGGTTTTGGACAAAAGTTGGTTGGTTATGGAATTCGACTTCCTTTTCCAACAAAATACCCTCAACAAGATTATCTTGTATGAAATCGCAAAATAGACACATCTCTCAATATGAACTTTTGAAGAGATGACCAACTTTGTGCCTTCATAACCAAAAACAAAAGTAGCTGCAAAGCAGACTATCTAGATCAACTCTGAGTTTTAGGGTGGCATCTAAAACATGTCAAATATTGGATGACCTGTGCAGATGCCTAAGCCAAAGGACACTGACAGCATGAGAAGGACCCCCAGTCCCCCAAAAGAAAACAGATCCTTCTGCTGATAGATTTTACCATACCCGTTCTCCCCCTGACACTCATGGCTTTCCCAACTTTACAGTGAAAAAAAAAAACCCCCCAACCCCCCCCCCCCCCGCCAAAAGCCCGATGCAAACCTGAGAAATTAAACCCTTTCTATTTGTCTACCTAAGGACAGAACCCAGTAGTAGGTGAGTTAAAAGGGAAACAGGTTACTTTGATAACATATTTCCACCAGTTAATATCTGAGTACTTTCTATCAGAGTGATGAGATTAAGCATATAGAAATCATAAAAACAGATTTAAGATAGAATTTATTTTGAATATCTGAACATTTCTGAGGACCTAAAAACATTTTAATTATGCTTTTTACCTAAGTCTTGAGGTAGATGTGGAAAATTTATATCACATTGGTGAGATTCCAACAGCACTTTTCACATATAAACATCTTTTCATAGCTCTTTCCAGACAGTTTGAAATGAAACATTTATTACAATTTAATCTAAAATAAATTACATTTTCTCAATTGCAGCCATTGGCTGTCACCTTACTGAAAACACCCTTCAGCCAAAACTCAGTATCTAGCCATTTGATTTAGTGCTGGCTACTGAGGTTTGATGAAAGCAAGAAAGTGTGAAAACTTAAAACCCTTAAAGCAAATACAGGACATTTTATAGGTGATGAAAATAATTGAGTATAAATCCTGTATTTTATTTCAATCTTTCACAAAATTGTCCTGTCCTAAATAGTCAAGTGTCTTGATTGAGTAGAATTTAATGTTCCAAGAATAATCTATCAAGGCAGAGTTTCCTCATCAGCAGTGTATGACTCTCATCACCTTCAAATATTTCTCATTAAATAAGGATTAATCCACAAGGCCCCTACTCTGCTAAGGACCCAATTGTAAATATGTAATAGTTCAGGGAAAGTTGCTAACATCATTTTCAAAAGCACTAACGTCCTAAAGAGCTTAGCAAGTTTGCCTGCATAATGAGTCCATAAAGAATTCTGTTTCCATGGAGGTTGGACAGCTAGTCTGCATCGAAGCTCTATTCAAAGTTGTACACTTATGTTTCCTTCCCTCCAAGAGGCAACTCATTGTCTCTCTTCTTCATTTTGTTCACGCGAGGAGAAAATTTAGCTGCAAACCGTGTGATCAAATGCCAGTCATTATAGAGAAAGATTCCAATAGGATCTCCAACCTAGAGTGAGGAAGTAGGTGGAAAAATTGGTACCAACTGGTTGATAGAGTGCAAAAAAGGTAAAGTTGTAATTTAGTAAATACTTAATGCATAAAGAAAAGTCCTGTGTCAAATTAAGAATGTATTTTGGAGAAGGGACAGATTTGGAGACAATGGCTCATGAGAGACTGGATCCATCAGTGGGGTTGGTTAGAGTCAGATGGATTATAGTCCTCTCTACCAGTGCGACTCAGGTGCAGGACAGTCAACACAATGCTGGGCCACCACTGTGATGCCAAGTGGACATTCCACGGGAAGATCTGGAGTGTCAAAGGTGTATGTTATTCCAATGGGGTGGGGCGGCTGGTTTTTTTTGTTGTTTTTTTTTTTTCATTTTTGTTTTTGTTTGAAAGCCAGAATCCTAGAGTTTTTTTCTTGGGGTTTCCTAGTGCATGATAGCAGATGAAAGGGACCCATAAAATCTGTTCTCACCAAGCATTTCTCAAATCAATCTGGTTATGGAAGATTTTCATGACCATGCTGTTACTGGCAGAACTGTGTCCTCCCCAACCCCAAATCCATATGTTGAAGTCCCAAGCCTAACTATCTAAGAAGGTGACTGTATTTGGAGATAAGATCTTCACAGCAATATTTAAGTTAAAATGAGTCATTAGGGTGAGCTCTAATCCCATAGGACTGGCATCCTTCTAAGAAGAGATGAGGGCATGGGCAGACATAGGGAAGACCATTTGAAGACACAGGGAGAAGGTGGATATCTGCAAGGCAAGGAGAGGACTCGCGAAGAACCCACAGCCTTGCTGACACCTGGAGGTCTAACAGACTCAGCTTCCAGGACTGTGAGGAAATACATTTCTGTGTCTGTGGTATTTTGTTATGGCAACCTAAGCGAACTAACACACACATCTTAAAGATTTCTTGGGACCGAACACTATCTTACAACAAAAATGTCCCTATAATTATAGTGTACAGTAGAGGTACAAAGTCTGTGTCCTTAAATTATCTTTCATCCCACCCTTTGAGCAACTACACTGACAGCATATGTAACAGTTGTGAGGATCATAACTTCTTATATGACTGTGAAACAGTAAATTTAGACATATAGCTAAAATTTCTTTTAACCTTACCAAAGGGTCCTCTTTTTTTGTTTTTGTTTTCTTTGTTAAGAAACACAAGAATGGTAAAAATGCAGCTGTAATGTTTCCCTATCTACATTTTGTTTGATCATTTATTTGTTAAATACCTACTGTGTACCAAGAACTGTGCTAAATGAGGAGAATACAGAATAAACAAGATAGGTCTGCCTCTTGGGTTTTCGAGTTGGGGAGAAAGGGAAAGATGAACAAATATTGGTATAATTTGTTATTTTACTTCAGTTTTGATAAGTCATATCAAGAAAAAATACGGTGGCAGCTGGGCTATCACAGTATTATAGCTTTCGCTGAAAAAATCCAAGACATATAAAATAATGATGCAAATAGAGTTTGCAATCATGGTAAACATTAATATGTTCCATCTGTATTCCATGTAATATGCCTTTTAATATTGAATAAGGCTCATTGATGATTATTATTCAATGGTACATGTTTATTCACCTTCTTAGTATTATTTGTGCTGAGAGAGATGTAGAAACATTAAGCAAAAAGAAATGTACTTCAATTTAAAATATTTTCCTCAACTACTTTTTGCATAAAATGAAAACAATGGGTCATTATCTGATTTCACTACCGATATGTATTTAACAAGAAAATACATGTATTATACCAAAACAGACTATAGAGTGCCATTTGCTAAGATACCCAACAAAATATTTTGTGCATCCGAAGAAATTCTGGGAATCCAGAATCACATATGCATGTCACACATTTGAATGACAAATGTCATTTATAACACTAGGGGGAAAAAAAGGATTTGGAGCTTTGGCTGATAAAATATTGCAACATTCAGATACTGTACTTCAAAATGGGCATGTTGACATTTCTTCATTTATGCAAAGTAAATGTTATTTTCAAGTTGTCTTTTCTCATCTTTTTCACTTTTTTTTTTCAGCTTGATTCCTCAGCTCTGCTCACAGTTTAATCAAATAATCCTGGTTCTCTTCTCCTTTGTTGTCATCTGCCTATTGATCTTGTATCAGAATGGTTAAAGCAATTTTTTTTTCTTTAAAATGACAGGAGCTTTCTAGGAGTATAATATATTAAGATGCATAAATGATTATTTTAATAATAGTATTAGTTATTTGAGAATCTAACGATAATATTAATGGCTAATGATCATCGAGTGTTTACTCTGTATCAGGCCCTATGCTAAAATCTTTACATGCCCTTATCAATATCATCCACCTAACAGCCCCATGAAGTTGATTCTATTAGAGGCTTCCTGTTTTATCTTTGTTTTTTTGTTTTTTGTTTTTTTGGTGGAAATGAATTTCAGGGAGGGTAAGCAATAAGGATTCCAATCCAGATCCGGAGCTCTAAACAACCAGGATCACTGCCTGATAAGGGAGGGGCCGAAGGACAAGCTCTGTGATAGCCTGAGAACTCTAACGGACGGGGATGCCCACAGCAGTTCTGAAGTTCGACATTCAAATCATCATCTGCATACACCATCCAAGAAATAGGCATCCACCATCTTGCTTTTGAATATGCAATCCTACAGACATTTGTCATATGGGGACACGGATACGGGACATTTTTGTTACATTAAGCAACTTTACATGATGACCCTTCTGGGTTGCCCACTAGTTAAAAAAAGAAAAAAGAAAAAAATATATTTCTGCATAGTTCAATCCACAGCCGTGGTTTAATACTAAGGTAGAGCAATTCCTTTTGTGAGTACTACATAAGGAAAACAGCTGGTGTTTGGATGGTTTGTTGGGTGAAAAGAATAGCCAGTTGTCTTCAGAAATCCAGGCTGGGCAGAATGACACGGTTAATGCAAGCGGACTTTTGAAGAGCGGCCCACCTGAACTCTGGCAGCAGTGGTTGAGAACAAAATACACCTAGGCAAGCTCACAGCTGCAATTCGATTCTACACGACGAGTCCCTACTAAGTGTTGGGGACCCTCCAAGCGCTAGCCACATAGGAAAGTACAAAACAACCCAAGCCCTTGCTCTTGCAGAGGGTCTCGCCTTTTACTGACAAGGGAAACTCAGGGGAAGGGGGACCGCCACTGGGAACTGGCCATTTGGGACAACTCTCTCCCATATTGTAATGAATCAGTCTGTAATGACGTCTTCATGTTGGGGAAGAGATTGGAGGAGAGGCTATATGTTGTCCCTCGTTCTTCCCTGGGCCCAGCCCCCCGACTTTCCCTCTAGGAGGCACTGAAGGACTGACTCCGGGAGACCAGGCATACGCCCACGGTATCAGCGAGAGATGAGGGAGGGGCCAGTCCGGGTGAGCACGAGGAAGGATAGCACTGCCCATCCGAAGTCCATGGCTGCATATGCAAAGATTCACAACAGGATAAACATCTTCATTAAATTCAGGGGTTTGTCTTATTCCAGCTACAGAAGAAGAAAGGGGAGCGTAAACGGAACACTTGGCCTAGAGATCTTCAGAATTTGATACTACGCTGAGAGAGACGATGAAGGAAATCGAAGGAAAAAGGCCTGTGGCCAACTCAACAGGAAGCAGGCAAGGGATTAGATCACTTTCAAACACGAATTGCTGCTTATTTGGAAAAAAGAAAATAATAAATGATCCCATCCTCCGGCGTGTGTGAGAAATTTCCAGCACAGATGTGCCCCCTGCTGCTGACAGACCTGGAAAGGCTGTCTTGTCTCAACTGCCAAGTCCTGGGCTTGGTCACAGGGAGACCCAGCAGTCAGAGCCCTCCGTACCTAACAGCTCAGGCTCTGCTTGCTTGCTTGCTTTTTCATTTTTCTTTCTTTCTTCTTCTTTTTTTTTTTTAAGACTTTATTTACTTATTGGAGAGAGAGCGAGCAGGAGCAAGGTGAAGGGGAGAGGGACGAGAAGACTCCCCGCTGAGCAAGGAGCCCAATGCGGGACTCAATCCCAGGACCCAGGGATCATGACCTGAGCTGAGGACCAGTTTCAGTTCTGTCCACCCCGTGAATTCCGAGTGGAGTGCAGTCCAGAGTAACACAAAACCATGCACACTTGCCCGTTCAGACTCAGGCGTTACTTCCAACCACGGGGAAAAATACCCGCCCTGATGCCTTCTGGGGGTGCCTTAGCTGCCAGAAACCGGTGTATTTGGTAATTACAAAGAATAAGTGCCCCTATTTCTGGAAACGATGCTTGAGAATTGGGAAGCTCAATTTACTGACACCTTCCTTAAAAACGCAAAAGAAAAACAAGCATTGGAGTCAAAAGTAAATACCTAATTAGGGGAAACTGGATGAAAACAAATTTGCAGGAGTGTCTGGGTGTTTCAGTTTCAAGGGTCTGCCTTCTGCTCAGGTCAAGATTCCATGGTCCTGGGATCAAGTCCTGTGTGGGGCTCCCTGCTCAGTGGGGAGCCTGCTTCTCCCTCTGTCTCTCACACACCACCTCCCATGCCTGTTCATGCTCTCTTTCTCAAATAAATCAATAAAATCTTAAAAACAAAACACAATTTACAATTTAACACTCTAATTGGGAATCCTAGACGTTTAGCATATTAGAAAACCCCATTTAAACACTCTGACTTTCATCAGAAGCGCTGAAATCTCTCCTAGTGACTACAGCAGTCTCTCCTGTCGGCCAGAGGAAGCTACTTGTCCCTTAAGCCATGCAAGCTCCCTGGGCTTGCTTAGAAACACAGTTCTTTTTTCTCTGTGGCCCGTCCTGGGGTGGCTGAGGGCCGGCTGAGGCATGTGGGCAATCTCTGAGGCAGAGTGGTCCATCTCCTCTGCCAATGTGGGGTGTCTTCCCTTGTCAAAATGATCATCTTTTGTTTCTCATTCTAACATATATATTTTTTTTGCTGTTTAGAAATGTAGTCATGCCATAGATTTGGAAATAGAAGATGCCCACGGGACAGTACACAGTGGACAGATGGGCAGCTTTGGTCCACACACAGGTGGATGGGGAGACCACATAGCAAGTCACTGTCCACTTCTGCCACGTGTCCAACAGGAGAGCTGCTTCTGGGCATGTGTGGGCCCCCACTCTTTTTAGCTGGTGTGTTTGAGAGACACGCTTACCAATCTGTGATCTGTCCAGGCGGACCCATAAGTCTCTGCTGGGTTAATCTTCCTAAAGAATAGGGTAATCACGTATCCAAGTTTGTTGGTAAAAGTCCTGTTTTATATCTCATGTCCCGATAATCATCACAACATCCACAAGCTCAAAGGAGCCCCAACATGAAAGACACACCGCATGACTGTCCCAACGTCACCGTCTACTCACAATCTTTCAACTCCCTCCTATCCATCACTCCCTAATTTCTCAAACGGTTTTAAAACAATACTTTATTTTTAAGTTATTTACATTATTTTTTCTCTCTCTGGCTCTGCCAGAGATTTATTTTGGTTCTTGTCTTTACCTTTGTCAAAGCTAATTTAAGCAGATACATGGGAAGGTGATTTTGAGATGAATCATCCATCAATCAACATGTTTGAGCATTGGAGGAGTTAATTTTTCTGCTTTGACTAAAGAAACAAGAAGCACAAAAGTGGCAGGTATTCCATTATTTCAGAGAATAAAAACTGCTTATATAGCCTGTAAATAAGCAAATGGAAGGATTGTTGGACAAATTAAACTTGTTTTTAAGTTTTAACTATTTCTGTGTAATTGTTCAATATGTAAGTGAAGTCATTTTGCTTTTCTTGGGTCTCGGTTACCGTACCTCTAGATTCTGGAATTGGATCAGGCGATCTAGAAGGACTTTATTACTTGTAAATTTGATTGTGTGATTATGAGGTTTTTAAAAGCAGGTCAACTTGAGAAACAAAGAGTGACAGGACCAAAATCAAGTTTCATTTTTCTTGCTCTACTCATAGCCTGAAAAAGGAAGGGAAGTTTTTCATCTCCTTCAATACCTAAATGATTTTTCAATTTAAAATAAATTAACAAAAGTGAAGAAATCTATTTTATAGCCACAGAAGCTGACTGATTAAGTAAATCTCATCAAATAATTCAATTTAGCACAAATACCTTAGCTTTCTGTTTAAAAATCCTATGATTTAATCTTTTTCTTGTGAATGGATTATTTTTCTCCTGAAATTGATTATAGCTGATACCCCAATGACCTCAGAGGCTGAATAGGACCTCTGCGGCTCTGTTGCCTATTTATAAAATTTCTCAATGGCTATGGTGATATAGTTTCTCAAAGAATTTTGTAACTAGATACCACTATATGAATCCACAGTGAAGACATGGCCCTTATATAGATCTCAAGTTAAATCTACAAAAAACTCAAAATCCATAAAAATTAAAAAGTTCTGTCTTAATATAATATACTACTATACTGGAAATGATAATTCATTAGAACTTTGGAGTGTGGAGTATTTGCAGTTACCAAATTCAAAGAGTGGATTTCTACTTGGGAAGAGTGAAATTTCAGGATCTAGAAGAGGAATCAGCCCTCCTCAATGACTGACAGCTGTTAAGTTCCGAACAACATGCTTCAGTCTCTATACGGTTGCAGTGGGTTGCGTGGGAGCCCCCCTCGAAATTCATATATTGAATTCCTAACCCCCAGGATCTGAGAAAGCCTGCATTTGCACATAAGGCCTTTAAAGAGGTGATTAAGTTAAAATGAGGTCTTAGGATGGGCCCCACTCCTGTAGGACGAATGTGCTTATAAGAAGAGAAAATTAGGACACAGATGAATGAGGGAAGATGACATGAGGACACAGGAGAAGCTGTCCATCTTCAAACCAAGGAAAGAGGCCCCCAGAAGAAACTCGCCCTGCTGACACCTGCTCTTGGACTTCCAGCCTACAGACTGTGAGAAACTACATTTCTGTTTCTTCCTGCCCCACGCCTGGTCTGTGGTACTTTGTTATGGTCATCTTCAAACTAGCACATAGTCAAGTTTTAAAATTTTATTTTAAATGTGGAACAGTAAAATAAGAATGCAGTGAAAAGAAACTACAAAAAATGAGTCTGGTGTTAACAAACAGTATTGAAGGATAAAGTCAATTATTTTCATATTTGGGTGAGAAGAGATGGTCACAAATAACTACAAATGATGGTAAGAATCTTGTGATACCTCTTTCAAAAAGGAGCTGGTGCCACTCTACTGAAGCAGCTAGATGTGTACGGAATGTTCTGGTGGATGTTGTGGAATATCCACATCCTTTGCTTCAAACACGACCATTCCCATTTGTGTGGCCCCCTGCATGTCAGCTGGAGGGCCTGACTTGACCCTCACACGGTGTCCTTGTACTGGATGAGTTCGTGAGGTACGAGTAATGAAGGGAGACCCAGGAACAGGGGAAATAGATGTTATTAAAATTATTCTCCTTCTTTATTTCTAAGACAAATAGGGAGCCTTTGGAGAATGGTGGAGGTCATCTAATGAATTTCCCCATGGGGTTGCATGGCGTGACTAATCTTGAAATATTGGGATTGTAGAGAAAGAAAGAGAGGAGGGGACAAGCGAAATATGAGGAGCCAAGAATATTAATTGGGCATAAATGCAAATGCACTTTCAATCCCCAAATTCAATATGAAATTTATGGCAAGATAATCTAGGCTTGGATTTGTGCAGAGTGACTCAGGTTCCCTCAACCACTCATTTGCTATTGTTTTTTGTCTTAGTATTATTAAATGCAAGGAGAAGACAATGCCGTATTCAAAGAAGAGGACAAAGTGATTATGGGAAATACCAATGTCACTTGTATCTGACTCAAACCCACGTTACAGAGATAGAGATCTGTGAGATAGGGGATCAAGTGGTATATTCAGGGATAAAACATTGGTTAAATATTTTTAAGTGGCTGACTTCCCAAGTCTCAGCCTAAAACTGCTAGAAACCAGCCAGTCCCCAGCTAGTCATCAGACGTCCACTGCGGTAACGCACACACTGATGCTCTGAGGACAGATACTTGTTGATGTGGATGTCTTCAAGGATCTCACTTTCTCTCAAGGAGGGAAAAATAGTCACAAAGGCCATCAACAAATTTTAAAAAGTATGATTTCAGACACAGTTAAGTGCAAAGAGAAACCTCGTGGGGAGGTTTGGCGAAGAATGGTCTGGTGGTACAGACAGGAAGGCTAAAGCTGGAGGGTAGAAGCAGCTTCTCTGGGGAGATAATTAGGTTGAGACCAAACAGAGACAGCCAAGCGAAATGCAGGGGAGAAGGAGCCAGTGTAAATGTCCTGGGCTGAGGCCATGTTTAGCAAGACCAAGGGAGAGAGGGGGAATGGCTGCGTGGCAGTGAGTGGGGGTGAAAGTTGGATGTAGGTGGCAGGTGAGACCATACAGACTTGTCCCGGCCATGAGGAGGAGTTGGATTTTACCTGAATAGGATTCAATTTTAAGCAGGGACTTGACATGATCTGGCTATGCTCTAAATCATCACTCTTGCTCCTGGGTCAAAAATGGACTGTTGGGGTTAAGAATAGAGGGAGGGTGATCCAAAGGAGGGGCCAGATGACATCACAAAAGAGATGGTGAGAAGCACTCAGACTCAGGTGGGGTTCTGGAGGTAGAGCAAACTGGAATCATCCATGAATCAAGTGAAGGTACGAAGAAAAGGTGGGAACTAGGGAAGTCTAATCACATGTGTGGTCTTCTCCCAACCTGATAGCTTCCTTTTTTCTGCCGAGATGAAGAACACTCTATTAGCTTAAGCCTTGTTAACTTCAAGTCCCCAACATCTGGGACTTTCATGGATAGAATGGAGATAAATATAGTCTCTCAGTAAGTTCATCAAGTGCAGTAAAGTATTAGGAATCATGCTGGCAAAATAAGCCCCTGCAGAAAGATGGAAATAAGTTATTATGTTGACCATTTGGGCTCAAAATTTTCTCCATGGGATAAAGGAAATTTTCAAAGAGAGCCAAAAGTAGGAAACCACCCCTCTTCCACCTGGATCCACACACACCCTGACCCTTCCTTCAATGAATATTTAAGAACTCTGGCTTGCTTGTTTCACTTGATACCAAGGTGGAAGGATTCCATCCGTTGATAAATAAAAACCTACACAGATGAAGATTCTTTACTGTAGTCATGGCAAGTCTTGAATTTTCTTACCAAAATGAAAGCTACACTTTTGACCCACGATGTTCATTATTATCCACCCCATACAGTTAGTTTTCCATTAAAAACTGATTATACATGTGGGTTGCTCTGCAGTCCTGTTCAGTATAGTAATAGTAATCCTATGGCTTTAACCTTTAATGTACAATTATCCTTTTTTCTAGTAACTCTCAATGGCTCAAATCCCTTATGATGGTTAGTTTGATATGTCAACCCGGCTAGACTATAATACTCAAGTATTGCCATGAGGGTATTTTATGGATGCAGCTAACACATAGATGGGCCTTATCCAAGCAGTTGAAGGTCAAAAAGAGCAAAAATAGCATCAACTCTTGCCTGAGTTAGCAGCCTGCTGGCCTGCCCTGTGGATTTTAGACTTGTCAACCCCTACATTCCTATAGGCCAATTCCTTAAAATAAATCTCTCTTCTCTCTCTCTCTCTCTCTCTCACACACACACACACACACACACACACATTTTGGTTATGTGTATATATACATACAGTCCCATTGGTTCTGTTTCTATGGAGAACCCTGGCTGATACATTCCTAACAACAGTCCCTTCCAGGTTTATTTCCTTCCTCCCTCCCTCTCTCCTTATATCCCTCCTTTTCTCCCTCCCTTCCTTCCTTCCTTTCCTTTAGATTTTATTAATTTATTTGAGAGATAGACAGATAGTGACACAGATAGCGAGAGAGAGCACAAGTGAGGGGGAGAGGGAGAAGCAGCCTCCCACTTAGCAGGGAGGCCCACATGGGGCTCGATCCCAAGACACTGAGGCCATCCAGACATCGCATAGGTGCATTTTCTGATAAGACCATTTGGACCAAAGTGTACTCACAGGTTTGGAGGCCAGGCCTGCTGAAGAGACAGGCCTGAGGACCTTCACAGTGTCCTCCCACAATACCCAGAGCACAGCTCAGTCAAGTAGAGTGGTCCCTAGATGCCAGAGTACATTTAGATAAGGCCTCACCTCTCTGCCTTCAACACGTACTACTTGTTGGCAAGTTCCCTTTACCTTCTTGTGCTACCATTTCCTGGTCTACCAGATGAGAAGAAAATCTCTGACTCTTCAGTGTGTTGTGAGGACTGAAATGACCACACCATGTACAGGCTTGTGGGAGCTCCATCAGTCTCAGCACTCCCTGCCCATTCATTTTTTTAGGGCTGGTTTGTTTCTTTTAGGAACTCTCTGAGCCTGTTAGGTCTGTCTATTATTCACAAAATAGAGATCCGTTACTTTCTGTCTTTGGTTTCCAATTTATTAAAACCAGGCAGGCAATCTGAGTAGCTTTCCCTTCAGCAACACTGAGCTTATCTCTGCTTCTCTTGGAACCTGTCTCCCTTCATCAGTAAAGTGATCTGCCCGTTGTAGGATGGTGTGGATGCCTACCAGTCACCTCTTGCTCTTTTCCCTCCCAGGTTACTGAGATATAATTGGCACATAACACTGTATAAGTTGAAGACATACAGCCTGTTGATTTGGTACACTTATATATCGCAAAATGATTGCCATCACAGCGCTAGTATCTCATCACATAATTGTCCTTTCTTTGTGGTGAGAACATTTAAGGGCCATTCTCTTGGCAACTTTCAAGTATACAATACAGTATTATTACCTATATAATGTGCTATATTTATAACCCCAGAACTTACTCATTTTTATAATTGCAAGTCTGTGCACTTTGACCAACATCTCTCCATTTCCTGATCCATCAGCTCCTAGAACCCAACATTCTAGTCTCTGTGTCTATGAGTTCAGCTTTTTCAGATGCCCCCTATAAGTGATATCATACAGTATTTGTTCCATCTGACTTATTTCACTTAGTATAATAAACACCCTTAGGGTCCATTCATGCTGTTGCAAATGGCAAGATGTCCTTCTTTCTCCTGGCTGAATTCAATTCCATCATATGTATTGAACACGTCTTCTTTACCTATTTATCCACTGATGGACACTTAGGTTGTTTTATTTTAGCTACTGTGAAAACTGTTTCAGTGAACATGAAGGTGCAGATATCTCTCTGAGATCCTGTTTGCATTTTCTTTGGATATATACCCAGAAGTGGGATTGTGGGATCACATGGGAGTTCCATTTTCATTTCCTGTGCAACCTCCATGCTGTTTTCCATAGTGGCTGCACCAATTTACATTCCCACTAACTATGCATAAAGGACTCCCTTTTCTCCACATCCTAACACTCATTTCTTGTCATTTTGATGACAGTCTCTCCAACAGATGTGAGGTGATCGTTACTGTGGTTTTGATTTGCATTTCCCCAAGGACTAGTGATGTCAAGCACCTTTTAATGTACCTGTTGGCCATTTGGATGTCTTCTTTGGAAAAGTGTCTATCCAGGTCTTTCGACCATTTTTAATTCAGATTGTATTTTTGCTATATTGAATTGAGTGAGTTCTTCATATATTTTGGATATTGACCCCTTATCAGATATAGGATTTGCAAATATTCTTTCCTATTCAGTAGGTTGCCTTTTAGTTTTGTTGATTGTTTCCCTTTCTGTGCAGAAGCATTTTAATTTAGTGTAGTCCTATTTGTCGATTTTTGTTTTTTTTTCCTTTCTTTTAATATTCAGTATGACAGCACCTCCTTCATAGCCAACATACTCTATTTTTTAAAAGATTTTATTTATTTATTTGACAGACAGATCACAAGTAGGCAGAGAGGCAGGCAGAGAGAGAGAAGGAAGCAGGCTCCCTGCTGAGCAGAGAGCCCAATGCAGGGCTCAATCCCAGGACCCTGGGATCATGGCCTGAGTCAAAGGCAGAGGCTTTAACCCACTCAGCCACCCAGGTACCCCAACACACTCTATTTACTCTACCCGACCTCAATGAAGGTACAAAAAATGAATAAGGTGTTATTAGAATGTTTTTTTCTCAGTGCCAGGCGAACCCTTCCCAAAAGCTTTGCTTCCTAATTGAATCAAAGAGAAGCTTTCTCATAGACTATTGTACAATGGTTAGTAATTAAACAAAACTAAATGAAAAAAAAAAAAAACAAAGAACTTTATGACAGTATGTGACTCTAATTGCTGACAGTGATATTTGCAAAGAAATATTTTGCCCTGGTTAAAGCTGGTCAACATTCTCATGACCTCTATCAATAAAACTCCAAGATGGGAGGTTTCACCAAGAGAATGGAATGGACCTTCTAAGGACCTGACGTTAATCCCTGCAGGGCTCTGTGCTGATACACTGAACAGTCTTCCTCAAGCCTTTGAGATATATTCAGCATTGTGACCCTTCTCCCCTCCCCCGCGCCCAAGAGGGTATGGGGAGGTGTCTAAAAGACCCTGATGGTAGTTCCAACGGAATCAGATACAGGCACCCATTCTTCCTTGATCCATCTGGGCCAGGAGAGTAGCCCCTTCTGCTGTCTTCCTATAGAGCTTGATAGCGAGCCATCTCTCATACTGTACCTCGTGTCACACCCATGGCAACACTGATACTGGATATTTAGGTTCCACTAGGCAGAGTGCTTTCAACTGCCTGGCCAGCTCCTGGCATGTGTCATCCACGCACTGCTTCTCTTCTGTTTAAGTACAAGGGATTGTGTTACAGGAAAACGTGTGAATATCTTCAATAAACTCTGAGCACCACGTTGGGTCGTAAGGGTCTGTATGTCATTACATTTACTTTTCAGTCTAGCTCAGCATCCTCATGTGCCGATGGGGAGTTTCGTCTCCCCCAAGGCTGACCAGGCAGAGGTGGAGGTCAAAATATATTTACAGCTCAGACACAGCCATACCAACCATGGTCTTCCAGAAAAGTGGATATGTGCTAGACCCTCACGATTCTACCGTGGGAGAGACCGCTGATGAGGTATTTTGCTCAAGTTCCTCTTGCCTTTTTATTTTTGTTTGTTTCGACTCAAGAAATATTGTAACTTAATTTGTTGAGCAGGTAACAAATGCACACATACCCTTAAGTGCAAGAAAACCAAGATACACAGTGAAAAGCCTCTTCTAACTCCATCTCCTGTCTGCTCAGTACACAGCTCCCAGCATCACCCCGTTCCTAGTTTTTATGAATTGTAAAGACTTTACATGTGTGCATATATAAATATAAATTCTTATGTCCCCCTTTTTTCAAAAAAACGATACTTAGTCATAAAAAAAGTGAATTCATCAGTGCCGAAGGAAGTCCCAGACAATGCGGAGAAACCATAAGATTCATAAACGGAAGAAATTAAATGAACCCAAAGGAAAAGGGGAACTGGAAGAAAAGAACAGCAAAAAGCACTTAAGTGGTTTTTATTTGCTTCTCCATCATCCATGAGCGAAGGAGGGAGAGCCTCCACTTAGCAGTGTGAGGGGTCTTGGCAAGCCCTGTGGGTCGTCTGTGTGCCTTAAGACGCACGTTTTGGTCATCAGTCTTTGCAAATAAGTAGCTTAGAGTCTGCCAGGAACATGGAGAACAATAGCAGATTGAGAGATTCGCTACAGCTTGTGGTCAGAAGAATTACGTGAAATGGCACCAACGTTCTTAATACGATAGCCATCTTGTTTTACTCCTCATCTCCGAGTTCCCTTTTTTCTTTCTTTTTTTTTTTTTTTCTCCCCCTGCTATCTCTTTCTGTCATCTGGGCTATATTAATGGAGAAATGGGGAGGAACCACAGCAATTATCTGGAAAATTAAGTGGAAAGATCCAAATTACTCTCCCCCAGAAGGTCCAGGCAAATCTAAAAGCCAATATTTCCTATGACTGAGATGATTTCAGGTTTCAGAACATAAAATTTCTTTCAGGAGCATAAAGCTACATTTTTAAAAGCCCAGGCCCCACAAATTTCTCACTAAACTGCAAGTTATTATTAAAATCTGTTTTATTTGAAATCGGTAATGGCTCAATTAATATTGACTTGAGATCAAGGTTGAAATGATGCCTATACCGAACAGTGTATGTCCCCATGAACCTATCTGAACTACCAGCATCCCTGCTCAGTGCCAAGCAGAACAGGCACATGTGATTGTGTCCTGCCAGACATTCGGGCTCAGCTTGAGGGCTGAGATTCGGTCTGCCACTCAGCAAGCTATGCCCTAGGGAGCAGGGCTACATGAGCCCAGAGGAAGAGGAGCCCGTGTCTAGGAGGCCACAGAAAGCAGTGCCATCTCGAAAATCTCATGAAAGTGCTGCATGGTCTAGCTCAGCCCTGAAGCCACGCACTTTAAACCACTGGCAGTAATCAGTGCTGTCAACGTCATGTTCATAGGGGACCCCACACATCAGATTCACCCAGGACAGTCCTGCGTTATACCTGTTTACTCAGCTTAATTATTACAAACCCACTTTCATTCACTCTTAAGAAGGCTTAGGACTCAATGACCTACTCTACTGTCACCCCAGTCCTATATGCTCTGTTCTCTACCTCTTTTTCATAGCAAGGAGATTAATTTACAGGGAAAAACTGAATCCCTTTCAAAGTTACACTTGTGGTAATGGCCCAAAGGACCTCTTAGCTGTGTTATAGTTCTCTTCGAAATCCACTTTGTATTTCAGATTACCTACCAATAATTATTTTTTTTCAACCAACTAAAAAAAAAAAAAAAGAGAGAGAGAGAGAGTACTGTTTCATGATAATTGAGATAGTTGTGCTCTTCCTTTGACCACTGTGGATAGCATGAAAACAAAGTCAGTAAGAGTAAAACCACCACTCTGCAGGACCTTTCTCAATCTCCCACCCGGCATCTCAGTCTCCCACCCAGCATGTCAGTCTCCCACCCAGCATCTTAATCTCCCACCCAGCAGCTCAAGATCTCCTTCTGCACGTTCTCAAATCCATTCTTGCTGCCTTGTCCCTGCTTCATTTCAGCATTGACTTAGCTAACCTGAGGGACACCTCAGGCAGTCCATGGAATTACTTACTCCTCTCTGGCCTGGCACAGTGGATCCTAGTGAATCTGGGATTGTACCAGCAGGAGAGAAAAATATTGACTGCCAAGGTGCTAAAAGCTTCTTTCATATTTGCAAATCGTACAGGAAATGGATGTCATGTTTTGAAATCCAAGTGCTTTGAAGCTTTCTTCTCACATAATTACTTGTGTCTCTACTAGGACTCCGTGTTTTGATTTGGCAGTTTGGGTCAGGAACTGTGCAGATTCTAAACAGACAAACTAGCAAAGCAAGGATTGGCAAACTTTTTCCACAAAGAGATGGACTGACAGGTTTCACATGCCAAACAGTCTCTGTTGTAACTTCTCAACTCTGCATTGCAGCAAAAAAGCCCTGTACACAATGTGCAGACAAGTGAGTGTGGCTGTGTTCCAATAAAACTTTATTTACAAAAGGAGCTGGCAGGCTGGATTTGGCCTGTGCTCAGAGTTTGCTGACCCCCACAATTAGAAAACTCACCTGCTCTCCGGTTTTTCCACATGGGCGTTTATTAGAAAATGTGCCTTACCATCATTATGACTCATAGCAAGGTCTCCACCTTATCTTTCCTCATCAAACAAGATATTCTTGGTTTCTACAGCAGAAAACCATTCAGAGAGTTTTTCAGGGCTGACTTTGAGAATCCTAGTACACCTCAAGATTTACTCATAATTTAATAATTTATTCTATAAACAATCTATTGCAGGAGACTGTACTGCATTGAAACATTACAATGGATACAGTGTATCAATACAATGGTTTGACTTCCAATGGCATACTCCTTTAGTAAGGAAATATGCCCACTGAGTAAGTTGTCTTGGGAAAACACACTGTAAGGTCATCAACTGTAAAAAACAGATTATAAATTATCATGAAGACTTGACAGTTTGGGGCCTGCCATTATTCCAGCTTTAAGATGTGGCTCCCTTTTCTCTTCATTTATTTATGGTAGAAATATGATGAACATGACTTTGAAATCAATGAGATGTTCATGTCCATTTGGATCTCTGAATAGGCAAAAACTATTAAGAAGATGTGTGCTTACTTCTTTCTTCTTTTTAAATTTTAATTTTTTAAAAGATTTTACTTATTTGAGAGAGAGAGAGAAGGAGCCATGGAGAGGGGCAGGGGGGGAGAGAGAGGAAAGAAGACCCCCCTGCTGAGCAGGAAGTCTGATTCTGGGCTTAGTCCCAGGACCTGCAGATCATGGCCTGAGCTCAAGATAGACGCTTAGCCTTCTGAGGCACCCAGGTGCCCCAACTTCTTTCTAACTTAATATAAAAATAGTATTTTCTAAAGAACAATGGAATTATCTCTATCACTTCTCAATAAAAAAAAATGCATGAGGCAAAACCTTAAGATGATTTTATTGATCAAACACACTTTTTTGTTTGCAGATAATTCTTGTGACTTAGTCCTTAAGGAAAGCATGTTTTGTTCAGATTAGCAATGCTTAAAGCACATGAATTTTTAAGTGCTCACCATAAAAAAGGTACCTGGATGATAATAGTGCTATCTGGCTCTTAAACATATCTTCATTAGGATGTTAATGTGGGTTTGCAGACTGCATCAGAGCTGGATGATTATGTTAGACATCCCAAATTGATATGTAAAATCCTGGTGTGAATCACAAAGTCAGCTTTTGACTGTATCTCTCCGAACTGCAAACATCGTTATTTCGAAAATTGTTAGTCTAAGAAGGAAGTCTTTCTAGATCTGTGTGAGCTACTACCTGCTTATTCCTTTCTCAGAGGTCTTTCAGCTCTTGTCAGACCCATGCTTTCGCCAGTCCCTGAGCTCATCCCAGAGGAACAGAAGGATACAGAAAAACCAACCACACAAACAAAACCAGACTGGGCACGGGGCGTAACCAGCGAAGAGGAACCACAGAATCACACTCAAGACTTCCTCTGGCAAAGCTGTTATCGAAGGCTGCTAAGCCTTCAAACGTCTCTTAAAGTTTCATGAGCAATTCATGATAAGGCATCACACTAACAAATGAGGCTAAAAAAAGTTTCAAAATATTTCCCACAGGAAATGTGCCTGCTTGTGCTCTCTGGCCTGTACAGAAGCCAAATTTCTATCTATAGAGGAAGGACCTTTTGTGTTGGATTTTTTACCCACTGTCCCCTCTCACATTATTATTAGTTGGCAAACAATAGGTTTTTTGTTACAAAGCAGGAATAAAGGAGCCTAAAATCAGCATACAATTGTGTGATCACTCCTTAGCCTTGTATCCCAAAGTTGTTAAGAAAAAAGAAATATAAGTGCTATTCACGAAACTCGTCATCCAGCTCCAACAAAAGATAAGAGAAGGCCACGGGAACCTGTGCACAAAAATCCTCACTACTCCATTTGTACGGGTCTGGCAATCTTTCCCACAATGGTTTGCCAATTAAAAAAAATATATATATATATTTTTTTTTTTTTTTTGCTTTATTTATCTACCTTTAGTTAGGGGAGTAATATTCTGGTCACCCCCTGATTGTTCTGAACATGATGGTAATAATAACAACTTATAAAATGCTGATGGCTTTAGAACCCAGCATGTGGCAAGCATCCTTTATTCACTTCTTTTGCATCTTCATCATTTTCTAGCTCCTCTGAAGATGCCCAGCAGTTATTTCTCATCTCAGCCAGGAGATGTCACTGTAGTTGAATTAAATAATTAAAAGCACTTAAGAAATTCTGGTGATAGTCTTGAGTGTTAAAAACTTCCTATGGAACCATCACAGATGAGCAGAAAGACACTCTGGAGTAAAAGGAGGTTTTCTATGCCCAATTCTGCGTTTAGCTAATAGATGCAACATCGATCTATGCTTCTGATGGGAAGAGAATGCTTATCCCTCCCTCTTTGCTAAAATGCAAATATACTAGAACAAAAATCACAAACTTCACGACTTATTCATCTGGGGGAGTAAGAGTTTTAGTAGACAGAGGCTTAAGAGAGTTTTGTTTCCACTTTTCACAGAAATAGAAAAAAAAAAAATCCTAAAGTTTGTATGGAACCATCAAAGACCTCAGACGGCAAAAGCAAGCCAGAGAAAGATCAACAAAACTGGAGCATCCCATTTCCTGATTTCAAACTATATGACAAAGCTGCAGTGATCAAAATGTGATGGCACCATCCTAAAAACAGACACACAGACCAACGGAACAGAATACAGAGCCCAGAAAGAAATACCCGCCTTTGTGGTCGATGAATACTCGACTAGGGAACTAAGAATACTCAGTGGGGAAAGGAGAGTCTCTTCAGCAAATGGTGGTGGGAAAACTGGCCAGCCGCAGGCTGAAAAATGAAACTGGACCCCTACCTCATACCACTCGCAATAATCAACTAAAGATGGACTTCTTGACATTGATTTTGGCAACGATGTATCGGATTTGACACCAAAAGCAGAGACAATAAAGGAAAAACAAGTGGGACTACATCAGACTAAAAAGCTTCTGCACAGCAAAGGAAACCACGAAGATATGAAAGGCATCCTATGGAATGGGAGAAAACATTTGCAAAACACGTATCTGAAAAGGGGTTAATGTCCAAAATATACGGGGAACTTGTACAACTTAGTAGCAAAAAAACCACATAACTCAATTAAAAAATGGGCAAAGGACCTGAGTAGACATTTCCCCGAAGAAAACAGACAAATGGCTAACAAGTGCATGAAAAGGAGCTCACTTCATCACTAGTTAGTGGGGAAAGGCAAATCAAAA
Organism: Lontra canadensis; assembly: GCF_010015895.1. Classification (NCBI taxonomy): domain Eukaryota; kingdom Metazoa; phylum Chordata; class Mammalia; order Carnivora; family Mustelidae; genus Lontra; species Lontra canadensis. Next base: position 12,387,740 of record NW_022631016.1, on the reverse strand, counting down.
CCACAGTGGAATGCCACCTCACACCTGTTAGAATGACTGTGGTCAAGAAGACAAGAGACAGCAAGTGTCGATGAGGATGTTGATGGGACCATAACTGGTGTCACTTTGGTGACAGTATAGAGGTTCCTTAAGCAATTAAAAGACAGCTCCCATTTCATCCAACCCTCCCACCCCATGGGCCGGGGACAACCCACCACGGTCTGTTTCTTCTCAGTACAGTCCACCCTTTGGAAAGGTAGGATAGCACGGTGCCCCAGTTATGTCCATAATGCATCCTGGGAAACATTTGAGAGCGGACTGTCTGAAAGCCCAAGTATTCATGCTTCCAAGTGGGGTGTGAGAAAAGAATACTTTCTTCTTTTTATTTTTTTTCAGCTTTAGTGAGGTATAGGTGGCCATACGTGGCTCTCTTGGTGTGTAATGAATGCATGCCAAACCAAACCAAAAGACAAAAGCAGAGTGAAAATGCCCACATCACTGCTTCCTCTAAGTGGAAGGTACTTGCTGAGCATCATTCAGTTATGGGGTCAAGGATAATATGTTTCAACACTTGGTGGCCAAGCCATTTCTCTGTTACTCTTCCTGCCTTTATGAAAATGCAACATCTTCCCGCCATTTACTACTACCATATCATAATGGTTAGCTTTTAGTAAAGCTCCACATGACAAAATGATTCTCTCTTTAATCATTAACCAAAATTACCTATTGTCCTTACAAAGTAGATACTAACCAGATTTTTTCATGGGATACTCTTTGGAGTCATGTTCTGCATTTGGTCCACCAGATCCACTCTGGAACCTTCTGTACTCTGCTCTATATTCAGGAGCCAGGCTCCTAATGATTATACCTACAAAACCAGGCTCCTTTGCTCTCTGGCTAGAAATGACCAAAGGGAGACCAGCAGAAACAGAAAGAGCAAGTCATGGCATTGACTATCTGCCATCCTCCCCAGTCATCCATTCCTCTACAACAAAGCTTTCTCCTTCAGACACAACTATAGCTCCCTCCCTGGCCTGGCAAGTCCCCCAGGAGTATGCTTGCTTTTGCCCTGACAGGCCCAGAAGCTAGTCCAGGGTACTGTTCAACTTTGCCCTCTACTTTATAAAGGCTCCTCTAGTAAATTCTTTCCAATTAACCTGTTTGAATGTTCTACATATGCACGTCATTACTGGACCCTAGGTGGCACCTGGAGCATAACATATGCATTAGTGAAATATTTAATATTTACTATTTAGGTACATGACTAGGCATATATCCCATGTGGATACCTTACATTGGGAATAAAATCATTTTTAGTTGGATCATCAAAACCCAGTTCTCTGTAGAAGACGAAAATGCATAAAGACAACAGAATATCTGAAACCCAGAACTAAAAAACAAAGAACCCCAGAACTAAACTTGTTAGATCCAATTACAAGTTTATTTTAAATCTTGATTGCAGTTTACAGCATTCAGCATACCTATTTATTGAGTACCTACTAAGGCACTGAACCTGTGCTCTGCATTTCGACATAACTCGTTTTTAATCTGTCTGATAATCTGACAAGGCAGTTGATATTCTGTTTTAGAGCTGAGGGAAATAAGACTCACATAAGTGCAAGAGCCCACCCTCCTGCACAAGGCTGGCTGTGACATGGCAAGGAGTCCAGAGCAGCATACCAACTGTATAGGGCACCCTCTGTCTACTGTACCACACCACCCTGTATAGAGGGGCATTGCTTACCCATGGACTGGGAGACAACACATTTCTATTGCTGTGAGCCATTCAGTTTGTGGTAATCTGTTGTGCCGCTTAAGAAACTAATACAGGATGCATCTCTCTGCCATGACCTTTTTCCTAAGTAAGGTCCCATTCATAGGTTCTGGTGGGTTGAATGTGGACCTGTCTTTTGGGCAGGCCACTATGCAGCCCATTGACCTATCTCTGCACTCCCTTGTCCCTCTAGGTTCCTTATGCATAATATGTACTTGGTAGTTAATTTTTGATTAAGTCAAATCAAGTTCAGTTTTTGGACACTAGCTTAAGGGTATCTACAAACAAGCCTAGTTCACTTTTTAATAATCACGTTGAACTCACGCCAAACCACAAACAACATTCTGGTGTACGATACATTGCTGCCAACGGCCTTTATTAGATATGGAATGGCCGTCCTAGTACCAGAGAGACAGCACGGTAAGCATAGTATGGACTGACCAAGTCTTGAATTCAGTGATGACACTTGAAGAACACAATAATTGGACAGGAAACAGAAGAGGGACCTGAGAAAACAGGAGGTATCAGAAAATTTAAGAATGATACTCAAAAGCAGTGTAAGATCTAGACAGTGCTAGAACTAGCTTGAATTCTAGTCCTCTACTTATTGGCTGTCCAGTCATGGCAAGTTCTGTATGATTTCACTTTTATTGTATTTATTAAAGGGAAGGAAGGAAAGAAATGGAAGGAAGGGAGGAGAGAGGACAGTAGGGAAGGAGGAGTTAAGGGGAGGGAGGGAAAAAACAAAATCCCACAAAGTATCTCTAATGCCATCTACCTTTAATTTCTCAGTATTCTAATGATCATAGAGAATCACGTGTAGGAACCCAAAAGCCCAGGACTTGTGAGGACTCTGCATTTAGTAGCACTTGCAGTAGAAGGCAAGTTTTAGAAAGTTTGGTCTCCAGCAGAAACTATTTCTACACGTTGCTTCTCACTGCCCACTTCCTAGTGACAGTCTCGTCCAATTAATCAGGTAAGTGGAGCAGTGCCAATATTAAACATTGTTTTTATAAAGTATTTTCTCTTGATTATGAAAATTGAGAGATGCCATTGTGTTACCGATGGCCCCCAGGGCCCCGTGCTCCTCCAGCTGAACCTGGGGATTTCACACTGTTGCAAAGTTCCAGCAAACAGGCCACAATATATACCAGATGCAGCCCAACTGAGCTGTGGCTTGAAAGGGTTTAATAAAAATTGTCTTGAATCTACTTTCCCCAAGAATTATCACTGGGACAGCGTGCTCTTTGATATGGTAATACAACCAGTTGCTAAGTTTATCTCCACTTCCAACACGGTAATCCACATCACTTTTATCTTCTTTCCACGGAGCACGTGACTTCTAATAGTAGGGGCTCAAGATTCCATGTATGAGGCTCACTTCTTTCCTTTAATTGGGAGTGGGGAAGCGGCTGTTGGTTTAATAAACCAACAGCCTTTAATAAACCTTTAATAAATACAATAAAAGTGAAATCATACAGAACTTGGAAGCACAGAATGGACAAAGACATCATTCTCATCTATGGCTTCTGTTCTGTGTATAAAATACTGCAAAGGAGCCAGGCTGAAGTTAAAACCGACCTGAAGCTTGCTTCTAGAAGCCCGCACCATGCTCTGAGATGTCCAGAGTGGGGTGTGGGTCTGTGCGCCATGCACAGGGACACGTGGATGGCGGAGGGTTTCTCCCTGTGCCACAGAGGGCACGGCTGTTCGGTGAGAGCAGTGCACAGCCCCCAGATGTCTGTATACGTGCAGTGATGGGAAGTTATGAAGGCCAAGTAGTGATTCTTTTAAACCTCATAACTTATAAGCTGTTTTCCTGAAATGCAGAGAATTACATAGAATCTTGGACTGGTGAGACAAGTTGGCTTTGTCACGTCCGTGGATCTGACTCCTGGAAATAGGCACACCCAACCCTCAAACCCTCATATGCCTGAAGGAACAAAAGAAAAGGAATATAAAAGCACAAAATGATACCTATATAGATATAAATATTGGTATCACCTCCATCATTTATATATAATATTATATATATACATGCTATATTTGTGTTTGAATATAAATACTTAAACAGCCTCTCAATTACAAATGGCAGCATAATATCTATGTCAGAAAATGAAGCCCATCGTGTGGGTTTCTTTATAAGCCCGACATCCTTCAGCATCTCTGTTTGATAATAAGGGGCCCAAATCCTTAACTTAAAAATGTTATAAACATGTGTTCATATATTAAAGGTATAAGCATGAACATTTAACCAGGGCTCTCTACTCTTGTTCTTTAATGAGGAAGCTGGGACTCATGGAAGGTAGCTGACTTGCCCAGGTCTTCCAGTGAGAGTAGGACCAAGTTGCCCTTGCCACCCTCAACTCTCTCTCACACGTCCATGTAGCGTGACACTGTCATGTTCTCTGAGGTAACCTTTACCGAGGCAACAACGTTTTCTGTAGGAGGTGGAGAATGTGGCCAGCCAGAACTGCTCTAGTGATGCGGACTGTGGAGAACAGTCACCACTGTGTTGACTAAGCTTAATGTTTTAGGGTCACTGTGCTAGAACTGAGTGCCCACGGGCCGACAAGATACTATCAGAACTAATGCCTCATGCCCCACATTGCTGCTGTTTACTGTAGCCATTGTCAAAAGTCCAGGCTCCTTGGGAAATCAGATAGCCCTCATGCTCATTGCATAAATTCTGACTCATGACCCTGAACTTCACTCTCCCTTCCCCTGCTTAGCCTTCTCATCATGATTCCTGGTGCCCTCAGTCAACAATCCAGTACACAGCTTTGCCTCCTTAACCAAGCCGAGTGCTCCCTTCACCTCCATGCATTAACTGAGAACTGTCCTCTGAGCACACTCCTTCCTCTGTTGCCCTCTCCAGTGAACAAAATATTCTTCCCAGGATCCCTGAACCTCAGGCCATGGAGTTGGGGTAGGTAGCCTTCTTGATCTTCTTGCTACTCCTCTCAAGGATTTATCCCCCTTGTTACAATGTCATGTCCCTTTGAGGCTGGTACTAAAAAATTAGACCACCCTCTCCCCTCATCACTATCATGTTGGTTTTTCCCCACTCACAAATGACTCAAAACAAACATTTTTGGACACCTCAGCATCCAGTATCCTGACCTTTCAGATCCTTGACCTCACCTCCAATGGCCTTTTCTTCCACCTTACCTTCATTATCTTCTCCCAACATCACACCAGGTCCTGCTCCAGGGGCTGCACCACCTCGTTGTTTCCTACCACCCCTCATAAATCTCCAGCTCATGTGCTGGGAATGATGACAGTTCTGTGATTCCAATTCTTCATCCTTCCTGATACTCTCCTACTAACCCCACCACTTTCTCACTCTTCCTCATCCACCTTCTGTTGTCACTTCCTCTTTTGCCCAGCCCGGATTTCCTGGGACAGCACCACTGTCACTAACACAAAAACCTTCACTTTCTTGCTTCTCTGTTCTGCTGTTGTGTTCACCTGCCAAAACCCCAAATCTCATTGCCCTAACTTTCCACCCTCTCTCTGCTTGCCTACTAGCTGATTTATATTGCTGGAGAAAAATCATACAACAGTTTGTTTCACTTTAAATTTATGATTGCAAATGACAGAGTCTCAATATTTCCTGGCAACCCTGCTACATTTCCTTCCTAAATTCGCTCTTCCTTATTAGGTATATTTTCTTCTTAAACATTTCCCATGGCTACCTCCCCAAACCCAACTTCTGACTTAGAATAGAGGAAGTATCTCTTACCCTTCCATACACAAATGCCTTCACTTTGGTTGCCGATCTCATCCTCCCTTATTTCCTCAAGAATTTTGCTTCTGTGGTCTTCCTTGTATCTCATGTGTTACCCATCTCTCCATTTCAACTTTTCAATCCTATCAGCAAGAAATGCACACTCCAGTCTGTCCTCCCTCAAGTCCTCAGATATCTTCCGCATCTGCTCCATTTCATATTCTCCCTTAGAGTAATACTTGTCAAGGGATGTCTGTATATATGGTCTCCACATCCTGGTTTCTCATTCACATTTCAAAATTTTTATTTTTAAACAACAGAATAAGATTCTTACATATTCTAAAAATGTATTTGTATATTTTAAATTTTCTTCCTATAGACAGTGGCTTGAAACTCTCAAGTAAATCACCTGTGATTGACCTTAAAAGAATACGCTCACAAAGCACTTCTCTATTTCTCAATTTCTGACACTTGTAGTGGCTCCTCATACTGGAATGCCATTGCACTCTACTATGTAACACTCCTACCCTCACGCATACATTTCTCCTTTTCCCCATCCTCCCAGTGTAGTTAGGTTGTACTTTTTGGTTAAACCAGTGTTCAATGGTATGGAAATAGTATTCATCAACAAGACTGTAATGTGCATGACAATAAGTGCATAACTGCATTTTATTTTTTGAACACTTCAATTTTTCTGTAGTTATCAGTTGCTTAAATTTTCTAATTATTTTTCTATTTATCACAGATTTGATCTCTACTAGAGCTGTAGAACTTCTTTTAATATATCAAACATAACAGTATACTCTTAGTACCAATTCCTGCTGGACACATCCTTCCTGGAATCCTCAATCCTCTGACTGGAAGTAGATCACTGTGGCACAGGGGAGAGATAGAATAAAAGGGGCTCTAGGGAATCACTGTTACAACCCCATATGCAGCATATCTTAAAAATATGCCTGGCCAAAAGTCTAAGAAGGTGATAATGACAGCATGGACAGCAACAGTTTCAGGATAATGGAATCAGAGCACTACTCCCTTTTACAGCCAAAGGAGATTTTGCACGAGAAAGAAAGAACAGAATTTTCCTGACTATTTGGTGCAACCTGGGAAAGGCAAAGTCAGCTATTTAAAAATCTGGCTAAATGACTGCTTTTGTCTGTTCATTTAATTTTTTTTAATTTAAATTCAATTTAGGTAATATATACCATGTCCTTTCATTTGTATACTAAGTTCCAGTTCATTCATTTCTATACTAAATTCTTCAGAATATTAAAAGAAGAACTAAGTTTTAAGATAAGTCTGAAAGGAAAAATCATTTTTATTTTTTGTAGAGTAACTCCAGCCACAATTCCCAGACTCTATTCCATCTGCTTTAATGAGCAGATAGAACTCACTGACCTCCTATTTTAGAGCTGCCTGTTGAACACACAATGTGGATCTGTCAAGCCTCTAAAACCCACTCCTTTGTCTTAGTACCTCTGAAATTGGTTTATGAGGTTAATGTACTTAACAAATTGTTTTTTCCCCCCTAGGAAATAAGCAGGTAATCATTACACAGTTATAACTTATGGCATATTCTGAATTAGTAGAGTTCAAATGATTTACAATGTAAAACATGCATATATAATATAAAAACATAAATATATGCACACACACACATATTTTTTTTTCCTGGATTCTACCTGAGATTCCTTCTAGGACACACATATGGCTTCCTTAAGTTCGGTAAATGTAAGCAAGTTACCACAGCTAACCTTTAGCTTTTTATTTTGAACCAGTGATTATATACTGAATTTACCATTAATATTGCTATTTATTTAGTGAAGCCAACCAGAATTTGCTTCGTTTTGAGTAAAGAAAATAGACACAGCAATGGAAAGTGTAACCCAATTATTCCCCTTCCCCAAGCTTCTTTGTAGATCCAGGTTTCCCTTGGAGGTAAGTTCCAAAGGAAGACTAGCCAAAGTGAAATCATTTATTTTACTCAATACCCACATGATGTGGCAATTGGTTTTCAAATACATTTTTGACAAACACAAGTAGGACATCTGGAATTGAAGTAGGGATGATTAGGTCTGGGGAGAGAAGAGCAATAAATGGAAATTTCAGAAATATTTACTGAAGAAACAAGTATTCTAAGAGTAAGTGGTTCTGTCTTTAAAATGAAATTGCTTTTTCAAGTAAGAAAATGCTTATTGAGTTCCTCTGCAGAACAAATAGATTTTCCATGATGATTCTTAGGCAAAAGCTATAAATCAAATCTTAAGCACTTTTAAAACAGACCATGCAGACGTTTATTGTTTAAACTTAAATTGTCATTAGTTTGTTGACTGTATCTGAAAAACTTTAAAATGATCAAAAATACATATTCAAATTTATTTTGTATGAATTATGATTCAAATACTCAACAGTATTTTTCCAAGTAAAATTTCATCTAACTGATATGAAACACTTTTTAAAAATGGGTCATGGATGGTTTTCCTTAGTACTTAGAATGGCAGGAACCCAACAACTGGGAACCACATTTCCTAAAAAGGCACTCCCTGTGACAGACAGGAGAATAATTACTCCTACACCACTCTTTTCCATGTTCAATACACAGCTTTTCTACTCAGCTCTAGCCGTAGTAATAAGACCCACCACAAGAGTATATGTCATAAACTGTTGACATTATCAATAAGTAAGGATTTTTGCCTATAAGGTAAGAGAAAAACAAAGTCAATTAAGAGTAAACTGACACATTGAATTTCATATCACACAGATTTAAAAGGTAGTAACATGCTTTTGATTTTGAGAAGCAGGACTTTAGAATTGTAAGATATTATATCCCTGGTGGGATGATCCTTCTGTATGTACTTTAAGCCACGGTCCATTTTTCTTTCTGGCTAAAATCACTTCTCATTTCTTTGGCTTTTAGAACCATGAGTTTCTGAAGCCATTTCAATGGTACTAGAAAGCTGACTACAGCACCTGCAGGTATCAGGGGATGAAGGCTCAGGGATTCACCGTATCTGTTATGACACTTGAACTATCTTGGGAAGATACAAAGGACAGAGGATGAACCAAATGAACCACTGGAAAAGAGAACTTGGCAGACTTAGGAAAACGAACCACTGGAAAAGAATGATGAGGATAAGATAGGTGACTCAGGAAGTAGTGCCCTTGAGAAGGCGAGTTACGCTCTTGACCACAGGTTGATATCCGGTTTTGACAAAGAAGAGGTTTCTTCCTGGGAAAAAAAAAGTGGGTCAGTGGTTCTCAGCCCCGACTCTTAACTAACCAGTCTAGTGTGGGTCTAGGCAACGGTATATTTTTTAAAGCCGTTTAAAAAAGGCTTTAAAAAACATGTGCACTCAGGGTTGAGAACTGGAAAAATGAAGAGAAAGGCAAAAAAAATGAAGAGAAGTTGGGATAGAAAGTGAAGAGTCCATTCTCTGGGTAAAGTAAAACATGGACTCATCTCTTTATGCAGGAACTGAGTTGTGGGTTTGAAGAGAGTGGGGGGATATCTGAAAGGGCAGAGTTTACAAATGAAACATAACTGTAACCAGAAATAGCCTCTGAATGACCTAAAATAAACTAGAGGGTGTGAAAGTTGTAGAACAGCCCCTTATTGTTGAGAAAACCTAATTAAATTTGATAAGCATCTTAGATCTCTTAAGTTGATGTAGGTTCCTTTGTATTAATTAGGTATAAAATATGGGGAATATATTTGTTGACTGCCCTTGCAAATTTTGACTAACTTTGAATAAAGTTGTAAACCAAAATACTATGTTTTCTCAAAATATTTTTATGTAGATTTATTTTGTTTGGTTGTTGGTGTGAGATGGGGGAGGGGAGTGAGATTGTGTGACAAATTTCCCACACTCCCCCAGCATGGCTATGGAGAAGATAATTAGTGTTGCCCTAGACTAAGTGCAATAATAATGCTTCTTGCACAAGTGAGTACCATGCCAATATAAGAAAAAAAAGTTATTCAACCTTGGAATTTACTTTTTTTTTAAACTAGAATAGGGGTTTGCACACTATATATAGTCCATTTCCTTAAAAGGGAAATTCTTGTGTGTCTCCTAGGACCCAGAAGTTCTATGTATCAAGTTTTTAAATTTTGATTCAGCTTCTCTTTCACTTTTCAAAACCGTGCCATGTGTATTGTCATTTTGTAAGTCTGACAATCCCGTAACAAGATTTGAACACAGCAGCTGTTTACCATTTTGTGCTAATTGAACGTGATTCCCATCATAGTCAATTTTACTCTTTTACTTTCCAATCACTTAACTACAAATAAGAGAAAGACGCAGGTGGACTATAGGGAATATGGTATCCGTATACTACTAATTGATGAGTCTCAACTATAAACACTTCTTGGAGCACAGATTAAAAGCTACATTATTTGACATACTAAAGGTTGACACCCAGGTGCATTTAATTTTAAGCTTGCAGGGAGCCACACTGTTGAGTGAACACCGTGCTAGGTCTACAGATACAGGTGGGGGTTTGCCCCTAGTTCCAGTAACTACTGGAATCTTCTACGCCTCAGTTTCTCTATACTCAGAATGGAAATGAAAACATCCTCTTCCCAAGGTTGTTAATAGGATGAATGGAATGATGTATGTGGATATATTTTAATGTGAATTGTCTTCAACTTAATTTTCTATTTTGGAAATGCATTATATTTCCATATCAAGCTTCTTGAAAACAAAGCATAATAATGTACAGAGTGATTAGGAAGTGGAAATTAAAATACAAGTATAATTAGAGCACCACAAGTATACAAGGGTTAAACACCAAAACTCTAAATCTGTGGTTTAATAGTTCAATAAAGTTATATAATTCTCACTTTCATAAACATTAACATTACATATTGTTATGTGTAAGCAATTAACATAAGTGTATTTAAGTTACAATTTAGGAATACACTTCTGAACTTAGAAGAGAGGTTCTTTTCTTTCTTTTGTGTTGATGTCAGTGCCATGAAATTATAAGAAACATATGAGAGAAATTATTATAAAATATGTGAGAATTTTCTTCCTGCCTCACCATCCCATATGTTGAGCCCCAGACACAATTATCCTTTTAGAATGTATTACAGATGCAGGGCTCGGCAAATGGGTGCAAGATGTGTGTTCAGATAGAAACTTGTAGGCCAGTGTGAGGGGAAGCTGGCAAAAGCTTTTAGCAGGCAATGTTTCTTGTAGGTTGCCAACCCAGATCATTTTTTTCCCTGAGAGTTTTGGCAGCTCTCTTCCATGTCTTCAGATTGCACTTATAATTGGTTGTTTCCATGGAGACACAGACTTTAAACCATGGTCTTCTTTATTAACTAGCTATAAAATGAAGGTGTGCTGTAAGCAAAATGGGCTTTGGGGGGTAACAGCAATTAGGATAAAATCTACCACACTTTTCTGTACGATGTTAATTCTGCAGCCAAGCGTAGTGCACTTGCCACGTAATGACCCGCCTTGGTGGGTATCCACCATGACTTCTTCCTGGAATTCTTTGCTTAATAAAGGGCTCTGGATTCAGATTTATGCATTTATTTACTTATCACCCTACTTTGCTACTACTACTACTACTATTACTATTACTACTACTACCACTACTACTACTAAATACAAGAACAAAACTTTGACTCACATTTTAAATTAAGGAAACTCATAATACATCACAGGTGTCTATTTTTAATCCTGAGAAATAATAGAAACTGAAATCTGTTTCAAGCTTTACCAGTTAAACACCCAGACACCCAGTAGTTTTAGGTACAAAATGATATAATCAGACTATGGTTGCCCCTGCACCCCCCCAACCCCCGTGTGTCTAAGTAAATATCCACCACAAATGGAATCCAGAACAACAACCAAGTCCTGTCAATACAACTGCAATGAGGTTGCTTTGACCAGCTTTATCAACATGTATAAAGACTCATCTTGTTTTTATTTATCCAAAGGTGTGTGCAGCAGAAGTGCCCAGTCCGTACTGCGTTCCAATTCCACTGAAGTTCGAAACTAGCTGAGACAAATGTGTAAGCACTTTTTTGTGTGTTTTTTCCCTATCAAATTATGTGCATCACAGACATCCAGCACCTGAAATCCATTCCGAATTCCCATTCCATCCCATCCCTAAAGAGTGGAGGTTTCCAACATGAGGAACTAATGAATAATGAATATCACAGATAAGGTCAAGGATCAAAAGTATAGTTTGTGTTCGATGCGGGAATGGGAAGAATGGGAAAAATTTGTGGAAAGGCACATTCCCCACCATGGTGTGTGTTCATGGTGTCTGGGGCTGTGGGGATGGGCAGGGGTGGGAGAGGAGGGAGAAGAGTGGAGTAAGGGCCAAGTAGTAACTTTAAGAAACATTATAGTTGTCAAAAATTCATGACAGGTGCTTGGGTGGCACAGTCTGTTAAGTGTCCGACTCTCAGTTTTGGCTCAGGTTATGATCTCAGGGTCCTGAGATGGAGCCCTGAGTCAGGCTCCACATGGAGTCTGCTTGAGATTCTCTCTCCTTCTCCCACTGTCCCTCCACCCCATAAAAAATTAACCCTTAAAAATGCATGACATAAAAATACATGTAACAAATTACACAAGGTAGTTTTTTCCAGCAAATCGCAAGCAAAAAAGCAATTTTGAACATATTTGTGCGATTGAACTAATAATCACTAATTTTTACCTATTTTGTTTGCCCAGAGGTTGGCATGACACTTTACATTGTTCAATACACAAATATTCTACTTCCCTTTAGTTATTTGATATTTATGCAATGGTCAATCAGTGGGTCTTTTTTGTAGGTATAATATTTGAAAATTATATCAAACAATGTTTTCATATTTTCTGTGGCAACCTATCAAGGGCTCTGATGTTTACTTTATATATTCTCAATAAGTTCCCTTCACAGATCTAACTTCTTCTTTTCTCATATACTTCAGAATTTCTGGAAAAGATAGTGAAACTGGACCAGAGACCCTGGTGTCCCAAGGTCAAGAGAAACAACTGAACACCGGCAGTTCAACAACAGGGCAGTTCAGGACCATGGACAACTGCAGACACACCTTGCCTCCACCTCTATATTCAACAGCCAGGCTCTGGAAGGGCCAGAGCCACGTAATTAGTCAGGGATTATTATTAAATTTTTTATTATTTTTTAGACTGTTGAAATTCTCCCTACAACTGGGTTAACATTGTTTCATTCAAGTGTCACCCCGCAGAAAAACAATGAACTGGTTAAACTTGGCAGGTCTTGTCAGAAATCTAGACTCCACATTATTGTGCAGACATGACAAACTCAGAAATGGAATTCACAAAGGTGAGAAAGGATTCTGAAGTCCAGGGCCATAGCCAGGTGAACTGGGAAATAGGAACCCGGGGGGGAACAGTAAAATCTAAAATTAAAACCCTATTTAGTTCAATATATGTAGGAGGCTGTCTAATGTCCTCCCAAAGATGTCCATGTCCTCATCCCTGGAACCTGCGAATAGGTTACTTTATAATGGTAAATGGAATGTTCTGGTTAAATTAGGATATTAAGATGATCACACTACTCAGGATTATCTGGGTGGGCTGAATGTAACCCCAAGGGTCCTTATAAGAAGGAGGCAGGAAGTTCAGAGCTAGAAGAAGGTGTGATGACAGAGAAAGGAAGGGACCATAAGTCAAGGAATACAGGTAGTCTCTAGAAGCTGAAAAAATAAATCAAGGAAATGATCTCCCCTTAGAGCCTCAGAAGGAATGCCGACCTGCCAACACCTTGATTTAGATTTCTAACCTCCAGATCAGTAAGACTTGCATTTCTTAAAACCATCAAATTTGCGGTAATTTGTTACAGCAGTTAAAAAAAAAAAAAAAAAGGAAACCAAAAGCCAAAAACCAAAACTAATACAATACACACAGAAAAATCTATGTGCAAAGAGAAGGAAAGGAAATCAAACAACATGGATATATATATATATATATATATATATATATATATATATATATATTTTAAAGATTTTTATTTATTTATTTGATAGACAGAGATCACAAGTGGGCAGAGGGGCAGTCAGAGAGAGAGGAAGGGAAGCAGGCTCCCTGCTTAGCAGGGAGCCAGATGCAGGGCTTGATCCCAGGACTCTGGGATCATGAACTGAGCCGAAGGCAGAGGCTTTAACCCACTGAGCCACCCAGGCGCCCCATGGATATATTTTTGAGTGGAAGGACTTCTGTATTGTTGCCTTCTTTGGCCATTTCCTTAAATTGACAAGGACATCCAATAAGTAGGTCCTTCCTTTACTCATCCATTTTTTCCCAAGTAGACTAGACCACATAGAACCATTATAAACCACACATTTTATTTATATGGTCCCACTCTGCTGTCTAATAAACAATGGCAATCAGGATGGAATTCTAGGCCACTAATAATTTCTTTCACTTTTTGAAAATCCTCTTGAGTTTTGAAAAAAATATGCTTAAGGCAAATATTTAAAGTGAAGTCCAATTCGAAAAGGTTGGGTGCAACTGGTGAGAGCAATGCAAATTAAAAAAAAAAAAACAAAAACTGATCTGGCCTTTTCTTTCTGTTTAAATGTCAAATTTTTAAAAAAGCATTTTAGACCTCAAAAAGAAGGGTCACATTATATTCATAGCCCTTGGTCATGACCAAGGTCTTCAAAGCATTGAAGAGGCACTAAAAGAATATATGTCAAGCCAAAGATAGAAAGAGTCAATATGGAAATGAGAAGGGGAATAATGAAGGGTATCTGGGGGCAGGAAAAGAGTGGTGAATACAAGATTGGTGGGAACTGGCTTTTTCCTCCACTAATTCCAATCATTTATTGAGTCTGGCTAACCACAGAGCTGTAGTCCATGCCAACATGTTTTTAAATTCATGCAATCACACTATGAAGAGGGCATTATTATTCTCATTTTAATAAACTTAGAGATCTAAGTAACTGGCCCAAGTTGACATAGCTTATGTGGCTGAGCCAGGGGGTCTAATTTAACAATATCTGACTCCAAAGCCATGCTTTTTCAATCATGCCTTTTGGTGATGAGTATACATAAAGCCTTTTTAGTTTAACTACTTGTCTTCCATGCCCTGGAAAGACAGTTTTGGTTGCTCCTTTGCCAAGGGAGCAGGATTTTCACGGAAGATGGGCAATGGTTCAGCAGCCTTATAAACCACCAGCCCCTCCTCTTACAGATACACCAAGAATCCCACATCTCAGCCTGCAGATGAGAACAACACTCTGACCTGTAAACCTGGACACATAACATCTCTCCTGGATTTAACTCTCCTGTACCATTAAGAGGAGCAGAAGAGGTAGTGGAAGCTGCTAGAAAAATAAGAGTATGGGGAATGTGCACTAATATTGCTCCTGTGATTTTGACACATAGTTTATCAGTTTATAAGACTTTTAGTTCATTTATGGATAGTTTCTTTTTGAAAATTAGCTCATCTATTGACTTTCTTCTATTAGTCCAAGTAACTGTGGTTTTGGAATAAGGGAGGGTCTGATGGGGAGGGGCTGCAAGTATTTTTGGACAATAATACCCCAGACCCCTCCTTCATGGTGACTTACACTGCTGTAGCTCCTGGCCTTTCCCAAGCACAACCGGTTTGGAATCCAGATCTCCCAACTCCCAGAGTTTCTCCCAGGTATAGCATTCTGATATCTGTTCTTTTCTCAGACTTCATTATAAACCCCAAGGTATTGCTGAGCACCTCTCAGATTTCTGATAATATCCCCAGTGTAGCTCAAACTCAGTAAGTACTTACGCAATAAAGTAACATCACAATAGAGATGTGCCACACATTATTTTTCTAATGAAGAAGAAAAAAATGAAAACTAGAGTCAAACTATAAATATTCAGAACTGTGTTCCTCCACTGCTTTGAGGCATTTCATTTCCACTTCAGGGAGAACAAGGTTATATTTATCAGAGCACTGAAAAGTAAAAATGCAAATAAGATGTATTGTTTAGGGAAAAGCGCCCAATGATTAAAAGGTGGAAGCAAATGTCACACAGTACAGCAGACCAGCATGGGGCCAAGAAGCTGATGGGCCACTGATGACCAACCACAGGACCTCAGGGTGCTCACACAGATTTTGTTGCAGAGAAGACGTAGCTATAAATTACAGGGATGAAAGGTAGGTCTGACCCTTCCATAGGGGTGTGGGATGATAAAACTGTATCAGAGATGTAGATGTTTCTTTGTATGCCTTACTTGCTGAGCTATATAGAAACAAGAAAGCCGAGCTTTGAGGAAATCTGGAGTCTTGTCTTGGTACAACCATCACTACTTGGGTAACTCTGGGCAAGTTTCCTACTCTAGCATTTTCAACTCCCCTGCAGTGTATACAAATCACTACGTAGAAGCAGTGTGGTGTGCTGGAAAAGGAAGGAAGCTTAGAGCCAGGGACGTTATATTCCAATCACAGATTCACTCCCATTTGTAGGACTGTGGGGAAGTTAGTTAATCTTCATAAGCCTTGGTTTCCCAATCTGTATAATGGGTAGGATAAGAATAACACCTATATCAAAGGGATGGTCATGAAGGTGAAATGAGATATTTCAGTTGAAACTTTTGAATAAATCGTGTTTCCAGCTTCAGGTAACAAAAAACACAACACTGGCTTAAACTAGTAAGAGTTTATTTTCCTCCCATATCAAAAACTCTGGAGGCAGGTAGCTGCTGGTTGGTTTATCACCTTGGTGCTGGCATCTCTGTAGTTTTCTTGGACTCTGCCTCATGGTTACAAGTTGGCTGCCAGAATTCCATACATCATAGCTGTATTCAAGGTAGGTAAAATGGGGAAGAAGGGAGGAATGAGATGTTTGTTCCTTTTTTCAGGAAAGCCGAGTTTTCCTAGAAGTATTTCCTACATCCTCTCGTGTTATCGTACTGGCCAGAATGGGCTCGTGTGGGCCATCCCAGCTGCATGGGAGCTTGGGAAGTCAGGGACCATGATGAACTATCACCCAGGCAAGGCACATGGGACCGTGCACAAATTCAGGGTTCACGTGGTGAGAAAGAACAAGCTACCTCCTACTGGGAAACAGCTAACAAGAGTTGGCTACACCCCGGCACCTAGTGATTCATCATTAAATATCACCTTTTCATCCTTCCTCCACCAATAAAACTGCATCAATCCATACAGGCATAATAGTCTGTGATTCCATATGGATTGTTAAGTAATAATCAGAAATCAATACTATAGTAAAAATTCTCTAAACTGGCCTATTTGAAGATAAATATGACAGTGAAAAATCTCATTCATGGAATATTTTTAACTCTTGAAATTACTTCAGATTTATAAAAGAACTTGCAAAATCATGATAGTGGTGTTTCAGACACCATTCACTTGACTTTCCCAAATATTAACATGTTATATGACCTTAGTGGGTTGATCCAAACCAGGAAAATAACACTGATACAGTGTTACTCATCACAACTCCATTGCCTCCTCCAATCTGGGTATGAAATATTTTTAAAGCTAGAAATTTTTACTATCTTGAGGCAGTGACAACAGAGCCATTTGTTTTAAAGTCTTCTGAATGTGCCATATCAAATTTTAAAATTACTTTGCGAGGTGGTACCTGGAGGTTTAGATGGTTGATTTGCTATTGCTAATTTGCTTCATATTCTTTTACATCAGCAATAAACATACATTTCAGAATAAAAAGCATTCAGACGATCAAGCTACAGACGAATACAGTTGAGATTAATGAGGGATTTCTGCATCTTGCTTTGGAGCATTTTCTTCCATGTGACATGTACATTCATCATACCATAGTGGGTCAATTTTGAAGGTTCCAGAAGGATGCATTCAAGATATATGCTCCAATAATGATAATTAGCTAAGTAGATACAGCATCGTTTATTACAGAATTCCAATACAGAGTGCTTGGTGGTCCCTGGAAGGGCAGGGACCACACATGCCCCTGTGAGGTGGCAGCTGGTAGCACTGAGTTGTGTGCCAGAGGCCATGTGGCAAGGCAGCAGAAAGTGCATTCCGGGGTCCCCAGACACCCTCCTTGCCTCTATGCCCTGCTGCCTGCTTGCTTCTGGAACGAGAATGATTTATAACCTTGGCAAACAGATTTCAATCTGACGCCAATATTTTGGGTCAATACCTGGGTGCATTTCCCTAAACGATGCATCCTATCGACTCTTCCACTGTTCCCTGTTTTGATAAATTGAAGCTTGCCTGTTCTGAAGTAGGAGGCAAGTGAATCCAACTGCCCACATTTCTGGGCTTGGACGTATATTCACATCTCTATGCTCAGTCCACACCGACATCCTCCAGTTGATGTTCTGGGCACCTTTGTAGCCACAGTGCACAGCAGGGCGGGAAGCGGGGCAGGGCTGAAGGGAGTCTCCTGGCTCGGTGCTAGCAGAGAAAGGCAACACGCTGTGAGTTCACCCGGATGTCTGTATGGTCACACTTGGCCGCTCAAGCTCAGAAGATGATGGTTTACCATCTTTCAAAAATCTATTCTTTTTTTAGAGACTTTTATTTATTTATCAGAGGGAGAGAGAGAGAGTACACAAGCAGGGGGATTGGCAGGCAAGAGGGACTAGCAGGCTCCCTGCTAAGCAAGGAGCCCGATGTGGGACTCAGTCCCCAGACCCTGGGATCATGACCTGAGCTGATGGCAGGATGCTTAACCAGCTGGGCCACCCAGGCGTCCCACCATTATTCAAAATTCTAACTGTAGGTGGCCTTCTTTGCTTTCCATGCATGTTCTACACTTTATTTCTGTTCTGAGGGTTAAGAATTAGCACATGTGTGACAATCTACTCTTGAAGCAAATGATAGATACTTGCTTTTAGAATTCCCACTGTCCTTAGAGTAGAAGGTGTCAAAACACTTGAGAAAAGGACAACATAGCTTTGAGGTATTCATTTCCCTTCCAAATAAAAGATTTCTGACTCTGACTCTGGGTACGCTGTGACTTGTTAACCTAAGTAATGGGACATTTTGAATCTTCCAAATGAAATTGTTAGGAAATTGAAGAGGTAGGAAGGGGATAATTGTTCTCAAAGGAAACATGACAAAAAGTAGAAAACTATATGAACGTGCCAGCATTTCTTGCCACGTGTATGTGTATTATTTCTTTCGGTCAATTGAAACTAGTCATATTATGAGCACTATTACGGTTTATTTAAATATGATCTGTGTGTATGCTTTTCTTCACAGCACCTACTCTTGTCATGAAATATTTATCTTTGTGCCACATAATATTGGAGACTGATCATTACAGATAACCAGTGGAATAATGAAATAATTGAAAATAATAGTTGAAAATAACAGTAAACTAATTGGCCAAGGCAAGCAGGAAGGGATGAGACTACAAATTCTCCAAGCAATTATATATGTAATTTCTCTACTTATCAATACATATTTTAGAGGATGTATTTACATTTCATATTCTTTACTGTATGAACCTTCTCCAAATTTTTCACCTGGTCTTTATATATGGGCTTGCCAGTTTTATGGCCCCCATGTTTTCTTATCCCAAGAGTCTCCCTAAGCTTTCAGAACCAAGTTATGGGGAAATGTGTGTTAAGCATCCACTGTGCTTCTAGGGTTAAGGGAGCAATTCTGCAGAGCTGTAGCCTTCCTCACACTGGAAGGGCTGGGCTTTCTGGATCCAGATAAAAACTCAAATGAGCAAATCTGTGTCCAATCTTAGTTTTGGTCCTGTGGTGTGCTATGGATTTTATCCTTTGAGCAAAACAGTGTTAAACTGCTTCATAAGTAACTTTTTTTGACAAAAATTACAGATTTTAAAAACAGAGCTGGGACACCTGAGTGGCTCATCGGTTAAGCGTCTGGCTTTGGCTCAGGTTATGATCCCAAGGTCCTGGGACTGAGTCCTGGACTGGGCTCCTTGCTCAGCGGGAAGCCCGCTTCTCCCTCTGCCTGCCATTCCTCCTGTTTGTGCTAT
This sequence comes from Lontra canadensis, assembly GCF_010015895.1. NCBI lineage: Eukaryota > Metazoa > Chordata > Mammalia > Carnivora > Mustelidae > Lontra > Lontra canadensis. The sequence continues at coordinate 12,368,327 of NW_022631016.1, read as the reverse complement.
CTCTCTCTCTCTCTCTCTCTCTGACAAATAAATAAATCAATAAAATCTTTATAAAAAAATAAAAACAGAGTTGTTTTTTATTTGGAAGTTCCACATTGATGTGAGAGGGAAAAGTGAGGCTGTTCAGGAGAAAACTGACCTCTTCTCAGGTTGTCCTCTGTCATGGTAGAAAGAGGGGGGTGCTTACAATGTATTGAGTTCTTTATTAGTGTCTAACACTTCAATTCTCTTCCCTTCCACTTCTTGCATTTGATGAAGGTAGAGAAAAATTGAAAAATCAAATATGAAGCAAAATAACTTGATAGGAAAGTCAGTAATCCCTCTTTCTCTTTGGGAAGAGCAAATATGTTCTAAGGAAGGCTCCATCAGGGATACTGAGAGTCAAGTTTAAAACAGGAATAATTTAAAAAAATAGTAAGTAAATAAAATAGGAACGATTTTATTTTAAATTGATCACATGCACTTGATAATGAATGTGGAACCTCAAAAGCAGCCTTTTACATATTAGGTTGCCGGTTCCTCCTTGATGATCGCCACTCTGTCCTGTGGCCAGGAAGACAACAGAAAGGTGGTTGCAGCCAGCCAGTTCTGGAGGGTCAATTAAACTGGCAAACATTTACTGAATGCCTACTTTAATACAACTCTGGTCCAAGGATACAAAAATGCAGACACAGTCCTAGTTCTTAAGGGTCTTGGTAAGCAGGGAAGAGGCAGACATATCAAAAGACTGTTACAATTCAGTGTAGCAGGTGCATATGTACCCAACCCACTGCTGGGATCACAGGGTAGTGGGGCAAACTCTGGCAGTGGGTGGAAAGCAGGAGGTAGATGCAAGACCCTCCAGGCCTGGGAACAGGGAGGACTAACTTTGAAGGAGACAGCAGGAGCAAGAATGGAGGTAAGAAATGATACAGCTCTTTTAGAGAAGAGCTGGCATTTTTGATGATGCTGGAATAGGTTTATACATAAAACAGGAGAGGTAGGTTCTAGTCCCAGTGTGTGAGCCCTGAAGACCAACATTACGGAATGTGGACTTCTTGCCAACCAGGAGGTAAGCCACTGCACGTTTTAGAAGTGGTCACGTGAGAGCCCCTGGACCAGGAAGATGCCTGTAGGGATGGAGTGCAAGGGATCGACTTAAGAAGTAACGGGTTGGAGTCTTGATAATGAGTCATTACTATGGGATTAGTCTGAGATTCCTGCTGGTGATCCAGGCAGAGGTGGATTTACAGGTATAAGATTCAGGGAGAATCTGCAGTGGGCACAGAACTGGGGCCACCGGGGGTCAGAGGAAATGCAGTACTCCTGGCCCCAGAGCTTGCATCTCCATTTCCTCATCCCCTACCCACCAAGGAAGAAAAAACTATCCTCCTTAGCCTACATTACAATTTCCTCTTAAAAAAAGAAGATCTGGTGTCACAACACAATGGTTAGACATGATCAGTTGTGATACGTGTCTGCGTCACTTGACACTATGTTCATTATAATGCGGATTATTTCTTTCGTGGGGCAGACAGAAGGGTGGGGTTACAGCTAGGGTACTGGGAAGTGAGTAATTTGTGGAGCTCCCTATGGGCGTGTGTCCCATCAGTGACCATCCTCCATGATGTACATCTCCATGGCAAGATCATAAGTGTTGGGAACCATTGTTCCGGTTAGAGCTCTGAGGCCGTATCTGGCCCATGACGTGTTTTTGTATAGCTCTCCCCTGTGCTCAGAATGCCATTTACAGATGAACATCTGCACAGATTTGGTGACAGGGAACTATCATCTTTCTGCGGGAAGAATTTCATTCTTCTCATTAGTGCATCTGTATTGTAAAACTCTGTACTCTATCACATTGTTACAGTTTGCATTTTGTCACTAAAACTGTTGTAGAAATTTGTCGGTTATATAAGTACCTGGATAATAGTCTCAATTTGTCCCTTGGCCTCCAAATCCTGAACTATTTACTCTCAGGCCCCTTAGAGAAAAAGTTTGCCAGGGACTCCTATAGATGACAGTGAGACAGCCAAGCACAGAGAACACTCACATTGTACCCAGCACGCCAGTACCAGTGATACTCTCCATCTCTCACTCAAAGCTCACAAATGCTGTGGGGTAGATGCTACGTTCACTCCTCCTCACAGATGAGGACACTGAAGCTGCCACGCCCACAAACTAAGGTATGACAAGGCTGGGACTTGGACCCAGTTGGTCTGCTTTGAGAGTCCAGACGTATATTCCTAACTCTACCCAAAATTAACTCTACCCTCTCTGAGTTCGAGGCTCACATCCATCCCTCCTGCCCATAGGCACATTCTCTGGCCTTATGCCCCTACCAGCTTCTGTCCTTCTCCTTCTGTATTTCTGCATGTTCCCTGTGCTTTTAATATTCATTTGTATCATGCTTATCTCTTAGCCAAAAGGGGCCACTCAATCTCAGGGAGGAGAAAATGATGGAGAACACATCTTTCTACACTTATATTTCCATCTACTCTAGTTGATATGCCTAAGAATAGTGATAGGATCTTGTGGTCAAATGGAAGAATATTCCCAGCCCAGGTCTTGTCTTCACGCTGGTGATGGGCAGCAGGTGAAATACGGTGTCACTTCCTCTATCTTTTAAGCACTTTCCAACAATATGCTGATACTCAATCTTTGGTTTAAAATTGTCATTAATGAGGATGAAACCAAGCATTACATGTTTTATTTTCAAACTGACTTCAAATACCTTCCTTAGTTAGAACTCTATGGGAGTTAAGATGCAATAAAGCTTTGATGTACAGAAAGAAAGCCATTCTGTGGAATGTATGTGTCAATAGGACTTGATTACCATGGTTTTCTATTTTTTTTAAAAGATTTTATTGATTCATTCAACAGCGAGAGCATGCATGTGCGCACACAAGTGCACGCAGCATGGGTGCACGGTGGGGAAGAAGGGGAGCAGCAGAGGGGGAGGAAGAGGGACGAGCAGACTCGCAGGGCTCCATGTCATGACCCTGAGATCAAGACCTGAACTAAAGTCAAGAGTCGGAGGCTCAACCGACAGAGCCACCCAGGGGCCCCACCATGGTTTTTTTTCCCGAAGGAATTCCTATGGGACTGAACACAAATGGAATTGGATCCAACCCCATGACAAAACTTCAGTGATCTAGAACGCACAGGAACATTGCAGATGCTAAGGTACTTTGATCCAAAAAAGAGATCCAAAATTATAGCCTGTTTGTTCTTGTATTTCAGAAAATTCTGAGTTATTGATATAAATTATTAAATAATTATAGCTAAATGTATCACATATTTATCATATACTAACAATTGCACATTCATAATTAGGTTATTATTCAGATAGTTGATAACATGTTTTAGAGATGATACACACTGAGGCACAGGGAAACCAGGTATTGGCCGTTAAGTTCAACCCACAGATAGCAAGTGTAAAGGCTGGGATTCGCACCTAGGACTGTCTTATGCTCTTAGCTGTACCTATGGCCTCCCCGTTTTAAGTCCACAACAGATCAGAAGAAGGGCTACAGCCCGCATCACTGTGAGAACAATGAAACCTACTTGGTAGCAGAATTAGAGCCAGACAGAAAAAGCAGATTAAAATCCAAAGTAAGCTCTTAAACATTAGAGAAGTTTGAGACCATTTAAGGAGGTAAAAATCTTCAAACATTTCATTTTTTAAAAAAAGATTTTATTTACTTATTTGAGAGAGAGCATGAGAGAGAGCAAGAGCAGGGTGAGGGGCAGAGGGAGAAGTAGGCTCCCCACTGAGCAGTCAGGAGCCCAACATGGGACTTGATCCCAGGACCCTGAGATCATGACCTGAGCTGAAGGCAGATGCTTAACCGATTGAGCCACCCAGGCACCTTCGTCAAACAGTTTAAAAGCCACTAAGGACATTACCGTACAGTAACACAAAGCAACAGTTAGATTTCACACACGGATCACGAATGATCAGGTTACAAATTCCATTGGGCATAAACTATCTGCAAAGACAGTACATAATGCATTTCAGATATGTTTCAGTTGAAATGTTACATTAAAAAGTGCCCTTTCAGCACTCTGAAAAATTCAGACGTTGACAATATTTCATTCTCTGAAAAATATGCTAGTTGTTTTGCAAGAATTATTTCAATTAACCTGCAAAGCGACTTGAGGTGGAAAATATTCCTTTTATCTACATTTTACAGGTGGACATTTACAGAGGAGGCAGGTAAGGCTTAGGAAGGTAAATAACTCCCCTAGGTCCCAGAGTTAGTCAGTAGTTTGGATGGAATCTGAATCTGGAACCTCTAATCTACTCTCAGTAAATTAAACACATAGCCTGCTCATTAAGAAAGTCACTGGGATATGCATCATTATGTATGGCTTTTAATGATCCTTATCTCCTGCTAGTCATGCTTCCATGGATTCCCCTCACCTCCTCCCCAAGTGGGCTTCTGACCAATGGGATCTGGCAAAGGTGAAGTGATGTCAACCCCCTGATTAGGTCATAAGACTGTGATTTCCTTCTTGCTAGCAGGATTTCCTTCTTGCTGTCTTTGATGGAGGAAGGCGCCATGTTGGAGAGACTGCCGTGGCTAGGAATTGAACCGGCAGCCAGGAACTGAGATGTGCTGTCCAACAACCTGTTAGAAGCTGAAGTCCTGGCAGCAAGGACATGAGTTCAGAAGCAGATGCTTTCCCATTTAAGCCCTGAGGGCAAGGACTCAGCCACGCTGCTCCTGGATTCCTGACCCATAGAAACTGTGAGGTAAGAAATGTTTGTGGTATTAAGCTGCTGAGTTTTGGGGTAATTTGTTATGCAGTGATTGAAAACTTAATATGGGAATGTACTAGTACTAAAGGCCCATGTTGGTCAAAGAAAGTTGGAGAACTTTTATCTTAAGTGACTCAAACATCTTTTAAGATAATTTTAACTAGGACTCACTTTTGAATTATTTCTGGGAAAAGCAGCAAATGAAAATGTCGTTCCAGAAGTCAAGAGATTCAATAGACTGAAACTAAGAAATCTTTTTTTCCAAGCTTCACCAAGCTGAAGCTCTGAAGAACCAGGAAGCCCCGACCCGGGGCTTAAGCCAATCTCCCTGCAGTCCCAGAAGAAGAGAGACAGACGTGGGACCATGAGATCCTAGGCCTTGTGTCTATGCACAGGAATATCTTGAGCAGTGTGGAATCTCTTTCTATTCATGGCACTCTCCTTCCTGAAACCAGACTGTGATATTTTTGGCACCAAGACAGCCATAAACAATTATTTTTAAAGGGAGGGAAAAGGAAATTACCTACTCAAAAAATTAATGCTGTAGATTACTCAGAAAGCAACACTGAAGCAGTAGACAGGAAATGGAAGGAACAGATTGTTTCCAATGTCAACATAATTGTACCCCTTCAACACTCATCCTGCCCACACGCTCACACTTTGTACCTGACCAAGACAATGGACAAAGCAGCCGGGATAGGAAGGTGGTTGTCCAGAAGAAAATGAATGATTTTCATATTTCCTACCTTTCTCATTCATGCAGTGTTCTTGTAAATGCCTAATACCTGGGGGTCACATTAACATATGAATGACTGGTTATTTGCTCTGCTTCCTTCTTGAGCCATTTCTGGCCTATGTTGGGGCTTCTAAAAAATTTTCTCATTTGACATTTTGCTTATGCAGGAGTTAATTTTCTGTTCCATAAATTCATTGATTTCTACAAGCTATCATTTCCAAGTGAAGTTTGTCCCATGACGACCACTTTCACTGTCCCATTCTCTCCAGCATTTTATTCCCACAGAGATGTTAATTCTCGGAGTGAACTCATGAACAGTACCTTGGCCTCTACCTTCTAGGCTCAATCCTGGCTATGTGGATAATGTCTCTGCTCTGTGAAACAGTAAGTTTCAGGTCCACAGTGCCTTGCTCCTTAGTTTTCACACTTACCTCTTATCATTTGAAACCCAAACAAAAATCAAAAAGAGTTTGGGGCTGACATAAACACCAGTCTATTTAATGGTGATGATCCGGTGGAAAAAAACCTCAACATAAATATAACTGAAACATGGTGAATCCTGAATATTTCCATATTATAGTAAGTATCAATATATTACATATGAACTATAATGTGTGTGTGCGTGCGTGTGTGTATGTGTGTGTGGTATTTATTTAACATCCCATATAGGGGAATACCACAGTTAATCCTTCTTCTATGATCTGAACAATCACAGAGCCCTTAGCTGTGGTGTGTGTGTGTGACTTTGAGTGTGTTTAATTTGGTGTAAAACTCTCTAGACAGGGGCGCCTTGGTGGCTCAGTCCTTAAATATCTGCCTTTGGCTCAGGTCATGTTCCCAGGGTCCTGGGATCTAGCCCAGCGTCAGCTTCCCTACTTGGCAGGGAGCCTGCTTCTACTTTCCCGCTCCCCCTGCTTCTGTTCCCTCTCTTGCTGTGTGTCTCTCTGTCAAATAAATAAACAAAATCTTTTAAAAAAACAAAACAACAACAACACTCTAGACAATTGAGAAGAATGGCTGACCCCTGTCCCTGCAGGGGGAGACCGGAGGGGGTTCCTCCCAGCTTTGTCTTCAATCTGCTTTGTGACTTTCCACACCTTAATTCCTCCATCTTTAAAAAACCAAGAATGAAGGCACATAACTTCAAAGGCCTCCTATGGCTCCGCAAGGATATAGATACATTGCAGTCATTGGCTCATTTACTGAGATCACTTAATCAAATGCCGAATACTTTGTTTTATTCACTCTATTTTCCAAGAGAAAGGTCAATTCTTCCTTGGGTGCCGCATGCTACTGTTGGTACCAAGCTCTATCCTTGGCCTAGTGCTCCTAGAATGTTCCCAGAGGGAAACACCTACTTTTCCATCCGGGTATCATGTCTACCAGACAGTCCTCACTCAGGTTTGCTCATCCTCGGTTAGAGTAGGTCTCTCATTCCTTCTGCAAAGCTCAGTTGATAGGAGTTACCCATGGTAGTGAAGTAGTTTGTTTCCCATCTGCCTCTTCCCCACGAGGACACTGAATTCCTTATGACCAGACACGTCTTCAACAGAATTTAATCCCATTGCCTGTTTTGTTCCCTGTCATTCTTCCAGGGCCCCGGCATGTAATAGTAGCCAAGGAAATATTTTCTGAACAGGAGAATGAATAAACATATGAATTATTACCTATTGACCTTGGTCTCATCATTACCTCTCAGAGGACAGCATATTATAAAAATTAAGCAAATGATTGGAAGTCACAAAAAATAATTTACACTTCCAGAACACGCTAGTGAGTCTGGAAAAAAAAAATCTATTTTACAAAGTACAATGTCAAAGCACAATTATTTTGTTAAAAAGTAAAAGTAAAAATATTTCTTCAAATTTAGAAGCTTGCCAACATTATGTACTAAGCTATTTCAAAGGTCAGTGGGAGTCTGAGAAAAATGACATCTAGAAAAGATGAAGAGTAATTTCACTAGCAATGTCTTCTTTCAAGTCCATGGTTCAGTTTTCATAAAAAAAAATGTCAGAGAAGTTATTATGAAATTATTTTTTGGGACTGAATTCCACCTTAATTGTGGATTCCACAATTTGCACTTCACATTTTCATTTTTAACAGACTTTAAAAATGTGTCCTGCCAATACTAACATAGTATCGTGTTAATAGCTTTAGCATTCTGACATAACCTCATTTCAATTTCTTAAGTAGAAAAAGTCTAAGAAACCACCTCTTTGTATATAAAATGTAGCTTCACTTCTGTAAACACCTTATGAGTTACCAACAATTCACAATGTCTACCTCTAGCTTATGTGTGGTCAAAATTATTAGAACAAATCCAAGAAGCAATAATCTATGGACAAACACATACATTATTAGCCTATTTCAAAAATGTGTAGTGTCTATTCTGAAGATGGCCATATATTTTAAAGATTTAATAAAATTATAGTAGATATTTGTCATGTGTTTTCTCAATCAATTACAACTCACTGATAAATCTGTCCTATGATTTTCTTTCAAAATTTATCAGAACTCCTTTTATTAATTTTCCTTAACATAAAAGAAATTCAAGATAATTAGGCTATAAATATAAATAAAAAATATCTACAATCATACCCAATGACATAGCACCAATCCCTGTAAACACCTTGCTATGGATACATTTTATTAAGTCTATGTTTTCAGCCCAAAATGAGATCACGCAACCTCGGGACTGGCTGGCTAAAATGTACTAAGTTGTGGCAAGATTTCTATAGCATTAGATGTATTTTGGTGACATTTCCATTGCTGCAAAATAGTTCATTCTACAGAGGTACCATATCTAGCCAGGCTTTTGTTTGGGGATATTGAGGACTTGAGTACACACGCACATACCCCAGGCATTTTTAACTTCAGTCCTATTGCCACTCTGGACTGGACGATTCTTAGCTTTGGGGGGTTTGTCCTGTGGATTGTAGGGTGTTTCGTAGCATGGCTGGCCCCTCGCTACTGCATGCGGTGAGACCCCCTCCCTGAAGCTGTGGCAACCCGGAATTTCTCCAGACATCACCAAATACCCTCCAAGGAATGAAATTGTCCTGAATTAGGAACCACTCCCGTGGACAAACAAGTGCATATACAATGGATTATCTCCCCCGACTACCTTCCCCGAGCTAGAACTGCTAAACCAAATGGCATGACTTATAGAAGTTTTGATTATGTGTGGCCAAATGGTTTCTCCTGAAGACAGATCATGTCAGCTCTCCTAGCCAAGAGCACACAGCGAGATATTCTGTTTTACTTTCTCATCAGCATTCAACTGTTTCCTTTTTAAAAAACATCTAAGCCAATTTGAGAGTATCTCATTACTGCTTAAAATGTATGTTTTAAAACTATTTGGACAATAAAACACTTTAAAGTATGTTTTTGCATCATCTGTATTTGCTTTTGGTGAACACTTTTTTGGGGGGTGTCTTTTCCTACTAAAGGATTTTCTTTCTTTGGTTTTCTAAGTGTTCTTTATACATTAAGAAATTGCCACTGACTATCTTATGTTGCAAATACTTTCCTTCTTTTTTTTAAAGATTTTACTTATTTATTTGACAGACAGAGATCACAAGTAGGCAGAGAGGCAGGCAGAGAGAGAAGAAGGGAAGCAGGATCCCCAGAGAGCAGAGAGCCCGATGTGGGGCTTGATCCCAGGACCCTGAGATCAGGACCTGAGCTGAAGACAGAGGCTTTAACCCACTGAGCCATCCAGGCGCCCCTGCAAATACTTTCTTCCTCATTTTCTTATCTACCTTTATTTTCATTTACTTTTTCATGCAAAAGCTTCATAATATTGTATCTCTCTGCAGTTGCTTTTATCAGTTCTGATCCTGGCATTATGTTAAAAAGTATTTTCCCTCCTCAAAATTATATAAATATTAAACTATCTTCTCTTACAGTACTTTTCTTCTTTTTTCCTGATTTCGTACACTAAATATTTTAAGCATACACTTTTTTGGGGGGAGTAATGCGTAAGGTGATTTTCAAAATATTGTGACATTAAAGAGAAGGGGCCGGGATATATGGATGAACGGGCTCCCCAGACCAGTTCACTATTACCTTTCTCTCCGCAAGCTTCACGGCTGGATTCCTTCCTTCTTCCCGGCTAGTTCTCCCATCATGATCATAATTCAATCACGAAACAGGTACCAACAGAACGAAACAATGTAAATGGAGAAAAAAAGGAAGAAACAGAAACCAAACTTCTCTGTGAGCGTGAAAACGCATCAATGAGTTGTGGGTAGAAAACGAGTATGTTAGTGGTACGGACTGGGATTGCTTGCCATTGGCTGAATGAAGTCTTATTCCGTTTAGCTCCACCCTTCAGCCCTTCGAGACTTGTGGAGCGCCTTAAGCACACAAAGTGTTTCCACATCCACAACCTCCTTACATGCTCAAAAGAATTGTACTGGAAATTGTAGTCATTCTCAGTTTACTAATGAGACAATGGGTCAGCGCCCCACAGCCATCCTGCTGCTACTGGGTGACAAAACTGGGGTGCTGAGGAAATCCTTGATTCTTTGGTATATCACCACTATCTGTATTCCGACAGCTCGAGACATCTGGTCACAAAGGGCTTTGTTGTTGTTGTTGAGAGAATAAATCCATACAGGGCTTTGGCAGGAACGTAATTCAACTTTCTGTTTGTCACGGTGAATTGATGTCTTCCGGACTCTGGGACTCTACTTGGGATTAGTGTCTGAAGTCTGAGAGCCTCCTAGGAGTACAGCAAGAATTTGAAGCATTCTTCTAGAAATGTAAAGGCATGTGAGCGCCCAGGCCTCCGAGCTGTGCTCCTTGAGTCGATTTCCTCCCCATGGCCTCCTGGAACAGAGAAGGCTCCTCAGGTTCTCCGTGACTTCCCAACCTTTTGAGAGCTTTGCTTAACCACAAAACTTGGCTTTAGAGAAAAAGAACACACTTTTCTAGGAAAAGATTCTGATGCAGGAGTAAGGTGCAGGATTTGAAATGACAAAGCAGCTCTTGCTGATGTGTCCCTGAGTGCTAAATCCAATGCATCAAGTCACTATCCGAGCTTCCTAGAAATACCACTTAATCTACCCCCTGTAGACACTACCACTGAATAAAGAACTCCCAGCCTCCAACCTTCTCTCTTGGCAAAAAATACTTAGAAACCTTCCTATTTACTCCTCTGCTCAAACTATTGACCTTGATTCTCTATAGGTAATAAGCAATTAGGCTGGCAATTTTTTTTCTTTAAGTTTGGTAATATTTTTTAATGTCCAGTTGTCTTTTTTTAATTATTTGCCCATCAAGGTTATTTCTAGTATTGGATAATGTTGAAGAATATGCTGTGTCACTAAAAGATTTGAGAATAAGGCAAGAACAAGCTGGTGAATAATCTCTTAATGACTTCAATTATACATTTTACGAGGTGCATTTGGCACCATTAAAAATGACCTGCAGGGGCGCCTGGGTGGGTCAGTCAGTGAAGTGTCTACCTTCAGCTTAGGTTATGAATTCAGGATTCTGGGTTGAATCCTGCATAGGACTCCTCTCTCAGCGGGGAGCCTGTCTTGCCCCCTCCCTTCCACTTATGCGTGCTCTCTCGCTCTCTCCTCTCTCACGCTATCTCCAATAAATAAATAAAATCTTTTTTTTTTTTTTTTTAAGACCTGCTTCCCACTCACAGACACCCTTGTATTATTCTGGGGACTTGATGTTTGAAGCCTTTCTTTTCCCTGGGTAAGAACAGCACAAGCAATAAAACTAGAGTCATAGAGCTTCAGAATTATCTCATCCAATGTGGATATCCTAAAAAATGGTCCATCTCTCTCAATGCTTAGTGACTTCAAGACTTTCCTTGTCCCTTACTCTATATGTTCCTGGCGTAAGCCACAGCAAGACAAAGCTATTAGGTATAAACATCCCAACTCAAATCTGTCTTTTTCTCCAAGAAAGGGCTGACTTTCTGGAGAATAATATGGTTCAACGGGTATGAGAGTTAACTATCAGGATTTTCACTATTTTTAACCCTTTGATATTGATTGATTTTTTTTTTTTCTATCTGGAAGCGTCATTACTGATTAGAGCAAATGAGTAACAATAGATTATGAAAATGAAGAGAAGAGAAAGACTAGTTTGCTTTCAGTTAACACTGAATTGTGTAGAAGCAGGAAGGAAGGAAGACAGAAAGTGTAGTTATGCTATCACAAAACTAAATAAAATATTTCCATTTTACTTGAGGGCAGAAGAAAATATGAAAAAAATCATGGTTTTGGGGGATAGGATTATTCATTTTTTTGCTTTGTCTTGATGTGAAGAATTGGTATTATGTATAAAGCTTACATTTTTAGAGGGAAATACATTTGAATGACTTAGTGAAAAAAAAAAACTCAGCCAGGTTTTGGGAAAAATCCTTTAGGATTTCAGAAACATGCAAATCAGTAACTGGATCGGACAATTCCAGGGCTAATCCTGGAACTGTGAACATTCTTAGTATACCTGGAAATGCCAATTTTCTTATTCTAAGACAATTTCTCATCAAGTAGGTTTTTGTTGTTGTTAATTAAAGCACAGTTGACACATTAAAGTTATTTTAATGTAGTCAGCTAGTAGGGGAGTCTGGAAACTGTTGTCTTTCGCTATGTATCTGTCTCCCTGTCTCCCTCTCCATCCCCTCCACTACTATGCAAAACCACAAAGCAGATGATTCAACAGGTCCAACAAGTTCTTCTCTAGCCCACGCACTGTAAAGCAACAGATTGCTGGGCTAGGCATTCTTAATTTATTTCAGCAGTGAGCCTCACAATAATTTGTAAACTTTCCCTCACATTGTGTAACATTCTGATTGGCTGATAACATATGTCTGGTTAGTTCTTCTTGGCTAAGATTTTGTACTGGCCAGTGATTGCTATCATTTCCAGATGTAATGGGAAGTGTTCACCTCCGCGGAGAAAGAAAGGTAGAGTGTCAAGGATATTTCTCTTGGATGCACTTTTCTGAAAATTGTCTTTGGTTAAATTACAAAGTATTTGACCAGGCAAAGTGCAGCTATTTGCTGAGAGCTTAATGCTTGCTGGTGTGGAAAAACTACCTTCCCATGAGCTAGGTGGGATGGGGTAATTTTTATTTGTATATCAGAGAGAGACATTCCCACACATATACATGCCCACACACACCCTGGAAACCTAGACAACCCTTGGAAATCTTTTATGGCTGTTCATTCATGCTTTCAATGTCTGCATCTTTTTTTTTTTTAATTAGAGATATTCTTGGATGGGATCTATTGATATTCCCCAATGACATCTTTCTATAATATTTTTATAATTTCTATAATGTTATAATAATATTTTTATAATATTGTGGGCAAAGTTTGAAAAAGCCAAAGATTTAGTGTTTTCCAGAATCACTAACAGAACCTATTTAAGAATCTAGACAACAAAGAAAAAAGTCAATACTGTTCTTAGTTAACATTCTGCGCTTGTGCACATTATTTATTTCATAGCTGAAGGATGGCAGTGATACAGAAACAACCATAGTGATACAGAAATAACTAACCTTGCTAGTAAGGCAACTTAACCAACCCCCACCCCAGGCTCTGCCAAATGTGGGGGTGAGGCCCAGTGATCTGCATTTTAACAAGCCCTCCAGTTGATGCTGTTGCACCCTCAAGTTTGAGAACCACTGATCTAATACAACCCACCCATTTTACAGATAAGAATCTGAGACTCATGAAAATTGAAGGACTTACCCATGACCTCACTCCTAGTTGGTGTTGAGGTCAAGGCTGGAACCCACATCTGATGTCCAAGCTAGGGCTTTCTATGTTCCAGAATAACATTATTAGTCATCATGCCATAGTTTGCTGACCTTGCCCTCAACTAATAAATCCAAGTTAGTAAATATAAAACATTTAAAAGAGACTGGAAGTAGTGAGAACTGAAGGCTCTAACAGCATGTGTCATTGCATCATCACACTATTTTCACTCCCCTGCAGACAGCTAAATCTTCTAGGAAACACTAAATATATCCAGTAGGAGAACCAGATCAACGCACCTAACTACGTCTGACTAACAATGTTCAATAAGACAAGTAATGAATTTGTCCTAATTCAAGTTCTGAATGAGGGAAAAGCATACAATGTAACTATGGAAGTTCAATCATTAGAATAAAGGAACATAAGTCTCTCCTGTCCATACTTCTTATCTGCAAATTTAAAAATCACACAGAATTTTAACAATAACAAGGGCTTTTAAGCCTTGCTTTATGTGTATATCCTAGAGCTTTTGATGTACGCTCCCAGGCTAGGAAGAAAGTAAGCCAGCTGTGATGATCACTCTGTTAAGGCACAAATACTGACATTAAAAATGTGGATCATCTGAAGTTGAGGTCAAATATTCCCCTTGATTGTCCTTGGGCTTGTTCAGATAGCTGATAATTCACTTGCCAAAATAAGCTCTCAAATAAACAAATGGTCTGCTGAAAGAACAAAGTAGGAGACATTCAAGTGCTTAGTGAATTCATCAGTCACAACCACTAGAGGCGAAAAAAAGAAAGACTGTGACCTAGAGAGTGTGTGTCTAACAACGTCCAACCTAAGCCGACTCCCTAGACTCTACCGGCTATGCAAGCAGAACTCAGTCCTCTGAGTCTGGCTGCTGCTGAACAGCCAAGTACTACTTGAATTGCAGTGACAGAAATGTTCAAAGTCTTATCACAACAGAAACAACTCTGCCCTAAAGTCAACATTTTGCTGAAGAAAAAGATTGATTAAACCAAAGACAATTCCCTAGACACATCACTGAAACAAGAATGAATGATGGTAGTGAAAGCAAAGTCATCCCTGGAGTCGTTTACAGTTCCCTAAAAACTTTCTAGAAGGGTCATTTGTAGTTGATGAATTTAAGACATAACTGTAAAAGAAAGATTGGGGGACTAAGGTTGGGGGTGAATTTATATGAGTCTCCATAAATACATGTACATTTAGTAAAATGGAGCAATAAAAGTACAGTAAACAATGCACTGTGTGTTTTGTTACATAATAAGTTAGCAGTCCTAACACAATCCTGTTGACTTCCATTTATCTTTCCTCGATGACACATATTCCTTAAGATCTCCCCTTGAAGATTCAATGAAATGTTTGCAAATTGTTTTGTTGCCTATTAAGATGCGTATTTTTCCAGCCCCCCACCCCTTTCTCTAATCCAAACTCCTAATGCTTTTGAAATTCTAAACTCTTATCTCCCATTACTTGGCTGGGTTGGAGAAATCCAATGGGTTGGGATTGAAACAAAATAAAACACAACAAAATGCTTTGGGAAACTCAGCTCTGTTGACTATTTCTCAAACCACATTTCTTTCACCTGACATTTTTTGCAAAAACTGCATGGCAAAGCACAAGCCAATAACCCTCACTCATCTGTCTTGCCTTCTTTTGTTGTAACACATGTCGCCAGAGAACACAACTGAGGAACAAGTCTCTTTCATTTTTTCCCCCCCAAGATTTTATTTTAAAAACCTCCAGCCCTTTCCCTGTGATTTGTTTTTTATACTCATTTTCTATTCTTAACCCTGAGGTGCATTCCCCACGTGGAGTGATGTGAGTATTGTGTGCACGAAAAATACAATTCTGAAGATGGATTAGGAATCAACACAAGGTATTAAAATTTTTCCGAGAGGAACTTACTCTTTGACCACAAACCTTATAATTACTTAATGAGCTAAAATGATTTATCTATTTTTCCATTCTGTGAATATTCCCAGAATGACACTGGGGATTTGCAGTTGTGCCTGATTTTTTTACTCACTTTGTGGATTATTCCATTTTAATCCAGGACCACTTTCCCAACTGCTAAGAAGCATATTGGATTGCCCTCCTGCTGCTGAGTAATCATTATGGGTCCAGGAAACATATTCTTAATTAAATATTAATCTGATCAAAAAAGCAGGACTTCACATATAAACCCCCTTTAAAAATAATGAGAACAGGGCACCTGGGTGCCTCAGTTGGTTGAGTGACTGCCTTCAGCTCAGGTCATGATCCTGGAGTACTAGGATCGAGTCCCACCACCGGGCTTCCAACTCCACGGGGAGTCTGCTTCTTCCTCTGATCTTCTCCTCTCTCATGCTCTCTCTCACTGTCTCTCTCTCAAATAAATAAATAAAATATTTAAAGAAAATAATGAGAACAAAAAAGTAAAATAAAAATAAGGAGAGCAAATATTCCAAACACCAAACACAAATATATTTTTAAGATAAGCCATTGTTGCAGACCAGGCCCACTGCATTCCACTCTTTAATGCATATTATTAAAAACTGACAGCAGAGGTCTGGGTCTCTCCTCCTTCTACTTATTGTAATACTCACTCTTAAACACCGTAGGAAAAGAATGTGGTTCCATTCCATTTATGTATGAATCCTATGGTCTCTAATACCTTCAAGCCTTATAAATGAGTCAAACTCACCTACAGGATATAAAAAAGACCTGAGTAGATTCCAAAACAAACAGAGTCATAGATTTTCTGAACTAGTCATACCTAGAGATGACTCCTTTGCACGACACGAAGTCTAGCCTGGACTTCAGTCAACTGAGTTTTAACAGGAACCTCAGAGTTCATGTGGGAACACTTCCCTCAAACTCTATCACATTATGTACATTTTTGATTTCTTAATGGTCTCCCTTTCACAACCCAAATTCTAGCTGCCACCTGATAACTGATCAAGACAAGGTGAGAAAAAAGTTTTACTATTGGGTCAGAGACTAATGGGAAAAAAGGCCAGTTTTCACTAACAATTATGATGGCACTTGTTGTATATAGAAGTCTACTTTGGCTGATCATCATATTTTCTTGAAACATAAAATCCTCAGAAATTATAGTAACCCCAAATCAAAACACACAAAGAGAAATATGTTTGAAGATGGTGTAGAAATTATGTCTTACTGAAAAAAATTAGTTCATCTTTCTCTTTCAGTGTAATAGGTATAAATTGACACAATGTGATAGGTATAAGTTGACACATTTTGGAGCAGGAACTATTGTGCCCAATAATCTGTATCTTGTAGACTTGGGCATTGTTTCCTTCCAGATGTGAAACACACACTGAGGGTAAATGTTTTTTAGTGCCACATTCCACGCACAAGAGCTGCTCACTGTTGCCTGCTTTATCAACTTTACCTTTGGTTTTATGTGCTCTTACATGCTTCGTTCCAGGACTGAGGTTAAAACGTGGCGATGGTTGTATATAGACATTGGAGTAAGGCAACTGCTCATGACATTAGGCCAATAGCAATCTCCAAACCCCAAAACAGAATCCTTTTGACTGATATGGCCCAAGACACAGGTTTGGGGTATCTGAGAGCAAAAAAGCAAAACTAAACAAAAAAAAAGCAAAAAATGTCTCAAATTCAGAATGTAATTTGTAAGTCAAATGTTCAAACAGAGACTTGCCAGGAACTGCAGGTGAGGCTGCTGGAAATATTCAGAGTCATTCAGCAGTGACCAAGGAACCCGGCCACACCTCTCTTACCCCACTAGGGCCAGGAGCGCTCTGCCCTGGGCCTTGCCTAAGTCTGCACATGGCACAACCTACACAGGGCATGTCCTTTGAACAAAAGACTCTGGTGCCCAGGAAAGACTGTTTCTTGGTCCCCCAGGCCTGAAACCATTGGAGACAGTTTTTGGCAGGCTACCAACCTGCAGGCACTGCACAGGCAAGAAACACAAACTGCCAGCCTTCCTGTGAAAAAGGTCTATTTATTTTCTATGAAGTTTCAGTCCGAGGGGCATAAGAGGCTTCAGAAGTTTGTAAGGGAATGTAGGTAGGGGGTGCCATCTTTGTGTTCTTCCTTGGCCTCCTTACAGCTTTCTGATACTCCCCCCCCCAAAAAAAAAGTTCATATATATGTCTGGAACCTGAATTTTTGTAACTGTTGTGAAAGGGGTACCTCCAGATCACCTGATCTGGAGGCCAGAAGGGTTTACAATTGCAGTCCCAGAGAACCGTATCTATTTGCATACCTTAAACACTGCTGCTGAGGGTCTAGCTTTCAATCAACCCGAAACTAGGTGCTGACAGAGATCCCTCCCTCTGGAACACTAAGAGAGCTTGGCAGTCCCTCAGCAATGGATACAATTTCCTATCGAAAATGTATCAGGCTATTTAGGCAATCATAAAGATTCAAGAGAAAACCAAGAGATAAAACAAAGTTGAACAGTTAGGTTCATCTCCTACACAAGGCTGCTCCCTCAAGACTGGGAAAAGCAGATTTTTCACCTAGTACATAGAGATAAACACAGAGACAAGCCAAAAAAAAAAAAAAAACAACAACAAAAAACAAAAAAAAAAGAAAAGAAAAGAAAAGAAAGAAGACACAGAGGAATATGTTTCAGATGAAAAAAAAAAAAAGATAAAACCTCATTAAAAAAAAAGCCTTCATGAAACAGAGGTAAATAATTTACCTGAGACAGTGTTCAAAATAATAGTCATAAAGATACTCACTGATCTTGGGAGAAGAATGTATGAACATAGACAGAACTTTGAAGAGACTGAAAATATAAGAAGTAACAAATAGAAATCACAGAGCTGAAGAGTACAATAAGTGAACTGAAAAATACATAAGAAGGGTTCAACAGCAGACTAGATGAAGTGGAAGAAAAAGTGGAACTCACCCAAGTACAGCAGAAAAAAATAACTTTAAAAAGTGAAATAGCTTAGGAGACTTATGGGACAGTAAGGAGAATAACATTCACATTAGAGGGGTCCCAGATGGAGAAGCAAGAGAGAAAGGGGTAGAACACTTATTGGAAAAATAATGGCTGAAAACTTTAGGGGAAAGAAACAGACATCAGATCCAGGAAGCTAAGAGATTCCAAAGAAGATGAATGCAAAGAGACCTACACCAAGTCACACTATAACTAAAATGTCAGGACTTAAAGAGAGAATCTTAATAGCAGCAAGAGAAAACAACTTGTTATGTACAAAGGAACCCCCATAGGGCCATCAGCAGATTTCTCAGCAGAAACTTAGCAGGCTGGAAGAGAAGGGCATGATAGATTCAAAGTGCTAAAAACAAAACAAAACAATAACAACAACAAAAAATGAAAAACTTCCAACCAAGAACATTCTACCCAACAAGGTCATTGCTCAAAATTGAAAGAAAGATAAATTGATTTCCAGACAAAGGAGGTCATGACCACTAAACCCACCCTACAAGAAATGTTAAAGGGACTTCTGTAAGCTGAAAAGAATAGGCATTAATTGGTAAGAAGAAAACACATGCAAGCAAAAACTCATTGGGAAATGTAAATATATAGTAAAGGGAGTGAATCGATCGCTTTTATAAAGCTATTGTGATGGTTAAGAGTCAAAAGTAGTAAAAATAAGTATACAATAACCAAGGGATACATATAGTAAAAAGATATAAAATATGACCTCAAAAACATAAAACATGGGGGGGGGACAAATAAAAACGTTTTTGAATTTTAGAACGTATTCAAAATTTACTCATATGTATGTATGTATGTATAAATAAATAAACAAATAAGATATTTCCCAAAAAGTCATGAAGAGGGTAAAATGCTTCCTTCTTTGTTAAAACAACCCACTAGGAAAGATCGGAGAATAGTGTAAGATCAGAGAACAATGTTACAGCAAGTGACAAAGAAAACTGCCCCAGACTTAGGATGAGGTCAGCTGGAACATTCTGCAACAAAAGGAACATCTAGCCCAAGGAACCCAAAAGATTTAAAATAGTTTATTGCTATGCCTAATGATAAAAATCCTCTGCAATTTAATATTTTTCACCCCACTGAAATCTGGCCCTGGCCTACTAG
Organism: Lontra canadensis; assembly: GCF_010015895.1. Classification (NCBI taxonomy): domain Eukaryota; kingdom Metazoa; phylum Chordata; class Mammalia; order Carnivora; family Mustelidae; genus Lontra; species Lontra canadensis. Next base: position 12,349,042 of record NW_022631016.1, on the reverse strand, counting down.
TGCAAAGTGTAGAGAGAGCACTGTTTTGTATTCCATCTGCCCAGCGAGGAAGTTTTCTTGTGCACCAAGCCCCCTGGGCTCCCACATAAGGCATGCTTCCTCCAGGTGAGACTGTGGTGAGCTGTACAGGTCAAGGTACTCAGAAGCAATGCGATGCATTTCTTCAAAACCCTTCTACAATTCAGACACCCTGTTGGTTCGTTTCATTACTTAGGGCTTCCTGCATCAATGATCCTGTCCAATGGCTGAGGATGCATCTTTACAAGATTTGTCAACAAGTCCTTTCAAACTTAACTCACAAGTTGAATCTCAACTCTTGAAACTGCAAAGCCATGTTTGCCCTACTCCTCATATAGCTATTAACTCTAGAAAACATGCTGCTCTGGGCATTTAGATCATCTTTTTTTTTCTCCTTTTCTTTGGTTATGACGTAATAAAATATAGTTAGTAAATGAAACCATAAGTGAAGAGAAACATTAGCATGGAAGATAAATTAATGAATGAATCAATAGTGAGGTATATAGGTCAAGTTTCCTTAGTTTGGCACTACTGGCATTTGGGGACAGATAATTCTTTGTCATCAGGGGCTTCCCTGTGCATCATGAGATGGTTATCGGCAGCCCCGGTTTCCACCCACTAGATACCAGCAGCATTCCACCCCCCAAGTCGAGTCAAACACAATGTCTCCAGATGTTTCCAAATGTTTGCTAGAAAGCAAAATCACACCCAGTTGAGGATGACTGATACAGGTAAAGCTGCCATATTGGAATGGGGGTAGAGCCAGAAGATGTTTAGATAATCATGCATAAATAAAAAGAATTACCAGCAAAATACTAGAGTAAGTCTTAGCCCTAACATCTGACTGAGGAGTGGTCTAAGCACAGCTGCCCTCCTTGGGGAACATAGGATGGTAAAAGGCAAGAGGGATGAGGAGAAACAAGCACCAGGCTAAGCAAAAAAATATGGGGTAATATTTATGAATGAGTGAAAACAGAAAACCTGAATTGTGCAATTCCCTTTGGCACCACTTCGGGTAATATTCTCATGTGAGACCCACATGTGTCCCTTTGAAATTACTAATCCCCTTTGCCTGCAAAAACAATCTTTGCTGAGAAATCAAGAGTACCACTACTCTGCTGGCCTGATGCGGAGAATGTGTTGCCTGAAGTAATACCCACTGCTAATGGTAAAGAAGGAAAACCCCAATAAATATTAATGGTTGGTTTCATAAAAACTTCAATGGCCAGGCTGACCCCCTTCAACCTCCAATCTAAGAGTGAGGCTTATGTCTTTACAGAAGAAGATGTTTAAAACTGATCTCACTCTTGGTGATCCTGTTGCTGTTTTTTGGAAATTCTTCATTCAGGCTTGTCCCCAAACCATCTTAGATCAGACCAGGCATCAACGAATCTTCAGACTGGAAGAACTGTACCCTTATGAAAGCTGGTGAGGGAAGGGAAGAGTAAAAGCAAAGTAACATCTTTGCCTTCATTCTGGCCTACTTGAGCATTGCAGTTGAGGCCTGGGAACATCAATTTTGCTTATCTTATCTATTTGCCTCTTTTTTTCTTGAAACATCTTCATCTGAATTCTAAGACCCACACTCTGATGATTCCCTCCTTCTCCTCTTGCTCAGGGCTAAAGGTGGAGGCCCAGGGCTCCTTGTCTGGCTACACACAAGCCTAGCATGTTGTCACCACCACCACAGATAAGTGACAATGTGCTGCCTGCAAACTGTTTCTTATCAGTCCACAGCAATATAAGTACAGAAAGCCAGAATAAGCATTTAGAAACTTTTTTTTTTTAGCAGTTTGACAGAACAAGGTCATGTCTGTGGATGCAACAACAAGAGAATAAAACAGAAATGTAGCACTTATGTTTTATCTGTCTTTATTTTACTTCTCCTTTAATTTTATTTCCCCTTATATTTACTGTATTCAACAAAGGATTTGTCCATAGCAAATGAGAAAAAAACAAAGGTTCTTTGGCAGAGATCAGAGATATTTTGAAAAGAACCATCTTCAGATAATCTCATCTAAGTCCATGGCTTTAAATATGGTCTCTGTGCTGCGAGAATTCAATTTTATATCTCCAGCCTCAACATCCCCTGAGTTCTAGATTCAGATGTCCAATTGCCTACTGGCATCTCCACTTGGATGCCTAAAAAGCATCTCAAAGTTGACCTGTCCTGAATCAAAGTCACTTGTTTTATGCTCCTTAGTCTGGCTCTGCTCTGCTATTCCTCAGCTCATTAAATGACACTATCACCCACCCAATTTTTAAGGGCGAATATGTAGGGGTCACCCTTGACTAGTATCTTTCTGCCACCCTCTACACTTCATGCAGCAAGCATGGCTGGAAGCTCTGACTCTAACAGATATCTCAAAGTGGACCACTTCTCACCATCTCACCAGCGAGACTCCAGCTCAAATCACCATGCTCTCAAACCTAGGAAAATAAAATTCATCTATTCTTTTCCTGGCTTGTACTGTTTTCTGTTTTCCCCAGTAGCCACATTGCTTCTTTAATAGTATAGACCTGATCAAGTTCCCTGGGCTCTGAGCTCTCCAGTGAATTCCCATCACACTTACAACATAGTCCGGAGTATTACCGTAATACCTATAGAATCGGCCCCTCAATTATTCTGCCCTCCCCTGTGACTGCCCTTCTGCTGCCTCACTCTGCTTCAAACACGGGCCCTCCTCCTGTCTCATAAACACCTTAAGGATGTTCCTATCTTAGGAGCTTTTGCATTTGGTTTCCCTTTGTCTGAGACACTTTCTTTCTAGACATCTGCAAGGCTCACTCCCTTGCTTCCCTGAAAACCTTTTCCAGGTAACATCACCATGCTTTGTCTTAATCACTCTCACTTCAATGCATCATGATTAATTAATATTGTAAGATTTCATTATTTTAAAATTTGTTAATTTCCTCTCTCTTCTCCCTAGAACGTAACGTCCAGAAGGGCAAGGATTTAGATTTGTTCACTGTCCTGTGTCTAGAGAATGCCCCAAAATATGTTTGAAGGCGCTAGTTTATCTCCAACATGTTCATGAATACAAAAAGCATTAACAGTCTATTAGGTAACAACAAGGGTTGCGCTACTTAGGTTTGTCTCTCACCCATTCATTATATTCCTTTAACATGTTTGCTGAGAAACTAGGCACCCTCTGAGCCACAGTTTCCAAATAATTAAATACTTATAACTATTTAGACCTTTCAACAATGAGCCACAAAAATGGGAACTGTGGAGAAATGCATGAATTCAGACTCACCTGATTCTTATTTTGTGATAAAAGCATGAGTTTTGTTCAACGAACCATGGAAAATCCAATGTAATAGTGTATATAAGATCAAGAAAAAATGCTTTAAAATTTTTAAGGATGCCAGCTTTCAAATACCAGGAAAGAAGCCATAAAAGCACAAAGACTTCTTTGTGCTTTCACAATGACAATTATAATTATCAAATGATAACTTTGTGCTTTCACAATGACAATTATAATTTTCAAATGATAACTAAATTATAATGTAGTCTCATCAATCCACAGTGTAGGTCCCAAGACTCTACTAGACCAAGCTCCTTCATGGATTCATTTTGTTACTTAGGCTTATCACTCACTCATTCCTGTTGCAGGTATATAGTGAATACGTACTTTGTGTTGGACACTGTTCAGGGGTGCGGAGAGAACAGTACCGCCATCAGCAAAGCACACAGAAGTCTTTTCCTCACCCAGATGCCTTTCAGGGGTGGGGAAGCTTACTTCTGACACCTGTTTTTAAAAACGGTGGAACTACTTTCATTCTGTAATTCATTGGCTTCAAGGAATTTTAGTGTCTACTTTGTAGAGATGGGTTTACTTTATTCTCCATACTCCATATTTTAAAATGTCCAAATGACTTCAAAATTAAGATGTATATTCCCCTCCACTGCCACAGGGAAAACACTTAGGAAATGCTTCTCAGATTTTGATTTATTAAAGACGAAACCATTTGTATTTCTCATGAGGGAGTATACACACACACACACACACACACACACATCATGTAAGTATATATATATATCTCATATAAGTAATCTTATCAATTAATTTTGGATGGAAACATTTCTTAAAACAGCAGAAAGTGGCTATGAGGCAGAAACCGATTTAAACAATCTATATGCACAATTACTAACTCACTAGTCATTGCCAGACCTCTGGGTTTATGCCAACATGCTGCTCATTCTGGCATCAGTAAAACAATTACATCTGATTTTCATTCAGACCTACCTGTAACAACCATGAGGCCAGGGGTTTGCTCTATCTTTCCTCTGATCATGATGCTTCCATGCATTCAATGGATTTACTTTATATTTGCGAGGTAATCTTATTCTAGCTGAGCTATTGGGTGTTTTCTGGGAAAAAAAAATTTTTTTCCTGTTTAACTTGTATAAATGTGTTATAACTCTTAAAAATGGTACCATTTTTCTTATGAAACTTAACCAGACTATACGTATCTTTTTCCCTTTTTTGCCTCATGCCTTCCCTTTTCCAGTAAAGCAGCCCCTGAGAACACACAAATTAATATTCACTGCACAGAACCAGGAGTATTTTTAAAAATTGAAAAGCTTTATTCTTTGTACATCCAACAACAACATTTTCTGGGAAAAGGAAAAAAAAAAAAAAAACACCAAAGGAAGGAGCTTTAAATCTCCCACAAAACATAGTAAATGCCATAGAATGACTTCCTTCATTTATGTAATTTTACCATGACTGTCAACCCACAACTTCTGGAAAGAAAAATTCCTTTTTTTTTTTAAGAGTTGAAAATTCATGAGACCTATATGCAAAAGAAGTTACAATTACATGTACAAAACACTCATATCTATCCAATAGGTAAATCACCCACAAAAGTGGGTTTGATGTTTAATATCAGGCAGAACTGCTATCAACATTAAAAATATATACCTGAAAATTTAAAGTGTGTCTGTGTAAGTGTGAAAGCCCAACATTAGGTAATATCTAAAACAAGACCATTGATTAACATCATATTTCTATCTATAAGAATATTTTCTAGAGGTACCTGGGTGGCTCAGTGAACTGTCTGCCTTCAGCTCAGTTCATGATCCTGTGGTCCTGGGATCGAGACACACACTGGGCTCCCTGCTCAGTGGGGAGTCTGCTTCTTGCCCCACTGCCTTGCTTGTGCTCTCTCTCAAATAAATAAATACAATTTAAAAAAAAGAATATTTTCTAAGTAACAATTTTTGGCAATGTGCCATCCATTTGCGTTGAGAAACATTACAAGAAAGAGCATGAAGATATGTGTGATTTATGTGCTTAAATTGTCTTTTAGACCACCTCCTTGAATGCTATCCCCATTACGAGAACACACAGGAGACACTTACTTCTCCCTTAGGAAAGTGTATGATTCACCAGGGCAACTGCATTTTTTTCATGGCTTACAAATATATTGAATTGTGAAACTGATTGTGTTTCTCTCTTTGGCCAGTCACGGAATTCAGCCAAATCTGTGACCACTTCTGACCAACATAGCAATGCCCAGTCTTTGTGAATGTTGTGTTTCTTGGTTGTGTTTCATTTTTCTATCCTTTCTATCTCTTGCTGTGCCAAATTGATTGTACCTCTCTATTGATTTTATTCTATGCTCTTGGTTAGCAACCTCAAACTCATTTTGTCTAAAAGGTAAGGGTTTATTAGGAACACAGGGAAGCACACATATTTGTCAACAAAAATAACTTCTTGTTAGATATATAAATGCTCTCACTTGTGATTCATGACTATTTGCAACTGTGTGTGTGTGTGTGTGTGTGTGTTTTCCTTTAGGAAAGTCAGTTGCATGAAATGCAGCTCATCTTAAGGATCAAATGAAGAGAACACCACATTCAAGTGAAGTCTGAGGAGGGCTGTGCCCAAAATAGGGGGCTGTGGGTTGATAGTAAATAGACGACCCATGGTTTTAGCAGCAGGTCATTTGTCAGATGGACACTCCAGCTGAGGTCTAAAGACTCTTGATCCAACATTTCCCATGTGATTGAGCACAGAGAGTGAAGGGGAAACGCTACCATGCAGAACGTGTGGGAAAGGAGGTGGAGGAAAACCAGGATGATGAGCCTAGAACCCCTCACCCTCCTTGAGACAGAAGGTCTGAGAGACTGGACCTTAGAGAATGATCTTTGAAAACAATTTCTTTGGACAGAACTTGGCCGTGAGTGGCCCATCACCACCGCCAAATGAAGCAGGTATGGGATGCCCCCTCCAACTTCAGTCTTGGGAAGCAGGGAGCTTTAAAAAAACTACTTGAAACGATAAGGTAGAAGGATGGCTCTCCTGGAAAGGATAGTACAGTGTTGGTGAGGATGTGGAGAAATCGGAACCTCCTACAATGCAGGTGGGAATATGAAATGGAGCAGTCACTGTGGAAAACAGTCTGCAGGGTCCTCAAATGACAGATTTCCCACATAACCAGTCATTCTCCTGGGTGGATACCAGCGAGAAATGAAAATGCATGTCCGCACAAAAGCTTGCACACAAGTGTTCATAGCAGTGTTCTTCGGAACAGGCAAAAAATGAGAAGCAATCCGAAGGTCCATGGGCTGATGAATGGATAAGTAAAATGAGGGTAAATCTATACATGGAGTCATATTTGACAATAAGAACAGGAAGTACTGATGCACACTACACCACAGATAAACCTCGTCAACGCTCTGCTGAGTGAAGGAAGCCCATCACAAAAGACCACATACTGTGCAATTCCCCTTATAGGAAATACCCAGCATAGGTGAACCTACAGAGACAAAAGGGAGATGAGAGGTTGTCTAGGGCTGAGGGGTAGGGAGAAATGAGGAGGGAATGCTAATCAGTGTGGGGTTTCTTGTCGGAGTGATGAAAATGGTCTAAAATGAGATTGTGGTGATGGTTGTACAAGTCTGCAAATATACTAACAACTGTTGAACTACACATACAAACCAGGAAATCACATGGCATATGATTAAATCTCAGCAAAGCTGATAGGAAAAGAGGACTTTTGGGTCACTTTCAGCTCAGGTCATGATCTCAGGGTCCTGGGATTGAGCCCTGTGTCTGGGCTCCCTGCTTAGCAAGCTTCTCCCTGACCCTCTGCCATTCCCCCTGCTTGTGTACATGTTCTCCCTTTCTCTAATAAATAAACAAAATCTTAAAAAAAAAAACAGAAAAATACAGAAACACAGAAAAAAGGCTTTTTTAAGAAATAGCATAAAAATAGCACAATAACCTAATTGAGGCAGTAACTGCTGAGTTCCAGCCAGAAACATCTGAAAGACAAGAGGCTCCCTGATGCAGATGAGCTGTACTTTGGGAAGTAAAGGTGCTTCGTGTGTGTTCCTGCGGCCCAGCGACAGTTGGTGGGCAAGCGTGAATCAGCAAGTGGCAGTGCCTCAAATCCTGTCCCTGCAGCCCAGCTGGAGATGTGACGGGGAGCCCAGGGAGGAAGCCAAAGGCAGCTCCCAGTTGGGAGGGGGCTGTGGGAGCTACAGACAAAAAAGTATCATAGGGGTACATCCATCCACATGACAGAAGCCACAGGTGAGAAGGCCCCAGGGGTGGAGGGAGTCCATGAACCAACCAATGATAGTCATGGGAGAGAGAGAGTCAGCTCTGAGACTCTGCTAAGTCCAAAAAATGGGGACAGCAATGCTACGACAGCCACCATGAGCAAGAACCCTCTTCCCCTCTCGCTTCTGCCCCCTGCCCCCTAGCGGTCTCAGAATCTCAGTTTACAAGGGGGAGTATGGGAGCAGGAGAAACTGTCACACTCTGCTTCCTCCAGCTGCGGGCTGTGGGCTTTCCACCCACACCACTGCCATGGAGGGAAGCAGGAAGCCACCTTCCACTGAGTTGGAGGCTCCAAGACTCTAAGGGTCTGGACAATTGAATGACTGAAATAAGGGAGTCTCTGCATCTCTTTCACAACAACCAGAGAGTCTGGGTTCACGTGAATGTTTGCCCCGGGAGGCAGGGCGGGTCCCTGCTAAGTAATGAGGAGACCATGGGAGACAAAATAGCTTTGCTTAATGAACATGTGCCACGAGCTATACTTGTCTGACATAACATTCACACATTTCTTCCCAAGTGTTACATATTTATTTGTCATGGTTAATTTTATGTGTCAACTTGATGGGATCGTGGGGGCCCCAGATATTTGACTGAACATTATTTCTGGGTATGTCTTTGAGTATGTTTCTGGATGAAATTAGTATTTGCCTTGGTGGGCTCAGTGAAGCAGTTGGCCCTCCTCATTGTGGGTGGGTATCATCCAATCTGCTGAGGACTTGAACAGAACCAAGAGGCACAAGAAGGCAGAATGTAGCCCTCCCTGACTGATTTTTTTGAGCAGAGACATGGATCATCTCCTGTTCCTGGTGTTCCTGGCTCTCAGATCTCTGCATTTGGACTGAATGACACCACCAACTTTCCTGGTCTCCAGCTAATGGACAGCAGATCAGACAACTTCTCAGTGTCCATAATTGTGTGAACCAATACCTCATAGTATATCAGATGTACATATACATGTATGTATATAAATGTATAGATGTGTATATATAGATGTGTATATTTGTGTACATACATATATGTGTGTAAATACACATACACACACACATATATCTCCCATTGGTTCTATTTCTTTGGAAACTCTAATACGTTACTTCATCCAAACCAAATAAATATCCTGCATCATGAAACTTGATATGATCTCTTAATCTGTCAGTGACGCCCCTTTTCTATGGACCACATCCCGGGTTCTGGTGACTCTGGCATTGAGAAGACTCTGACTCTTCCCATACATGGGAAGGCAGGCATCAGCTCTACATAGGGGCCCAGGCACCCAATCACACTTCAGATTTTCTCAAGGGAAATCACAGATCTGAAAAGCACATTGTTATTTATTTTCTTGCTCTAGAGCCAGACAGTTATCAAAGTGTAAGATAATGACACAGTCATTCGAGGAAAAATACACAGCGGCACAACATTGACTCTCCTTCCTTACCAGATCTGGTGAGGGGCTTCTCAGCTCCCTCTCCATGATGGAACTCGGCAAAGCGGTCATTAGACAAAGTGACACCCTCTCTACAGTCACTTTTCTGCCTTTCTACTTCTTTTTTAAATTTCAAGGGTTTGACATACTGAGGCTTTGAAAATAAGTCTATTTCTGTGACATTTCTAATTTACATATCTTAAGTCATGTGTTCATTGAAGTAATTGTTGAACATCCGTGGGAGACAAGTTCTGGGGCTGTGATGTGGGTGTAAAAGAGGCACATGGCTAAGGACCCCTTAGTCTAATGGGGAAGACACGGAAAGTGCCAGCTTTCAGAGCATGCTCTCAGTGTTGCAGAATAGATACAACAATGAGCTCCAGGCACCTGCTGGAAGAAGGACTGGGGAGTGGTGACAACAGTGGAGAGGTGAATGTGACTCTGGAAGTAGGGTGCTGGGTCTCACATCTTAACTTTGCCCACTTACTGGCTGTGGGACTCTGGGCAACTTAGTAACCTCTCTGTGTTACGGTCTCCTCATCTATGAAATGGCATGATAATTGTATCTCCCTCATAGAGTTGTTTGAGATATTACAGTTAGCTCATAGAAAGCACACGAAATGGTTTTTGAAACACGGTAAGGCTCACATACATTTCAGATATAATTAGCAAGTCTCATTTACTGTGGCAATGAGCAAGTATCTACTGTTTTTGTATCCAGAAAATAAAACAGACATAACTCCTATCTACATACGTCATTGGATATATATGTCGAGTGCCCCTCTGGCTGCGAGAGAGGCTGAGAATTTGAATACTTCACTTTCCAGTTTTTAAGTTGGAGGAAGGCAAAGGGAATGGTTGCTAAGGAGACCAGACCTTGGGCAGTAAAATCGCCTCCTTGGTATATAATTTTTTTAAAAACCAGCCATGTTTACAGTGAGGGACAAAGATGATCAATCAAAAACAAGCCCAGTGCACTAACATATTTCTGTTTAGAAATCATTTGTGTATATTTTCCATTTGATGTATTTGCCAAATTTAAGAATTGGGTAATTTATTCAGATGTGTGGTTTTAAGCAAGAAAAATTTATGAGTTTATAAAACAATATTGTAACGTTCATGCCAAGTGAAGAGTCACATCCTTTTAAATTCAGATTCTTAAACTTAAGTAGATTTCCCCAGAATTTGGGACCATTTAGTTTGTCAGACCATCGAAAAGCTTAAAAACAAGAAATGAATACATTAAATTTATGAATTTTATTTAAATATTTAATGAAATTTAATTAACTTAGTTGTGAAGGTCTCCTTGAAAGTGATTGCTAAACTGAACCAGATTTACAAATAGAATGAAGACAGTCTGAATGTAAGAGCTTATGAAAAATTAGGTTTTAGAATTTGCAACTTTAGTAAACTGAATATTCATTAAAAGAAGCAGAAGTTAGTACAAGTGATTTTTTTCTTTGGATAAAACCCCCAGAAAAACACCAAATCCTACACTGAAAACAACTAATAGGAAACAAACCTTAACTGAAAACCATGAAACCAAATCCTATCCCATCCTCTTGAGGAGTTCAGGTTCCTATGCTGATTTCTCCGATGATCATTGTTCATCATTCATCACTGCATCTCAAGCCCTGCTCCCCTCTGACATTTATTACACTATGGTATTTCCTGGTCATTTAATCTCCATTCCAAACTCCATGTAAATGGTGCTTAAGTAGCTGAGAACTTCAAGGCTTATATTTGCCATCATTTTAGAAACATGACTTTCCAAATTTCCAGCTGACATGTCAAACTTTCTTTGCAAAAATCCTTCCTTCCCTACATTTCCCCTCCGCAGTATTGTCACTTCCATCCCTCCTACCACTAAGTTTAAAACTCAAATGCCTTTGCTTCCACCAAATGTTGTTGTTTTTTTTTTTTTTTTAAGATTTTATTTATTTATTTGACAGAGAGAGATCACAAGTAGGCAGAGAGGCAGGCAGAGAGAGAGGAAGGGAAGCAGGCTCCCCGCTGAGCAGAGAGCCCAATGTGGAACTCGATCCCAGGACCCTGAGATCATGACCTGAGCCGAAGGCAGTGGCTTAACCCACTGAGCCACCCAGGCGCCCCCCACCACCAAATATTTTGTGCCCTACATGCCATTAGCTGTGAGTTCTCCTGAGTTTGCAACTTATTTCTCAACAACCTTCCCTATTTCGTTTGTCACCACCTGATTCAAATCCCCGAATGGTTTCTCTGTTCTATTCTCTACCTGTTCAACTAATCACAAAAGCCATTTTCAGTATCAACCTCCTACGGTATACCTAGGACATGATTAAAACACTCATGCGCACACGTGCACACGTGAGCACACAAACACACACAACCCTCAAGGCTCTGTCTTGCCTGATAGATTTTAAGCATTTCCACATAGAAAGCAAGGCCTCCGTGATGGTTCTAACCTCCCACCCACCAGTCTCCACCAGTTCCTCCTCTCTTTTCCACATGTATAAGATCTATTCAGACTTCAAGACCTCTATCAAACGCTCTCCCTCTCTCTCTCTCTCTCTCTCTCTTTTGTTTCCATTGTTAGAAATCCCTTTCTTTTCTGAATTCCAAGCATATCACGGATCCTTCTTATGTGGGTTTAAGATCTCCAAAAACCAAACAAAATAAAGAAAAGGAAAGGAAAGAAGAAAGAATGAAAAGAAGTACAGCAGAAGAAGGAAAACAGGCAAGAAACAGTTAAAGAAAAGGAGGAAAGAAGAGAATGAGAGAGGGAGGAAAATGTTCATGGACATATCTGGGCTCTGTTCTGGGACAAGTCCTCTTTCATAACCTTCTTCATTTGTTACTCATCTGATATTTACAACAACCAGTCCTATGAAATACCTTATAATAATCCATATTTTTCAAAAGAGGACACAAATCAAGAAATTAAATGCCTTGTCCAAAGTCTAAGCAGCCAGCAGCATCTTGAGCAGGGGTTGAGGTCATGGGTGTGATTGGTGGCCCAGAAGACTAGCAGCACATGGGAAGACGCCACAGAATCAGGAGGGAGTGTGTGTCTCATGGAGGTCAGGGAGAAGAGACATCGTGTAATATCAGAAGCATCTGGGCCATGCTGGCGAGGATGCAGAGAAAGGGGAACCCTCCTACACTGTTGGTGGGAATGCAAGCTGGTGCAGCCACTCTGGAAAACAGCATGGAGGTTCCTCAAAAAGTTGAAAATAGAACTACCCTATGACCCAGCAATTGCACTACTGGGTATTTACCCTAAAGATACAAACGTAGTGATCTGAAGGGGCACATGCACCCGATTGTTTATAGCAGCAAAAAAACTATGGAAAGAACCTAGATGTCCATCAACAGATGAATGGATAAAGAAGATGTGGTCTATATACAATGGAATATTATGCAGCCATCAAAAGAAATGAAATCTTGCCATTTGTGACGACGTGGATGGAACTAGAGGGTATCATGCTTAGTGAAATAAATCAATCGGAGAAAGACAACTATCATATGATCTCCCTGATGTGAAGAAGTGGAGATGCAACATGGGGGGTTAGGGGGGTAGGAGAAGAATAAATGAAACAAGATGGGATCGGGAGGGAGAAAAACCATAAGTGACTCTTAATGTCACAAAACAAACTGAGGGTTGCTGGGGGGAGAGGGGGTCAGGAGAGGGGGGTGGGGTTATGGACATTGGGGAGGGTATGTGCTATGGTGAGTGCTGTGAAGTGTGTAAACCTGGCGATTCACAGACCTGTACCCCTGGGGATAAAAATACATTATATGTTCATAAAAAAATAAAAAATATTTTTAAAAAAAGATGAAAATAAATAAATAAATAAAAGCCCCAGACAAGGGATGCCTGGGTGGCTCAGTTGGTTAAGCGGCTGTCTTCGGCTCAGGTCATGATCCCAGCGTCCTGGGATCAAGTCCCATATCGGGCTCCTTGCTCCACAGGGAACCTGCTTCTCCCTCTGCCTCTGCCTGCCTCTCGGCCTACTTGTAATCTCTCTCTCTCTCTGTGTGACAAATAAATAAATAAAATCTTAAGAAAAAAAAAAAAGCCCCAGACAAGGGCAAAACTAACACACAGTGAAAATAAATCAAAGGTAGACTGGGGCCTGGCACCACTGGATGGCCCCATCCTGGATGGAACACAGAGGAGAGAGCAAACCTCTGGGCTCAGAAAACTCCTATCTGGGTTGTGATGATGATTGGAAGGGGACGTTGTCAAAACTCGTCGAACTGTGAACTTATGATGGGCAGTTTTATTTAATGTAAATCATACCTCTGTAAAGTTGACTTAAAAATGAATTAGCAGGGGGCACCCGGGTGGCTCAGTCAGTTAAGCAGCTACCTTCAGCTCGGGTCATGATCCCAGGGTCCTGGGATTGAGCCCCACGTCAGGCTCCCTGCTCAGCTGAGAGCCTGCTTCCCCCTCTCCCTCTGCTGTTTTCGCTGCCTACTTGTGTTCTGTCTGTCAAATAAATAAAATCTTAAAAAAAATTTTTTTTAAATAAAAAAAATTTTAAAAAGAAGCATCTGGGCCACAAATGTCATGACGTTTGAAATGCCCCAGCCAGATTGGGGAAGCTGACTAGGGCAGGTCCACTCAGCCTGGCCCAGAGGCAGCATCATGTTGGGGGGAACAAGGAAGGGGCTCAAGTATCATGCAGCAGTCTGAAGGGGTGCACTCAGCCACCTTCTGGACAGCAAGACCAGAGAGAGGGCTGTAGCAAGGACATTAACAAGTGATTTTATGGAAAAGAAAATAGTTATTAAAATATATAATATGCCAGAAAAACACTACTCTGTAATTTATCACAAAGCTTTTTTCCTTAATTTGGTCACCGCCAACTTTTGGAGGTTTGCTGTCTCTGCTGCACCCACCATCCTCGACAAACATTTCAGTTACCCTCTGCATGGAAAACATTCATTACATATTGTGTTAAATCCATGAGTTTAGACCCCATCAGTCATTTTAGAAATAAATGAGAGTACACTAATTTCATTTTCCTGTGATTGTCTTCATGTTAAATTAAGTTCTTATATTGATTGATGTGTGTTCCCAGTCAGTGAGAACCAAAGCAGCACTCACCATAGTGCCTCTCCAAATGTGACCGTAATTTGGATGGCTTCGCCTCTGAAGTATCATCATTCTGTACTAAACTCTATTATAATGCTAAATAGACAGTCAAGCTGACATTGCTTAATCCCCAAAGAGAGGGAAGTCCTAAAGGTGCAAACCTCCTTTGCTGTTTCTGGATTAGAGTCCATGGGGAATGTCATTACTCTGGATGGCATTTCTTTTTCTGTATTTGACTGAGGCAGTTAAAAGAGGAAACCCCACATGAAAGGGAACTTTTTTGATATTAAGTTGTGGTTCCAAACATGCAAGCACTGTAGTTTAGACTAAGTAGGGTTTCTATAGATTGTGATCTCAAAATATACAACCATTCACCATAATTTCAACCTTCAGCCATGCCATCTTTAGAAGAGAGTTCCATAACTTGGCTACACATATGACTCTGCAAATCAATAAATATGGGAACCCTGTCAAAGCTGGGGTTTCTTTTACCTAACAAATAAGACATTGAAGAATAAAAGAAAATATAAATAAAAGAAGTAATTAAGTTTAAATATTGAAAGCTACATTTTATGAACCAAGATGAAACCAGAGAGGGAGACAAACCATAAGAGACTCTAAATTTCAGAAAACAAACTGAGGGCTGCTGGTGGGGAGAAGGGGTAGGAGGGATGGGATTGCTGGGTGATGGACACTGGGGAGGGTATGTGCTATGGTGAGTGCTGTGAATTGTGTAAGACTGATGATTCACAGACCTGTAACCCTGAAACAAATAATGTTAGTAAAAATAAAAACATTTATTACAAAAATAAAAAATAAAAATAAAATATAAAGTCATGTATGCTCCCAAATGCTATCAATGCTATCAGTCTGGATTTATTTATAGAAGGAAATTCTATAATAAATTGTATTTTTCTATAAAAAAAGAAAGCTTCATTTTAATCATTAAAATAGCTTCACTGGTATTGTGTTATTTAGTATGCATTAATTAATAAAAACTACAAATCACTAACACTATTTGGTGTTAATGAAGCCTCTCTTTCTCCTGTGTATTTTGTTTGTTTGCTCATTTGCGTTAACAAACAGAGTGACCCTTAAATGCTGAAAGAAGCTCTAATTACTGACATGCACTGGCTACAAAGAACAGTAATTTGAGGAAAGAAAGAAAGCATTTTAGACATGAATCAATAAACATCTGTGGAATTAACTTAAGAAATATTTGGTTAACTTTGCCAGAACCAACTTTCAAATACCGAATTTCATATCTGGGGAAAAAAAATGTTCAAAGTATGGAAAACAAACATACCATGAGCAAAAAGAGCTCCTAAGATTCACCAGAGGGAAATGGAACAAGTAAATCCGTCCATCTGTTCATACCTCCTTTTCACTGCCTTTGGAAACGTGCTGGACAGAGATAACTTTGTTCAGTCCCGAAGTGCGACTTGACATGACTGTTGTTTCTGGCGCCGAGCACTCTGCACAGGACCTACGAAGCCAAGGAACCGGCCAGGAAAAGGCAGCTGCCAGTTTCTGAGAGGAGATTAGAGCCCCAGCACAGCCTCCTTTATCTGCCTCTACCCTCCAAGTACACTCAGGAATTCAATCCATCAAGAAAACTCATCTTCTCAATTAGCAGCATGACTCGGAATGAAAGGTCATCGTGGGATCTGCGACTTGCCACACACGACTCACGAGAGGCTGTCAGGAAGCTGATGCTCAGCACGGACTTATCTTATCTTGGTCGTCTGTGTCCTGTGCTCATTAATTTTTTCATCCAGAAGCAATATTTCTTTTTCCTACCCGCCACTCCCACCCCAGGATCATTCCTCTTCTCCCTTCCTTGGGATACAATAGAGTAATTTTTTTTTCCCTTTTTGGTCACTTTCCATCTTATAAATAAGAATGGACTCATCTTGTATCAGTAGACAGGTTGTGTATCTGGCGCTGGTACTGCTTAGAAACCTTGTTCACTCCTGGCCACACTGATAATAAGATGCTCCCAGACGTCACCACCAAGAGAGCTCAACCACCTGGTTTCCATTGCAACCTCTTCACCTCATCTGAACAATCAGTGTGGAGGTTCCACCTCCTGTTTGTCAGAATGAGCAATGGTGATGTCACAGGAAAGTGGTGGGGGTTACGTGTGTTATGAGGTCATCTCAAACAACACAGTATTATGCAGAAATTCACCTTTAACATTTGTTATCAAACACCAGAAAATTGTCTCTATGTGTCACACAACTAATTGTGAAATGGAAAAGTATCTTTTAGAAATAGTTTGTCCAAAATAGTATAAAACTTATTGGGCAACCCTCTCGGGTCCCCTCCCTCCTCCGGAGTTTTGTACTATCACTTTGTTATCACCCAATAAACCTTGCTTTGCTGCCCACAAAACAAAAACAACCCCTCCCCCAAAAAACAAAATCAAAAGCAAAACAAAGCAAAACAAAAACCTTATTTTTACAGTAGGATATGCGAAACAGAGTTTCATGTAATAATGTAATTATATATATGCTCTGTCCTTCAAATCAAACCAAACTAAACTAAGTCTCTCTTCTAATTTTTTTTAAAATATTTTATTTATTTATTTGACAGAGATAGATCACAAGTAGGCAGAGAGGCAGGCAGAGAGAGAGAGAGGGAGAAGCAGGCTCCCTGCTGAGCAGAGAGCCTGATGCGGGGCTCGATCCCAGGACCCTGAGATCATGACCGGAGCCGAAGGCAGAGGCTTAACCCTCTGAGCCACCCAGGTGCCCCTCTCTCTTCTAATTTAACAGAAAATCTCCCTGATCCATATTTATGACAATTAAGTGACTTTAAATAAAATTACTTATTTTGAATTTTTATCTTACCTATTTTACTTTGATGTCCACATTCGTACAATTTTGAGATGCCTTGAAGGGATTTTTACCATACAATAGAATAAAGAAACAGCTCAAGAAACCAGGGCCCATGAAAAATGGGGTAGAAAAATAATAAGTCAAGATATGATTAGTATCAGGGTATCTTAAAATCCTACACAATTATTATAGGTAGGCTACATCTTTGGTTCCAAACTTCTTAGTAGCCAAAGAAAATAGGTAATCATGATCAGTTAAGACTCACAATGTCTATTCGAGAGAAAAATACATGAACGTCTGAAAGAAATTTCTTCCAAACTTTTCTGTTCTCATAAAGTGGATACTATGGGAAACGGAAAAAAATTACTTTAAAATTTATTCTATTTCTACATCCTGATTCAAGAGAATTCAAATGTGCACTGATCTTCCTGGCCACTGAACTTATTTTGTTGATAACAGGACAGCGAGTGGTCTAATGCTCTCCACTTGCTCTGTGAGGTATGTGTTTGTTTCTCATGAAAATTCAAATTCCTTTCTTCCTCAACCATATGTCAAATGGCCTTACAGTGTATAGCTCAGAATGTGGAATCTGGAACCAGCGCTTTAACTACTAGTGTGAATTGGTTGACCAGCTTTACTTCTTTGGGTGTCATTTCAGTCATTGGCAAAATGGTGATAATTAGTGCCAACCTTTTAGGTTTGTTGTGAGGATCAAATTAAATTGCTTATGACAGTGCCTGGAGGAGAGTCAAACACTATAATGTTAGTTATGACTAAAATTATCATGAGGATTTACTATTAATATTTATGTCTGTGGACTACACACAACTATTAATGTCTGCACATACAGTGTAACAGCGTATCATCAGAATAAGAACTCTGCCATAAAGAAGAGATACACATCGTTACCAACAGACTATGCAACTGTAGTTTTTCCCAATGAAGTTTGTATGTTCACTTCTATTAAATTTAGAGGTTTGGAATCACCATGGGTATTTTTTTTCTTTCTTTCTTCCTTATAAAGTAGTCATGGTCAAGGAAAGAGGCTAACAATAGATATTTTACATGTCATTATGTGGAACATTGGTCACTAAAAAAAGTGGACATCAGTTTGATGGAAACAGCATCGTCAGAAGACCCTGAGAAGTCAGCTCACCATGTACAGGTTCTTTGCTGGTGTTAAAAAAAAAAAAATACCAGAGAACACTAAATTATCCAGACCAATACATTAAAAATCTGAAAAGTAAGCTTTCAAAAACTGACAAGTATCTATCTGGAGGCCGAGCTGATGTGGGAATACTCTAGGAAGAAGTACGCAGAGAAGTTTCGGTCATCCTTCTTGACTTGTTTTGTCCAGGGGAGAAATGGGTTCTTTAATGAAGAACTAGTTGTAGAACTAGTTCTAGTTCTCATTTCAGCGCATTTCTGCCACGCATTAACTCCCTGCAGGTTGCTTTGCTCGTTTAGTAAATTAGGTCCATATATACATTAAATACTGCAGTCCTCTGTGACACTAATAAGTCACTCATCATCCAATTCTTAACTCTACAATACTGAGCAAAATCAGATGGTGTAAGAGCCAGATCATTTGGCAGTTTCAGGCAAGGATTCATGAAACGTCTGATTTATGTTGTACTAGAGCAGAGTACTACATGGCGAAACAGAAGAACTTCATTTACATCTGAGCTTCACACTCAGGAGTTTTCAATTTTGACCTAAATACCTAAATCTCTCAGCCTCAATGTACTTATCTGAAACAGACAAAAAAAAAAAAAAAATTATCACTTTCCGAAGGCATATTGTGAAGCTAACATGAGAATTTTGTTAAAAAGCCTTTGAAAATTAGAAAATATTATACAGAAAAAGAGAAAATATTACACAGAAATAGGACCATTGTTCATGATCTGACCTTCGCTTAGTAACAATCCAAATACACAATCCTAGTATTTTAGGCAAGAACCAATCTCACAAGAGAATTAATTACAAACTAGAATCCCACTTTAAACTTAAATTGTAGGACACAATGGGTCCAGGTTTTCTTCCTAATGGCCATATCCTCTTCGGACACTAAGTTATGCATTAACAGTTCACTTTTTGAGCACAGAATTAGAGGAAAAGTAGGAGACAACTTCTCCTGAGGTTAAGAACAAAACTCTGGATTCACACGGCCTGAGTGTGGAATCCTGGTCCACCATTACTTTTCTGGCTATTAATTTCTACCAGCCCTCCCTTCTTTTTCTGAAAAGATGGAGGTATTGGTAAAACTCAGTAAAACAACTGGAAGACTAAGCGATACGACATATGTAGAATTTAGGGTAAGGGGGAAAAAGTGAGAGGAAAACCAAGGAACAGACTTCACCTACAGAGAACACACAGGTGGGTGGCAGATGGTGACACCGGTGATGGGGACTAAGGAGTGCATCTGTTGTCATGAGCACCAAGTGTTGAATCACTAAAGTGCACATGTGAAACTAATATTACACTGTATGTAACTAACTGGAATGTAAATAAAACCTTTAAAAGTAAGACTGAGTGAGATGATACACGTGTAACACGTAGTGGAGTGCTGGGCATACACGAAGGGTTCAAAGAGTGCTTCCTTTCAGTATCCATTCACAAGGACCAATATCCTGCGCCGCTGAATGTGGGAGAAGACTGTCTTCCCCCACATATGAAAGATGATCCCTTTATTTGAGCATGTAGGTTAAGAAAGGATGCAACATAGAACGGAGTTGGATGAACCACATGAGGGAGTGATCTACCATCTGTAGAAAAGTCAAATTATTTGTGGGTTAGAAGGATGACAAATATGATATCACCACTTCCTTGGCTGTGCTTAAAGTTTTGTTAAAAAAAAATTCCAAGATGGATGAAGAAAAGAGACTAGTATCAAATTAAAACATCTTACAAGAGAGTAGGATGAAATAAAATAAAGGAGAACTACAAATAACACAACTGGAAAAATGACTTTAAATTCTAGATGAAATGGAAAAAATATTTTAAAATGTAACTTAACAAAACTGACTCAAGAAGACATAGAAAATATAAATCATCCTAGTATCAGAAAGGTATTTGAATGTGTTTTATAAAAGGAGCCAGCAAAACATTATCTATAGGCTGGCTGCCTATATTTTCCTTTTTAAAAAAATATTTTAGAGAAAGAGATAGTGATTGTGGGCGAGTGAGGGGGAGGGATAAAGGGAGAGGAGAGAGAGTCTTTTTTTTTTTTAATTTTTTTATTATGTTATGTGACTTTTTGCTGTAGTGTTTCATGATTCATTGTCTGTGTGTAACACCCAGAGATAGAGTTTTAAGCAAGCTCTACACCTAGTGCAGAGCCCAACACAGGGCTTGATCTCATGACCCTGAGATCATGACCTGAGCTGAAATCAGGAGTCAGACACTTAACCAACTAAGGCACCCAGACTCTCCTGGCTGCCTATATTTTCATATAAAGCTTTACTGAAACACAGACATAAATATTATCTGTGGTTGCTTTTATACTGTAATAAAAAAGCTGAGAATTTGTGATGGACTATATGGCCTGCAAGCTGAAAATATTTATCAACTGACTCTTTAAGAAAAAGTTTGCCAAACTTTGGTTTTTGAAGCCAATCTCACTCATAAATATCTATGCAAATGGGACATTAAAGGAAAAACACTGATTACCAATAACTACAGTAAAAAGCAGTTAATAAAATCCAATATCCATTAATGACTTTTAAAAATGTTAACAAACTGGAAATGGAAAGAAATTTCATTAACCTAATAAAATCTGTTTATATAACACCTACAGCAATGATTAAATTTAATGGTACAATATAGAGAAGCATTCTTGTGGAAAATAAGAGAAACACAATGATGTCTACTATTACAACTTCAATTTAGCACTGATCTAGCATAATAAGACAAGAAAAAATAAAGGGTATAAGGATTGGAAAGGAAAAAATCAAAATGTCCTTATCTCCAGATTGTATTATTATTCACAATAAAAAACTAAAATAGCCCCAGATAAATTATTAGGTTTAATAAAAGGGCTTAACAAAACAACTGTACATAACATCAATTTTCGTCAAACATAAATCTCATTGCCATACACCGGCAAGTTTATAAATAAAATATTTGGAGAAGAATATTATGCTTGGCAAAAAGAGAGAGATGTAAAAATGTATATACTGTATAATTCCATTTATATGAATGTCCAGAAGAGGCAAAACGACTCTGTGGTAACAAAAAGTGAATCAGTGACTTAGAAGGGAGGGAGGATTTGACTGAAATGGGGCCATGAGGACTTCCTGGGATGATAGGAATGTCTCACATCCTGATTATGGAGGTGGTTACACGAGTGTACGTACTTGTCAAAATTTATCAAACCAACCATATAAAGTTAGTGCATCCACTGTATGTAAATTACATCTCAATGAAGGTGACTTAAGAGAAAAAAAGAAAGACAATCAAGTCTTTACACCAGCAACCAAAAATATAAAATATTTAGGAATAAATCTAAAAAAGAAGTTTTAAACATTTAAAGATTGTATTAAAAATGTGAAGGAGACTTAAAAAGAACATACAGTATTAATGTATAAGAAAACTCAGTATCATACAGATATCTATTCTCATCAAACTGACCTATTATTCAATGGAATTTCATCCAAAATTCTAAGACAGTTTTTGGGAAATTCACAAAATAATTACAAAATGTACAGTGAAGACAGAGGTCTCAAAATACCCCTTCACAAGAACAGCCAAGAAAGAGATTTCAGAAAAAAAAAATAAATAAAAACAACAACAACAACAACAACAAAAACCTCTGAAAAGATTGCCCTTCCAGATATTGAGAGAGAAAGTGTTCCTGAGAGCAGGGGGAGGGGTGGAGGAAGATGGACAGAAAGAACATTGAGCAGACACTGAGCTCAGAGTTCAACATGGGGTTCAATCCAGCGACCCTGAGATCACGACCTGAGCCGAAATCAAGAATTGGCTGCTTAACTGCCTGAGGCACCCAGGCTCTCCTTGAGTTGAGTTTTAAAACTGAATTACTTAATAGTGTTGTATTGGAGCAGAAATAAGGAAATAGGACAATAGAAGGGACTAGCAAACCCAGAAACTTTCCACACAGACTAGTCAGTCAGTGGTGTTGGGCAACACTGCGCTAGAGCTGGTTTGAACCAGCTGACAATAGCCAACTGTGAAATTTTTAAAAAATTTTACAAGCTATTTGTTAATATGGTCATTATTAACAAGTAAACTGTATAAACTTAAAATTAAGTAAATCATATTAATAACAAAATAAATACTCCAAACTCATCACTTCTTTATTTTTACTGCAGTTTATTAAATTGCATGTTCTGTGTGTCCTTTGATCTGTAGAGTGGAAACACTGAGTAATGTGGACTACTGCATGTGTTTTCCTAACTCTGCTTTCAGCAATACCCTGGTAGTAGCTTGACACTGGCAATTTGGAAAGTCTTTATACCAAGGAAATGTTCAGTGTTAGAAATCAGAGCTTGATATGTTATTTTTTGTATTGTCCAGACATAGAAGCATAATGGAAAAACTGTTAATAATGCAGATTAAACTTAAAAGTGTATCATGTCTATGGCCATTACACTGAGTAGTACAAAATAATTAAGAAAAGGTTTTCAGTACTCAAATGTTAGTATCTGATTTAACAAAGAAGTCATTGATGTCGCTGACAAATGGTGAATTTTCAACACATCTTATTATTTCACTTTTGTATTATTTATTAACATAAACAAGAGTATCATCCATTATTCTATACTACACACATTCACCAATTGCAACCATAGGTTGGCTACAGCTAAAACATCAGTAAAAGCATTGTCATAATTAATTGGTTACATAAATATGACTCTAAAGAATATTATATAAAATACTTATAATACATGCATATGTTTTTTCACTGCTTTGTAGTATTCCATTGTGTCACACAAACTATCCAATCTTCTGTTAACCAGTAACTGGGTTGCCTCTAGATTTTTTTTAACAATGCTGGTATGAATATTGCAATGAAATCTTCCAAATGCAATAAATCAGCCACCCCAGGAAGGTACCCACCTGATACCAGCACCTTGTTCTAGTGCACAGACCCCGCCCAAATGACCCTAGTCCAACTGCAGCGACTGTGTCGTTCTATTCCCTGGATCCAACCTCTCAGCAGGAGACTGTGTTATTACTATATGCACACCTAACTTTGCTGGATAGCCAAGGGTAACCATTTGTGAAGGCTGGGGTAGATCCTGAATATGTAGCCTTTGATGTGTAAGTGTATGTGTGCAAAGTTCCTGTTAGTATAGAACAAGGAGGGTGTTGGTGGTATGAGCATGAATGAGACACCACGGATCCTAGGATTCTAAATTCAAACCTGGTCTTCTAGGTTTTACAAGGCTATGATTATCAAGGTTGCAGGACATACTTCATCATTAGCATGACACAGACCTGTTAAATATTTATCAAATGGTAAGTAAGCTTCCATGTGTACTCTTTCTATGGGCTCTGTAGGTCTGCTATTGTAGATATTAAAATATTTCATAATCAAGTATTTTTTTCAAAATAGATACTTCTTTTTTTGTAATAAAAATTTTTCTTAAGAAGAAAATGTAAATATGCTAAGTGCACAATCATGTACATTCTTTGGCAATATTTAATTTTTATAATAGCAAAAAAAAAAGCCACTATCAATAAGTTTATACTTATTAATGATCCAGCTGGCAAAAAAAATAGTGTATAATGCATTTCTACCTAAAAACTATCCTTATCTGGCTGAAATATGTCTGGGAAAATATCAGTGCAATGCCAACTAAAAAAAAAAACTGATACAAAAAATGGGAGGTGAGGAAATGAAAGCAATATGGAAAGAAAACATTTTGAGAAGTTTAACTGTGAATAAGAGCTGAGAAATGGACAGTTGGAAGGATCTGAGAGTCAAAAAAGATTTCCTCTCTTTTTTTTTTTTTTTTAAGATTTTACTTATTTATTTGACAGAGCGAGAACACAAGTAGGCAGAGAGGCAGGCAGAGATTGGGGAGGGGGGAGCAGTCTCCCCGTTGAGCAGAGAACCCTCCTGGGGCTCCATCCCAGGACCCTGAGATCATGACCTGAGCTGAAGGCAGAGGCTTAACCCACTGAGCTACCCAGGCACCCCCTCCTCTGTCTTATTTTTAGTTGGGGAATTTTTTGTCATATTGTGGAAATAAATGCAAGAAATGAAAGCAGGGCACAGAGAGGAGAAAGGGGAAGGGAAGTTCAATAATATTATTTGAACTGCAAATAACATGGTAGGACCTATAATGAGTAAATCTTCCTGTATTTTTGATCTATGATTTTAGGCAGAGTTTTTTGGAGATTTTGTGAGTGATCCTACCTACACATTTTGTGACTAACTCCATGAGCTTGGAACTTTTTTTTTTAATCACTTTATATATTCACAAGTCTCTTGAAATCTCATGCCTAAAGGAATTTATAATGAGACTGTGTTGTTTGGTATCATAGATTTCACACTGAAAAACAATTCTTTTAAAATCCAAGATAAAATCTATAAGCAGAAAATGAAAATTTACATAGTCCTTGTAATAAAATAAAATATGGAGCTTCAAGGATGGGTGTGAATGAACTTTACACAAACCACTGTCAAACAATTACAACTATAATCCTAAATATTCTATCATAAATCATAATTTATAATCATAAATCATAATCTGTCATAAATATTCTATAATGAAAGCAAATATGTAATTTTATGTAATTTTGAACTTAATATAGGATCTTTTTAGAAGTAAAATACTCAAGAATTTAAAGCTGATACAACTTTTCTATAGGGGAAGTTGCAGCCAAAACATAACTTACTAGAAGAAGAAAAAAATACTACATTTGAAAAGTATTACTTTTAAATTTCTCACCTGACTCATTGTTGCTTTTATTTAACAAATAATTTGCACTGTAAAAACACCCATTGTGTTCCAGAACAAGCTCATTCTCTAAGCCTGAATTATAGGAGGTCTTACAATTTGGGTATTTTTCTCCTGGATTCTTTTTTCAGAGAAGCAGGGATAACTACCAATTTAAGTGAAATGCTCATATTAACCTATTATAATCATTGTTTGATTCTGTAATATTATACTCCTTCCAATAAACCAGTCTGAAAGAAAACAGATAAGAACAGAGAGTAGCTGATGACATTATTGGCAAAGCTGGTGGCTTAATGTTCATAATGATGGGTCATATTAGAAAAAATCGTTGATCAGCACATTTCAGAAAAATAAAATTAGCTGAGTATAAACGCAAAATCAGGCTTACAATTTAAAACATATTAAGATTTAATGAATTATTACATCATTTCTCAATGAGTACAACCTAGATGCATGTTTCCGACGGTTCACAATAGAAGTGAATCATGGAATTAAGCAGAATGTGGCTATATAACAGCCTTCTAAGCTTGGAGAAAAGTCAGGCAATTAACTCACTCATCCAAGGTGAGTATTATCAAAGCTTAATGTTTACAACATGGAAGTTTCTAATTGGTTATCTTCCACCTGATTTGTGGCTGTTTTCAGAAAAAGAGTCAAAAAATACTATGAGGAAAATGTCCTGAGGGCATCCAAAATGTGGGCTCTTTATTACTATATTTTAAAGATAATGCTAACAGTCATGATTACTAATAAGTGACTTGTTTAGTATTGGTATTATCATTTATTGCTAACATCCTACTTTGAATAGCAATTCAACAGAGATTAGGAATTTAGACTTGCAGGCAGCTGTGGCCTCTGAGTGACTCCAGGGCCTAGCAAAGGACTGACATCATGTTTGTTGACAAAAACAAGAAGCAGTAGCTACTAGATGTTGAATATGCACTCAATTTTCCCACCTGCCAAGTCTTTTTGAGTCAGTGAATGGACATACACACATTCAGTTGAGGAAACTTTTTGCTTTAGAAACTCCCACTGCTGTTTTCTCTTCCTTCCAAGGAGAGTCCTCAAGAATTCAGTTGAATTCTTCCATGATCATTGGTCTAAATCAAGGCAAATTACCTTGACATGAATGATTCCTGCAGAATGTCTCATGTTTCCTTTAGTTGGTGGTATAGATTTTAATTGACAAATAAATGTCCGTCCTTGTTAAGACTTTAGAAAGATAAACACACTCATAAAATACCTAACGGTCCAGCTGGTAGAGAAAAGTAATAAAATTGCAACCTGAAAAGAATTTGTTTCAATCCATTTGATTGTGCTTCTGTATGCTATCTGTCACATTCTGAAACGGAGGATGGAATAAAGAAAAATAAATGTCCTTCATTTGCAGGAAACAGTATATTATAGTGGTAAAAGAAAGGCTTTATTATCAGACCAAGCACCACCTACTAACTTAGCTATAAAATTTTCCTGCTCTATAAAGTAAGACAATAGTAGCAACAGGGTTCTTGTGGTGTTTGTGTTCGATAATTGTAGGTAGTTCACCTAGCATGATGTCAGAAACCTCGTGAGTACTTGATCAACGGTATTCACTATAGTTCTTGGTATTTTGGCAATTAAGGAAAAAAAGAAAAAAAAAACAGAAATAGAATTTAGTGTTATAAGTGAATAATTATTTAACCTTCATGCTAAAAGATGTATCATGTCAGACTGAGGGAGGCCCCACTTGTTCCTACTTTTCCATTAGGAAAAAAAAAAAAATCAGAGTGTGAAATCACATCAAGAAGATGTCTTCAAACCTTTTGCTGTTCCTTGGAGCGATGTGTGGATCCTTTTAAAACTGGTCTCAGGATAACCATAAAGACAGCTGCAATGCTCAGAACAACACTGGTTTGAGTCAATTCCTAGGAAGTAAGTAATGACGTCCCCTGAGCTTATAATTCCATTCTGAATTGCGTTCAACAGGAAAAATCCAGATTTCATAGGAAAGTGTAGCCAACAGGCTTGGACAAAATTCTAGGCTTATCCTTGGGTGAAGGCCACAGATAGAAATGTTTTAGCCTTGCCTAAAAAGATGGGCAAACCCTTTCGTAACCAGTCTTTATTTTGACGTTTAGTCCATCAGAATTCTGTTTCCCCCAACATACGTTCATGAGAACTTCAAGTGACCTTAATGTTTAAAAAAAAAAGAAAAAAGGTCATTTATGTTTCCTCAACACCACAAAATGGTACTGATGATATTTATTTTAAACACTATGTATTTTGCCTTTAGTGGAAAAGCCCATTATTATTACAGCTGAAAGCAATAACTCTCAAACTGGGAAATATTTTCAAATCAAAAACTTGTGATTATCACCATGCCGGGATGCCTGGCTATGTTATTTTATTTGTTTGTACATTGAACAGGCATCCCTTACAGGGTCAAATATATATGAAGACATATTTATTTAGTTAGCCTTCAACTGCTCTTGTTTATAATTGCCAAAATATCCAAATATTGTAAAGGATTAGAACAGATTATTTATTTTAGTAGCTTCAGGATTTTCCACTCTAGTTTATCTGAACCTTAACTAATATCCAAACCAAAGCCGGGGGAAAAGACACTTTGGGACTTGTCTTTTTCTCCCCAGCATTTTATTTTGAAAAATGTCAAACCTATGCAAAAATTACGGAAATAGTATAACAAACAGCCATATACCACGATTGACCAATTGTTAACGTTTACCACAGTCTCTCTCTCTCTTCTTTATATTTGCATTTGACTATATATGTATACAGTTTCAGTGAATGTGCATTCATAGGTATGTATGTGCAGGTATACACACGTACACATTGTTTTATTCTGAATTACTTGAGAGTTAGTGGCAAATCTTTTACTTCAGATGCCTAAAATATTTCACCATGTACCTTCCATGAAGGATATTAACCCACATTATTTCAATATAATTCTCTACACAGTGAAAACTTAACAATACCGTTATCCTCTTAACATGCACTCCAGATTTAATTGTTTTTTCCACTGATGTCCTGTAAAACCGAGAAATTTTATTTTTGAATCTAGAATCTGATCAGGGATTCTTTAATCTAGAACGTTTCCTCAGGCACTGTGACTTTCATGACATTGACATTTTGCAAGAACCCATGGCCATTACTTGGCACAATGTGCCTCCATTTGGATCCATCTGGTTTTTCGCATGTAGTTCCAGGTGACATATATCGTTGGCAGGTGGACGTCAGAGGTGATGTTGAGGAGCAATGTCTTGTGTCTATTTTTATGTAATTAGTTGATCTCAACTTTTTACTCATCTTTTCTCACTCATCCAAACAGTATAACTGCAAGGGGGCAAGCAAGCACTTTTAACTGTTTCTTATTATTCTAATGGCCTGACCACTAGCCTGCAATACTTTAGTCATCAGAAGATCTACTAAATCATAACTTTTTCTGTGGAGTGGGTGCAGAGACAATTAAAAAGAGGAATGGTTTAGGTGCTCAGCATTTAAGATTTTTAAGTAAATGTCCTTAGAATAGTTTATGATGGAGTCTCAGGGGAATTCTGCTTTTTCTATCCGCTGGGGGGATGGAAGTATACGCTGTTAAACCATACCAACAACACAGTCCTCACATCTATGAGACATCAGAATATAAGGAGTGGGTATTCCTGAGAACTGGAAAGAAGTCAGACATGCACTGCCAAACAGAGCTCTCCATACCAAGTGGTATATTCATGGAGGCCTGGCCAATGTGTAGAATCATACATGGCAGATTATATAAACTAGAATCAATCCATGTCAGGAGACTCAAGCCTTGCTTTCTATATGTCTTTGAAGACAATAAAAATGCTTAATCATCTGGAAGTGCTTAGGTGAAGTCAAGCCAAAACCAAAAATGCTCAGGCATACAGCCTAATTATACTTTGCTTCCAAGACATTAATTATATATTATTATTAAATATGATTTTTTAGACACAAATGACACCCACTAAGCAAATCTGGAAATGAGAATAGATTGTTTTCTCTAAAAATATTAAGGGAGGGAACATTTTAAAAAAAAATTAAAAAAGAGAAAATATTAAGGGAGGGGGTGAACACTTGCTGTAACTTAAATGGTAAAATGAAAATAAGGATTCTGTTGTAAACCACTAGCATATTTCTCAGTATATTGTCATACATCTACATTAAAATCCAAAGAGTCTTTTCTCAGAAGTGGGCAAATCCAGCAGGCAGGAAGTCAGTAAGGACACAGTTGTACACAAGCAATCAACCAGATATAATTGACATTTATAGGCTACTTCATCCAACAGCAGCAGCAGATCTATTTTTCTCAAGCACACATGGAACACTCACCAAGGTAGACCACATTCTGGGCCATAAAACATACCTTGACAACTGTAAAAGAATAGAAATATAAAATGTCTGCTCTCAGGCCACAGGAGATTTAAACTAAAATCAATAAAAGAAAAAGTAACTGGAAAATCTCCAAATATGTGGAGATTAAATAGCATACTTTTACATAATATGTGGATGAAAGAAGAAATCTCAAGAGAAACTAAAAAATACTAAATAAATGAAAATAAAAACACAACTTATAAAAATCCATGGGGTGTAGCAAAAGCAATGCTTAGAAGGAAATTTATAGTATTGAATGCATAGATCAGAAAAGATGATCTAAAATCAATGAGCTAAGTTTAATTTTTAAACCTTAAGAAAACTAATTTTATTTTTCTTTAATTTTATTTAATTTTAAAATTAAATTCAGAGTAATCAAAAAATAAAATAAAATAAATCTAAAGTAAACAGAAAAAAAATAATAAGCATTAGAGCAGAAATTGAAAATGAAATTGAAAACAGGAAAATCAATACAGAAAATCAGCAAAACCAACAACTGATTCTTCCAAAAGATCAAGAGAATTGGTAAGTCTCTAGCCAAGGTAACTAAGAAAAAAGGGAGAGGACTCAAATTACTAATATTAGAAAGGAAAAGGGGGACATCAGCACAGATTCTTATGGACATTACAAGCATAATAAGAGAATGTTATGAGCAACTATGCCCACAAATTTGGTAACCTAGATGAAATTGACCCATTCCTTTACAGTCTATCAAAACTCTCATAAGAATAAACAGATGATCTGAATAGGACTGTATCTATTAAATAAAGTGAATTAATGACTAATAATCTTCTAACATCCAAAAGCAGCAGACCCAGATAAATTCAGTAGTGATTTCTACCAAACATTTAAGGAATAAATTATACAAATTCTACAATCTCTTTCGGAGGATAGAAACAGAGAGAATATTTCCCAATTCATTTTATTACCCTAATATCAAATCTAGACAAAGATATAACAAGAAAAGGAAACTATAGACTAATACATCTCAAGAACACAAATGCAAAAATCCTCAACAGAGTATTAGCAAACTGAACTGAAAAGAGTATAAAAAGAAGTACACCCTATAACCAAATGGGATTTATCCCAGGTATTCATGCCTGGTTCAACATTCTAAATTCAATTAATATAATCCATAACATCAACAGCCTAAAAAAGAAAAGTTACATGATCATATCAGTAGGTACAGAAAAAGGATCTGACAAAATCTAACACCTATTCATGATAAAAATTCTCAGTTTTAGGAATAGAGGGAAACTTTCTCAACTTGATAAGGACTATCCACAAAAATCCAACCTAACATCATACTTAATAGTATGAACTCAAATCTTTCCCATTAAGATCAAGAACAAAGCAAGAATGTCCCTTTCCCCATTCCTTTTCAATGTCACATTCTATGTTGTTAATGCAATAAGTCAAGAAAAGGAAATAAAATGTATAGATGGGGAAAGAAGACTTACAAGTGTCTTTGTTCACAGATAACGTGATTGTTTACATAGAAAATCCAAAATTTGGGGGAAACAAAAGCAAAAATAAACTATTGGGACTTTGTCAAAATAAAAAGCTTCTACACAGCAAAGGAAACAACCAACAAGACTAAAAGGCAACCTATGGAGTGGGAGAAGATATTTGCAAATGACATATTCGATAAAGTTAGTATCCAAAATATATAAAGAATTTATGGGATGCTTGGGTGGCTCAATTGGTTAAAGTGTCTGACTCTTGATCTCAGCTCAGGTCTCTATCTCAGGGTTGTGAGTTCAAGCCCCACACTGGGCTCCACACTGGCATTTAGCTTACTTAAACAAAAATAATTTATAAAACTGAATATCCAATAAACAAATAATCCAGTTAAAAATGGACAGAAGACATGAATAGACATTTTTCCAAAGAAGACATCCAGATGGCCAACAGACACAAGGAAAGATGCTCAGTATCACTCATAGTTGGGGAACTACAAATCAAAATTACAATGAGTTATCACCTCACACCAGTCAGAATGGCAAAAACTAACAACACAGGAAACAACAGGTGTTGGCAAAGATGTGGAGAAAGGGAAACACTCTTCTACTGTTGGTGAGAATGCAAACTGGTGCAGCTACTCTGGAAAACAGTATGGAGGTTCAAAATTTTAAAAACATAACTACCCTACAATCCAACAGTACTAGGTATTTGCAGTACTAGGTATTTACCCAAAGGATGCAAAAATACTGATTCAAAGGGAATGTGCTCCGAAGTTTATAGCAGCATTATCAACAATAGCCAAATTATGGAAATAGCCCATATATTCATTGATTGATAAATGGATAAAAAATATGTGGGGGGGGTGTGTGTATATACATACACACACATATAATATATACAATGGAATATTACTTAACCATAAAAAAGAATGAAGGCTTGCCTCTTGCAATGATGTGGATGGAGCTAGAGAAAATAATGCCAAGTTAAGTTAAGTCAGTCAAAAAAAGACAAATACCATAGGATTTCACTCATATGTGGAAGCTAAGAAACAAAACAAATGAGTGTAGTGGAAAGAAAAAAGAGAGGTAAACCAAAAACCAGACTCTTAACTATAGACAACAAACTGACAGTTACTGGAGGGAAGGTGGGCAGGGAGATGGGTTAAATAGGTGATGGGGATTAAGGACAGCACTCGTTGTTCTGAGCATGGGTGTTTTATGTTAAGTGATGAATCACTAAATTCTACTCCTGAAACGAGTATTGCACAAGCTGGAATTTAAGTAAAAACTTGGGGGAAAAAGAAAATCCAAAAATATCAACAGAAATCTCCTGTAATAAATAAGTAATTACAGTAAGGTTGCAAGATACAAGATTAATATATGAAAGCCAACTGCTTTCCTATATATTAACAATGAAGAAATGAGACTTGAAATAAATGCAAAGCCATTTACCCAAGCACCCCCCCAAAATGAATACTTAAGAGTAAGTCTAACTAGATATGTACAAGATCTGTGTAAGGAAAATTACAGAACTCTGATGAATGAAACCAAAGAAGAAATAAATAAATGAAAATATATTCTGTGTTCACTGACGGAAAAGACTCAATATTGACAAGATATCAGTTCTTCTCAACTTGATCTAGAAATTCAATGCAATCACAATGAAAAACAAGTAGTTATTTTAGGATATCAACAAACTCACTCTAAAATTTATACAAAGACATAAAAGGTCCAGAACAGCCAATACAATAATGAAGTAGAACAACAAAGTTGGAACAATGATACTTACTGACTTCAAGATTTAATATAAAAATATAGCAATCAAGACAGGGTACTATGAGTGAAAGGACAGACAAATAGATCAATGGAACAGAATACAGAGCTTAGAAATAGATCCCCATAAACTCAGTCAACTTATCTTTGCCAAAGGAGTAAAGGCAATAATATAATGAATAAAGATAGTCTCTTCAACAGACAGTGCTGGAACAACTGATATTCACATACAAAAAAAATCTAGACACAGAACTTACATATTTCACAAAAAATTAACTCAAAGTGGATCATGACCTTAAATACAGGGGAACCTGGGTGAGCATCTCTCTTTTGGTTTCAGCTCAGGTCATGATCTTAAGGTTAAGATCTTAAGGACCTGAGTTGGGTCCATGCTCAGTGAAGAGTCTCTTTGACCTTGGGTGTGGCATGGCTTTTTTTAGATACGATACCAAAGGCATAATCCATGAAATAAATAATTAATAAGTTGAACTTTGTTTAAAAATTTTTCCTCCTGGAAAAACAATAGCAAGAGAATGACAAAACATGCTACAGACTCAGAGAAAATATTTGCAAAAGGTGCATCTGACAGGGGACTTTATCCAAAATATCCAAAGAACACTTAAAACTCAATAATAAGAAAACAACTCATTGAAAAAATAAACCAAACAGACACAACACTGAAGAAGATATACAGATGGTCAAAACACTCAAAAAAGCTTCTCTCATCAGGGAAATACAAATCAAAACAATGAGACTGTACTATACACCTATTATAATGGTGAAAATCCAATAAACGGACAGCCTTGAAAGCTGACAAGGATTGTGGAGCAGTAGGAACTCTCATATACTGGGTGTAGGAATGCAAAATGGTATAGTTATTTTGGTAGCTTCTTTAAAAACTAAACATACTTTTACCATATGATCCAGGGCTCTCTGGTATTTCCCCAAGGGAATTGGAAGCTTATGCTCACACAAAATTCTGCATACAGGCATTTATACCAGCTTTATCCACAATTGCCCAAACTCTGCAGCAACCAAGATGTGCTTCAGCCAGTGAATGGCCAAACTGAGGTACATCAGACAATAGAATAATTATTGAGTGTTTTAAAAAATGAGCTATCCAGCCTTGAAAAGACATGGAGGAAACTTCGGTGTGTATTACTAGGTGAAAAAAGCCAATCTGAAAAGGTTACATGCTGTATGATTCCAACTGTATGACATTCAGGAAGAGGCAAAACTACGGAGATGATAAAAAGACAAGTGGTGGCCAGGAGTGTGTGGACGGGGAAGAGATGAAAGTAAGAGCACAAAGAATTTTTAGGGCAATGAAAATACTCCATATGATATTGAAATGATGGAATTTGTCCAAACCCATAGAATGTATGATACTCAATGTGAACCCTAAAGTAAACTATGGACTTTGAGTGAGTATGGTGTGTCAGTGGAGGTCCATCCCAGGTAAAAAACCCACCATTCTGGTGAGTGACATTGATAATGGACGGTGGAGGAGTATGGATATGTGAGGTTGGGAGGGATATGGGAAATCTCTACACCTGCCTCAATGTGGTAAACCTAAAAATGTTCTAAAAACAATCAAGTTTTTAAATAAAAATCCAAAGAAGGCTCAAATTAATCTGGAAATTAAATAAGCCATAAAGTATTTATTGAATATTATACTTAAGCATTATGAACTGTAAACAAGTTATAAGCTAGTTTCTGAATATGACCATCTATAATTTAGCAGGATGCCTGCTAAATCATGTGAACAGTAAAACTTCATGTGACATTAATGAACTAACCACCATATAGACCAGAAGAATGTTAGGGGAAGTGAGAGAGGAGGTAATGGTGATTCAGGCCTGATCTGGGCGCGGGCAGGATTGGATCTAAGCTGGTCAGGTTGGAGTCAGCATGACAGGAAAGGAGGAAGGGAGAAGGAAGCCAACAGGCTCAGGAAGGAGGTCAATGTCACATAATCCTAATATAAACATGATGAGGACAAAACCGTATCTGGCAAGTCAGGTATTAGCAGGCTGTTTTAACTTGCCACATACATACAGATGTTTGGGGTCAGGTTCACACAAGCACAAAGTACTCATGTACGACATGAGCCCAATAAGAATCCCTGTATGCATCAATTTCTTTGGCTGAAAATTACACAGTCTGTACGGTTCTCCTCTGCTGAGAGAACATTTGCCTCGAGAGAGATGTCCCATGGAGAAATGATAAACAAAAGAGCATTAGCAATCCTGAAAACTGTACACAAAAACATGGTTTTACAGTTTAGTTTAATCCTCTGTAGACAGTGCTTGATGAAATACATTTTTATGAGATGTGCATAGTCTCAGCATTAGAAATGCTGGCGGCTTCGTGAAAATACAGTATGATCTTCTCACTTGCGCAAATCAAGCCAGAGTAATTTAGCACTGCTATTTCTAGCACTAAAACAGCTTTTGCAATGGGCAAACATTGAGGAATTAGAGATAACTGTGGAGTCTTAATGGTCTTTATTTTTTACAGATTAAATATCTTAATGTTACTGGTGGGAGAAAAAGTATAGATCATCGAAGAATGTTCTATAATGAGTTCAGTGGGTTATGTGGAACACTGCAATAGGAACAGATTCCAGAATATGATGAAATATAAATTAAAAGAATAAATTATGAGAGTCATAGGTTCATACCATGTATCAGCAAGCTACAGCCCATGGGCCAAATCCAGGCTATTGCTTATTTTTGTAAATAAAGTTTTACTGGAACACAGCCACATCCGTTTATTTACATATTGTCTCTGGCTACTTTCATGCTACATGACAGAGTTGTGTAGTCATGACAGAGCCCACATGGCCCACACAGCCTAAAATATTTACTATCTAGTCCTTTACAGAAATGATTGCCAAGTCCTAGTCTCTGCTTTTAATCATCAGGGCCTTAATTCTCTCCCTTAAGATATGTGTGTTAGATTCCTACTGCCATTGTAATAAATCACCATAAATTAATTGACTTAAAATAACAGAAATTTATTATCTTACAGTTTTGAAGCTCATAAGTTCTAAAATCAAGGTGTCAGTAGGTCTGAATTCCATCTAGAGGCTCCAAGGAAGATTTTATCTCTTTGCCTTTTCTAACTTCCAGAAGCCACCTCCATCCCTTGGCTTGTGGCCCCATCCTCCATGGTCAACACCAACAATTCAATCTCTCTCTGCTCTGTTGTCACAATGACTTTGTTTTCCTCTCTGTTTTTTGGTCATTACATCTCTTTCCCAGAGTCTGACCCTCTTTCCTCTCTCTTAGTAAGAGCCCTTGTTCCTACTTCGGACAAAGTCAGAAAATCTAGAATAATTTCCATATCTCAAGATCCTTAACTTAATCATATTTGCAAAGTCCCTTTTCCCATGTAATTTACTATATTCGTAGGTTCCAAGCATTAGCATGGAGTTATCTTTGGGGGGACATTATTTGGTCTACCACAATATGTAAAATAATTTATTTTTCAAAAAGAGTATAAGTACTTGAAAAACAAAACCAAAGATGGCTAATTATACTACAAAACAGACTTTTACATGTCCACCAAACTTTCTCCACATTTCTTGATTCTTCTTTCTCAAACCCTTCTCTGAATCTTAACCCCTTTTCATTGTCATGCACTGCTGTCTCAGAAAACAACAGAGGGCCATTATGTTCTTACATATGAAACTTCACATTTTTTTGTTCAGAACAACAAAAACTTAATCAAAATTTATATCTACAGTTTCCGGAAAACTGTTAACAAAAGAATCATACTCTTGGTATGTTTATCGTCTAAATTAGAAGAGATAAAACCTTCATTCACATACATCTAAAAGGAGGGTAGGAAATAATGATTGCTACCAAAAGGTTAGGAATAAACTTGCATTTGAAGATGGACAAGTTGGGCTTGGAAGGAGAATGGCAGGAAAGGCTGTAAATAATGGCTGCACTTGATAAGGGCTGAAGGAAATGCATAAAAAGAAACCTATGCCAGGATGCAGCAAGGGGTATCTATATGTAGGAGCAAATCCTACAAGTTAGATGGGTCACAGGTTATGTGATGGTGGACAGCAAGCAAGTGTGGGAAGCCTCAAATCTAGTGACTTTAGACAACATATATGTTAAAGGTTTTTTTGTGTGTGAGTAGTTGCTGGACTGGTGAGTAGTTGCTCACCAGTAGTTGCTGAGTGATATTAGTCTGATTGAATTTATAGGGAAAAGGGAGGTGAGGTAATAAACAAAGGGAATGCCTTTTCCTTCCATCCTTCCTTCCTTCCTCCCTCCCTCCCTCCCTCCCTCCTCTCCTTCCCTTCTCTCCTTCCCTTCTTCCTTTGCTTCCTGACATCCCTCTCTCTTCTAACTTCTATAGTTACCAATGCATTGTCTCTTCGCTTTGTGAGAATTTTCTTTCAAAACATGTTTTAAAACATACAAACTGATACAATGACTTATATAACACATGTTCTATGTGTGACCCTCCCACAAGAGACATGAAAAAAAAATCAAGTCATACAACAGGTAATTTCATCAATCACAAAAGATGACTCACCCAAGACATGCAACCACACTCCCCAAGAATGAAGTATTTCATCGTATCTACCCATGTCTATATCTCCATCTGTCTGTCTATCTATCTTTTGGGAGAGGGTAGAAAAAGCTAGGAAGATTTCTCTTAAGAATGGATTTGCATGGAAGAACTGATAAAAGCATTAAACAAACTAGAATCCCTAAGGGTTGTATTGATGAGAAAGTATTTCTCGTCACAGAAGAGGCAGGGCAAAGCTCAGAATTTCGCCAATGTAGCCCTTCATCTGCTACTTCATCTGCTCTGCTCCTCCGATTGTCTTTGAGAATGTTCTGGGAACTCCCGAGATGTATTTGATGGTGGACTGAATGTACATGAGCATGCGTACTGTTTGTTTGCAGTTCCATTTGGCTGGCTTAGTGGTGACTAAAGAACTTTTTAAAAGATACCTGAATTTAAACATTTCCATTTTCAAGCTTAATCTAAACTTCAAAGATCAGCAGTATATAAAGAAAAACAGGATAATATAGAACATGAAAGAGAGAGGACATGAATAGGTATATCAGTCCTGTATGTGATAAACATACTATTTCTCATAAGAACATGAAGCATAAATGAAAGTTTCAAGAGGGATTTTTGGTGATGTGAAGAAAGTGGGAGAATTTAAAATGTGTGACCAATTTGTTATTTGACATGATGAAAATCACCTCCTTCCCCACTTTCTACTAGCTCTTTAAACATCTGTTTCCTGAAAGCAGGAAGGACAGTCTTTGATTCACTTGTGTCTTGGTCAGAGTTCCAGGAAACACATAGCCTGCCCTAGACATTGGCTGGCTCTGGGATGTGGGGCAGCTTATGGATGAGAAGACTGGACCATGAGTGCCAGCGTCACAAGGAGGCATGGACATGTCTTCCAACCTTCCCACCTCCCCCAGGCTCCATTAAACTGGGATTGAGATGATTTTCCATCCCCAGCTTCTATCTCCTCATGCTCCAGGGGCACCTGTTATGGGGATCCCTGTGTGCTCTTCCTTCAAATCTCATGCCAGCCATTTGCTTTCCATGTCCCTATTTCCTTCATCTCTAATTAATTCAGCCCTTTACTGGCTCTTATAGGTTTAGCTGTGTCCCCCTGAAAAATATACTTAAGTCTTAACTTCCAGTATTTCAGAGTGTGACTTTATTTGAAAATTTTTGCAGATGTAATTCATTAAATTAAGCTGGGGTCACACTTGGGTAAGGTGGACCCTTACTCCAAATTACTTGTATCCACCCATGAGGTCATGTGAGGACACGGACACAGGAGGAGAGAATACTATATGATGATGTGGGCAGAGACTAAATACTGCAAGCCAGAACCAGATGCTAGAAGAGGCGAGCAAATACTCCCTTCTAGAATTTCAGAAGAGCATGGTTCTGCAGACATCTGGATTTCAGACTTTATCCTCCAGAACAATGGGATAGTATATATCTGTTACAGATGAAATTTGTGTTACAGCAGCCCTAGGAAACTAACACACCACCTCATGCTTGGAACAATAAAATAATCATTCAGTAAGTTTTTATTGATTATCTACTGTGTGCCAGGCACCATTCCACATACTAAGATATGGCAAACTGGGGGAAAAAAACAGAACAAAACAAAACAAAAAAAAACCCTGCCTTCATGGAGGTTACTTCTACTGGGGAAAAGACAGACAATACACAAAATATTAGGATTTCACATGGTGATATCTATATGGAAAGAAAAGATGAAAGCCAGAAAGTGTGTGTGTGTGTGTGTGTGTGTGTGTGTGTGTATGTGTGTGAGCGTGCGTCCAATTTAAGAGAATGTGGCCTAAGAAGACCTCACTATGAGTGAAAATCTGTATATGTAAGAAAGTGAACCAACTGAAGGAAAGAGGTTTCCAGGCAGAGAGACAAGTAAGTGAAAAGGCCCTGAGGGAGCAACTCCTCATCTCCAGGAGGAGGAAGGAGGTGAGCACAGATGGAGCAAGGTGTGCAAGAAAGCTGGAAGCAGAGAGTCACTGAGAGTGTATGTGGCTGGACTGTATGTAGGGCATAGTCTGTGTTGCCAGGACACTAGCTCTATGCTGAGGAGGTTGGGGGACTCTGAGGGGTACTCAACACAGGACTGACAGGACCAGATCGCCTTGATTATAATATTGAGAACAGGCTGAAGAGGGCAGCAATGGAAGTACGGGGATGTCATGTGGGAGATTAGGACAACAACTGGGATGGGCGATGAGGGGAGGAGGCTTAGCATGGGTGGCAATGACCACATAGTACAGCTTACAGGGTCTGAAATGTTCATGATGACTTTTGGGCCAGAACATCGTGTCTTAACTTCCCAAATGAGCTGTAAGTTCCTTGTGGGCAAACCTAAGTCTTGGGTATTCCCAGACCCTTTATCTTACAGAGACCAAGAGTGGGGAGTGCATTTCAAACGCACTCTTGATCAGATTCATTCCTAAGAAGGAACTAACCATGTCCAGAGATCCATCATCGATGCCATACAAGTATGATTCCAGAACACTTGTCATTTCAGTTGATGACCAGCTATGTGACAAACGTTTCCTGGGACAACCCCTAACCTTGATCCCTTAACACATACCCTATAACACATAAGTTTATTGCTGTAAATTTAACTCTATTCAAATATCCCAATAATAATAAGCCCGGGACATTTAAAAATTCCATAGATTTTACCTAAAGTGCTCTTCTAGAGCACTTTAATTTGGAAAACAAATTAAACCCCAAAGAAAAAGACATAACTTGGAGAATTCATGAGAATAGAATTGAGAACAAAAGCACATCAGGTCACTGGCTCAGGTTGCTTCATGTGAAAGAGGAAGAAAATGGACTTGTTTCTTCTGAGGATAATGTCTCAGAGATTTATACAAATGGTCAGGGGATCTGATAACTGATTATTCATTCCCTGAAGCAAAAATTAATTAGCAAAGATAATTCCTCAGCACTGAGATGTCAAACAACATATTTGGCACCAGCAACGGTCAGTTCAGCTCCCTGAATGCCAGAGGTTGCAATTTCCAGGTGCAGTAACTGAAAGTTTATTTGCGGCACCACTTTTTTAGGTAATGGAATGCTGGAGCGATGAGCAGGGTGCATGGGGGAAGGGTGCCCCTCCACACCTGCTAAGACGCAGGGTGGAGAGAGTGGACTGAGCACTACACTGGTATTGGGCTCCCGTGGTTTTCATTTGGAAACAGACTTGTTGTTTTGCAGGTTTCTACATCTGTTCCACTAGCTGGAATGGGAACCAGGCCTGACTCTCTTCATCTCGAGGGTTGGCGCTGCTTGTGTAGCCACCATAGCAAGCAGGCAATACACAGCAAGATGCATGTGGCTGGGACTTGTCTTCAGATCTCTGTTCTTTTCAACAGAGACCAGGGTAGCCACATGCCATCCTTGGTCGGACAGCAGCCCAATCCCTCGGCACAAAGAGATCGAAGATGAGAGAAAACTAGAAGCAGGAAAGCATTTCAGGTCTTGCAGGAAATGCACACTCAAAGCTTGGCCTGCAGATATAAACGAAAAGGGTTCTCAGTCCAGTAGCACGAGAGCAAGATGAAGCAGGACAAAGCAAGAAGACGGACGCCGTTACAGAGGTGAGACAGAAAATAAAGGGAAGGTAAGTGGAGCTGGAAGGAGAGGAAGGACACAGGCTGGATAAGGGGAAGGTTGGAGACACAGGAGCCCCTGACACCATTCCTGGTTACTGGTACATTCCCACAGCGGGCAGAGCAGGATCTCTCAGGGAGAATGGAATGCATGGAGGTGCTTTGAAAACCCTTGGAGTGGTTTCTGGCACACTAACTGACCACACTCCGTCCAGCTCAGACAGGAAAACATCCCACTAATCTGTGCTTTACACTCTTGTCCTATGCAGAACTCTCAAAGTGAGGGCTCAATACATATTTGTTTAAGGTGTTTGAAAGGTGAATATTTTAATACAGCACTTCAAGAGCAAGGCAGACCCTTATTTCTCCTATGGAAATTGCACATTGGCAGGAAAAGTGTAGCATAGCCCTTTGAGAAGGGCAAGACAGTGCAGTAAAAATAGTATGAGAAGAAATTAATACCCAAAGTTAGGAGTATGGTCAAAACAAATAAACAAAAAAGTGCTAAAGAAGGTTGGATACCCACAGCAGTGCATGGTAGACAGATGGACCCATTCTATCCTTCACACACATACTTTCAATGGTTCTTGTGTGTATTTAGCAAATGAGCAATAAAAACTAATTCTATAAACTGGATTCTGTTTACCTTTGGATACTGCATTATTGTTCTGAGAAAGGGGATACTGAGGGGATACTGGAAAGAGGAGTCATTTCTTTCTTCTTTTTTTTTTTTTTTTAAGATTTTATTTTTTTATTTGAGAGAGAGAGAGATCACAAGTAGGTAGAGAGGCCGGCAGAGAGAGAGAGGAGGAAGCTGGCTCCCCATAGAGCACAGAGCCCGATGCGGGACTCAATCCCAGGACCCTGGGACCATGACCTGAGCCGAAGGTAGAGGCTTTAACCCACTGAGCCACCCAGGCGCCCAAGAGGCAATCATTTCTAACAGATCCTATCAGTGGCTTTCGTGTAGAAGACTCTACAAAGCAATGGGTCAACCCTTTCTTCTCATGATTGCTTAGTCCTTCTTTGTGAAGACATTCTGTGGGACTCCACTGTCATGCTGCAGCCTTCCAGGGCTCTCTGTCTCTTCTGATTCCAAAGGAGTTTGGGAATTCCAAAGAGTCTTCGTATTCCTCTTGAAGCTCCTGGCTTCAAACTGACAAATGCAAAGACCTGGTCATCCTTTTACCTTGGATGTCTTTGTACAGCTATGGAGCCATTGACCGTTTTCCTGCACAGAGGTATCACCAAAAAGCATATAATGAGTTTATTCTAAATATGTTTAGTTTAGAAAAAGTAGGTCTCTATCCTTTAGACTTTTCCAAACATACTACAAAATTTCTTTAGTAAAAATGAGAGATGCCTACGATGATATATGTGCCCAGAGAGAGTTATCTAGTCTAGAAAAAACTATCATGATATTTGCCTTTTTAATGTAGCAAAAATATTAGCTAACAGATGCAGTCCCTGCTCAAATATTAAATGTATACCTTAAAGGAGAATTCATTCTGATTTTAAGCACGTAATAAAGAATATTAAAAATGTTTGCATAATTTGCATATACTGTTCTTTTCCAGATCTGTGAATAAGTAAAATATTTGAACTGGATTGTTAGCAGATTTTACTTTCTGGAATAAACACCTGAATATCTGTCATCTATAATCCAACATGCTTATAAATGATTAAAAACTATTATTGTAAATTGACTTTTTTTTTAAACACTCATCAGACTGGGATGGTAATTTGAGAGAAAAATAAGGTCTCAGGACCTCTACATCCAACCCAGGAAGGAGGCAAGGAAGTGGATAAATGATCAACAGACACGTAGGAATGATGGTTTAACCAGTTAAAATGAGTAGTCACAGGCAGTATCATGCAATGATGTGTCTCAAAACCTTTGGATATATTGAAGGACAAACTTCATTAATCAATAGCTATAGA
Organism: Lontra canadensis; assembly: GCF_010015895.1. NCBI lineage: Eukaryota > Metazoa > Chordata > Mammalia > Carnivora > Mustelidae > Lontra > Lontra canadensis. The sequence continues at coordinate 12,306,442 of NW_022631016.1, read as the reverse complement.
TGAAGACTTTGTAATGTATCAAATTCTGTACTTCCCCGGGTATTCATGGTGCTGAGGGAGTTCCACTGTTACAGAGAAGCCTGATCATCTAGTATGGTAGAGAAAATGTTTCTAATTCATAGTATTATTTGAAAAATTTGGTAAGATGACTCATGAAAAAAAATTTCAAGCTCAATTCACATACAAATTGCAACCTGCTTTACAAATGCCCCATAACCAATGATCCTCTTCCTTTTCTCCCTCTTCCACCTCCTTTTTGTAGGATTTGAGCCTCATTTTTACTGAAGACCTTTCATGTCATGATATTGGAAAAAGAGCTTCACCTTAAAAGACTCACAGAACATAAGAATATTGTCATTATTTAACAAATACCATCAGGCCACTACTATTTATGAACCACCATATACAGCAGACAGTAAAGGTCCAAAGGTTGAGAAGCAAATGGTAGAGACACCAACTCAGGAGGTTGGAGGGACCATGGGCTGCAGTTGGAGATGTGAGAGATGACAGGATAAAGTAGGGCAGGTGTGAGAGAGAACAAAGAAGGGAGTCAAGGTCAAGGAGGGCAAATGTGAGGATAAGGGTCCTGTGGCAAGTAATGAAAGTACAGGACCAGGCTGAGAAAGTCCAGGTGGGCAAAATAATGGGGGATGAAAAAGCATTTATAGTAGTTCACCATTCCAGGTACATGTTATGTAAACTGAAGGCATGAATTTTAATATGTCCAGCCAGTTTGCTGTCATCATGCCCTCAACATGCTGAGGGTTCTCACCTTTATGTTGTGAGCTCAGACTTCTCCTCTGAGATGCATACTCTCACACCTGGTTCCCTCCTGCTACCTGATACCTCTGAGTTTGTATGGCAGACATCTCACACTTAACCTGATCACCACTAAATCTGTGCCTTCTTCTCACCCCAGATTTGCTTCCTTGCACTGGTATTTCCCCGTCGGTCAAGAGCACCCCTGTCTACCCACTGTTTTAATCAGAAACTTAGGAGTACTCCATCTTTCCTGAATTCCCCTGAACACTCCCCTGCTTTTTTCTAATAGCAAATTCTTTCATTCTACCTCAAGTCCTTCCATACCTGGTGTTCTTCACTGCTGCTAACTCAGGAGCAAGTTGGTTATTATTTTTTTCAGAGAATTGTTAAAGCAAATCCCTCCTTCTGTTTTGAGTACTGCAATCCATTCTCCACATCTGAATAAGAATGAATGTTTTAAAATGGCATTATAGCAAGTGCCTCAAGGTACACTGGCTTACCGTGTTCCCTTGAGCTAAAACTTTCAGTATCTGCCTCTTTGTTTACCACCATCTGGAACAGTTCTCTCGGCAACTGAGTTCCATACTGCTTTGAGGCCCCAGGGCCTTTGCACATACACTTTGTCTGCCTGGAATGGTCTTCACAGAGCTGGTTCCTTCTTATCCTCTAAGTTCAGCTTAAATGTTCCATTTTTGTAGTTCATTCCTATTTTGAGTAATCTTCTCTGTTATTCTGTAACTCAATATGCCTTTTCTGGGAGGGGGGAATAACATTTTTTAAAAATATTATTTATTTAGAGAGAGAGAGAGCACATGAGAGATGTGGAAAAGGCATTGAAAGAGGGAGGGAAAATCTCTGGCAGACTCCATGCTGAGCAGCCCGATGTGGGGCTTGATCCCACAACCCTGAGATCACATGACCTGAAATCAACAGTTGGATGCTCAACCAATAGAGCCACCCAGGTGCCCCCAGAAAATAACATTTTTAATTATTGTTTTTTGACTGTTTTCCCCATTTGATTATGAGTTTAATTTGGGAAAGACCTGCATCTATCTTATATCAATAGTGTTGTGTTCGCTATTGACTTTCCATTACCTGATAATCTGTCTGGAATCTAGGGACACTCAAAGATTTATGAAAAAAAAACAAACAAAAATCCAAAGATGTCAAAGACTGTTGGGGGGCAGATTCTTGCTTATATTATTTTCCTACTTTGAATATTGAGGACAATTACTTATGTCATTAATTGGACAATTAAAATACAACTGTCTTGGGCGCCTGGGTGGCTCAGTGGGTTAGGCCGCTGCCTTCGGCTCAGATCATGATCTCAGGGTCCTGGGATCGAGTCCCGCATCAGGGTCTCTGCTCAGCAGGGAGCCTGCTTCCCTCTATCTCTCTCTCTCTGCCTGCCTCTCCATTTACTTGTGATCTCTTTCTGTCAAATAAATAAATAAAATCTTTAAAAAAAAATACAACTGTTTTGAGATGATTTTCCCTGGCAGTCCTGGATTATTACTGCTTTGTACTATTTTGCCTATCTGTCTTCCAAACTTGATTGTAAACTCTTTAATGGAAAGGATCAAATTCTGAAGTTCATTCATTCGCTCAACAAATGAGAGGTATCCGGGGGCTGCAATGCAGAGCTGTACAAAACAGGCACGATTCTCATCCACAAGTGAGCAGGGTCACCCTCATATCCATTAATTTAATCGAGTTAGCACCCTTTTGCACCATGCACTCTTGAAGGTGAAGGGAATGTAATAATAAACAAAGAGAAATCCCTGCCCTTGTGAGCTCACTGTTCTGTGTACATGAGCATAAATGTGCTCATTATAGTATTTGGTCTCTAACACTGAGATTGTCAATATTTCTCTCTGGGTTGACTTCAAAACAATGTGAAGTTTTGAAGAAGGAAAAGAAGTATGAATTGATGAAAATTCAATGCAATGCTTCTTTGAATCACAGAGAATTGGCAGAATACAAAATCAGAGGAAAGGGCAGCCCCATAGTTCTGGGCACCGTCATTCTAACCCACTTAAACCATATAAAAATTGCCCGAATAATTTTTTGACTAATGCAACCCACCAATCTGAATGAACTGTCTATGCATTGAAATCTGCTTTATGTCTATGATAATTACTGGGATTCAAGAGAGAGAGAAGAAAAGCATGCCCGGGGTTAAGAAAGGAGGTAAGACAAAGGAGACTTCCCAGCCTGAGCCCTGCCCTTCACGTGCTTGAGCAACACACACCACATCTCAGACTCGTGATTTCACTCACAAAGTATTTTAAATAGTTTAGTATGTTGCACTGTCAAATGACAAAGAGCATTCTGCATTTTAAAAAAATAAATAAAAACACGCAGTCTAGCCTCCAGCAGAATTTAACCCCAACTACGAAACAGAAGAAATGCTGTATGTCTTGACAAGGACACTACAGACAGGAGATGGGACGCTTACAGGATTTGAATCTAATTCTTGGATTTGATATCACCACTTGGGTTCTGCATCAGGGCTTCCTGTAATTGTCTTTCAGAAGCCCTGTGTCAAATGCTAAGGTTCTACCTGAATAATCTTAGAAAATTTCTTTTACCTCAAAGAATTGTCTTATATTCAAAGGTCAAAGCAAACGGACTGTAAATTCAGTAATACACTCACATACACAAGAAGGAAGGAAGGAAGGAAGGAAGGAAGGAAGGAAGGAAGGAAGGAAGGAAGGAAGGAAAGAAAGAAAAGAAAGAAAGAAAGAAAGAAAGAAAGAAAGAAAGAAAGAAAGAAAGAAAGAAAGAAAGAAAGGAAGGAAGAAAGAGAGGGAGGGAGGAAGAAAGAGGAAGGAAGGAAGGAAAAGAAAGGAAGGAAAGAGGAAGGGAGGAAGAGGAGAGGAGAGGAAAAGAAGAGGGGAGGGGAGGAGAAGGGAGGTAAGGGAAAAGTTCTACCATGAATTATAGGCCCTGGAGTCTTTGAATATCAAAGTTAGAGGGGCCATTGTGCCAATTCCTCATTTTATAAATGAGAGAACAGACATCTTGAGAGACCAAAGAATTTCCCCAAGTCACCATGTTAATGAGCAGCACAAGCAAAATTTAACTTTGCTGACTTGAAAGGTAACCTCTTCACGCTTCCAGGAAGAGCCGCTACCCTCCTCATCTGGCTGTCCTATGCTAATTGTCAGTGTCCCATCACACTTTGCAGGAACCACCTGGGGTAACAGAGGAAGCAGATATCTGGCCCTATGACAGTCTACAACTCAAGGCTGAAGCTCAGAAACAAGAATCTGGTGCTACCCAAGTGTGACCTTGTTGGTCTGCTCTGTACATGGCAGGCTGGCCTTATCCTTGTGTCATGGCGGAATAATAATTGTATTTGTTACTGCATGTCTTTTCCTCAATACGGTGTACTTTTTCAGTGACAGTAAGGCTATTTCACATAGGAGACTGAATTGGACACTGCATTATTCTAAAAATTACATTATTAAAATTAAAAGTCCAACACAACACTTTTGAACCAATGGGGCCACACCCTTCAATATTAACACCTCTTTTTGGTCATCTAGCTTCCGACCTCACCACCTACCAAACTTTTCTGGCCTCATGAAATCCACAAGTCTCTTGATCTGTGAAAGAAGGATCAACAAAGTACTGTCAAAAGTTAGACGTTATTTTAGGAAGACTGTACCTAAAATAGACAGTTTAACATCTGTAGCTATGAAAGGTGAATTTTCAAATTAGACCATGAGCCAGCGCTTTCCATTGAGATCAATCAACAATTTGCTGAATTAATTTTGCTTATCCTCAGTTTCAAGTTGTAGTATGCATATACAAAACGTGAAGTAGTAACAGTCAATATTTTAGTTCCATTAGCAGAAGAACTTCCCACAAAGTTCAATGATGCAAATTTTATGTCAGTATCAGTAGATGCTTCCTGGGAAAAATAAAGTTAATTCCAATGATACTCTGGTTCTCATCATCCAATTCATAGACTCAAAGTAAATTTTGGAAATTCATTCTTTTGAAGGTGAAACATCTGACATTATCGTGGATGACCAGTATAAGCTTACTTTAAAATTTTAACATTATAAGGGGTGCCTGGGTGGCTCAGTGGGTTAAGCCTCTGCCTTCGGTTCAGGTCATGGTCTCAGGGTCCTAGGATCTAGCCCTGCATTGGGTTCTCTGTTCAGCGGGGAGCCTGCTTCCCCCTCTCTCTCTCTGCCTGCTTGTGATTCTCTCTCTCTCTCTCTCTGTGTCAGATAAATAAATGAAATCTTCAAAAAAATTTTTTAACATTGTAAATAAACTGTGAAAATATTCTGGCTGAAATAATTAGAGTTAGATACTTAAAGTTAGAATTAAAAATAAGCTCCCACCAGCAGAATTTGCTTCAAACTTAGTAGGTTCCTCAGCAACTGTAAAGAGTATTTTTTCAATTACAAGAACCTACAGACAAGAGGCAATTGGAAATGTCAATGATTTCCAATTTGTTAACCACAAAATGCAACCTTGAAGATGACTACAGGCAATTTAATTAAACAAAGAAGAGGAAGATCTATTGAAAAAAATACTTTGTTCAGTAAAATACCAGTGACTCCATATTAGACAAAGCGTATATAGAAAGAAGCATAAAAAGACCAGATCACTTAGAGACAAAGAGACAGACATACAGAGGGCCTGCCTGATGCCCAGTTCCAGATTCTCCTTGCATTTTGTTTCTGTGAGAATTCCTCATGTCTCTCAATGACCCACCCCACTTTACTTGAGCTCATTTGAGTGGGCTTTACACACGAGAGAGCCTCTTAGTATTTACTTCTCCGGACACCCCCTTCCTCTCTGCTCCGCAACACAGCTGCCAGTTCTCCGAGGCAGCATTTCCCCAGTGTCATGATTCTTCCTTTACTTGGCTGTCTTCGCTCTACTTGTTGAGTCCTTAGGGCAAAGGCCATGTTCTAGTCATTGCTAGCACAATGCCCAGTACATAGAAATGCTTACTTAAATATGTGGCCAATGAATATCATAAAGATCAGGAGTACTCCTTATCCAGATTAATTGTCCATTTCACCAGGAGCATCTTCCTACCCGTGGCTTTCTCGTTATGGTCTTCCTTACATATTCTTACTACGTTTGGTTCTTGTGGGACTTCATATCACTTATCATGTCTGTTCCAACGTTGACAATTTTTTCCCCATAGGTCGGTCTTCTCAATTAAACTGAAAGTTTCTCTTAAATTGTTTAATCCAAGTGAGTGCAAGCAGTAAATGTTTGAAAAATATTTCAGAATCAATTCATTAATACAAAGGAAAAAAAATGAAGCCTAACAATGAAGATGGGCTGTGGCCCAAGGAAAACAAACCCAACGACGTGGGGATGACCAGCTGCTGAACGTGAGACTGAACTATACATACCGCCATTTGCCTAACGCCACTGTTTTCCCACAAAGCTTGAATATTTATGTGGAATGTCCTAGATACACTTTGGACTACTTGGAGTGTGATTTCGGCTTGGATTTTTCTGCTTCTCTTTGATAACTTTTGAGCCAGAGACACAAAGAATAGTAGATTTATCAAGACAATGCAACCCTTTGCTAAGAATCTGGAAATCAAGGTTTCAGTCTCAGTGAAGATAAGATGAAAGCAAAAAGATATCCATAGAGACGGTTTTTGTCTAATTGTTTTTCCATTCTGGCCCTGAGCAAAGTTAACAGGCAGCATGTGCCTTCAGTCATACTCTTCCCTAAATCTAGATCTCCACATGGCATATAGAAATTGATGGAGATATTTGGCTAATTCATACTAAAAAATACTTTCTATGAAATAATAATTTAGGCAAATTATTTTATGTACCAGACTTATGCAAGGAATCATGAACAATCTGTACCTCACGTGATATGCAACATTACCAGGGACGCAGAAACACCAGAGGGGATTTTGCAAACTAAATGCAGACCAGTAACAATGGCACTATAGAGGAGAAAGTCCCATTGGAATGCAAACGTAACTAAAAATACTCAAAGGAAACTATGAACTGATTACAAGTTATTCAAGAATAAACCACATTTGTTTTTTCAAAATGTGTTACGTGAAACAGCAAACTGCATTATTAAAATGATAAATTCCACTCGACAATGTAACTCAGTGATTCCGAGATATACTTGTTACTTCTTAGACCAGCATGACTCCTCTTGCAGAGGTAAAAGCTCCATACAAAACTACAGCCTGTAAGACGCACGAAGGTCCAATTCTTTCCTCCAGCAAGATCAGCTCCTATAAGCAACCACTGGCAGACTCCACTTATTATACTTAAGGACATGCAATTTGAATTATCTTAGTCTCCAAGATCAGAAAATTGGTTCCATGGAGAAGCCTGCAATTACTTTGAAACAGCCAGGGATTAACAATGTATGTATTATTGAGTGAGGCTGCAACAGAGTGCTTTTGGCTTCAGTTTCTCTGTATTTTATCTGTATTCTATCTTGAAAGGATGATTGTTAAACATGCCATTTTGATCGAATGCATGGCCTCCTGAAGTCCTTAGAGGCTTAGGTGGACTTATATTTATAATTGGTTCCACTTCAAGAAGAGCTTTTGCCACTACTAATGAAAAGAAAGCAGTCATATTGGGGGCAAATGGCCCAATTTCCATAATCCTGTTGATAATTAAAATAGTGGAAAAATAAAAACATTGAGAAACTGGTGCTTAATTTTATAAAAGATCATTCTTAGGAGGAGCTTTCCTTTTCCTTAAAAGCATGGAATGATCAATTAAACAAGAGTAATCTGTGAACACTGCTTCCCTGCTCCTGCCAAGACAGACAAACGTGTGGTAGTGATGTGAGGTGAAGATATTATACATAGTTATATGTGGCTATTACCTAAGTTTTATAGAGTCATAATTTATCATTTATGCAGTGCATTCAGTAAAACATAATTAAGAAGATGTTTTAGGCGAAGATTCTGCAGAGCAGGAACAAGTTCAAAGGCACAATCTTATATTTACTAAGTTGGAATCTGGAGCTCAGGTTAAAGGAACCTGTGACATTAGCTTGTTTGTGAAGATACTAGATGGTCACGTTGGACCACTTCAGGACTCTGATTTGGGAATCCCTGACTTATTCTAGCCATGTGTCCTCCCTACCTCTTTTAAAGGTTAAGTCATGTCTTGCAAAAAATGTATGTTGAAGTCCTAATGGGCAGTATCTCAGATTATGACCAATGATTGGGCAATAGGATTGTTGTGGATGTAACTGACTTAGTAAAGATGAGGCCACACTGGAATGAGCTCTTAATCCACCTTGTCCAGTGTCATCCTAGGAGGAGGAAAGAGGCACAGGGAGAATATCATGGTGGACAGAGGCAGAGACTGGAATCAATGCCCCCCACCCCACCCTCCAGTCAAAGATTGATGGCCTCCACCAGAAGCTAGAAAAATGACAAAGAAGCATTCTAGCCAGTCTGAGAGAGGGACATGCCCTGCTGACACCTTAAATTTGGACTTCCAGTCTCCAGAACTGTGAGAAAATGAACGTTTGTTGTGTAAATCCATTTAGTTTAGGGCCACTCCAGAAACTAACATACCTGCCAATGTCACAAAAGGAAAAGGATTAAGGGAAGAAATGATGGAAGAAGACCTTCAACTGGGGTTATCTACCATCCATCCACTGGATCATTCCTAACAAACAGCACGCAGACCCAGATACTTGTTTTCTCTCACCTGGAATACTACATTTACCTTCTCATCTAGTGACAATCTAGATGCACTCTGAGGACACCAACCTCGGACCCAGCTGAGAAGCATTTAATTTAAAAAATGCACTTTCCTGAGTTCCATCTATGACCTAGTGTGTCAGAGTCTCTGGCAGGTTGGGTGCAAGATTCAAACTTAAGAGAAGTCTAGCCTACTCCAGCAATTATAATTAGTTTGCAAACTCTGAAAGAATAGGGTTTCACGATTAATTTAATTTAGAGTTAATTGAGTATTATTCAAGCAATGCTTTGATTTTAACCTTTGTTATGGAAAATAATCTTACACTTTTAGTCCAGATTCTTGCAGAAGTAACTGAACTCAATCATGCTATTTGTGAGTCACTGTATAACAAACACGTTTGAGCTCTGTGGATCTTATAGAGAAAGAGAAACAGAAAGAGAAAATCTTTTAATTGGAGATAACTTAAGGTGTCCACTAAAATGTATCATTACTGTTTTAAATGAAAATTGGGAATAAAATATAGTCTTCTGTATTTACAGAAAATATGGCACACCATCTTTATTTTGTTCATTGCACTACTGACTGGTAAAGATCAAAGAGATTAGCTCTGACCATCACTACTCTGGCTCTATAGTTTTGTTTTGTTTTTTTAAAGATTTTATTTATTTATTTGACAGGGAGAAAGAGATCACAAGTAGGCAGAGAGGCAGGCAGAGAGAGAGGGGGGGTAGCAGGCTCCCTGGTGAGCAGAGAGCCCGATGTGGGGCTTGATCCCAGGACCCTGAGACCATGACCTGAGCCGAAGGCAGAGGCTTAACCCACTGAGCCAACCAGGTGCCCTTGGCTCTATAGTTCTTAAGCTTTTTAGGCATGACTCCTTGGATCAACTATGAAATCTTTATCAACGTGCTCCCCAAAAACACTTGTGCTTAAGCACTAACTTGTATACAGCTTAGTACTTGAGATTAAAGACATGATTTGGATTTAGGTAATAGCTACAGGGCTAGAACGTGTACTGACTCTACCATGTTCTGGATCCTGTTGTGCTTTCATATAAATGAAAGGTAACCATCAGTTATTTCTTTTTTAATTACAAATCATCTGCCTTTTGGTGATTTTTCTAAAAACACTTTATTTCTATTGCTTTCTGTTTGTCTTATGCTTAAATTTCATGTGTCTGTACTTCTGGAAGACACATTAAAAATCAGGAAGAAACCGTTAGCTTTCACATTTCACATAGCTTCACAAAGCTAAACCGTTAGCTTTTCACGTTGCTTCCCACATTACTCTAAGGGTTGTGAATCACCATCAGATTTCCCTCTAAAATAAGAGTGTGAACTCCTTGTTGATGTTGGAAAACAGCATTTCTTCAGTTCTCTGCTTTAGGATGCTGGTTGGTTTTGGTAAAATCCAAACAAGCATTGGCTTTCAAGTTGAGAGCTGATTTCTTTGCTTGTATTTAAACACACTATAGGGAAATGAAAAAGACAGAACTTCACAGTTTTGCTTTTCAGGCATGTCTTTAAAATGTACAAGGGAGAGAAGCAAATGAGTTCCTTTGATAGTTTAATTAAGTCTTGTGTGCGTAGATGATCTGCCAACTCTTAAGAAAAATATGTCACCTCTAGCATTCTGTCTCCACTCTACCCGCTCCCAATTTATGTCTCCTTACCTTGAACTTACAATGTTAAAATAGACTGTTAGGAGATTTTTCTGCCCATTTAACTTCTTATTATCCTTAGATGTACTACATACTATGGTCATATTAATCTCATGGCACTTTTTCAATCTTATCATTCTTTGGCTCAAAACCCTACATTTGGTCTCCAATTGCTTTCAAAATTAAGTATAACTCCTTGGGCAGACATTTAAGACCCTTCAAAATGTGTCATCAAGATGGATTATTCTCTTAGTTTTCTCACATGAGTCTCTATCTTCCCCTCACGTTCTCTTGTTGAATATGTATCCTGCTCTGAGACTTTCTAGACCTTGAAATTTTGTCATCCCTTTATCCTGGCATTTTTCCTCTGTCAGTCTGCACCCAGCCAGAGAGGATCTATTCCTCAGCACCCAGCAGATATATTAATAAATGCCCCTGGAAATCAATCTGGTCCCCAAGAGGACATGATCTCACACTCACACAGACCTGGATGTCACAATGCCGGCAGCTCACAGAACTTCCTATAATCTGTCTGACACGGAGTTACCAGCAAACTTCTCTTTTCTGCCCCTAGTTTTTGTAAAAGTCTTGCATTCCCTCACTCAACAGAAATAGTTATTGATCACCTACTAAATGATGGTGCTATAAATCATGAAGTGATTATATTATATAATCTATATATTATACATCTGAAACTAGTGTAACCTTGTGTGTCAACTATACTCATTTTTTTATTTAAAAAATTAAAAGAACCTTAAGAGATACATTTACACGATGAGGGTGAATTTGTTATGATAAAAGCACAGAGGTATCATTGGAAAAGGTCTAAGTAGGGCACTTATGCTACACAAGATGTGAAAAAAGACCTCTAAAAAAGGAACACCTGAGCTGAAATTGGCATTTGTCCCATGAACGGCCCTGAGAGAAGCGTGTGCTTCCAGCAAGAGGGGAATCATTTCATGGGCTATCAATGCCCATTTTACAATTAATCCAGATCTTCTTCTGAGGCAAACTGGTACTAAAGCCATTTGGGGGTTAAAAATCTGCTCTGGGTATAAAGCTAGATTAAGGTAGATAGAACAGTCATGTAATAGAAAGCTCCTTCAAAATACCAGTAATGGTGAAAACTTACAATAAGCAATATCCTAATGAAGCTGGAAATGGTTGCATGGTATGATTATAAGATAAGACGGAGTCTGTATACACGGGCCCACACAGGATAGTCTTAATGAGAATTGAGGTGGAGGTTTAACTTATAGTCTAAGGAGTAATTGAGAACAAAACCAGATCTCATCACGGTTTTATTTATTTTAAATTCTAGGATGTGCCCGGAAACCCTTCAATTTCTAAATCATCCCTTTCCTCTTGTTCAAGTCCAGTGTATAATAGTATGGAGAGAAAACTGATGTCTACAAAAACAACTACAACTTTCATCCATGACCATGATCATTTAATGTTTAAAGATATTAAATTAGGCTTACATTATTTCTGGGCAGTAAAAGTATTAATGGAATGACAGAAGAACCTGAAACCGCAGTGAGCCACAGCATGCCACACGCATCCCAGGAAAGCAGGGTTTTACTCCCAGACACCAAGAGTTTTGGGCCAAACACAATCAGGAGGACAAGGATAAGAAAGACAGGCACGTAGGACAGCAAGCCTCCTGGGCGGCCGGAGGACTCAGCAGGCATGCCTCTCTGGACAAAGAAACAGATCTTCCAAGGGCTTCTGACCTGCTGTTGCTCAGGCTTCAGCCAAGAATGGAAGCAGACCTGGTATTCCTCAGACAGAGAAAGCAACAGCCAGGAACAGCAGAAAAGAGCCCTTCATAACACCATCACTCTTCTGGAACAGAGGTTAGTCGCTCGATTTCTGGATTCAGACGGGCCAGGTTGAAGCCCAGCTCTAACTTTTATATATTGTGTGATAATCTCTCTGAATAGGGTTTCCACATCTGTGAAGCAGAGACAATAAAAATGACTTCAGAGTGTTTCTTAGGAGGCACGGAGATAAGCCATGTAAAGCACTTTGCACAGTGACCGACACACAGTGAGAAATCTATAGATCACAGCTGCTATGATTAATTACAAAGAAATCATCCCAGTGCCTGACCTAGGTGGGCCAGGATTTTTACTAAATATTCCCATCCCTCTACCATCAGACCTCTTCAGACTACCTAAGGAAGAGCACTTGTTCTCAAGAGGACCATCATGGGAAAATGATTCAACCTCTGGCCAAAGACCTTCACAGCCCAGCCAGGCAGACTTGCCACAAAGCAAGGGAAAGGCTGGAGGGAGTTCTGAGGCTGAGGAGCTCACAGCTTTAAACCCTCTCTCCTCCTCAGGCCCCAGATGCTCTCACCGACTTCTAGTTCCCCCCAGCCTGGGTCTTAGGGAGGCTCTGAATGGAAAGTCATTCTGTGGGAGGACCCCTCTTCGTGCATTAGGACCACGCAAGCGTCCCGTGGAAGAGCTGCAGATGAAAGGCAGGCTGAAGTCTTTGAAAGTGACGTTCAAGGTCATCTTTCCTCCTTCTTTCTTTCGACTCTCAAAGTAAAAAGTTATTAATTATATCACAAGCCCGAAAAGGAATTCTCCTCATCCCCTTACAGTCTTTGTGGAATTGAGTTAGACATGCGGGCAGCAATTTTCTGTTTTTGTTTATTTTTGAGCAGGTCTGTTGCCTATACTTAAATTCTCTTGTTAAATCTCCCTGTTTTATAGCTAATCACATTTTTATAGCAGGCATGAAGCTCTCTACAAGGCCCTTGCTGAGCTGTTCCTGTAAATCAAAACCTTACTCGGCTGTTCTCGTAGCTGGCAGTGGAACGGGGTTAGTTTTACCATTTATGGTTGTAAAGTCCATCCAGATTTTTTTTTTTTTTTGGTTCCCTTTAGCTTTTTGTTTTGTTTTGTTTTTTTCCCACTCAACCCCTTCCCCTCCTTCGGCCTTAAAAATGTATATTCCAGGCTTAGCTAAAACATGTATGAATAGATTATTTCATTCCTTACCGTGGTACGTTAATAAAGGTGTCAAAATGACAGAGGATGCTTGGCTTACGCTCCTTTGTCCCAGGTCTGTTCTTCGAGGGCAGGCTGCAGTTATTTGGGAAATGATGATCTCTTGGGCTCCTAGAAGCTGACCTAGAAAGTCTATTTAAAGTCTTAATACACTTTCTAGAAAAATATATAAAGCAGACAGGGCATTTAAATGAATGCCACTCCTACGTCCGCATTATCCTGACCTCCGTGCCTGTGTCGGGCTGGGGACAGGGGGAGGCCTGGCATTTAACCCAGGATTGCCCCACTGAGGGACTTTGAGCATCAGGGTCCCCATCTGTGTTAGCACTAGGGTTAAAAACTGTCCCACTGTGTTGCTAGTTATGCAAGGCTAAAACAAAAAAAAAAGGTGTGAAGGCTTAGACATAACCAAGAAGAGGGTTTTTGTTTTTTTTTTAAAGATTTCATTTAGTTACTTGAGATAGAGAGTGAGAGACAGCACGAGGTGGGGTGGAAGGGCAGTGAGGGGGAGAAGCCGACTCCCAGTTGAGCCAGGAGCCTGCTGTGGGGGTCAATCCCAGGATCCTAGGATCATGACCTGAGCTGAAGGCAGATGCTTAATAGACTGAGCCACCCAAGCACCCCAGGGAAGGATATTTTTAAACAGCAAGTGAAAAGGAAGCTGGAGAATAAGGGGATAAGTATCCCATCTGATACTCCCTATAGGAAAAGAGCCTCCCAGGCACTAGGGGAACTTGTATCTGTGGGAGTGAGAGAAGGGCAATGACCAGACGGCTTTGGGCTGCCAGTAAATCCCACCCTTCGTGGAATTCACTGCTACTGACGGGTTCCAGGTGAGAACCCCAGGAGGCCCTTCTCATAGGAGACAAGGAGACACTTTCTGGTCCCAATGTTTTCCCAACGTAAGCCCCACAAGAAGTCAGTCTTGGCTCTGACGCATGAAATCTGCTTCTCCCAGGGCTCCCGGTGGCTCCTTTGCCCCAGCCAAGTGCTCCACAACACCCTGGCATCATAAAGATGCAGAAGACCTCACCACTGCCCAGCCCTCATAGAGCTTGTTAGCTTTCTTGGTTGTTTTTGTTTTGTTTTGTTTCATTTTTGTTTTTGAGTTCTGGCCTTCAGATCCATTCAGTGAACCCCACGGGTATAGCCCAAACATGACTAAGCTAGAAGGGAATGCATGGGCTCTGGGGAGGAAGGGGTAGTGAGTGAAGAAAGGAGGCAGAAGCTGGGCACTCCCACAGTGCCCCAGACTCCCCGCTCCCCATTCTTTGCCTGTTCTCAAGCCTGCAGTCAGCTTTATTTGCGCTCTCTACTGACAGGAAACTTGAGGCTGGCAGGACCAACTTATCTACTCTGGCAGAAAGAAAACAGGTGCTTAGCTTAATGTGTGTACGGCAGCTTCTAGAAGGACTCTGACCTTGATGTCACAGGCACAGACCCTGAACATCTCTCCTTGCAGCGGATGGGTCCTCTTGGTCAGGCCTGGATCAGGTCCCCAGGTCTTTGGCCGGGGGCAAAAGTCTGTTCTCAGAAGAAAGGGGGTCAGAAACTTAACTAGCTGCCCCAGTTAACCCCAAGAGTAGAGAAGAATGGGTTTCACGATGCCAGGATATTTATCAAAGAGAGAGACATGGAGAGATAAGGAAAACAATTGGACATACGGCTCTTTAAAAATAGCGCAGAGAGATAAAGGAAGGTCCTTTGCAGATGTTGGTATGTAAGTGGGGAAAATGGAAATGGGGACATCACCTTGATGGAGGAAGATACACTCCTTGTAGACTTGCCATTTCTTGCTAATAACAAGGGACAATATTTACAATTATTGGGCACCAAACAGAATTCTAAGTATTTGAATTAATTAACTCAGTTAATTCTCATCTAAATACTCCTATTATCTTCACTCTACAGATACAGAAACTGAGGCACAGAGAGAAGTATTTTGTAGGTTCTCTCACTTATGAAAGGGAAGAAAACCAGGATTCCCATCTAGGCACCTGAACCCAAGGGCCCATGCTGTTCCTCTTGTTCAAATGCTCTGGTGCTCCCACCAACCCAGCCAGAACCAACTCTGCCAAAGCTGCCACAGACACTTCCAGAACACAAGTCCTGTGCAATCTTACATTGGCCTCATGGGCTCTCAGCTGTTTGCCAGAAACCCAAGCCTCCCATCTTTCAGTGAACACTGCTTTTATAATCCAAACTCAGCAGTGTGGGGAATCCTATGGGATCTGCTTCCTCCCTCAAGATGCCATTGGCGTCTCAGACTTACCTTGTCTCTACTGACATCGTCCCAGATGATGATGGAATAATAAGGAATTCTTTAGGTTTCCCTGGCTCATTATAAGAGAATTAAACCAACAAACACACCTGTCAGAAATCTTAAGACTCAATTGTAAATCCTAACATAGCTAGCCTCGAAGAGCTCATCTCCCCTGCCTGGCAGGCTTGCAGCTTAAATATGCTCAAAGGAAGACAGTGGGTAGAACAAAATTTCCACTACTGAAGCATAATGAGCAGCACCTAGAGCCTTCTGGGGTTCCACAGAAGTAACATCCAAAGGAACAGGCAAACCCACCAGAGGAGACCAAACACCACGGGCCGCCTATGACAAGAATGGGATAACAAACGAAGGAAAAAAACACCAACAGATTTAGCATTTTAGGGAGGCCTGATTCACTGGCCTTAGAGAAGCAACTGGAATAAGCATGTTTAGAGTTTTACAAGAAATGTAAATTAGAATATGGAAATTAGTCAGTCCTCCCTGTTGGTTACAGCTACAGAAAACATCAGGTGGGTTTATGAATTTCCCTGTAGAAACATATACTGTCACTTGATGATGCTCCCCAGTGAGTCATTCCACCTGATGCTAGACTAACCCTTGGTGTGTCTGCTGTATGATGTCCTAAAGAAAGGCAGTTGGGAAACCCTGCCCCAGAGGGCGGTGTGCATTCCAGTGGCTCCACACAGATAATAAAAGAGGGCCGTCGTCCCCCTGTACTGTCATCATGGGGACCTAGTGCAGGAAAAGGGTGACATGAGTAGCTAGGAATATTTGGTAAGGAGAAGGATGGAGAAGGGCATGTTGCCCAGAGGAAATGTCCCACTTTTGAAAATTAAAATTGAGTATTCTAAGTAGAGATGAGGAGGCATTCTTTCCTTAAGTTCTAGAAGAGGGCCAATCACTGCAGACTCTCTAACATCCATGCACAGAAAACACGTTCTCCTCCAAACTCTTCTCCTCTTCCTACAGTTATAATGATAGAGGGAGCTCCCACAGCCCTCATGTTGAAGGGACCCAGTAGTAACTCCTCAGGATGGCTTCCACTCCCTCGGTATCACCTGGTCAGATTTGAAGAACAAAGTATATTTACTCTAATGACTGATCAGAGGGACAATTTCTTAGCTGTGTATTATTACTGAATTTATTTTAAATGAATTGGGTTTTGATTACACCCACAAAACTGGTTATTTAAAGTAATTATATAATTCAAAAGTTGGAAAGCAACACTCCTTTTCTAAAGAAATCCCTCTTTACTTAGCTCATCTGTTTAAAAATATTTTAAAAAAATGATTTTCCTTACAATGAGAAGAGTGCAAAGGGCAGAAAACTATTGGTTCCCACCAGTGGCTCCCAGCCAGAGGCAAGTCTGCATATAATCCCCAACCCCAGGGATATCTGGCAATGTCTAGAGGCATTCTAGGTTGTCACATGGAAGGTGTGTAACTCGCTTCTACAGGGTAGAGACTGGGGATGTTGGGAAACATCCTACAACACACAGAATGACTCCACAGGGAAGAATCATGTAGACCAAATTATGTGGACCAAAAGCATTGTCAAGGATGAGAACCCTGCACTTTTGGAGCAGCAACTATGGCTACAAATGTAGGGACAAGAGTTAGGACTCGGTGCCTGCCATCCCTCAAACAGCACAGCCATTGAGATGGAGTACCAGAAACCGTGAACAGCTCTTGGGAATATTCTGAATCAGAATCCTACCCTCCCTCAATTGTCTATAGTAGTTTCATTCTTGGAAAATTTGATACATATGTAGATACATATGTATTCTGCACACATACATACACACAACAAAAAATTTCATGTTCACAAAGACATGGGAGTCCGGTCCTAGAGCCAAATAATTACTAACAATTTTTTTTCACTTACATGAATGTCCAAAAATCTAACAAACATTTCTTCATTGTCTTGGTTGTACATAACTCTCCTATGCATTGCAGGTTACTGGTGTCCCTTTCCTTCTCAACCTAAACTCCAGTAGCTCTCCTCCAATCATTATGATAACCAAATGTATGTTCACAACTCTGACCCAAATGCTGCCCTGAGAGTGGTGCTACACCAGTTAAGAACCGCTGCCCCAGGTCAACAATATCACTATCATATCAAAAACAGAAGGTCTTACAGTTCTATGAAATGATTATCCATCACACTGCATTAAATGTATTTAGAATCAGTATTAATTAGTAAAAACAAAAACTGCAGGCCTCTCTCATGGAGAGTGAAGGTTGGAGAAGAACAGGGGGCAGCTCTAAGTGAGGAATGAGCTCTGGCTGCTCCCATGCCAGGCTTCTGGACTCTGAATGTCTTTTTCTGCTGCCACAATTTGGATCCACTAAGATTGATATCAGGAGAGCAGGAGTTAACCTCAGAAGTCTGAAAAGGAAAAAGCAGTAGTTATATTCCAGAGCTTTTGAATTCTAATCAGCCATGTGGATTTATTTCTGATGATTTTTCAAATATAGGGTTTCCTGTAAAGGGGTTCTGTTATTATTACAGTCACTTATTCTAATCCAGGTTGGCCTTGGAGTGTGAGTCCCTCTAATGGTTTTTCTTGTATGCTTTTAATGGGGGCAGGAGAAAATTTTATCACGGAAGCAGATAGTGTGGTATTCTAATTCACTCAACAAAGAGGTGAGTTACACAACCTGCCAGACTCTGAGTTCAGACATAAGGACAAGCTTACTTGGTACACCACACAGATACTAAATCCATATGATGAATCTAGAATTTCTCTGGCCCAAAGATTGTCTTCATTTAATTAGAACTGGAATCTGACAATCATGACACCATGCTTGAAGCCCAGTGGGTGGTCACCATGCTTCTTGGCTCAACACTTCAATCAATTTAAAGTTAAGTAGGTCACAATTTCCTAAAGTTTTCCCTTCCAAAAATTCACATTTTCAAGCATCACTGCACTTCCAAGCTATTAAAAATCCAGTAACTGAAGATACATGTCCAAAAAACTCAATTTCACCTTCTAAATTACATTGAAAATGATATAAATTGGGGTTTCTGTATGTTTAAGTCTTGGATAAAATGCAGCAATTAAAATTATATCCCTAGTGGTTAATATACTTTGTTCATTGTTACACAGGGAGAGGTTGGGAGAAAAAAAGCACACAAGTGAAGCAGGAACAAGATGGGGTGGTTCAGACAGAGGGACCATGGAGGTGTTGTTGGGTTTGGTATCAGCCTATTCATTGTGCTCGTAGAAGATAATTTAAATACTGTCCAATTTATCAAACAATAGCTCATTATGTAAATGCACTGGCTCTGTCCACCATGGGGCTTTCTAAATCTGAATGTGCAATGGATAACATAACAAAAAGATAAACTTTGTTCTTTATGCTCCTGAGGGACCTCAACAAAGTTGATCTCACCTACACATCAAGGGCAGGACAAGTCTATGTGAAATTGCCCAGGTCTTCAAAGTACTTGGAGTGACCCAGTCAACAAAGCCATTCAGACAGCTAACTGGTTGCATTTGGAGCTAGTGTCCAATACTATGTTTTGTTACATTGGGTCCATCACCCCCTCATAGGGGCGTTCCTAAAAAACCACACACCATCTGGTCACTGTTCTTTAGCAAAGAGTCCAAGAGGGCCACTGTTAAAAACTTTTTTTTTCCTGGTATGGTTTTGTGCATTTGCACATCTGCTCTGCTCTCAGCTGCCTAACTTGAATACCAGGTCAATGACTTCAGATTTAAGATGAGATCATGATAAGATACTGTAAGGTCTAAACCAGAATATGCCATGATAATAATAACATTTACTGAGTATACTGAGTGTTTCCGTTGTGCCAGGCATCATGCTAAGCTCTACACACATATTCTTTTATTGAATCCTCGGAACAACATGTGAAGGAGACACTGTCACCCTAGATTAAATGAGGACTCCAAGGTACAGAGTGGTAGAGTGAAGCGGCCAAGGTCATAAGTATGGCCAATAGCATAGTTGGGATTTGGATTTGGACCCTGGTATGATAGTCTTAAGAGCCTTCACTTTGCTCTGTAGCCTTCCAAAAATATCCAGCCTATACTTCGCCAGCCCTGCAGAATAAATGAAATATTCTCCTCCCCTCCCCCCTCCCCATGTATTACTTCCTGGCATCGGAACTATACTACATTCCAATCCTTTTCCCTGAAATACTCATTCCAGGCCTTCAGGGTAAATTCATTCTCACTGTGTGCTTGGAGATGCTATGACTTTGTCCTCCTTAATTTCATCTTGAGAACCACCCACCACAACCACCACTCAGCTGAGATGCCGCCAGTTGCTTCCAAATACTTTTCTTGTCCTCCCTATATCCAAATCCAGAAAGCACAGGCCAGATGCATCTGTACATGTTAGGCATTTCATGTCATGTGCAAAACTGCATCCCAGCTAATATTCACAAAATGAACATAATTAAAAAGTTGAAAATGGTTTCCCCAAGTGCATTCATTATTTTTGTTATCTGTTCATATTCATGAGTAAGGTTTTTGTCGTTATGGGAAATCTACTTCTGCCTGGGCAGATACCGCTACCCGGTAAAGTGCTGGGTAAGGTAGGCTCTTATAAAACATCACAACCAGATTTTTAAAAATCTCTTTATTCAGAGAAATATTTAGCACTACAAATAGGAAAGAATTTAGTCAAATTTCGCTCCAACAACAGTACACCGGCCTTTCTGTCTTCACTCTCACCTATCTGTTGACATCACATCGTAATTAATTTTAAATTGAATACATTATGAATTTAACACATTTATTATGTTGTCGATGTAATGTGTTTTGGAACAGAAGGATCTTCCTGTTCCTTTCTAACTTTCTGGCAAGCACGCAAGTCACCGTGCTCATTCATTCTCCACACTCACTCCTGCGGGCACCATGCTGTGAGCAAAGGGTCGGACACTGCAGTGAACAAGACCGTCCCACATCCACACGGGGTACAGCTTTGTGACTTCTATGCACAGATGCTGCTGACTTTCACAGACGGCATGACGTCAACACTGAAGGACAGAATGTTAGGGCTGGGGAGGAGGTGAGTCCATCCCATGCAGCGTCCTTATCTGCACAACGAGGAGCCTGAGCACCAGGGAAAGGAACTGACTTGCCTGAGGTTTGGTAGCTTGTCTGGCCATGGGGAAAACTACAATCCATTCCTTCCAATCAAGTGTTCTTCTTCCATTATGGGCTGATTTCATTCAACCCACATTATCAATAGTCTCTTTACTCCACAAAATTGAAAAAAAAAAAAAAAGTCTTTTGAAACAAAAGTACTTTGAAACAGCTGAGAAAAAGAAATGTCCTAGCACTCCTCATTGGCAGTGCTTCCATGGGTTCCCTCCAGCTAACAGATACTTTCCGTACACCTTCCTGGGATCCTTTTCATGCTGAACATCCCCAGTTAGTCTCCAGCTTTCTCACTCATGCACAGCTTGAGTCGGTGGCTTTTTTACTGTGCGAAGACACCAGGGATCGATGGCTCTTGCTGGAGCCAGAGCTCCTATTTAAATGTATTTGTTTCCCATTGCTGTTGTAACAAGTAACTACAAACTTAGTGGCTTAAAGCAACACAGGTTTATCTTCTAGTTCCAGAGGTTTGAAGTCCAAAATGGGTCTTACAGTGCTAACATCAAGGCATTGACAGAGTCGTGTTCCTGATGGAGGGCTCTAGAGCAGAACCCGTTTCCTTGACACGTTCAGCTTCTTGCGGCCACTGGTATGTGCTGGCTTATGGCTCCTTCCTCCATCTGCAAAGCTAGCAGCATTGCAACTTCTAGTCTCTCTGTAATTCTAACAATTGGTCCTTCTTTAAATCTCTTTCTCAGACTGTGAGCCTCTGCCTCCCTCTTATAAGTACTCATATGATTCTATAGTCCTGATTATCTATCAGATATTCCAGGGTAATATCTTCATCTCAAGATCCTTAACCACATCAGCTAAGTCCCCTTTGCTATGTAAGATGACACATCAAGGGTTGTGGAGAATAAGACATGGACATCTTTCGGGCCATCCTTCTGCCTAGCATGTTGGCCCATCATTAACTCTTAGAAAATCTCCTTCTGTCTGCTGGAATTCTTCTATTTAGCCTCCAGCACCCAAATCGGCCACCATGACCTGGACCACACCCACCCAGGTGGATGAACCACGTACCTCTTCTTTATGCTATTTTGCATATATCTTTCTCCTAGCATGTATCATATTATAATAGCATTCCCTTGCCCTCCTTCCCAGACCGTAAATTCACTGAGAGCAGGTGCTTAGGCTGATTCATTCATGCAGCCCCATAAGTTAATACAAAGATTTAGGAGGACTCTTTCAACAATGAGAAAACGTGGGAAATGAACAGATGGAGGAGAGGAGGGATGGGTGAGGGCAGGGGCAGCATGGACCAATGGTATCTCGCCATCATTTAACTTGATATCATAGGCATATATTGAGAATTGTTTTGTTGTGCACCTGAAACACATCTAATGTTACATCTCAATTAAAAAATGTGAACTATATTAAAAATTGTCTAAATTTTCTCAATGTGGGAGAATTATCAAAGTATTTTTGTTAACTTTTCATCACTTCGAACTTTAACAGGACTTTGTGTTCTTAAATTTTACTTTGTAGATAGCCCTTGGGTGGTACTACGGGGTCTTTGTTTTCCATATGAGGAAACTGCAATTTAAGGAAGTGAAGGGGTCCAAATATGTGGGAGGAAGGTGGAGGAAATGATGAACTTCAAGAAAATGGTCAGAAGTGAGGGTTTCGGTAAATTTTGTGTTGAGTTTCTTCTTTAACCTGGGCCATTATTGAAGAGAAAGAAAATTGTTCTAGGTCTGAAACTACTTAACCCTCTTAAAAGCCATGTCTCCCACTTCCTATGCTTTTATGGGGGTATGTTCCACGTCATCATTATGGCTGTCCTTCTATAAATACGCTTCGAGAAGCCCGTTGCTGTGAAATTTCTTTCCTTCTGAAATACATTAACATTTCCACCCTCTTTGTGGTGTCCCAGAACATATGGTTTAGATCTTCTTAAAGGGGGACTCTCCCATGAGACCCGGGTCAGATGCAGTTTTACTAGAAGCTTTAGGTGGGAATTGTCGCAGAGGCCAAAGGTGACAGAGGGTGTGACCCTGGCAGGGTTGGGTGGGTCCCTGAAGTTGTTCAACTCTGGCAGAACCCAGCCACACTGTCACATACACTTCTGGTACAAGGCCACAATACCCAGGGTACCTGGGTGGCTCCGTCTGTTAAGCGTCTGGCTTCAGCTCAGGTCATGAACCCGGGATCCTCGGATGAGTCCTGCGTCGGGCTCCCTGCTCAGCGGGGAGTCCATTTCTCCCTCTGTCTCTACCCCCTCTCCTGCTCATGCTCTCTTTCTCTCTCTCTCACAAAAATAAATAAATTCTTAGAAAAAAAGTCACTATACCCCCAAGTGTCTTGGTACAGCACTATACATGGACACACTTTTTAGCTGGTTAATTAAAAATAACAATAAACCACTACTTGTGAGGTAAGGGCTTCAAGAACAACAAAAGACAAATTTAAGGGCTCCAAAGTCTACTTCTAGGTGCTCCTGAATCAATGGATAATTCTACATTTGAAACAGAAACTTCCTACATTTCAAATGAGTAAGCACTATCTGTAATAATAGCTTCCCTTTTCATTTTGCTCTCTTATTCTATTTACAACCTGTCCTTGGCCTTCGTAAACATTACAGGAAAGATAATTAGGGCTACAGTTTATTTATTATGACCGGACATTGCCTAAAGCCCCAGATCTGAAAAATGAGGCCAGGGGATTCCATATGCTCCAAATTTCTTTTACTGCCATCTTCAACAAATAGAAAATCTCAGACAGCAAAGTGTTTTTCCAGTGTCTGATATAAGCTGACGAGTTTCCAATCAGACATAAACACTTCTGAAGCTGGAAGGCGGGGGTAACAGACTGTATCCATCAGTGAAGTTGTAACCTACACAAACATGTAGTTATTAAATAGCTTTCCTCTTAACCAAGAGCCATCTGGGGATTCTGTCCAGGAAATATTTTATCATGTTCGTGGGTATCATCTACTCCCTGATAAATACAATTGGATTTTCTCAGCTGGATGGAAAGGTTTCACAACAGTGTGCCCTAAAAGGAAAATAGTGAGGAAGCTTCTTAGAAGAAAACTTAAAAGCAATATTTCACTTAGATGCCAAAATAAGACAGAGTATGCAAGTGCCATTCTCTGTCATTAAAGATAAAAAGTCAATTTTGTGTAGGATGTGGTAGTGGAAGTGGTAGTGACATGTGTCCTATATTCACTCAACCTGTCTTATTTCCCTCCCAAAGACACAGTAAGGTCCCTCTCCAGTCCTCCTTTGCGGTAACCTTAAGTAAGATCACATGATGGAATGTGTCCAATAGTGTAGACACACATGACAGAGGCCTCATTACACCTGGCAATAAACTCCCTTGCAACCTCACTATTATCTCTTCTTATTTTGTGACAATTTTGGAGGTCACGTGTTGATCACAATGAACAAAGCCTGGGTTCCCAAATGTTTAAACAACACAATGGTCTATGACGTCATAAAGCAATAAGCTTTTACTATATTAAGCCACTGATATTTCAGGTGTTTTTGTTACAACAGTCAGCATATCCTGACTAAAGCAGACCTGGATTATCTGGGTGATTGGCACACTGTGTTTACATAAACCTAGTCTGAATGAAACAAGCCAGAGATTTCTTGTTTCTTGAGAGAAGTCATCTTGCCTAGACAGCACAGTTATGTCCTACCTTAAAAAAACAATAAAATTCATTTTCCTTCTGTTTTGATAGGAGTTCCCACACTTCCTAACAAAGACAAAAGGAAAATGTAAACCTGAGATAAACACAAAAAACAAACTAGTATTAACTCCCCTTTATACTTGGTTCCAGTGTAATCACAGGATAAAAGGCTACATTAAAACCATATTTTTAAAGTCTTTCTCTTATTATAAAAGCAATATAGTTTATTACAGAAAATAGAAGAAATACACAAAAATGGAAAGGTAGAGAAATCACCCATTATCACACCACCCATTGGTAACTACTATTCCAGAATCATAGAAACCAGTCAAGTCTTTTCTCTGCATGGATGTGAGTATACAGATACATATTTAATTTTATAAATTTGTAATGATACACTTTCAATAATGCCCTTAAATATTTTTTCAGTAAGTTAAGAACATTTTTGATAGAATGTTCCTTCTACAACATCATTTGTAAAGCTGTATATCACTATATTTTATTTACGAAATCTCTTATTGATTAATATGTTATTTCAAATGTTGTTGTTAGCAGAAGCAATGCTAAAGTGAATAAAACTTAGAGAAATCTTTGCTATCTCTTTAATTACGTCTTTGGGATGAATTCCTCATGCTGAAATTGATGAGTTTGAGAACAAGAATTTCTGTAAAGCTTTTGACATAAATTGCCAAAATTGCCAAATTATCCCCAGAAAAGCTGTGCCAATTTATGTTCCTACCAGGTTTGTCATGTTCTTCACATTGATCCCTATATTTCTCAACCTATTTCTTTCTAAAATGTTATGTGTACCTGTTTATTTGCAACTTTTACTTTTTTAAGTTTTTTTATTAAGTTCAATTAGCCAACATATTGTACATCATTAGTTCCTGATGTAGTAGTGTTCAATGATGCATCTTTTCTTTTCTTTTCTTTTTCAATTTATTTACTTTAGGGAGAGAGAGCAGGTAGGAGGAGTGGCAGAGGGAGAGGAAAAGAGAAAATCCCAAGAGCGTCTTCACGGAGTATGGAGCCCAATGTAGGCCTCAATCCCATGACCCTGAGATCATGACCTGAGCAGAAACCAAGAGCTGGATGCTTCATCGAGACTGAGCTATCCAGGCACGCCTGTCTGCATCTTTTAATAATTATATTTTTCCAGCTGATTTTTGTGGCATATAAGAGCACTATTAAACATTGTTTTTTCATTTTCACTGTCATTAATGGCACGGACTTTGGGTCCACAAAAAGTAGGATGTCTACTTTACTTAAAGCATTATTTTCCACATGTAGATGATAGGAATAACTACAACAATAACTCTCATGGTATTATGAAAACTCACTAAGATATTAAATAGAATGCATTTGGCACAATATCCAAGTACCCAATAAGCAATTAGTAAAATTCAGTAAAATGAAACACTAACAGAACATCCAATACATTTTCTGAAATCTACATGTTTAGATGAACGTCGTTGACAAAACTAAAACTTGCTCACACTTAGGATGTTTGTAGGCTTTAACAAGCATCTATTCAGCACAACTTACCAGTCTAATTATTGATAACTGATACCTCATTTTTTTAACTTTATTTAATTTCCCATTTGCATTTTTATAAACATATAATGTATTATTAGCCCCAGAGGGATAAGTCTGTGAATCACCAGGTTTACACACTTCACGGCACTCACCATAGCACATACCTTCCCCAATGTCCATAACCCCACCACCCTCTCCCTACCCCCTTCCCCCGGCTCCCCTCAGTTTGTTTTGTGACATTTAGAGTCTCTTATGGTTTGTCTCCCTCCCAATCCCATCTGGTTTCATTTATTCTTTTCCTACCCCCTAAACCCCCCACATTGCATCTCTACTTCCTCATATCAGGCAGATCATATGATAGTTGTCTTTCTCTGACTGACTTATTTTGCTAAGCATAATACCCTCTAGTTCCATCCACATCGTTGCAAATGGCAAGATTTCACTTCTTTTGATGGCTGCATAGTATTCCATTGTGTGTGTGTGTATACACACACACACACCCCATTTTCTTTATCCATTCATCTGTTGATGGACATCTAGGTTCTTTCCATAGTTTGGCTATTGTGGACATTGCTGCTACAAAATTTCGGGTCCACGTGCCCCTTCGGATCACTACGTTTGTATCTTTAGGGTAAATACCCTGTAGTGCAATTGCTGGGTCGTAAGGTAGCTCTATTTTCAACTTTTTGAGGAACCTCCATGCTGTTTTCCAGAGTGGTTGCACCAGTTTGCATTCCCACCAACAGTGTAGAAGGGTTCCCCTTTCTCTGCATCCTCGCCAGCATCTGTCATTTCCTGACTCATTAATTTTAGCCATTCTGACTTGATACCTCATTTTTACAATTGTTTTCTCCTACTTTGGATACATTAATTGGAAGTCTACTGAAATCCAAATGCAATCTAATAAAAGACCATGTGATCTACTTAAGCCTGGTTCTTTCTTCTCTATTTGACTGTAGGACAGGAAGATAAACCTAGATAGATTTCCCACTCTTGGAGTAATTATCCCCTGAAGTATCTGCCTAGTATGGTTGTTTAGGTTGTGAATTGCACAAGGGTAATATATCCAATAGATTGTAATTCACATCTAGCTATCTGGTTGTTGTTTTTGTTTTTACTATGGCTTCATCACCTCCAGAGATGAATGTTTATTTATTAAGATAATTTTTCAAAAAATGGCAGTGAATTCATTTTCTAATCAATTTAATACTTAGAACAATGTGCTGGCAATTGGAGAGACAATGTCCCAGAAGAGTTACCTTTTTCAAAAGCCCATGAAAGCATCACTTAGCAGTACTGTTGTCCTCAGTAGCTTCAGTTGTTGCAGAAGTGAACAGCCAAAGCATTGAACAAAGTCCCATTCAACCACGAATGTGGATACTTGTTCTACAGACAAGCAAAAGCTCCATTAAAACTTGTCTGTACCACCTCTTGGAAACTTCTATCAGAAATCTATATTGGATAATCTACACTTCTGCCACTCCAGACATTTAATGAGGAACTTTGGCCATATATTTACTATACAAAAATAAACCTTTATTCCTTTGTCTCCCAATTCTGTAGTTGGTGCAAATGTCTATTTCTTATTCCATTTTCAGTGTTGCCATCATTTCATTTTTTCCTCATGACTGAATTGTTAGATGTGGTCAACTAACTCTCCTTCTATGGAATAGTGGATGGTCCTCTAAGACTTCTCCCAAAACTGGACAATAAGCAAGCCTTTACCATCTAAAAATTCATTAGACATGTATGTGTCTACTCAACGCTTTTACTTTAGTATATACTGTTCTTTTTAAGAAAAAAGTGTAACTTTCCACAACTATATTCATGAAATACATTGTAGCTTTTGTATCTGAGTATGAGAGGTCCAGTAATTTGGAAAAAAATAAAATGAATGCAGTATCTTAGGGGATCTTATATTTTCCAATCTTAATTAACATATACACAGTTTCCCAGCAAAGTTGCCAGGACGGTGTGTAACCTATTCAAAAACCAAACTGGAAAACCATAATTAAGAACTGTAATCCTGTCTAAAATAGGGATATTAAGAAGCACTATAGTAGGGTGGCAAAAGCACAATCTGTAATAGTCCATTCAATGGTTGAGTGAGGTTTCAACACAGAGGGGCATTTATCAGCATTTAGGAAAACCAGGCATGGTTTTCCTTTGGCCTCATTATCCAGTTAAGAACTGATGGGAAAAAAAAATAACTAAAATTTTCAATTCATCTGCTCCAAAATCACTCAGTGTTTGTAAGCAGATTGGTAGAGGGTTGTATTTTTTCAGTAGCTGCCTTTCCAATGTTGGTCAGAGGGTCAGAGTCAAGGGGTTAGCCAAAATCATATAGGTGGTCAACAAAATTGAAGACGCAACAGAATTTTTAGCTGTGTGGTAACAAAGTCTGAAGAAAAGCAGAGAACCCTGCCCAACCAAATTTTCTCAACTGATAAAAATGAGGACTAGAAGTTGAAAGTCACTTGTATCTGTCTGAAATTATGTGATATTTTGTTCTTTGACATTTAATATTCTCAAAGAAAGGGTATAATTCCTCTCCTCTCAAGACACACTGGCTAGTTCTAAGGATGATTTTCTGTTGCTAAGCCACATACACCAACTTGAAGATCTCTATAAATATTAACTACTGAGACGTATTTTCCTCCATATACAGACATCAGTAAGGCACCTCGATAAGTCTGTATCTCTCATCTTTTCTGGGCTGAAGAATCAGTATTCTGAACGCTGGTATCGTTGAAATCCAAGCAAAGTCTTTCTGATTTCCATCCTGTGAGCTCAAGGGCAATGTATCCATGTTTTATTTATCTTTGGAGGGGATTAATTTAATTTTGATTTCCTCTCTCTGTTTGCTTTGGAGGTTTTCACATACATTGCTGAAACTAAGTAGAACTTGGCAGGGAGAAGGCTGTAATGTGATGTATATCCCTTCAGCCTCCCTCTGCCAACTTGGCGAAGCGGTCAGTGGAAGCAGGAGGAGAGTTTGATCTGACCAGCAGGAGGCAGAAGACAGGAAGGGGGATGACGTTGCGGTATTCCGGTTTTTACTATGTACTGCAGAGAGGTTGTCACACTTCATGTTCCAGGTGACTGGGGTTCTTCATGCTATCACCTCTCTTAGGACATGAAGCTAAAAAGAAAGGGGATCTCCAAGCCATAATCAGACTGGAAGAGGAGTCAAAGTTCAGGATTTGCCATTGTCTTTTTCTTTCTCCTCTGGTGTTGGTATTAAAAAAAAAAAAAAAAAAAAAAAAAAGGAAAAGAAAAGGTTGGTAAGGGTCGTAGTTCAGAACCAAACCCACATGGTAGCCTGAGATATATATCTAAGACATCCTGTTATACTAAAGTATTTTGTTTCTGATTTTGAGAACTTTAAATAAAATTTACCCTAAACTAAGCCATCTCCGTAATTTGGCCATTGTGGATAATGCCACAGTGAACAAAGGAGTGTACATATGAGATTCTGATTTCAACTCTTTTGGCTCTTTTGGATACATACTCAGAAGTGGACTTGCTTGATCCTAAGGTAGTTCAATTTTTAATTGTTTGAGGAACTTCCATAATGTTTTCCATTCTACATTTCTACTAACAGTGGACAAGGAGTCCAATTTCACCATGTGCTCACCAACACTTGTTATCTTTTTTTTTTTTTTTTAAGATAGCCATCCTAACAGGTGTGAAGGATAGCTCGTCATGGTATGAATTTGTATTTCTCAGATAAACTGACAAAGAAAATGTGGTATATACCTATGATAAAATATTATCCAGCCTATGGATAATGGGATGAACCTTGAGGGCATTATACCAAATGAAATAAGCCAGTCACAAAGGACAAATATGGTATGGTTTTACTCAGATGAGATTATCTAGAATAGCACAACACATAGAAGCAGAGAAGAGGGTCACCAGGGGGTGGTGAGAGGGAAAAGAGGGAGCTCCTATCCAAAGGATATAAAGTTTCAACTGTGTGATATGATTAAGTTCTAAAGATTTGCTGTATAACATAGCACCTACAGATAATAATATTGCATTTATTGTACATTGAAAATTTTAAGGTGATAGATCTCATGCTAAGTAAAGATTTCACTGAGAAGAAGATGAGAATTAAAGCTCACACCTGTTAAAACATCTACTGACACATTCAATCTCTGTCCTTCCCAGAAATTTCTTGAGGACAGCAACTGTATTTCATCATCATTTCTACCTCAAAAATAACAGCATGCTACTGATGAGCCAGAGTCTTACCTATTGATGATGATAATGAAAATGATGATTATTTAACCAACAAGAAAGAGGCCCTTTGTATTTTCATGTTCACCACAAGATCTTAACATTTGCATTAACAGGTTCTGCTTTTACAGTTGGGGGCTATATTTAATGTGTGGCTTTGCAAAGAAGGATATAAAATGGCAGCTATGAAGAGTTGGAGCAGAAACTTCCCAGATAGGACACTCAACGGTAAGCTGCTTCCACGTGGGGCAGTCAGGATTTACCATGTGGAATATTTTCTTGGGGGCCAGTTCACGAGCTCTTTCTTACTTGAAAAGCATTAATTTCATCTTTGCTTGCTTTGTTTTCTTTGTCTGGCCCCTGTGAAGAGTAATGCCCTGCAGCGTGGTGACCTGTGGTCTGGCTCCTGTAACTAGAGCCTTGAGCAAGAAGCCTTCCTAATACAGACATGAGCTCTCGCTGGGCAAATCACAGAAGATGAAACATTTCACTAGGTAGGGGGGGTTTTCCATCTCTATCAGAAATATTTTCAGCAAAACTGTCTGAGGGCGATGCTAAGAACCAGAAAAAATGATTGTTTTTGAAAAACTTAGGTAAGATTTTAAAAAATAATAAAAAACAAAAATCTTTGCAGTTGTTTTCTGAAAACATAATTAAAATTTCTGCTTCTCAAATTACAAAGTCTAATGAGAACTCTGATATCAGTATCCTACTGCATTTTAAGGATCAGAAAGTGAGATCAAGAAAGGATTTGGGACCAATCAGATATAAGGACAGAAAAGTGAAGAAGGTAAGTATTTTTAAGTCTCCCCTAGTTCATCTGTAAATCAACTCATTACCTAAAAAGCATCTGCAAAGATGGTTTAGTGTCACAGAATCTGAGAGCTGGAAAGTGCTCTGGAGATTGTTCCAACCTTATCTTATGGATAAGCAACCTGAGGCTCATTGAAGTTAGATGCATGTTCCAGTTAATTAGAAAAATGAGATATATTAGATCTCCTGATTTCCTGCTTTCCCTCTACACAATATTGGGTAAAAAAAAAAAATTTAAAAACCCCAAAAAACTAATATAGTTAAAAGCATAAAAATGTAACCTTAAGGATCACAGCACAACACATTATAGATATTTGAGGGCTGAACACTTGGCCACTGCACTCTTTTCCCCTACTCTCTGCAGCCCACTCTGGTGTGCACTAGGAATACAAATATTAAGAATAGTTAAGATTGTGTAGGGAAGAGAGCCATGGAAGCAAAGAATGACCAAATCCTGGGATCAGGACCTGGAGATAGCAGGACTCAACACTGCCTTTATGTAGGTGAATGTTCCATGCATCAAAGATGCTGAGTGCTGTGTGAAGTTGTCAGAGAAGACTTCTCAGAGGCAGGAATGCCTTGCATGGGTCTTAAAGGGAAGAAGAAGTATCCAGCAAGATGGGAACAACCTGTGGTCAGTCAGCAGGGTAGTATCCTGGAGAAAGGTGAAGCAAGTTGCTATGGCCAACACGCATTGTACAAAGGATAAGAATGGTAGAAGGTGAATTTCAAAAGCTAGGCAATGGCTTTGTATGACATGCAAAGGAATTATAGGTTTATCATAAAAGCCAAGGTGTGTGTCATGGAGTACCAACCTAAGAAGATGCTCTTTGATTAAAAAAAAAAAACCAAAACAAAAAACTACCACATACCCCCGAGAGGTCACAACTCACACCATTATCTGATAGTTTCAAATATCAAGCAAGAATCATTTCCAACTTTGATGTTACCTAGAATTGTGTAACTGAAAAATTTTTGAGTAATATTTGCATGAACATGTGAGTAATATTTACCTTCTAGCTAAGTGCTCCATGGAATACAGTTAGGGAAAGGCTGCATATGAGAGAGAATCACTGAAGAGAA
Source organism: Lontra canadensis (assembly GCF_010015895.1). Lineage (NCBI taxonomy): Eukaryota > Metazoa > Chordata > Mammalia > Carnivora > Mustelidae > Lontra > Lontra canadensis. Next base: position 12,274,582 of record NW_022631016.1, on the reverse strand, counting down.
AATCAGATCAGATATGCACTTAAACAACACTAGAAGCATTAACACTTAAAAACAGGCCTAAGTGGAGCCACTTAATTCCAAATGGCCAGGGGAGACCCAGAAAGCAACAGGATTTAGAGATAAATGACAATATGGACTACATGATTTATGGATTGTACAAACCTCCAGCTGGAATGCAGTGAAATTCTTGTAAGTCTCTCTTAGTGTTCCCTCCCTTGTGTTCTCAGTCTCCTGCTGCCTCTACCATTCTGGACTCCATTCTAGTGGCCAAGTTCTATCACCCAAAAGGCCTGAAAAACTGTAAAGGTATAAAACAATCATATTCTTCTTCTTTTTTTTTTTTAAGATTTTATTTATTTGACAGAGAGAGATCACAAGTAGGCAGAGGCAGGCAGAGAGAGAGGAAGGGAAGCAGGCTCCCTGCCGAGCAGAGAGCCTGATGCAGGGCTCGATCCCAGGACCCTGGGATCACGACCTGAGCCAAAAGCAGAGGCTTTAACCCACTGAGCCACTCAGGCACCCCCATATACTTCTTTTGATGTTCCCACATATCTAACCCAAGCCAGGGAGTGAACATTTACGTGGTCAAATTAATGGTCATAATAAAACTAATGAAAAGACATTCAAACTCCTTCAGATAGTACCCTTAGAATGATGCTGATGGCTCAGGACCTATGGAACGGGAATTTCGTGGACTGCATGCTGGTAGGTATTTATCCCAGCAAATGCATGAGCAATAGTGAGAATGCAAGCAGGAGCATCATGCAAGAAAAGGCTGACCAATGGAATGTTTTCTGGCTGCGTGTTTCCTCCAAATGGATAATCCTTACAGAAGAAAACCTTACGTTTCAGCTCAGTAAATAAATAAGTTTTTTGGAGCACTTACATAAGCTAATTGAAATGATGAATGGAAGCAATTAAACAGATTTCTCAGGCCTTTGGAAGCCAATACTTTGATCCAAAATACCCAGAAAATTGAGATGAAATGAGAATGTTTTATCTGTTAAAGGTTCCCAGATAGTAAGTTGTAGACTCCCGCTGTTTATTCCAGATAACATCTAAATTCAGGAAAAAACCTTGCATATACAATATTTTTTAACAATCAGAGTACACAAATCACATAAAAATTCTTCTCAAAGTTCAACTACAGCAAAAATAATTTCAATTAACATATGAGTAATACAAAACAACATTTTGAATATAAAACATATTTTGACTCAATTGCTTTTTTTTTTTTTTTTGAGTTTACATCCCATGCCAGGCACTGCAACTGATGCATTATACATCCAATTCCTGGTTTATTTTGTGTTCCAAAATAAATGCAGATAGTCTGTCTGACTCAGCCTGTTGCAGTTCAAGGAGGTCTTGAGGGAAGCCTATTGATACCAGGTTCAGTCACACAGCAAAGATTGAAATGTCAAGGATACAGTGCTGTGAATTCTTGGAACCCTTCAGTCCTGCAATCTTAATGATCTATCTGAAGGAAATGTTGTGGCACTGTTGGAACCAATGAAAGTATTTCTGTGAATTAAGAAACCTTAACTCTTTCTGATAACATAGTTTAACACTAAAAACTCTCATGCATGGCAAAATATCAGAATTACCTAAAATAATGATCAACTGCATTTCTGTGGTCAAGAGATGTAGAGCTAAATTCTAATCCAATAGTAAGAGAGGAATTCTGTTACAAGTTTCAGGTTTCATCACTGCCCCCTCCCTATCTTTTTTGGGGTAAACAAAAAACTCTTCAAGTAAACTGAAACTGCAAACTGTGTGAGTTATATTTATGAACTTTGTGGATTGGAATTCTTTCCTTAAATAATGGGACAATTCAGTTTGAGAACTTTCTGACTCAAGCCCATCTGGTTGTATTTGCTATGAACAATTCAACTATCTCTAAAGACCTTCTTCAAACCTGATCATTGTTTTCAGTGTCTTTCTTTAATAACCTTGACACCTTTGCAACAAACTTTTAAGCAGTTAATAGCTGGGTCTGCTCCTTCTCAAAAACTTTTCGAGAAACATCATATATCTATTTGTTCCTATAATGTAAGAGTGGGTATCCAATAATACAGCTATATGAGCAAGAAGTTACATAAAGCATTCTATGAGCTATGTCCAGATACTCTGATAATAATTAACCTCATTAAAGGGTCCGTTACTGAGCCTGGAGTGACCCCAGGTCCTGCAAGTGGCTTAACACCAGTTCCTACTCTAGTCTGCAAGGTTGCTTCTCTCAATTCCACATCCAAGCTGAAGAAATTATAGTTCAAAAAGACACCCGCACACAGTTAGCAAGTCCTGGAGCTCTTCTGAACTAATCTCCAGGACTCTTTAAAGTCTGCATATGCAGTTTTCCCCCTCTATTACATTACAATACAGTGTAACTGGTTGCCCCCCACATGCCAGATTCATTTCCAAAGGCATGTTCTCACTTGCAAGATAATTTGCTCAGGGAATTACATGTGTTTGATTCACATTTTTTTTGGACTTCCTCCTTTTGGAATTTCAGAGTTTAGACAATTTAAACATAAATGGCAATAAACCTCTGTTCCTGAAAGATGTGTTTATTGAATACCACGAAAAGTATTATGAAGAGCCAAGATGTATAAAAAATGGATGATCAAGCTTGGGGATACTATTTTGGATAAAAAATGAGGTGTACCTGAAAGTACAAGATCCATTTTCTTCTGTGGTGCATAGACTCTGAAGACAATTCCATGGAGACCCGAAATTGTTTAAACAGTGGTAACACTGTTGGAATCAGTGCACATCTTTACCATGTGACCACTCCAAAGGACAAAATTCATTTTGAAGAATGACCTGAGCTTAAAAATTTGTTTCTGTGTTTCATGACCAATATTTACCATCAGTGTAGTCACTAAGAGTAATACCAACACTTTATTGTGATAACTAAGTGATCAATAAATGACTATATTCCTAGAGTATACTATAAGCCATCAATGAGGATGAAAGTATTATTTTCAGTCTGATTATTTAGAATTTTTCTCTAACTTCAGTGGCTCTGAAAGGTCCAAGAAAACTCCATGAAATATCCTTTAGGTATCTCTCAAATCATACTCTGAATCATCTCCAATATCTGGTAGAATACTCAAAAACAGCTAAAAATAGCAACCAAATACATTTTCCAAAGTAGAAAGAGAAAGAACAGGTAGACAACTGAAAAGAATTCAATTTAGGAAAACAAATTACAAAATCATTTTTGAATTTACAACTTCAGATTTTAAAAGACCTCCTAGAACATTATTTCCAGCATAAAATCTCTCTATGGAAACAGAATCATTTTTGGAAACTAAATGAAAATACTGTTAACATATCTAATATTAAACAGGAGGAAAAAGAGATGTAATGCTAGCCAAAGGTATTTCAGCCACATAAAACAAACTCTAAGAATATTTTAAGAGTTAAAGTGCTAAGAAAATACCTCTTTCAAATAGTTAAAAGCCGTTACCTGCTAAAATTCCTAGAAGATATCTTGTTTAGAGACATTAAGATATCTTAAAAATATTTTTGTTATATTCTTTTTTGTTGTTGTTGTTATATTCTTATGCAGCCAAGCTATACACGCACGTGCATGCACACACACACACACAAACACACACACACACATACACACACACACTAAGGGCCATGGCTCTCTCTTTCCCCAAAAGACAGGAAGGATAAAGTAGAAGTCCCTGTCATTGACACAAGTCAGAGTTTACTCATGCCATAAATTCAGCTTCATTTTTTTATAATTTAAAGTTAATTTTTTATAGCAACTAGCATTAGCAGCATTAGCAACTAATCTTCACTCAATGATTGATTCTTACTCTGACTTCTAGGAAACTGCTTAAGTTTATCAAGTATAGTCCTCTTTTCCAGGAATAAGAGGTTCAAGTTTTATAAACTAGTGCCCTGAAGTAAATCCACTAGCACTTAATGGGGTTTTCTTTCTTGCTTCTGTCTACCCACTTCACAATGTAAATCTGTTTGATTCCATCAGATGAAACGGGTCCAAAACAAATGGATTGAAATTAAGCTTGACTGATCGACATTCTGGCAGTCATTTTTACTACAAAAAGGAAAGAAAGGAACACACTCCAAATGAAAAATGCCTGCTCTAACCAGTCTGGATGTGGAATATTAACCTAGGATTGATGTTAGTACATAATTACTATCATTTATTTTCTAGGCTTTGAAAGTTGTGAACCAGTGACTAAAATTTATGATGGCCCATCAATATATCCCCATAAACTTTATTTGTTACAAAATTAGAACAAAGTACAGGAGATCTCCAGTTGTACCACAGAGCAATCCCACAAACAAGGTCACAATGTAACTTACAAAGGTTAAAATCTAAGGCCTGATGTCAAATTAATAAATGATCAACTAAGATTAAGGCAGGCCTTAAAACTCTACTCAGAGCCAACAGATAGTAAGAAATAACAAAGAGAGAGCTCCAACCTTATGTTTTTTTTTTTTTTTTCCCTGCTAATGCTCATAAGCTACTCTTTGAAAATGGTGGGAAAAAGCAGGTAAATGTGTATGAATCCAAGAAAGAATAAAGCAGCTTAGGGAAGAGTTACTATCTGATCCAAGTGAGTTCCAGTTTTCTGCCTCAAGTTAAAAATGTCCCAGAGCACCAACAGAATATGTACCTAAAACCATCAGACATGGTATTGAAATAATTATGGAAAGTGGAAATAATGCCAGAAGAATAAAACAATAAATGGACAAATATTCTAATTTTTCAAAAAAATGAGCAAGGCACTCTCCAAACTGTAAATATTACTATGAATTATTAAGGGATGGTGGGAAAGTGGCAATATGCAGAAGCAATACTTGTTAATAGCCAGCATGGCTTTACTACATACAACAAACTCTACTCTTGGTCAAGGTTATTACACAAATAAATACAGCTTATAAATATAGTAGATAATACATGTGAATTTCTGAGAAAGCAACTCAGAACTATCATGAAGTCAATCTTATGACTAAGACCAATAAAAAATAAAAACGAGATTATTTAAGTGGATTTTATCAAGTTGAACATAACAGTTCACGAATCAGTGTTAAATCTAAGAGGAGGGATTTCTGGCAGATCCCTCTTTGGACTCAGCTGTGACCTGTTCAATAGTTTCATCCTCAGTGACTTATTGAAAGAACAGCAACCCCGTTAAATGGAAGATCAGGATCCCCCAAATCCAGGTGGTCTGAAGAGATTCTTTTAATCCCCAAACTATAATTTTGAATGATAGTTTGTAAAGCTTTGCTCAAGGGGTCAAAAAATCAGGTTCAGAGTCCACAGTTGGGAAGAAATGGCTTAGAAATGGCAGGATGTATGCAAAAGACCTGGCATATATTTTGACAGTAAACACATTATGATCCAACAGGATGCACTGGACAGTAATATGCATGACACTGACAAGTACTTCTAGCTATGGATATACTCTATATACCTTATGCTGCTCTGTTCGCCTGAAGATTTTTATTTCAGGGTAATTTAAGTGAGCTATAAACAAATTGCAATCCATTCATAAAAGAGTATCTAGGATAGTGAACAGCTATAAAACCATACCAAATTACAATGCAGCGTTGCAAGATAATGCTGCTCTCATTATAGCAATGAGAAAGACCCAGAAACTTGTGACCTCCACCTAAGAATTGAGTTCGTAAAGCAACCTTTACTGAATTCCAGCGAGAGACAGGGGATAAACTTTGGCAGAGCATGGGAGGAAGAGGTGGTTACCACGCAAGTAGGTAAGAAGAAATCAGCTAAAAGTTGATTGGGTTCTAAAAGACTACACTTGGGCTAGGGTGTGAGCTTAAAATAGCTGAAAGTCCAAAAGACAGGGAGAGTTTCAACATTAATATGCTTTTTCACAGGCTTCCACCAGGTTCTTGGTAAGAATTTGGGGCAGGGGGAGAAAATGGTGGTGCCGGTGTGCAAACAGTGATCAGCTACTGTGGGGAGTGGGCAGGAAATCTTTCTTTTACTGAAAATATAACCCTTACACCATGGAAGGGACAAAAGTACCTTAACATATTTGGAAAATAAAGATAGATATAACAACAAACTTCTTGTTAGGTGCTGTGAAAGTCAGAAGACAGTAAAATAACATCTTTAATGTATTATGGAAAAACAAACAAACAACCTGTCAACCCAGAATCCTTCACCCCATGAAAACATCTTTCAAGAATGAAATCATGGTAAGCACTTTATCAGGCAAACACAAGCTGAAAGAATGTATTATCTAAGCCCAAAGCAACAAACACAACAAAAATGTTGAAAGAGGTTCTTCAGAAAGGAATATGAGACCAGATGATATTTTGAAATTTTACAAAGTAACGGTGAACTCCAGAAAAGATAAAAATAAAGGCGAATGTTAAAGATATTTTTTCTAAGGATAACTGAGTGTCTAAGCTACAGTTATGTTGGTTGAAGCATTTAAAACATATGTAGAAGTAAAATAAATGGCCACTGTAGCACAAAGGCTGGGAAGAGAAAATGTACACTGCTGTAAGGTTCTTACACTATATGTTAAATTCTATAATATTAGTTCAAGGTAGACTGTAATAAACTAATGATATACACTGTAACCCTAAAGAACCCTCCAAAGAACTAAATCGAGAGGAAACAAGAGTAAAGATAAGATGGAATCATTAAAGTAACAACAAAGCAGTACAAAAGAAGGCAGGGAAAGATGAAAAAAGATAAACTAGATAGATAAGATGAAAAGAAAACAACTGGCAAAACCATAGATATGAAGACAATGACATCAACAATGATATTAAATGCAGGAACGTGAACACCCCAATTGCAAAAAAATAGATTGAAGAGATATTAAACGGATTTTTAAAAGCAAGATCTAAGTATACTTTATGTAAGAAATCCACTTTAAGTAAAAAGGCAAAGCTATCTAAAGTAAATGGACTCAAATACTAATGAAAAGAAAGCTTGAATGGCAATATTATATTGCCAGGCAAAGTAGATCTCAGGTAAAGGAACACCATTATAGATATAGAGAGGTATTTTATAATTATAAAGGGCCAATACCTTAAGAAGGCACAATGATTCTAAGTGGCTGAAAATATATGTAGCAAAAACTAATAGAACTGCAAGGAGAAATAAAGAAGTCCACAGTTTAGATAGACACTTTAACACTCTTCTCTCAATAATTGATAGAACAATACACAGAAAATCACTAAGGATACAGAAGACTTAGAACAATATAACTTAACAAATTGACCTATCTGAAATTTAGAGAACACTCAATTCAATTATAGCTAAGTACAAATTGAAGTGAAACATAGAAGATACTCTGTCATAAAATAATTCTCAACAAATTTAAAATGATTGAAATCACACAAAGTATATTTCCTAATGACATTGGAATAAAACTAGAAATCAATATCTAAAATTATCTGGAAAATCCCAGTATCTTTATAAATGAAAAAAAAAATAAGAAAATGTTTGGAAATTACACATGCAAAGCCACAAGCAAAATAAAAAATATTTAGAATTGATAAATGAAAATACACATATCAAAACTTGTGGGATTCAAAGGAAGTAGTAATTAAGGGTTGTTTATACCATCGAATGCTTAAACAAAGAAAAAGAAAAGCAAATTAAACACCAAGTAAGCAGAAATAAAGAAATAATAAAAAGCAGACATCAATACAGAAATCATTTTGAAATGGAAAAATAGTAATAAAAATGACAAAATCTGGTCTTTTGAAAAGATAGGGAAATTGCTAAACCTTTAGTTGGACTGATATGCAGAGATGGGGGGAGAAGGATACAGAGAATATGAAATAATTGCCAATAACAAGAATGAAAGAGGAGCCATCATTACAGATCTTACAGTCCTAAGAGAATAATAAGATGATATTCTTAAAATCTCTGGGCCAATAATTTGCATAAAATAAATGAAATGGACAGGTTCCTTGAGAGATATGAATTACCAAATTTCATTCAAGAAAATAATAACCTGAATAGTCATTTAGCCATTAAACTAAATTCTCAATTCAAAGACATTTCCACAAAGAAAACTGAAGGTCAAGAATGCTTCACAAGTGACACCCCCAGACATTTAGAAAAAGAAATAATGCCAACTCCACACAAGCTCTACTAGAAAACATAGGATAAAAGAATACTTCCCAACACATCTTAGGAGATCAGCATTCCCCTCAGATAAAGCTATTTCAAGATAGGAAAAATGACAGACCAATATCCCTCATATTGATGGATTAAAAAAAAAAAAAACTTTAACAAAAGAACAAATTAAATCCAACAATATATAAACAGGATAACACATCATGAGTAGGTGCTTTCTCCCCTTGGAATGGAAAGTTGGTTCAACATTCAAAAAGTGCTTAATTTAAAATTCAAAAGACTGAAAAATAAAAACCATATGATCATCTCAATAGATGATCAACAGTGGCAAAAAAGGGCATTTGACAAAATCGAACATCTATTTATAATAAGAACTCTCAGCAAACTAGGATCAAAACAAAACTTCTTCAACCTGATAAAGAATGTCTACTAAAAACCCTACAACTAACAATATACTTAATTTTGAAAGACTGAGAATTTTCCCCCCTAAGATTGGCAGGGATGTATAATGTCATCACTTTGATTCAGTATTGTACAGGAGACCTAGATGATGCAGTGATGCAAGGCAAACAAACGGAATACACAGAAATCATCTTTATTTGCAGATAATGTGATCTTCTACAGACAAAATCCCACAGATCTGCCACTAACCTAGTAAGTAAACTTAAGGTCACAGAATATAAGTCATTTAATAAAAATCAACTGCATTTCTGTATGTTTGCAATGAACATTTGCAATTAGAAGTTATATTTGTGCCATCCTAAGACCAACAGGTGGAAGATAGAAAGAAATGACGACTTTCTCAATATAGAAGATTGCTTCGTAACAGTCAGGCATTTGGAGAACTTACATGGATTGCCCAGCAGCTTTAAGAAACTAGAGGTGTTCCATCCTGGTACAGCAAGTAAGAAAAGTAAGATCCTCAACCTTTGACAAAGCCATAATATGTCATAGGAAATGCTGCAAAAATAAAAGAAAATGCAACCAGAAGCATTTTAAACAGTGTTGGATTACACTCCAAGTTCTACAAAATGGGAATGTGTGTGCTGTACACTTAAGATTAGGGGAAGAGCCTGCACGTACCATCCAGTATGCATAAACCACCTAACAACCCAGCTTGGCTGTGTCATAAATTTGATTTCAAGCTAATGTGTGGGCCATAATAAACATTAAATTAACAAAAAGCTCGTTAGCCTTCTTATAATTAGTGGGAGTTTGGAGAGAGAAATTGGATGGCTGCACATCACTTAGGATATCTACAAAGCAGTCTGAGCAGGTATCTTTTTTGCTCCTAATTAATTTCTCTCCTGCAATTCCCAACATCTAAGTATTTTCCAATGAACTTTGATCTGCTTCAGTTGATTGGTAGTAACGACAGTCACTCAGTTCCTTTCTGAAAAAGTGAAAAAGCAAAAAAATGAAGGAATAGGAAATCTGCTCTTCAGAGGAGATGGGATGCAAAGAATCAACATGTTTCTATCAGAGCTTGACCTAAGATGGGGAAGCTCGGGCACTTGCTGATGGAACTGTGGCTCATTCCTCAGGGAGTTCAAGAATGGAAAAAAAAAAAAAAAAAATAGATAACCACACTTTGCCATCTACAAATAACATACTATTGGGTGAAACCATGATGCTGGTACAGAAGTCACTATTCTGTCCTTTCACAGTCATTTGGATTGTGAAATCAACTGCGTCAAATTGAACTATATAGAAACATCTAAAGTAGAGCTTATAGTTCCTCCCTCCCATACCCAGAACTCATTTACAACATAAACACTATTAGCAATTTGGTGTGTATCTTCTATAATAGTAGCTTTAAAATAAAATATATTTTTAGGGGCGCCTGGGTGGCTCAGAGAGTTAAACCTCTGCCTTTGGCTCGGGTCATGATCTCAGAGTCCTGGGATCGAGCCCCGCATTGGGCTCTCTGCTCAGCGGGGAGCCTGCTTCCCCCTCTCTGTGCCTGCCTCTCTACCTACTTGTGATCTCTGTCTGTCAAATAAATAAATAAAATCTTTAAATATATATTTTTAGTACATAATCTTTCATATCAAAATAAGATTGTAACTTGATATTTTCATTTAACAGAATACCAAGAACAGTCTTCCAAGCCCACACAGATAGACCTATCTTAATGGTGCTGTGGAATCCTAGAGTAGGGGATACATCAAGCATTCTCCTTCCAATGGTCTTTACACTTGTTTCCAAAGAAAGCAGTGATAAACCTTTATTTGTATTTACGTGTGTTTGTGTTTATCTTAAAAATCAGGTGCTTTGATTTGTTTTTGGATAAATCTCTGTAAATGAAACTAACAGATCAATTTGTATCTACATTTTAATTGTCCAAAGTATTGACATGTCACCAGGCCTCACACATAGCCATTCCCATATAGTTATTTTTCTACGTTCCTACAAGCCCTGAATTCTAACCATATTTGAAGTTTAAACAAATACAATGGTTGAGATGTGTGACTTTATTATCGCTGCCCTAATCACCTAGAAGGTTATATAGCTTTTTATTTGCATTTTTCTTTCCTTAATATGCTGCCTGTTTATATCATTTGAGCATTATTTGCATATTTTTTCCTCTTTGGTTGTTTTGACCCTTTCTCATTTGGGTGGTAATTATCCTATTCAAGTCTATCATTTGTCTTTTGATCTTTCATGGGGATGACTCACAGCAGAATTCTTAGTTGCAAACACAACTCTCTCCTACTAGTTTAAGCAGAAAAGGAAATTTATTAAAGGGCATTAGACAGATCACAGAAGTTCCAAGGAAAAATAAACCAACTGATTTCTGAAACCACAGAGCTTAAGGAAAATGTCTGAATGAAGCTGCTGCATTGTTCCATGGGGTACTGTGTTGTCCCACAATCCCCAAGATGTCAGAGGTCACTGCCATTGCTTATTATAACAGCTGAATGTGTCTCTGTCGCTCCTGATATAACTAGCTCCATGAACCACCTCCTTCTTCACATCACAATTTTCTGAACCAGAATTAGAATGAATGGGTGCGAATCTTAACCTCTAGGCTTTAGGCTAAAGTCCCAATACTAGCTGCAAGGGAGCATGGGAAAATGGATTTCTGCTTCTACCTCAGGAAGACAGAATTTATAAATGGTGTTAATTCCCCAAACATCTGAATGACATTCAGAATTGTTGACTAGTCAGCAAAGATTTAAAATGTCCATTATATGTAGACTTTGTGTTTCATATGTTTTTAAATTTCATGAAATAAAGTACGTCACTTTTTATTATTTTTATGGTTTTAGTCTTGCTTTAAAAAAAATCACCACATGATGATTACAAAAATATTCTCTCGGCATGTCTTCCAAGACTGCTGTGGTCTGATTGTTTAGCATTCAGATTTTTCATTCATCTGTAATTGGTTGTTATATAATAAAGCACAAATAAAATTTTATTCTCTTACAAAAGCACAGCCAGGTCTTCCAATTTTATTAATTGAATAACCCATATTTATTTGCTGACTTATAATGCTATCTTAATTACATGTTAAATGATCTTTATGTGTTCTAAATTTGTTGTAAGCCAGCATTACACTGTTTGTTTAAAGTAGCTTTATATTAGGTTTTCATATCTAGTAAGGCAAGCTTCTTCACTGTTGCTCCATTTCAAAATTTTCTTGGCAATTTTCACATGTTTATTTTTCCATATACACATTAGAATCACTTATGTGGTTCAGAAAAAAAAAAGGAAAATGAATTCTAATTGGAACTGCATGAAATTTATGTTAATTTCAAGAGAAGTGACATTTTTATGACATTAAGTCTTCTTATCCAGGCCATGGTCTTTCTATTTATTTGGATTTTTGTTTTATATCCTTCAATATAATTTTATAGGTCTTTTCATAGAATCTTTTTCATTAGATTCATTCCCAGGTAATTCATGGCTTTTTCTCCCACGTGATTATGAATGGGATCTTTCTCATTTCCATTTTATAATGCCAATTTAGGTGATTTTTCCAACTGCCTCTGATTCTATGATATAGAAAATGCAGAGTCTACCCTTCATGTAAGTAACTCCCAGAGTACCCTACATTGATAATTTAATCTTTTTATATAAAATGACAATTTCCTAATCACCCTTGTCTCATACACTAGATTTATTATTTTTCAAACTGACACATCTTTTATTTTTTTTAAAGGTTTATTTATTTATTTTAGAGAGAGTGCATGCACCTGACTACGGGGAGGGGCAGAGGTGAGGGTGAGAGAGGATATGGAGCAGATTCTGTGCTCAGGGTGGAGCCCAATGTGAGTCTCGATCTCATGACCCTGAGATCATGACCTGAATCAAAACTGAGTCAGATGCTTAACTGACTGAGCCACCCAGGCGCCCCCTGAGCCAACCATGCACCCCTAAACTGACCCATCTTTTAGATATTCATTGTCTAGAGGTTATAGTTCCATCTTGTTTTTACTGTAATAACAACTAAAGGTGTGCCTATGAGTCCTTACTATTTACCAGTGTTATTCTGCAATGTGACACGTCCCTAAGTCACCTTGAATCCCATAAACTCTCTAGCAAACATTGTGAAATCATCTGTTTCTCTGTATATAGCCTATAGTTCCAGTTTCTAACTCAAAGCAAAAATTTCCAAATGATTGTGAAACAAGGGGTAAGCACATAAAGAATTTTGTTTTTCCTTGTAAAATCCTCGCAGTATAATAATTTACTCAGAAATAATTCTGATCCTATGCCCAAAGTGATCAGTTTGGGGGCTCCAACATTGGTGAGTTCTGTGATGGGAACATGCTTCGTAGAGTGGAGCATTCCAGATACAACAAAAGGACTATTGGCTGCAACAATGAACTGGGCCAAATGATTCAAGTGTGGGTCAAGGCTTTGTGAGATACCAGGTCTTATAACTCATGGAGCTTCTTAGTCCTGCATCTATAAAAGGAGTGAGTTCATCTAACTCAGACATTGAGGTCCTCTAACTTTTCATGTTCCAAGGCTCCACATTTTGGAAGTGGACTCTCTTGCTCCCCCAAGACCATGGGAAATGGTTGATATGTCTGAATCTGTGGAAAAAGAGCTATTTCAGGCACACTGAAACTACAACTTTCAAGCAAACTGATCATAGTTTGTTTATGAAGGCATTTTACTGTAGCCTAGATCTTTGCTTGATTATACAACCACATACATGGAAGTAGGGATTAATCTAATCAAAAGTTATATTTCTATTTCAATTATGATACCACAGAAAGAAATACAGCTTCTGCTTATTTTCACACCTTGGACTGGCTGACATAGGATGTTTAAATGTAACTTGGACTAAAATGTGTGCTGACATCAGTAACAATCCTAATACGGCCACACCGGGAATATGGGCATTTCTGAAGGCAGGCACTCTACATATGCCATGACAAATTAGCCATATCCCAGTTTACAGTAAGATCCATTTGAGCCACATTCTGAGAAGTTTTCTAGCATGTAAATAGTATGCAAACATAAAACTGAATATACAGGATTTTCAACATTATATTGTAAAGACTTACAATTACAGAACCCACATATGTATATCTAAATAAAGTAAGGTTTATGGTAGATTCCTATTACATAATTTTTTTAAAATCTCAAATGAAATGTTAGGCCTACTCTTCCAAAATTTATTCAATACACACAGAGAAAAACCACCAAAAATCTTGGACAGTATCTCTAATAGTTCAGTGTTTTAAGGGGCTAAAGCAAGCATCTGTTTTTCTAATCAGGAAGTTTTCTGTTTCAGAGATTAAAGCTCTGGGGAATAGTTAGAGGTTTGGAATCCTTTAAATAACCTTGAATCCTTCAGGTACTAAATTCAAGACAAAAATGAGCCATAAGTAATAGACATCAAGAATATTAAAATAGAGAGATGGCTACTAAAAATGTATCAGGCATTCAAACCAAAAGAAAACTCTGTGGTTGGAAGTTAAGTAGATTGCTAAAGAACAGTTTTGTTGTTGTTTTATAAATTTCCCTCATAAGCAGAATTAAGTGTCAGATGATCCTCTTAATCTCATCCCTGCACAAATGGATTCCTAGGCTCCTTTCTCAGTGATGTCAATGAGCCTAATTAAGGACCCTACCATTTACACAATAAGATAACCATCTGTGACTTGCCAATTTCATCTGGCCTGATTTGGAGAATCATTCAGGGGTGTTCCAAGGAGTTACAGACCCTTGCCCTCGAGTAAAAATAAACCTTTCTCTAAGAAATAATTGGTTCCACTGTCGTGGAAATTAAAGCCAGTTTACTTAAGGCTAATTAGTTCACTGTTTGGTGTATTTGACCCAAATGGAGTACAAGACATTTGCATGACCATAAACCTTATTTCCAAGCGCAGACAGGTTCACTGCTGCTAAATGATGTTTATTGGTTCTCCAAGTTTGAGTCAAAGTCATTCATGTTTTCAGTAAATGGGCAAGTTTCATAAATAAACACCACACTGAAGAAAATTGAAATCAGTTTGGTCATGCAAAGTCAGGAAAACTAAAGGTACACATTCTTTCTGGTAGCTTCTGTGCAGAACTCCCCAGAAGGAAATGATGATAATACTGTGGATTAATATAGTGAGGGCAAATAGATTAAAAAAAAAAAAGCCTTTTTTATTCCATTAACTTTTTCCATTATTGGTGACATTTTGGGGAAGTTGAAATTGCTTCACATTTCATCTTGCTCTTTTTATTGGCCAAGAGTTTTTACAGCATAACTTCTTTAATTCTGTTCCTCAAGAACCTAAGTAGTCTTACAACACACTGTACCAGATGGATGAAGGGCAAAGTTACTTGGTAAATTTTGATAACTTTCCCATCCAGGAATATAATTCCTATCAGGGAAATCAGGCCCGTAGGTCAGTCACAAGTCCTTTAACAACGGAATCTGAATAAAGGTTATCAGCAATTCCAGATAAGCTGGAATTTAAATGAAATCTTAAGGCATTTCTTTCCTGTGGCTAATAACACATACTTCTAAACAGAGAATAAATAGGCTTTTAAAATTGTGCATGACACAGGAGGCTGTGGTGTTGGCATCTGGCTTGAGTAAAATTCTTTCCACTCCAGGAAGTATGATAGAAAGGAGAAAAGATTAATCCAGAAGGAAGCAGAAGCCACCAGAGTGACTCTGGCATAGGTAGAGCTGGTCTCTAGATATGGTTGTATCCAACAACTGGAAAAAAGCTGATCCGGGAAAGGGAAAATTCCTTAACCATCAAGACAACTGCTGTTTCACAGAAACAGTCCTACATTTAGATCATACAGATAAAACTTGCCATGTGAAGTGGATGGGTGAACGCTTTTTACCCAGCCATTTGCTGATGGAAGAGTTGTTTCTATCCTAATATAGGAAGTCAGAGAAAATCAGAAGAGAGGACAGAGACTCGCTCACCAACAAGAAATCAACAAGGGAAAACAGAAAGGCAGGTATAGCCATGGGTTTGAAAGGTAAGACAGATGTGAAAAGAAGATACACTGGCATTTATATTTCATAGTGATGTAAGAGAAAGAAGAAATAAATGCACACAGGTGAGGAAAAATGGAGGCAAGTGCAGCTTAAAAACAACACAGAGAAATAAAACAAATACAAAATTTCATTCCTAATAAATCATAAAACAGAAGTTCGGATCTAAGTTAGGTCTTGAGGTTCAAATATCAAAGGAAATTTACATTGTAAAGACTTTAATCTTCCCCTATTTAAAGATTATACATGGATCTATAACATTTCAGCACAAATTGGTAAAACGGTGTATTATTGTAACATGTTCTTAAATTTTGACCACAGTCATGTTATAGACAGGTTATTGACATGTCTAGTCAAATTTCAGAAGTCAGTGACAGGTAAAGTTTTAGCAACTGAGGAAGAACAGACCTGGGGATGGGACAGGGTAAGCAATGAGAACATCTTCCACAAATGAAGTAAAGTGTGAGCTGGCAAACATTAATGTAGAGTGCAAGGCAAAAGTACAGTTATGCAGGTGTGCTCTCATAGCAGGCGAGGGCAAGATGTGGAATACCAGTGTACCTCAATGGAGAGAAAAATTCAACTGGGAAGAATCCAGTGGTAGGCAATACTCAGAAGTCAAAAGAGATGGATGGGGAAGGGCAAAACTGGTGAGAATGCATCATACCATTAAATTGGGGGACAGGCTGAAGCAGGCCCTATAGTTACAGGCTGAGATAGGGGCTCATGCATGGGGAGCATATTTCTTAGAAGTAAGATGCCAGGTAGAAAGGGGATCACAATCTGTTTTGTTGGTTTTTTTAAAGCCCAGTGGTGGGTATTAAGGAGGGTGCGTATTGCATGGAGCACTGAGTTTTCTATGTAAACAATGAATCTTGGAACACTGCATCAAAAACTAATGGCATATTGTATGGTGACTAACATAACACAATAAAAAAATTTCATTAGTAGGATACTTTAGCATTTCTTTTGTGGTTAAATGAGATTTTATTTCCCTTTATTGAGGTATAACTGATATACAATAAAAAGCACATATTTAAAACAAACAGTTTGAGAAGCTGTAACATAGGTGTACAACCTGGAAACTATTTCCACAATCAAGTAAATAGATATATCACATGCCAGAAATCACCTCCTATGTAATATATATATCACATGCCAGAATATATCACATGCCAGAATATATCACATGCCAGAAATCACCTCCTATGTAATCTCTCTCTCCTCTCCCCATTCCTTAATGTCCCCAGGCAATCAGTGATGTGGTTTTGGTCACTCAGACTAGTTTGCATTCTCTAGAGCTTTACAGAGTCATACTGTATGCTTTCCTCTGGGTTCTCTCCCTCAGCATGATTAGTTTGAGATCCATCTGTGTTGACACATGTTTTAAAAGTTAATTTTTTTTTAATTCTTGAATAGTATTTCATTGTACGCATATTTCACAGTTTGTCCACTCAACTCCCGATGAACACTTGGGTTATTTCCAGTTCTATGCTACTATAAATAGAGCTGCAATGAACATTGCTGTACAAGTCTTTGTATGGTCCATAATACTCTGCTTCTTTAGGGTAAGCATTAAGGAGTGGAATGACTGATCAGATAATAAGTGTATATTTAATTTTTAAAAAAACTGAATTGCTTCTTTTTCATTGAATATAGCAGTACACATTCCCCCTAGCAGTGAGTGAGAGTTCTGCTTGCTCCATATCCTCACCTATATATCATGTATTCAGTCTTTCTAATCTTTTAAAATTTTAGCCATTCTAATTGGTCTGTAGTAATGTCTCATTGTGGCTTTAACTGGCATTTCCTCCATGACTAATGATTTTGAACATTTCCTCATATATCTTTTCGACATTCATACATCTTCTTTATTGAAGTGCCTATTCAAATATTTGGCCCATTTTTTATTGGGTTGTTGCTCATATTATTATTGGTTTATAAGCATTCTTTATGTCTTCTGGAATCAAGTTCTTGTCAGATTGAGACATTGGAAATACCTTCTTCTAGTCTGGGTCCTGCCTTCTCCCTCTTTTTCCATAAGAGTGTCTTTTGAGGGGCACCTGTGTGGCTCAATTGGTTAAGCAGCTGCCTTCAGCTCAGGTTGTGATCTCAGGGCCCTAGGATGGAGCTCCACATCAGGCTCTCTGCTCAGCAAAGAGGCTGCTTCTCCTTTGCCTCTTTCTCTCAAATAAATAAATAAAAATCTTTTTTTAAAGAGTGTCTTTTGAAAATCAAAATGTTTTAAGTTTAATAAAGTTCAAGGTATTGATTTTTTTCTCTGATCATTTGATCTTACTTAATAAGTCTTGGCAATCCCAAAGTCACTAAAATTTTCTCCTACATTTTCCTACAGAAGTTTTGTTTCTTTGCTGTTGTTGTTGTTGTTGTTAGTCTTAGCTCTTACATTTTGTTCTACAATCTATTTTGAGTTATTTTTTTGTACCTAGTGTGAAGCACGGATTGGGATGACTTTACTTGCTCATGTAATCCAGTTGTTCCAGGACCATTTGTTATAAAGATTATCTTTTCCCCACTGAATTGGCTTGGCACTGTTGTCAAAAATCCATTCTATAAGCCTATTTGTGGACTCTGTCCTATTCTACTGACCTATTTATTATTTTTCTGTCTTTGCATTAGTACACACTGTCATGTTTCCTGTAGGTTTATAGTCTTGGGATCAGGCAGTACTCCATTTCTAATGACAGGACACAATGTCAGAACCAAATAAAAATGGGTGTTATATGGTGAAGAGGCCCAGAGAACACCGTTGCAACTCCTTACATCTCTCCAGCCCAAGGAAGGATCGGCCCTGGAGACCAAGGGAAGCTAATGTCATGGTGAGGAGTGAAGCAATCCCAACCACAAAGTGGAAGCAACAGAAAGAAGATTATAGAGAACCAGGTATAAGCTATAAATACTTGACATCAGACCCTTGGCCACAGATTGATAGGATATTGGAATAACCAACTCAGTATCATTTTTTTTCCCATCTAGTCCTATCTAGATGACACATGAGAGGTCTACTCTAGCTACACCTTTGTGAGATAACTATCTAAAAAGCCAAGCATGAGAATGCCTTAGTCTACATAACTTAGAGTTATCCTGCCAAAAGGTGATGGCCTCATTTCTTCCTTTTCATTCTCACAACCTCATAACACACATTTTCTTTAGCTATTCTGTTGTCTCCTAGGTCCAGCCATAGCTTTTATAACTACAAAACTTGTTCACATCAGTAACTTGAACCAGTAATATGTTAATTGAGCAACCAATGAGGAAGGCTGGTTAGATTTCCAATGTCAACATATACATATACTGCAACAAAAAGACACTAAGTATATCAAGAAAGGAAATGAAAATATAGCCATTTTCCTAAGAGCCTAAGAACAAATCTGGCTCGAAGAAAAGATGAAATTAACTTGGCTGGGACTCTGATGAGCACAGTCTGAGACAATAAAACAGTTATAGAGTCTGAGTTCAAGTGGTCATTTCTCCATAGTTTCCGGGGAAAGATCATTTCAGCTGGAGTTCATCGTTCAACAGAATCTTCAACAGGGCATCCGGCTAGAGGATGGACACATGGAAAATTACTGTGGCTCTGAGAACCCGAATGGAAAAATAAGCTTCACACAAATGCCTGTGGAGGTTGGTAACAGAGACCTTATCTTGCAGGAATGTGGCCACTTCCAATGGCCAGGTTCAAGCCATCCAGGGGCCTGATCCTCTTGGCTCTGTGAATACTGAACAGTTAAACTGAGCTTGAGTTCAGACAGGATAAAAACAATCACCACAGGAATGTTCCAGAGATTTTAAAATGCAGAAATGGCCATGTTACTGGAGGAGAAAATCCTTTATAGAAAGCCTAACACCAGAGTTCGGTGCTTTTTCACATATCTCTAGTTAGGGATCTCTTCATGCTCCCCATCTCAAAAGGTTTTATACATGTCCGTTCACCTAAACTTAAACGTGGATTTAGGTGACAACCGGATGCCTTCATTCCCAATACACAAGTAAACAAACAAAACAAAACAAACACATACACACAAAAATCCAAGTCACAGTGTTTAAGGAGAAACCATAGAGGATCCTACAAAACCAAAATCAATTCTCGGATGACTTAAATCTTAGTGAAAACACACTTCGATGTATATTGTTGTTACATCAGTGGTTAATACATTCAAGGCAAACTAAATTCAGTAGCCGGTAGTAGTAGTAGGAAAATTAAGTATGGATTCAAAAAGTGTTTGCTCATTCTATCCACTGCTTGTTTATGTTTCATTTATTAAACTTTTCATTTCAAAGGTGTCCTGGTGGCAAGTGTTTATAAAATGTTACTGTACATAACTGGTATTTTCAGGGCTTCCTCTCCCCTCTAGGCTTTAGAGAGGCAAACCAAGAAAGTGAGAAACAACAGCTATTCTGCTTTCAAATTCTGATACATCACTGCCGGCTGTGTGAGCTCAGGCTAAGCACCTCTACTTCTGATCCTAAGTTTACTCCTCTGTAAAATGGAGGTACTACTGCCTACCTGGCTTGGGGCAAAGACGAAGAAACAGGATTGTACTATAGCACTCAGCGGATACCAAAATCCTCCAGGAACCGTCAGTGCCCCGCTATTCCCTCTTCCACGATCACTGGTTCAAAATATATTTGATTAAATGTGCTCTTCTTTCAGGGACTTTTACTTTTGCCTAAATAATATGGAGAAGGAATAAGCATGAAAGAACACACGATGTTCATTCGCTACACTCACCCCTGGATTCTTCTTCACCACTTCCTTCATGGCACTCTCTTTTTCTAGACATTCAGCCTCTCTGTCTTCTGGAGCCCAGATTTTGCTGCGATCTACCACTGGTACTTGGGAGGTACCATTTTGGGAGACAGCATGAAAAACTGACCGTTGCCTCTAAGTGTATTAAGAGACACTAAGGAATAAAAGGGATACTGTATCACGGGGCTGTGAGAAGGCTTGGCATCTGAGACTTGTGGTTAAGCCCACAGTAGAGCACTTATTGTCCTGATTTTTCTGAGTCTTCTTTCCCACATTGGAAATGTGGATAATAATGCTTCATCTATCGAAACCATAAGAATTTGTGGAGCTCGACTGCAATTATTGGTAGCATTTCTTTCTAAGTACCCAATAAATGTTAACGATCGGCCTATTCTTATGATTAGAAGGTCACATAGAGATTGGAATTCTTTTCTTCTCAGGATCCTCTTGTTGCCAACCTGAAGTTAGTCCAATCCAATTTCGGGTAGGACTTCCACACCCTCTGAGCTGGCGTCAGAACTTAACCGGTACCACTTAATACCTGAGGACTAGACTGAACTGGGGTTGTTTTGTGATTTGGACCAAGAGACACAGTGAGGACACATTATCTCTGGCCAGGCCAGTTCCACAAAATATGACCCGAACTCTCAGTGAATTCTAGAGCCAACCCGGTCACTCCAGGCTCCTGAGTTTTTTGCGGAATATCACTTGGTCACATACTCCCCTGGGGACTGTCAGCGGAGCTCACCGTAACAAATCTAAATCTCCAAGACTCATAGTCCATAATGTCTCGACAGGGGCAGGAGTGGGGGGTGGGGTCGGATGGGGGGTGGGTAAGAGTCATCCAACAGTACCACATAGTAACACACAATTAACATTCAAACAGAAAACTGAGGTGGGGAGGGGATTGCAAAACACCAAAATAAGTTAAATCAACAATGTGGTGTTTAAGCATTTCCAGCAATGCCAAGGCTCTGAAACAGCTGAAAATGATTTGAGGGATAAGATCAGCCAGGGAGAATGTCTAATTTCCATTAATGTAGGAGCATCTATTCAGCTCCTGTCATAGCCATAGAAGCAGCATTTGAGACAGTTTTCAAGCCCGGTTCCAGCTAAACTTGGTGAAAATCATTTCCTGGCATTGTTTCAAGTTCTTCATTCTGGAGCCAGACTGTCTGGGTTCAATTCACAAGCTGACCACGTACCAGCAGTGTAACCTCAGGCAAGTTCCTTAACCTCTCTGTCTCAGTTTCTTATCTGTAAAATAGGGGTCATAACAAAGCTACCTTATTTGCATATTGGGAGGATTAAATTGGAAGTAACTAAAATAATTCCAGGCACAAAGTAGTTACACAGTAAGTATTTACTATTATTATCATTAAGTGGTATATAAATGCTCAAAAAGAAATAAGTTTTTGCATGTCCTGTACAGTGTACCAAAATGATGCCTTCAATTGTATAAGACGTGAGGCACGTACTATTAGCCTCATTCTGTAAATCAAGAGACTGAGTGTTTGAGAGGCTGAATTTCCAACATTACCCAACAAGTTAGTGGGTTAATCATGGTTTCTAACATTTCTCCACCTCCCACCACTACCCACACCCATTAAACCTCAATGCCTCCAAGAGTTTTAAAGTTTCTTAGAAATACAAATGAATGAAGTAATCACTGTGGGTGATTGTTAGAACAGAGAACAAGCTCTAAACAAGCCAAAATTCCATGTTTGAAAGGAAGGCTAAGCAATTATGTTGTCATTTTCAAGCGAACAATGCAGCCAAGTTATTTTGTTATTGGACAGAACTTTCAATCTGTAAAGTTTCATATAGAATTGACCCTGAGTAAGACTGTTACAAAGGAGAGAAAGAGTGATAAAGATACTTTTTAAAAACAATCTAACAATGGTGAAATGGGTGAAGGGGGTCAAAAGATATAAATTTCCAGTTATAAAGTAAGTCATGGGGATGTAATGCACAACATGGTGACTGTACTTAATAATACAGTTTTGCATAGTTGAAAGTTGCTAAGAGTGTAAGTAAATCTTAAAAGTTCTCAATCACAAGAAAAATAAATTTTTATAGCTATATGGTGACAGATGTTAACTAGCCTTAGTCTGAACATGTTGCAATATATACAAGTATCAAGTCATTATGTTGTACACCTGAAACTAACATAATGCTATATATCAAATGTATCTCAAATTAAAAAAATAAAATAGAGGCAAAAAAAAAATCTAAGAAAACATGAGATAGTCTTCATATCATGGAGCTTAGTACCAGATGAAGGCATCAACTGATGTAAAGGTATAAACAATGAATACACACACTGGCTTAATGAAAAACAACAAAAATGGAAAATTACTTTCCAAAATCAAATGTCCACATAAGGAAATTTGTCCAGATTGTGGTAAAAACTGTCTGACCATATTAGTTTTGCATATCACTTTGTCCATGAAAATTGTTGATTATCAGAGTGGGTCAACACCCCAGATGGGAAAGGAGCAAGGCAAATATATACTCCCAGGGAATGCAAAGATTTGCATGGAGCCTGTTGGCTTCCAATATCTTTGTCTCTGCCATTGGTCTGGGTCCCTCCAAAGGTGACAGCACTGTGACCAGATGCTCTAGCAACACAACAAGAGCACACCTGGGTGTTGCTTTGTCTCCTAGTTCAGGGGAGTGGGGAAGGGGATTTATTTTGTCCTGAGCATACTAGATTCTCTAGATTTAAAAACCATCAACTAAAGAGCGTCTCAAAGATGCCATTAATTCCATTAAAGCAGCAGGTCTCATTAAATCTTCAGCTTCTTGCACATCTCTGATGTGTTCAAATCCAGTCTCCTAAAGCAAATGTTGAATTGAAGTTATGTAAGACTCATGGTCTGTTTCCTTATAAATGAGGCATTACTGGGGCACCCAGGTGGCTCAGGTGGTTAAGCATCTGCCTTCAGCTCAGGTCATGATCCCAGGGTCCTTGGATCAAGCCCTGCATTGGACTCCTTACTCAGTAGGGAGCCTGCTTCTCCCTCTCCCTCTGACTACTGCTCCCCCTGCTTGGGTGCTCGCTCGCTCTCTGTCAAATAAATAAATAAATAACATCTTTTAAAAAAATGAAACATTACTCAAGTAGGCAAAAGTGTTAAACTCTCTCCCTTTCTCAGTACAGAAGGAAAGGAGGAGTCAGCATTTCACATAGATGCTAATCATTCCCCATATAAGTGTAGTAATAAGATTGTTCTTTAACCCCTCACTCCAAGTCATCAGCATAAATAGCAAAATATCAGTGAGCATGGATTTGAAGAGGAAAATGACAGGTTACTGTGGCCTGACAAACTCACCATTCCTTTGAATGAATTAAAGTATAAATTGTCAAAACAATGCTTAATTCAAAAGTCATTTCTTTTGGTTTTATAATGGAGGAAAACATTGAGTCAGACATGAATCCAAGCACTCATTTGAGCTAAATTCTTCTATTTGCTAGGCTTTGACACGGCCTCAGATCAAACCCAAGTAGTCACCTCTACAGCCAGATTATCCACTCACAGATGATCACTGTTTCTAATCAACAGACACTCAAAGCACATGACACCAACGGCTCATGCAAGAACTATTTCCTCCTCCTTGACCAAACCAGTCTTCATCTACATCAACCTCATACCTTAGAAAAACAAATGCTTCCTTCAGGCTCTCTGAGTTCAGCCTCCAATCCTGGCCTGATTCAGGGAAGTCAAGCATGATTCAAAGTTCCATACGATAGTCAAATAAGTTAAACCCTTCATCCACCCACCTTTCCAACCTTGGCCACAGTGCTACAGGTAAAGAAAGCAAAAAACAAGGACAATGAATGTTTCAGCACGTTGTTCCACCCAAAATCAGCTGCTCTGCCCTGCCCCCCAGATCTTTCTGTAGGTCTGCCTTTTAGGGGTGAGGAAGCCAGCATGAGTTTTGTTTTTGTTGTTGTTGTTACTGCTGTTATTTAAAGGCATTGCATTAAGGTTCTAACCTACAAATACAAGTAAGATACAGAAGATGAGGTGATTCTTGGCTGAATTTGTTGGCTCTTAAAAATCAGAACTCATGCAAATCTCTAGCTAGGTTTAGCTGGTTCCTTTCTTGTAAATTTTACAGCAAGGGGAAAAGATGATGTTGGATAGATTAATAATTCAAACATATAGAAAGAGAAGCAGCTCCATGAGGAAGCCTGAGGACTGGGACCCTTGCTGCTAGTGAGTTCATTTAGATTTATAAAACTTGAGCTGTCTTTGTATGGTTCATAAAAAATTATTACGTGAAAAATTTGGCTGTTCGTTGCATTATTCATTGTAGACTCTCTTAAATAAATAACAGTTAAACACATAAGAGGGTTCATGCATTAAGAGGGGAAAAGCAAATGAAACCTGTTAAACAAATTATAATTGAGATGAGTAAAATGGTACCCTGGTCAAAAGAAGAAAGGCAGAAAAGTACTCAGAGTTTTGCACTTAAATTACAAAAGGGAGATGCCATGGTTCTTTTTCTTAAACAAAATCACAAAGTCAATCAAACAGGTTGACAAGTTGTCATTGTGGGAGGTAAGAATTTAGGAGAATGGAACGTTGTTAGATGAACACCAGTGGAGGACTCTGATACGGATTCCAAGTCTCGTCTTCCACTCTCTCCCCACTTGCCACATGGAAGCCTGTTGAGGTCTTTCTCATTCCAGGGATACAAAGTTAGCCTAGTTCGCTCCATGGCATCAACTGGGTTGAGAACAAGCCGAATTTCTTTGCATTTAGAACCTGTTGAAAGGCTGAGTTAGTTTCTACCACTTAAGGGTTTGAGTTTAGGTAGGGAAGAGCAGGTTTCACAGATGATCAATTTTTACATTATACATAGCCCCAAATTCTTGATCATGCCAACCACTCCAGACTTCTCTGTATCAGAAATCAAGTCCAAGGAAAGACTTTCTCACTAGAGTTTTGAGTTGAGCAGGTGCATGGACCCTGTACTTTGTGACTCATGTAAACTTGTCAGTAAAAAAGCTACTGTGTGTGGTACCCTTGAAGGATTCTACATATCCCAGCCACTTTCAAAATGGATTTGAACAATTGTCTTTTTTCTTTTTGTAAAAAACACAAAGGAATGGAGAAGCATGAAAAGTCATCCATGTGTGAATTTTCCCTACACCAGACTAGAAAAGCATCTGGGAGAAATGGAGAGATCACTGGGTGAGGGTTGGGGAGAACGTCTCTAAGAGCTCTTAGCTAAAAAATACCAATTATTTTAACTACTAAGATTATTGAAATCATGTGTCAGAAAGTATTGCTCTTTCAAAGTCTCACTGGATCCCCAAATATGTTGGAGGTCACATTTACTAATGTATTCACTGGGGTTCTCCAGAGAAACAGAAGCAACAGATTATATGGAAAAAATAGATTTACTATTTAAAAATTAGCACACATGATTACAGAGGCTGAGAAGTCCCAAGATCTGCAGTTAGCAAGCTGGAGACCAAAAAGGGCAGTGGTGTGGTTCCAGTCTGAGCCAGAAGTCCTGAGGACCAGGAAACCTGATGCTGTGAGTTCCAGCCCAAGTCTGAGCCCTTGTCCAAGGGCGGGAGTGGGGTCTGACACCCCCACTTGAGGACAGGCAGAAAGAGAATTCTTTCCCACTGCCTTTTCTTCTATTCAAGCCTTTCATGGACTGGACAATACCCACCCACACTGGGGAAGGCCATTTGTTTTCCTGGGCCCACTAATTCCAGCATTCATGTCATCCAGAAATGCCCTCACAAACAGAATAATGTTGAACCAAATTTCTGGTTACACCATATGTGCAATTAACCCTCATAATTAAAATGGCGGTGATAACTTAGGATAGACCCTTACTTCTATTCCCTCTTCTTCCCTGTGAAGGAATTTCTATGCAACCAAAACTCCCTGCCACTCTCTGCCACCCAGGCTCACAGTCAGGGAAGGAGGAAGCAGATGTTCAGGCCCCTGCCCTGCATGCACCCTTTACCTTGAAGGCACCTCACGCAGAATGGCCATGGACCACCCTCAGCTCTCAGTTCCTTGGAAAAGGGTGGGGGGACTAGCTCACTTCAAGAAGTCCCTGAAACACTAAGGTATAGGGCATTTGCTGGGAACCTAGAGAAACAGGTTATGGATTTCCAGAAGCAAAATTGCAGCTGGAGTGTGTGTTGTCTCCGTGGGGGTTGGCCTCACGTAACTTGAACACTGGGATACATTAGCAAGCTCTGGCCACAGGGCCTCAGCCAGTGCCAGCTGTGTGAGCCTTAGGGACCTCACCTGGACTATACCAGCTCTAGCATATGATATGTTGTAGCTCGTTGTAATGACAGAGGCTCCACTTGGCCTGGTGTTATGGGTAAGACTGAGGAGAAGCACACTAACCCCCAAGACTGTGTTATGGGTTGAACTGTATCCACCAAAAAGACATGTTCAAGTCCCAGGCCCCATTACCCTGGAATGTCACCTTATTTGGAGATAAGGTCCTTGAAGATAAAATTAGTGAGGATGAGGTCATACTGAAGTACAGTGGGCCCTTACTCCTTATAGAAGAAGAGAAGAGGCTTGGCCATGCAAGGAGACAGCCATGTGATGACAGAGGCAGAGATGGAGTGGGTGCAGCAAATAGGACAGAACCAGGTAGAAGCACCAAGAACATCCGAACTCATCGCCGCAGCAACCACTGTCTTTCCTCTGCTCCTGGCTTCTGTATGCGACTTTTGTAGTCCTGGTCTACTTCAGCAGACATGAATTTGTACATTATGATGAGCAATGCAACTGTTCATTAAGCATATTCCATACGCCAGGCAATGATTTAGCAATCTTTGCATAGATTATATCCTGACACTTGCAATAACTTGAGAGATAAGCAGTTTTATCTTCATTTTTTTGGAATGAGAGATAGAGCTTTGTACAGGTCCCATAAATTATGGAGCTCAGTTTTGAGGCCAGGCCTGTCGCCTGTCTGAGTCTGAAACCCCACCCAGCTCAGCCCTAGAGAGATTTCTGGACATCAAGAACCAGATGGATTCCACAATTTGGAAATTTAAGAATAAATCCCAGTGCCAGAGAGGAACATCAACAAGACAATAAAGCTCTCCTTGATAAGAATTCATCAGAAAGCGCCTAAGACATGAGAGATCCTGAATGATCAAAACACAAAATAATACTCCTTCCTGAGAACCTCTCACTCAAAGATCATTTTCTGATTCTGCTGGGAAATCCAGACTAGGTGGGGAAGTCACACTTGGGTCCATACAGCTCTGACTCTATTTTAAGGCTTAGAGCAGTAATGAAGGAAAATGTCGTAGGAATCTATTTTCTAGTATCACAAGTTCTGGATTATCGCTTTCTATAAACGTTGTAGAAATGCTGCTTTGGGAAACAGGGAGCAGGTTGATCTGCAGACTGATGACTTTCAAGGACCACGTGTACAATCTACTTGCCCAACTGCTAGGATTTTGCAACAGGTCATCTTTGCCCTCAGGATAGAGTTTAAAGTCAGCCAGACCTGGGAAACACATTCCCCACCCCTCCCCTGCCAGCCCGCCACCTACTGAGGGCACACAATGCTGAGATTACAGACTCACCCTACCAACGGAGCTTTCTAAACTTCAGTGTACGTGTGCACATGCAGATAACTTGTTAAAATGCAGATCTGGCCGGTCTGGGGTGAAATTGTGCATCTCTACCGAGCTCCCGGAGATGCAGGGCTGCTGGTCCTGGGTCTCACTATGAGTAGGCTCTTCTACCCAATTCTCACGGGGCGACTCGTCCTCACCATGTGAATCCTGGATCAGACATCAGCTCCTTGGTGAAGCCTCTGCTACAGCTGCTTCCCCAGGCTTCCTCTAGGTCCACTGCGGTCTGCAAGTAATGCATCAAATAGAATTACAGGCCTCCTTCATCTTTTGGTCTTTGCCATCGATGGCACTTCTGGAGGGCAAGGATGGCAGCCCCTGTGTTTTCTGATCCTTAACACTGTAACACCTCCGCACAGTGACGGTCGCGGAGCTGGCGGTAAACTGGGTGAGTGGAATGAAGGAGGCAGACTCAACAAGCCGCGGGAGCACCATCCTGGTCTACGCTGTTCACAATTTTCCAAATCTCCAGTCCTTCCGTCATGGTGTGATTGGCTTAGCCGTGTTGACTTGTACTCATTTTAAAGATTCTTTTCAAGACGTGTCACTTTCTGCGGCTTCCATTTTGAATCACACAGCCCTATGCAGAAGACTGTGGAGTCCAGAAAAAAAAAAGACACTTTTGCTCAAGACACTTAGTGGCCACATCATTCCGGACAAATTACTCTTGTTCTCTGCCTCTCACTCCTAACATGCTTGTCATAATAGTACCTGCCTCGCTGGTGTTCGGTTCAATGAGTTCATATACGTAACACACTTAGAACCACGCCTAGCACAGAGGAAGCACAGAGAGCGGCTGCCTGTTGCTCTCATTTACGTCTTTCAGTATTTATGAAGACAGGCTTCTTGCTACTGAAAGAACTGTTCCAGCTTCTGGGTTCTTTTGTCCTCTTTAGGTCACCTGTTCAATGATACCGTCGTCTCTCATCACAGCATGCTTTCCTTGGCATGCTTCCCACTTCACCTTCCTTTTTCTTTTTAAGATTTTATTTATTTATTTATTTGAGAGAGAGAGAGAGAGAGAGCACACACACATGCGAGGGGAGGAACAGAAGGAGAGAGAGAGGCACACTCCCCGCGGAGCAGGGAGCCTGACATGGGGCTTGATCCCAGGACCCTCGGATCATGACCTGAGTCGAAGGCAGACTCTTAACCAACTGAGCCACCGAGGGGGCCCCTCCATTTCACCTTCTTACATAACATTAAACAACAAGACTTTGTGCGGTTTTCTGCCTTTTCATTTTTGTTCATTTCCGCTCATTTTCCATGCTCTTCCTGATGATACTATTCCTAAAGGTCCGGTATTACTTTCCCCTAGATTCCATGCATGTCTTTATCTGTTTTATATGGGCTTCAAAAATCTGAGCTCAAAATAAATCCATTCACACTAGCTCCGGTTTCTGCTCAGCAGCGGGGGATGGTGTCAATTATATCATCGAAATTTCATTTTTGATTTCTATGTTTTATAAGCTTTCCCATCATTCCTTTTTCTAATTTCCAAAATATAAAACTATCAGTAAGGAGTATCTAAATTCATCAGCTGCACTTAATTAGCAGAACACAAATTAGAACATTTGAGGCGCTGAGAGACCCATCACACATCTCTCTTCTCTCCGCCGAGATAGAAGGCTCTGTCACCTGTGCATTCAGTACTGCAAAAATGAACCATTTCTGCTTCTTTCTCCTTGGACCATAATGAAAATGCACTATTCCTCATTTAAAATATGTGGCTTTCTGATTAAATATGTGACATAACATTTTTAAGTTGTATTCCTACCCTTTCTATTAGATCTGTTACTTTTGAGAAAAAAATTATATTTCCTCCTACCAAATTGAAAGGCAACAACACTGGAAATTATAAAGGATCTGATGCTCTGTGAGTCATGCGAGAACACACTGCAGAACTCAAATGAGCAGCCACATATTCAAACAGAACGTTTTAACCGAACTTCAAGAGACTAGAAAACGAATGAATAGGTTTTGAGTTAATGAAAATATTTACAGCCTATGTATTCATTTTTAAAGGATTCCTTGTGTTAATCTATGCTTTCCAACATGGACCAACCACCAATTGGCCCCTGTCACTGTGAGCAAGAGGTCTTCCGTGGCTAATGCAACTGGAGAACGCTTCATTCTAAAATGCAAGTGTGACAAATAAATACTGACAAGATTCTACAAAAGAGCAGTCATTTCAGGGACTGGAACAGACTATTACTAAATTGCTCTGTCGAAGGCCTCAGCAGTCACACATTAAAAGAACAAATCAGAATGAGTCTGGCCTCCTGTTCAGAAGAAATCCTGCACTCACAGTGGGAGGTGTTTCTTTCCCATGAGGAGAGCGCAGGGCACCCAAGAGAGACACAAAGGAAAGGTATCATGTGTGCTAAGGGGAGACACTGTGTTCTAGGAACTTAGCAAGGGTGAGCTTCTCAACCTATGAGTTGGAAAAGACCAGTTATTTTTTCAAATTTCAAATTCCTAATGAACATACTAAAATGCAACAAAAATGAAGAGAAAAATACAAGTTAAAAAAATAGGTATGCAAAATACAAGCGCATGCTCTCCCCTCTGGATGCTACAGCCCATCAAGCTGTTATAAAGGATTCTAATCACTCTCGATTTCCATATTGATCTCGACAAAGAGTTCACAGACTATCACTGACCTCACTTCATCATTCCTCTGCCATAAGCTACTAAAAGGGTGTGGCTGAAAAACCAGTCTGAACAATACTAGGCCTGAGTATTGTTATTTCTGACCCAGCTCACAGCTGACTTCTCACCGGCTTCCCTGACTGCCCACTGCCAGGATCACCCAGTAGCCACAGCAGATCTGTCCCTGCTCAAAGTCCCCAGGGGCTCCTCCTGACTGTTTAGAATAAACCCATAACCTGCACATAGTCTAGAAGGTCCTACTACACATCCAGCATCAGCTCTCCTCTGTCACTGTGTTGCAAATACCCAGAAGCCACGGTTCAGGGAAGCCCAAAGGTCCCTCCAGATCCAAGGCGTTCCCACAACTCATCCCTCTTCATGGACTCCTGTGCCATTACCCATCCACCCCAGTGATTCAAAATAGCTGCAAATATATCAACATTTGTGCATGAAATGTAGGAGTCAGTGTTCCCGCCCTCAAATCTGAGTGGCTCTGTGATGGTGTGACAATATAATATGGCAGAAACGAAGCTGTGCTAATTTCGGAACCCAGGCCTTAAGAAACTGACAGCTTCCACTTCCTTTTTTTTTTTTTTACGTAAATTCAATTTAATTAACATATAGTGTATTATAGTTTCAGAGGCAGAATTTAGTGATTCATCAGTTACATGTAACACCCAGTGCTCATTACATCACATGCCCTCCTTAATGCCCACCACACAGTTACCCCATTCCCCCACCCACCTCCCTTCCCACTTCCTCTCTCTCTCAAGATACTCTTTTTTGAACCCTGAGCAACCCTGTAGGGAGTCCAATAACCCTGAAACCATCCTGCTAGAGAGGTCACATGTAGGCTCTCCAACTGACAGTCTAGCCATCCTAGGCAAGGCGCAGGCACACACTGTTGACCTTGTAGACCAGCTTGTCCATCAACAGAATACCACCAGTGGCCTCAGTCCATGCCACATTGAACAGAAGAATTACAGCCAAGACCCAACCAAGTTTCTCATCAGAAAAAAAAAAAAAAAAGTGAGATATAATAAAATGGTTGGTGTTTTAAGTAAGTATAAAATGCAGAATAATGGCTTCCCCAAAGATGTCCATGTCCTAGTCTCCAGAAACTTGAACCATTACTACATAATAAAAGGAACTTTGTAGATGTGATTAAGTTAAAGTTCTTGAGATGGTGGGATAATCCTGGAATATCTGGGTTGGTCCAAACTAATCCTTAGAGCAGAGACACAGAAGGATCAGAGAAAGAGATTTGAAAATGTTATGGTGCTGACTTTGATGATGAAGGGACCATGATCCCAGATGGAATAAAGCAAGGAATGGATTCTCCCCTAGAACTTCCAGAAGAAACAGAGCCCTACCAACACCTTGATTTTAGTCCCTGGAGACATTTTTAGAGCTTCTGACATTTGGAATTATAAGATCATAGATTTGTGTTATATGAAGCCACTGAATTAATGGTACTTTGTTATAGCAGCAATAGGAAACTCATGCATTGTTTTAGGGTAATTTGCTATGCAAAAACAAATGGTTAGGACCCTAACCATCCTGGTTAGGACCCACTCTCCCTGCTATCACACCTCCCCACATACAAAAGCTCACCCGGATATTTACCTTGCTAATTCTTGTTCATCATTCAGGTCTCAGCTTAACTTTTTATTTCTAGGTATGTACTGAAGAAGACATTCTTAGAATATAATTTATTTTTAAGTTTCTTTAATATACGTGTCTCTGTAAGATGACAAAATTTCAGGTAGGTGTCTGTTTGGCTTACCAAAGAGTCCCCATTCCCCAAGCATAGTATTTGGCATTCGGTAAACTTTGGTGTGAGTAAATGAATAGAGATTGAACCAGAATATATGCAAGGTATTGGATATACCTTACTCTATAAAAATATTAGAAAAAATAAAAATTGTGCTATAACTATATTCAACTAAAGGAAAAACGTTTTAAGTTCTTAAGTTTAAAAAAAGTTTTTTAAAATTGATTATAAGGAAAACCACGAAAGCAATCAATCACTACCCAGGTGGGTGCTGAATGCCCACTGAGGTAACAGGGATAAGAAATAGCAAGGTCAATTTTTATTCATAAATCTTAATCATGAAAAAAATAACTGAAACTTTCATCATATCCCATTCAACAAAATTCTAAAGCAACTAGTGAAAGGACATTTTCAGCTCTTAAGAAAAGAACCAACTTGTTAATTACCTCTTCGCCATGGGAAGTTAGACAATATTGGAAAACACACAAAATAAAAATAATCCACAGTCTTGTCATTGAGTGATAACCATTCATAACACCCTGAAACATGTCCCCCCTCAGTCTTGTTCCTCTTCAAATATAATCCTATTTGTGGAATTCATAGGAAATGCTGCTTCATAATACACATTTTTCATAAACATTTTCCCATATCATGAAACAATGTTTTTAATGCTTAACGGGTCTTTGACATATAAGTGTCCCAATGAAATACTTTCCCAATGTTTTTATGCCATAAAAATTAGGAAGCATATATCTATAATTAAAATTTAGATTTTTAAGATGATTTCCTAGTATGGAATCCCTAAGTCAAAGTGTGAACATATATTTTAAGTCTCTTTATTCACATGTATCAGCATTTCCTGGATGTAAGGGGAGGAAAAAAGAAGTTTGTGAAATAAAATATACTGCTTGAAAATTAACAACATACACTAACACACCAACAACTTCAAGAAGTCCAGCAATAAAAGAGACTGGTGTTGAACTTTACTTAATGAAGGGACAAACATATTTGACAATGGAAAGATCTTTCCCTACCCTCTAGAGCACACACCTCTCCAGGCATGTGCTGGTGGCCTGTTTTTGCTTTAAGAAAACTTCTGTTTTCATGCTTTAAAAGGTTCTTCTAGACATCCAAATGGCCAACAGACACCTGAAAAAGTGCTCAACATAACTCAGCAAATACAAATCAAAACCACAGTGAGATACCACCTCACACCAGTTAGAATGGCTAAAATTAACTGGTCAGGAAATGACAGGTGTTGAAGAGGATGTAGAGAAAGGGGAACCCTCCTACATTGCTGTTGGGGGAATGCAAGCTGGTACAGCCACTCTGGAAAACAGCATGGAGGTTCCTCAAAAAGTTGAAAATAGAGCTACCCTATGACCCAGCAATCACACTACTGGTTATTTACCCTAAAGATACAAATGTAGTGACCCGAGGGGGCACACGCACCCAAATGTTTATAGTAGCAATGTTCACAATAGCCAAACTATGGAAAGAGCCTAGATGTCCACCAACAGATGAATGGATAAAGAAGATGTGGTATATGTATACAACGGAATACTATGCAGCCATCAAAAACCCAAAACCTTGCCATTTGCAACAACATGGATGGAACTGAAGGGTATTATGCTAAGCAAAATAAGTAAATCACAGAAAGACAATTATCATATGATCTCTCTGATATAAGGAAATTTGAGAGATAGGGTGGGGGGTCATGAGGGTAGGGAGGGAAAAAATGAAACAAGATGGGACCAGGGAGGGAGACAAACAATAAGAGACTGTTAGTCTCAAGAAACAAACCAAGGGTTGCTGGGGAGGGATACGGGGAGGAATAGGGCAGCTGAGTTATGAACATTGGGGAGGGTATGTGCTCTGGTGAGTGCTGTAAATTGTGTAAGACTGATGATTGACAGACCTGTATCCCTAAAGCAAATAATATATTATATGTTAATAAATAATTAATTAATTAACTAAATAAGGTTCTTCTACCTTGAGATCATAAATTCATCTATATTTAATTTGAACATTTAAATCTTTCATCCATTCAGAATTTATTTTGGTATCAGGAACACATTAGGTTGTCTATGTTCCTTTTCTTTAAAATAAGAAGCTGGTTTTCCTGTTAGGATGTGTTATCTCCTAAGACTTATCTCCCTTATCCATTCATGATACCATCTTTATTATACCCTAAATTCCCATATACGACTAAGTCTACCACAAACTGTCAGTTCCATTGCACCAAACTCTACCATACCACATTTCTTCAGCATTTGTAAATGTATAATATATTTTCATGACACTAAGGAAATATTACTCTCATTACTCCTTGCCAAAATTTTCCTGGATATCCTCAGATGTACATGTATTCAATGCTCGACAAATGATTTCAACACACATAAGTGATTCAACATACACAATGTCCTACATATGTAACTGAATTGAATTCAGTGTCCACATGTGGTAGGTACTTATAGATGCTGGATTTGTTCTTCCAAATAAAAAAAGTAGAGTTTGGTCAAGTTGCAAAATTAAAATCTTATTGGGATTTCCACTGGAATTATGTTGAATTCATTTAAGGGTGATTTTTCCATACAACAGCCTCCTGTCCCTGAACAAGGAAGGATATGGAGCTCCCATTAAGTGGCTGTGAGTAAGCCAATGAAATTAAACCAGATAATATGCACAGGGACTCACACTGCATATAATTTTTAAATTTACTCCTCATAACCAACACATGAAGTAGAGAATATTATTATTCCTGGTTTACAGAGAAGAAAATTAAGGCTAAGTGACTTGTATTACCCATCAATGGGGAGTAAAAAAAAAGGTCACAAAATTTTTGTTACATGGCTTTTTTTTCCCCCCTCATTCCTATTAAATGCAGAGTTCAACCTCCTACTTCATTTTCCAAATGCACCCATTACCAGAATTTACCTTTTTGTAAATCTCTGAGATTGAGTGAAATGATTCCCTAATCTCTGCACTGACCAGTTCCAACCCAGTTAAACAAAACACGAACTTTAGACTTTCCCACTTTCTATGAAATAGAATATAGCTCACAAAAGATAATCAGAGGCCAAGGTTGGTTCTAGGAAAATAGTTTTAAAAAGTGGAAAGAACAGTATTATTTTCTCCTTTAGGAATGCTTTTCCTAACATTTCTTCCTAACAAATCAGGAACCACCCACCCAACCCCTCAAAACTCTAAACACATTTATTAACTGACCAATTCAGCCATATTTTATGCCAATAAAATTTTTAGAAACTTACTTCTCCAGTTTCATACATTAAAAAACCGCAGGCTCTAATCTGATACATTGACATATCAATAAGTGAAGAATTGAAATAATTAAATGTATTAAGATTTAAAAAGATTAAAAAGAGGTTTAATAAATTTAAATTGGTTAGGGGAAAAGAATATTTTTCCTCTGCCCTTAAAATTGGGGTACAGATGCTGAAATGCTCTAGAATCCTGTATTTCTAAATTTATCTCATTTGGTAATCTAAAAATGTTAAAATCTTTTCTGATAAAAACTGGTTATCTTTAGAGATAATATTCAATAGAAAGCAAACCTTATTTTGGTTTAAAAATGTTGAAACAAATGAAAACACAAAAACCAGAAATACCTTCTGTTCCAAATATCTTCCTCCTTCTGACATGTCTCTTCTGCTTAAAGAAATTGTTTTTTTTACCTTTAACACAAAAGGCAACTAAAAGCAAATGGATGGCTAACATTCCCATGATGTGCTTCAAGTTTTCCTAAGGAACAGTATTATTCTTTTTTCTAAAAAGTAACTGTATCTCTCATATATTACCTTAGATTTGCACAACTGTTGAGGTCATGGTCTTTATGACTATAGTTGGAAAAAATAGTATCAAGGGGGCTCTTCCTTCTTAGAATCTGAACCCATTCATTCACTTAATACACGTGTTCCAAATGTTTATTGTATGGCAATCACTGTGATAGCCACTTGACATCAAAGGGGGATAAAACAAAGTTCCTTCCTCAAAGAAGTCAAGCAACTACAGGACTGACACTATGGACATATCAGCTGAAAGCATGCACATAACTCAGGCAGTGGGTATCTTGATCAAGCTGTAACCTATTACTTGTCCCTGCTAAGATCAGGCATGTCTGGGTATATTTGAAGATCTGATGGAGAGGGCCCAACTTAAGTTATATCTTTGGTTGCTGAATAGTAGAAAGTCTTAGTGGCAAATGAAATTTCATATTGTGAGAATATAAGTACAGTGCAAGAATTTAGAATATGTAATATTATAAATTGATAAAATCAATGTGTACTGGTACCTTAAAAATATTTTTTTTCTCCAGATCCAACTTTATTAAAAGTGAGCCCAGAGCAGCAGGAGTCTTTTGCTTCACTCCCAGATTTACATCTTGAAAATGTTTCCCGGTTTATTAAAAAAAAAAAAAAAAAAAATCTCCAGTGGGCATGACTGATTGTGTATCTTGGGTAGCAACAAAAGAAAATGAAACAAAAAAGTGGACCAGCCACATTCTTTTGTGGCCAGAAAGCAAGGGTGTTTTTATATTCTGAAGGATAGTGCTGCAAGGACAAAGAAGATGCTTAAAGGTTTTCCATAGAAGAGGCTGTGAAAAATCAAGCCTCAAGAAGAGAATAATAATTATTAATAATTGGAACAATGTAAGTTCATTATCAGACTTCAAAGAGAAAAGTTAATACAAATTGCATAATTTTATGTTATACAGAATACTATTACATACAACATAATAGAAACAGAATGCTAAAATTTGTGTAAATTGTAATAGTAAGGGAGTGTTAATTGACGGATTCTTCATCAACTGGCTTCTGTTGCATCTCCCTAAGTCAAATGACTACAAAGAGTACAAGTAGACAGTCTCAAATTCAGCCCTTCCCTGATTTCTATAGGAAATCCACTCCTTCCAAGCACTTTGTGAGT
The DNA here is from genome assembly GCF_010015895.1 of Lontra canadensis. NCBI lineage: Eukaryota > Metazoa > Chordata > Mammalia > Carnivora > Mustelidae > Lontra > Lontra canadensis. The sequence continues at coordinate 12,237,206 of NW_022631016.1, read as the reverse complement.
TTACTAAGGACTAAGGATTTTTAGGGACACAGGAATGTGTAACCCTAGGAGCCACTACCACCCAAGTTGTTAGAATATCTCCCCAGAGGTATCCAAGTATCTCAGTCAGTTGAGCATCCTACACTTGATCTCAGCACAGGTCTCAATTTCAGGGTTAAAAAAAAAAAAAAAAAAGACATCTCCCCAGTTCCACCATCTCTCCTTCCCATTCAATCTCCTGGTTATCTATAGTGTCTCCTTCCTGTGCAGCTCAGAATCTCTCCACTGTGCAGAGAAATCTAGTTTTCTGAAGCCCACATCAGAAAACTCACATGTTCAAAAGACACAGTTATTTGGAAGAACAACTGTCTTGCAGGGTGGCATATAGCGCACCCCAGCTTAGAGGGCAGCAGCAGGGACAAACAATAGAACTTTCCCAGTTACGTTCACAATGATGAACTGTACTATCTGCTTCCCACAGCCTGTACTCCCCATAACAATTCCTCAATCACGGCTTAATGATCACAAATCATATCTAAATTACTTGTAGATTATTCTCTCCCTAATGGGAATTTTCTATATTTTCAAGTATATGGAATAGAAAGGAACACACTTTCAGCTAAAGTGCTTTTCTCTCATTATTTGTTAATCAGCTTAACAGCCTTGGGAAGCCTGGGACTTCCTGAGGAAATTAGTTTATCCTCAGGAAGTTATTTCCTAGTCAAAGAGGAAGTAAACAGACGTGTTAACCTGATTTTTAAGGTCAGGCTGTGTCCATGAATGTAAAGGGCAAATATTTCCAGTATCAGGTTATTCTCTCTAAAATGTTGGTCCCCAACCCCTTCCATATGCTCTTTGTGCCTTCGATGAGCACAGAGTCAGCCTTTTAGTGTAAAATCCTCCAAAAAACCCAAAGAAAGGTGGTGGGTATAAAATGACATAGAGTGATGGCCTATTTGTCACTGACATAGTACAAAGACTGTGCAGCCACTCTCAAACTAAATATTTTAGTGAAAGACTAGATTTTCGAAGCACTTTGGGAATGTATTCAATATTGTCAAGAAGGGGTCTCTTTAGAAGCCTCCATTTTCCCCCACATGAACCCAGACAGATTTTTTCAAGCTCCTCACAGCCTTACACACCACGCTGTACCTTCCTCTCCACCCTTCCATCTTCTGTCCACACAGGAGAAGCTAAGTCCCAGGGTGCCATGACACCTTTTCCCAATTGCCCCACCCCATGCCTCTCTCCCTTCCTCTCCAACTACGGCCCCTCTTCAGACCACTCAAGACACAATCTTATACCACCCTGAATTACTGTTGAACTGATTCAGTGTTCATTCCCCCCAGTACTTGCTAAGGTTCTGACAGCAGTGGGTCTCGCCATAATACCAAGTTCCATCAGGAGCCAAATAGCTAATGGCAGTATTGTGAAAGACGCTTGTTTAAGGCAATAGAGAATGATGGGGACTCAGGAGCTGCAGGGTAGATGCCCCACCTGAATCCATTAAATTTAACCCAAAATTAGTTTAGAAAAATCTTCAAGGAGGAAAAAACACATCTGATGGGTCATTCTCTGTGCTACCAATTTGGGACTGACATATATTTTGTAGTCTCTCCGTAATGCCTAAACAAATGTATTTAAACCTCCACTGAATTAAACTACTGAGATTACTGGTAAGATATCCTAGAAATTATCCAAGCCTTCCCTGCAAATACACTTAGCTATATTTAGGTATCTATGGCTGAAACCTATCAATTACTTATTGAATGTTTTTTTTGTTTGTTTGTTTGTTTGTTTTTTGCAAATGACAGACTGGAGATGAGAGAAACACGAAATAGTTTCACACATGGGATTAGAATGCTAAAAATCCAATGTTTTCTCTCCTAACTCTACATAAAGACACTGACAGACACCAGAGCTCTCAATTACGTATTACTTTAAGATATCTTTAAACACACACACACACACTCACATACAGAAACCTAATTTTCTTCTGAGACTATTAAATGACATTTTTGCCATTCTGGATGATTCATTTTGGAAGACGATTCCTTTAAGAAATTAAACTTAGTTCTTGAGTCTGAGATGGTATTTAGGGTTTCATTACACATTTTTAGGCTTACATAACAATTTTGTGGATACCAAGCTGATGAGTTTTCCACTGCTTAAACTAATTCTCAAATGCAAATTTGACTTCTTTATTAAATTGGGCACATTGAATCTATAATACGTTCAAATCACCCAGTGTAATTAGTGCAGTTTTTCAAAAGTCACCTAACTTACAATTAAGCAGTAGTTAGAAACTTGGCCATGAAGCACTGACTTGTTAATTTAATTACCAGAACACACTAAGCTTCAACAGCTAAAGCCTTGTAAGGTTTTCCTAAATAATCCTGAAATTTTCGGAAATAGTTTAAGTTTGAAATTTAATTTTTTTATTTTTATTTTTTAAAGTATTTTTATTTATTTATTGGATAGAGAGAGATCACAAGTGGGCAGAGAGGCAGGCAGAGGTGGAGGGGGGGTGGGAAGCAGGCTCCCTGCTATGCAGAGAGCCTGATGCCGGGCTCAATCTCAGGACCCTGAGATCATGACTTTAGCCAAAGGCAGAGGCTTAACCCACTGAGCCACCCAGGTGCCCTGAAATTTAATTTTTAAAGGCAAAACAAATCTTTATAATAATCAGTCATTTCCTTCTTCGTAAACAGAGTAAAACCTCCTAAAAGTAATTTACTGACTTTGGAATCTCTCCCTCCCATAATGTCCCCCAAAACCACCCTTCCAGTTTGAATAGATGTCATCTTATCACTATTTTTAAAGGTCCTTTTTCTGTGTCATTTACTTTCCCTACTTCTGTACTTTTTGTTCCTCTTCCTATATTATATGCTTCTACTCTGTTTTCTCTTGTGTCATGGATTGAGTTCCATTTGACTGTAATAGTCTGCTTCAAGGCATAATTCCAGCCTTGCACGGCACATGCTCTAAGATTGATATCTTCCACCTGTGTACATTTCCAATTAAAGAATAACTGCTTGGCTCAGTTTTAAAGTAACAAGGAGCAATGTAACTAGTGAGTACTTTTATATTGCATGCACTATAGATCCTATATCATGATTAATTTAAATATCAAGTACAAATCCTAAGTCTGTCTGATATAGCATGTTAAGGACACAATTATGATAACCTGCAAATTAACCCTTCAATAGTTCAGTAAAAAGGTAGCTTGGAATATTGAAGTTTGCCTTCAATAAGAATTTAAAGTAAATTTCTAGACTATACATAGACCATCTTTCCATGTATAATACTGACAATTGAGACACAATTATGGGTTGGCATTTTGAAAAGGTACTTCTCACAAGGACTTTCAAAATATATTTTGATATAAATGTATAAAAATGATTAGCATGAAATTCTTAATAGTTGCATAGGACAACTTCAAAACAAACATTAAGAAAAAAATCTTACTCAGAAGTCAGTGCTTATAACCATCTCTGCCTTTTACTAATTTTCCATGACTTTGGGTCACACTGATGCTTTCCCGGTTTCCTTACTGTCATCCACCAAATGAAAACATGTTTACCTCCTTCTCGAGAGCAATGTGACGATGAAAACAGCTGAATGCAATAATTCTCATGAAAGACCAGGAGTAGCATGAAATAACATGTATCCTCCAAAATGTGTGTTGAATTCGTTGGATGGTCAAAAAGGCTTTTGTTTAGGGAAATGAAATCTACCTTGAATTAAAAGCATCATCTTTCTCTTCCTGAGTGACTCATGTGAATGTTGTTCGAGAAGTACACTCAAGAAGTAGAAAAAAGATAATATAAGGAGGACAAAGAGAATAAAGCAAAGCCCGATTCCTGGGTGTTCTCAAAATAACTGTGTTGAGAATTGGTCTAATTGGGGCACTGAAAACGTATTAACCCATGACTGTGAAAATAAAGCAGTGATTGTAGGTACCATGGAAAGGACTCTTTTTTTTACCAACTCAATTCACTCATGGCTCAAATGAATCATTTTGTAAAATTAATTTCCTTCAGGGAGTTAATTAAATAAGCAGTTTCACAAGACAATATTCAGTGAATTTACTGAAAGGCTATTTTATAATCATGAGCCAACTTAAAGGTAGTATTTCCATCTCCAGGTGAGAAGCCAACCTATCTAAGTGGGTTGAGATCCTTTTTCCACTCGAAATAGACCTTCTCCTCCCATCGGAAGTACTGATCTATTTGAACTCAAGTCTTCCTCAAACTCTTCTGGACGGCCTGCCTCCTCCTGTCAACCAGCTCAAAATAAGCAGCTAGCAGGTGGACCAAGCAGAATTAAAGAGCTTCACATTTAGAAGAAAATAATTTTTTTAAAGGTCATGCTTCTTCCTGATTTGACCATCTCTCACCGAAACAATACTGGGTCAAACTCCTGCTCGACAATTTATTAGGTGTGTAATATTGAGCAAATCTCTTTATTTCTCTGTGCCTCGGGGATTTCTTTGTAAAACGAGTGTATTAGATCAGAAAATTGCCAGGGCCGTTGTAGCTCCAGAAAAATCCTATGATTCCATATTTGGCTGGCTCGATAACAACATTTATAAGCCATCTCACCTATAAATTGTGTTGTCAGTGAGTTCAATATCTGAACTTGAAGAGGTTTAAGGAGCAGCTGGATGAAACTGACTGTTCATCAGCCAATTACATTTGGTCTCTGAACTAACGGTGTCACCTTCCCCAAGCTCAAGAGAAGTCAGAGTTGTTGAGATGCCACCATTAAAGCCACAACCTCATAACCCTGTTCTGAGAAAGAAGCCCCAGCTGAGCTTACTATTTCCAGGAAGCGTCTTCATGATCCAACCCAATCCAACTGATTCTGTTTCAGTCCTTTCAGGCTGGCTGCTGTGTGCTCTATTCTAACCACAGGCTGGACGTGACTTTCATAGCTTAAAGTCAAAGGCTATTCCTCCCAGTACAAGGGAGAACACCCCATGGATGAGAAAGACTGAACAAAAGTGTAACAGAAAGAATAGCAACACAACTGGAAAGAATTAAGCTGTGGCTTATGATGCTGGAATGCAGATTTTGTTGGGGAAAATGGAATGTTTCCAGCTTTCTGCACTTGAACCCAAACCCCCTACAGTGTCAGGAAATCAGGAACTTAAACTGTCACAAGAAATATAATGGGGTTTAAAGAAAGCCTATAACATTTATCAAGGAGAAATCGCTGCAGGCTGCCGATTCCTTAAAAGGGGTGTGGGTTTAGACTCACAAAATTAAGATGCACAAAGATTTTGCGTGAGACTTCGGAATGCAACACTACCATTTCGGTGGAAAAAAAAAATACTATTCTCTGTTGGATTAAAAATGAATTGTACCACCGTCTATGCCCACCATGCCTAGTGGAACAGCCTCATGACCCAAAGTGAATGAGTGGGAACATCAGGAAGATGGTAAGGACATGAGTCCTTACATGAATAAATGTGACCAAGGCCTTAACCAACAATCAGGCTTGGTTGCTAAAAACTTAAAATCCAAGCTGAGGTTAGAGACTCTCCAGGAAAAGCTGTACTTAAAAAAAAAAAAAAAAAAAAAAGAGGTTTTGAGAAACTTATCTATCATCTGTTATGTCTTCCAGAACCTTCCAGGAGAGTATGTGCTAGGAGAAGTCCATTCTGACCAGACACCACTTGCGGGGCTGTGAACACTCCTGGTCCAAAGATTCCTTATGATACTTTCAGGGCAGTGCTGGCCCAGAGGCCTGAGCATCTCAAGAGAAGCTTTCAGCCAGCAGCCCTGCTATCTGTATGGCCAAGACCCACGCTCCTAAGGGATCTTCTCACCACTGTTCAAGACTTCTCCCCAGAGGTGGGAGGCAGCACTTTCCAAGAGTAGTTTGTACTGATTTACATGCAAGTCTGAAGGCCAGGTAGAAGCAGCAGCTTCCGACAATCATTTCATGGGTCTAGTTCAATGACGTTTAGCAAATGTTCTGTGTTGTGAAAGTTTCACCACGATCCAACTTTAGAACACGGTCCTCTCTCCAGTCAGATCTCTGGTGTCTGTCACAGTTAGTTCCCATTCCCACCGCCAGTCCTAGGTTGGTGTATGGTATGTGGGCGCCCTTCCCTCCCCTCAGCTCCCATGTCCTCAGGTCAGGCATCCCCTGCCTCACCTGCACCGCACAGGTTCCTTAGTGCTTCCTGGCAAGACACAACTCTGCCATTGGCTGTCGCGTGGAGGCCAGACACAAAGGCACAAGGTGCATGCACGTACATACCTCCCACCCAGGCCAGGAATTGATATAATACCTTCCCCATCCAGCCCACCAGAGAGAAATCCAACTCTGCTCCCCAAGGCTTCCAACTCAGCTATTATAGGTATGGCCATGATTTGCAAAGGCTGCAGGGAAACCAAATATTGTCCTTCACGACATATCTCATTTTTAGAAATCAGTACCACTTAGACCTTTAACCTGAGAATCCTGCCTGTTTCTTGAAGAGGATATTGTTAATTTCAGAGGTGAAAAGTCCTCTTAAGATGATCAAAGAAATGAAGAAAGTAATGGTAGAGAAACCACTTCTGGAAAATCAGTTATACCACTCACCGAACACTTTCTTAACAACCAAGGTTAAACACCGTTCTAGAAACAGTGGGAAGAGAACCAGAGAAGCATTTTTTAATAGGTTCCACCAGAAATTGGTGTCCAGTTTCTGTTTCTTGGCACACAATGGCTAGTAGGTGCTTTCTGGTAGGAGCAAATGTGTATAACATTGGATAAACCCACTTTGTGGAGGTCCAAGAATGGGACACCATAATCCTGAGAGGCAGACCAGGACTGCAGACCTGTGCATTGAGAAAATGAACGCTGGCTGGTGTTCCATCTTGAAAAACCAGCCTGAGAGCAAGATCGCTCTGCAGCAGACATCCCTGAAATACAATTTTATGGAAATAGCACCCACGCCTAATTTATTCGAAAATATTTTTTACTTCTATTGATTAAAAAACAGTAGAAAAATGGATTCATACATAAAACAGTAAAAAAAAAAAAGAACTTAATTTTGCAGATAAACACAAACACACAAAATGGATAGCATCTTCCATAGAGATGGGGTTTTTCCATTTAAGAGCTGGAAGAAACATTCCCTATTAATTTAGCCCAGTTGCTAAAATTTCTGTTTCACATGAACATCATATTTTCTCATTTTTCTCTCCTGAGTTTACCCTCAGAATGGTAGGAAATGCATTGTGACAAAAATGTATAAAACATTGGCCGAGCCCCACATCAAAAGAATTTTCCTAAGGAAAAGGCAGAATAAGATGAAAATTTGAAATCCCTATAGAGGTTTTTTTTTTTCTTGAAGCATAAAAAGAAGACATTTTTCACGCATGAAGTCCCACAGTCCCCTCTCCCAACCCTTGCAACAGAGCCCATACAGTTTCATAATCTCTGTTTTTGAAAAAGAGAAAACAATAATATGAACATTTCAATCTGGAGAGGGAAACACAGAGATATCATTGCACAAACTTTTAACTTCTGATTTTCACAGCCACTCCAATTAGCCAAACTATGACTATGACAAGAGTGACTAAAATCATGGTAGAAAGAAGTGATTATCTTACAAAACAAAGATTTCTGATTAGAGAGAACTGTAAGTCAATACGTTATGTTGAAGTGATTTCTACTCGGGCTCCTAAGAATGGAGGCCTCAGAAACAAATGTCTAGAGTCAATTTACCTGACTTGCACGTTACCTTAACTGCATTTCAAGAATGACCTAGTGGTCTGATTGAATTAACAGGCAGAAAATTCAAACTGGATTTCTATCGGGTGGTTTGCAGCCCTGAGGAGAACAACCCGATCTGTCTGTCTTAAAAAGCTGGTGAAACAACCCTAAGGCATTAAACATCGGGGAAGAGAATCCCATTATAAAAGCTCGTCATACATCAGTCTGTTTGAAACACATCAAGTCTAAGAATACCCAAAGCGAAGACATCCACACGGGGGGTCAACCCCCATCATTCATGCACACACGGTCACGCAGATCAAGAACAGCCAAACACTGAGACCAACCCCAGATCATGGGGTTACTCTTCCCAATACTGCAAGCAGCTTAAAGTGAGCCTCAAGACAGAGGGTAGACATAAACCTCCGCACACCCTGCACATTTGAAGAAAGCAGGCTCTACACACGGTCACCTTACCTTGGGTCTTCTATTATAAGCAGCATTGACGTCTTACACCAGACCTGCATTCAACCATTAATTTAGAAGGAGCTCTTCTTCAGAAAAGAACTCACTTATTTGTGTTTAACATTAAAATAAAAACAACTAATTCCATCATTGAGTCAGCTTTCCACTAAATACCACAGAAACAGTGATCCCCGCATGCAAACAAGTAATAACACAAATGCTTCTGCACCATGCAGAGCAATTAATTCCAAAATGTGTTATGACATAGAGTGAAAATCTGTATCAAGATTTTCAATGGAGCCGGTCTTTGCCCTGAGAGGCAGGACTTTCCACATATTCTTTAAATAATCAAACAAACCTCTTTTCCCCCTCCCACATAATGGTTAATTCAAGTTCTACAAATCACATGATTGTGACCCCCCCATTGTCCATATCTTGAATTCCAAGTGGGCCTATTTTGAAAGTTCTTGCAGGAACTTTCAACTACAACATGGGAATTTTATAATCAAAATGTTTTCCACACTGAGAAACAAGACAGATAACATCATGAAGGCTCCCCAGACATCAGCCTATTATATTGTCACAAAATAACAGCATTTGTCTTAGAATTGAGACAGTTGACTGCTATCGAAACTCCTTCATCAGTCGGCAACAACACAGCAACAAAAAAGCAACTCGAGAAACCCTTTGCCTTCTCATTTTTAAGAATCTCATATGCTCCCACTCAGTAGAACAGAACTGAGACTCACATTTTATTTGTCTTCCAAAAATAGCCTGTACTGTGAACACAGGGAGAGAGATAATGAAGACCAGATGCCTACCTTCACTGGTAGCCACATTCTTCTGGGCTTGGGTCGGCGTGTGATCTGTACTTGAACTCACGTCGGATGAGATGCTTGAGCTGCCTTTGCCTAGAGAAAACAGGAATGAGCAGCTTTTGAGTTTTGTAACTTCAGAAATGGACCATGCCATCCACTCTGTCCCATACCGAGCCATATCGCTTGTTTCCAAGAAAGGAGCCATAATACCAAGAAGAGAGTTTATTAGGTTTCTTGCTTCTTGCATTAAATATCTGACCCATATGAGTGGAACCAAAGCCCTATTACAGTACCGCTCGACTATAAACTCAGACAAGATTATAAAACATGTGATAATGTAATCTCATTTTGGCATATGTGTGAATAAGAAAGGACATGTGGGAAACTCATCTACAGTATTAATTTTTTATTTGCAACTATAAACTATCCATTTCCCAGTAGAGGACAAAAGCACATCTAAGAATGAGGCATTATCCAAATAGTAAGAACCTGCTGGCTCCAAACAGTTGTATCACCTTAAAAACCAAATTCCCTGTTTTAATAGGTTCTCCTTTAAAAAACAAACAAACAAAAAGTGCTTACATATCTAATGCAGTAGTTATCAAGCAGGATGTTTTTCCCTCAAGGGGACATTTGGCAAAGTCTGGGGCCATTTTCAGTTGTCACCACTGGGGAAGGGATGCTACTGGCACTAGTAGGTAGAGGTCAGCGATTCTGCCAAACACCGTACAACACACAGAACAGCTCCCACAAGAAAGAATTCTCCAGCACAAAACATCAGTCATGCCGAGGCTGAAAAACCCTGGTGTAAATAATCTTACTTCAGCTGAGAGCTGAGTTTCTACTCTTCTTACTTTTACTATGAAGATAGACACTAACGTCACTAAACATTCTCAAAGTGTCCTATAGAAGATGGCAAATATGAACCATACTCACTACCTAGTGAGGGAAGGGTCAGTGACTGCAGTGAGCAGATTCAATGTCCCCCCACCCCAACCCCTCAATTCATCTTAAAACCTAACCACCAGGGGGATGGTTTTAGGAGGTGGAACCTTTGGGAAGGTATTAAAGCATAAGGATGGAGACTTCACGAATGGGATTAGTGCCCTAACAGAAGAGGCCCTCGAGAGCTCCCTGTTCCCTTCCATCATGTAAACACATACGAAAAAGACAGCCACCCGTAGACCAAGAAGCAAGCTCTCCCCAGACACCTTGCTCTTGGAATTTTCAGTCTCCAGAACTGTAAGAATTAGATTTCTGTTGTTATATGCCACTAGTCTGTGGTATTTTTTTTTGTAGCCACTTCAACAGTCTAAGCTGATGCCCATGTCTTTTATAATCTCTTCCTTCAAGTGTAGGCAGAACCTGTATACTTGCCTGTAAGCAAGAGAATATGGCAAGTGTGAAGGGGTTTGGCAGAAGCAATTAATTTCCTAATGAGTTGACTTTCATCAAAAGGGAGGTTACCCTGGGTGGGCCTGGCCTAAATAGGTGAGCTCTCTCCAAGAGTCTAGAGAAGAGACCCTGGTGACTAGATCTGAAGAAGCAAGCCACTTTGAGTTCTGCTGTTGAGAGGAAATGAATTTGGCCAACAGCCCGGTGAGCGTGGAAGAGGACTCACCGAAGTCTCAGATGAGAGCCAGCCCTGGCCAGTGTCTTGATCACAACAACTCTGTGAGACCAGAACAAAACTCCCAGCTGATCCAGGCTCAGAATTCTGACCCTGAAAACTGCGAGGTAATAAATGTACCTTGTTGGGGTGCCTGGGTGGCTCAGTGAATTAAAGCCTCTGCCTTGGACTCAGGTTGTGATCCCAGGGTCCTGGGATCGAGCCCCGCAACGTGCTCTCTGCTCGGCAGGGAGCCTGTTTCCCCCTCTCTCTCTCTGCCTGCCTCTCTGCCTACTTGTGATCTCTATCAAATAAATAAATAAATAAATAGATAAATAAAATCTTAAAAAAAATAAAAAATAAATGTATCTTGCAGTAAGCTATTGTTAAGTTTGTGGTCCTTGTCATGTGACAAGAGAAAACTAATATAATGATCACTCAATTCTATCACAAATGAGTTCTTATTGCTTCACACGGTATGATCGGGACTCTTACGTGTGGCTGAGAAACACATTTCCAGTAGTGTTCCCTGTGTAGTAGCACACAACCCAGTTTGGGGGAGTGAGCCTACGTCAAAATACAGAGCTGAAAAGCACAGATGAGCTTCGCTTGAAGAGCTTCTGGGATTTGTTTGTCAATGTTGGGAATAACGGAACACACCAAGGTCATGGGTGATACCACCTGAGCAGGAACCTCAAAGGCCATTGTCTCCCTTTACCACTGTCCATGGCTCACAGTGACTAAGACAAGGCTGTTATTTCTGTTGTCCCTTCCTATTGCACATCCTCCTCCCTGAGAGTTAGCCAAGATGACGCAGCAACTCTTCATTGGTTGTGCTAGCCCATTCTGTGGCCTGGCTGTGGTTGTCATTCATCTGTCATGGTTCACCTTCGGACAGGGTGGACATGTTAGACCAGGTATGTAGTTAGAAGTATGTCAGTGTGTTCTCTAACCTCAGTCTGCTGCTCCCTTGTTTTTGACCTTGGACACTCCCTTCTTCTCCAGGAGTCTCAGTGTCCACATTGGCAGGAGAGAAGGTTGGACTGAGTGATTCCCAGTGGCTCAAATTGTCTATGATTCTATGAGTCCATCACAGTACTCCTCAAGCCTAAGTAATGCCAATACTCCCTTTAATATGGCAAACAGCATTGCTGTTCACCACTAATGGAGACTTAAATTATTTTTAGTATACCGTTATTTAGTGATGCACAAATGGAAATCTAAAAATAAACTCCATATGCTTTAACTCTGATTCAACAATAAGACCAAAACAAAGTAACGAATTAAACACAAAAACAAGAAAGTCCATAAAATTCAAATTAACAGCATTAATTTAATGTGGCAGATGATATTTTGCAGAGAGATTAAATTGCCTTACAAAATGTAAATATATAACTTGCTGCTAAAGCCAATATTCTCTTGGTTTGGGCATACCCATACTACCCACCCCCACACAGTGAGGGCTTGGCCTGCCCACCATTTTCCTCCATTCAAACTCAGGGGTCCTTCCTCCCAGAACACAATGACGCACCACTGGGCCTTCACTCAGTCTGACTGTTTCACTCACGATCTTTAAGTCTGCTCCTCTTTTATTCCTTATTGGCCCATAAGCATCAAAGTAGAATTCTTGCCTTAAAAGACAGATGTAAACGTGGACAATGAAATCTTATGGCAGGACTCACCAAGAAAGGGGAACCAGTATATAATGATTTATTGTTTTTATGATTGTCATCAAAACGAAAGCACAAAGTGAAACAAATTCCAGAGGAAATACTCAGGTCTGAAAACAGAATGCAGACCCCCTCAGGGGACCACAAACTCCAATTTAAGAAATGCTGGTCCATGAAGAAAGGGAAGAAGATAAATATATATATATATATATATATATATATATATAATCAATGATATTTATAATAACAGCTGTGTATGCTGTGCCATGTTGTCTAGTAAATACTTTAACTGTTCACCACATAGTCCATGTGCCCTGTGGCTATCTTCTGCAATCACTTTTCCATTACTGCCTTCCTCCCCAAGGAAATTTTCTGGACTTTTTTCGTAATTATTGTCCAAGAGAAATTGTAATTTAACCAATATACTGTATAACTGTTACAAGCTCTGTGTAGATCTCTGGTTTTTACATAAAAAGGAGTTCTCACCCCGCCCCCACTTAAGAATCAATTTTTGTCCCTTTGAGAACATGGGCTTTTGATAGCACAACACTGAGTATTTAACAGATTAACTAATTAAGGAAAGCAAGGTAATAGAGAAATACCGTCCACTCTCATTACTCATGGTAGTTGTGTTCTACAAAGTCACCACGAACCATGAGCCAACGTGGAGCGCCACGTGTGCCTCCATCTCACGGCCAGGTAATCATGACCCAAGCCATAGCCAAGTGTTTAACTGAGCCATCCAGTCGCCCCTTGTCTCTTCATTTTATTTTTTTTTTTAAGATTTATTTATTTGACAGACAGAGATCACAAGTAGGCAGAGAGGCAGGCAGAGAGAGAGGAGGAAGCAGGCTCCCCGCTGAGCAGAGAGCCTGATGTGGGGCTTGATCCCAGGACTTTGGGATCATGACCTGAGCCGAAGGCAGAGGCTTTAACCCACTAAGCCATCCAGTCACCCCTTGTCTCTTCATTTTAAACCTGCAAAACTAAGTTTCTTCTCTCTTCTCCTTCCCAGTGCCCAGGCTGATTTTGTAAATGCAGGTATTTAAAACAAGACAGTCAGACATTCCATTGTGATTTATTGATAATGTGAGAAAGGTAAAGGGTGAAATAGAAAGACTGATCAATACATGACAAGAAAATGAACCAATGGGTCCTATGATCTTCAACATTCTTAAGAGTCCAAGAAATTACTTGCAAAATTGATCCCTTATATAACTTCCAGATTATATGCATTGAATTCATTCCTGTGGGTTTCAGCCACAGACTTTTGATATGAAATCCACAAACAAGCACGTGGGCCGAGTGGGGGCCTCAGCCCGTAACATTTCGGGTTCCTTGCCGTACCTTGTTTTCAAGCCGCTGTTGGCACACCATGACAGCCTGGTTTAATCAAATGAAAGAGAATTTTTTTCAATATCTTAGAATTAGATCACGGGAGTGGTGGGTCATATTTGTGTGTTGAATTCACTGTTATCTTCCTGATTGTTATCTTGAGATAATTTCTTACCTTCTTTGATCCACAGTTCAAGTGTCTCTACATAAAGAATAATATTACTTATCTCAAAGCATGATCTGGCTTAATCCCCAAACCAGGTGCACACTGGGTTTTGAAAAGAAACTGATATTGTGAAAGCCTATTAGCTCTTTCAGGCTAAAGGGGAGAGGGGGATTTAGCAAAGGAATTCTCCAGAATCAGAGACCCTGACGGAGAGGGAAATGAGGGATCAAATCCTACACACTCTGCTTTCTTTTATTGTGAGCAAAAATCAGTAGATGGTGCCTTTTGTGTTTGCGTCTCCCCTAACCAGAACAGGAGATGAAAAGGTTGAGAGGAAAAAAGGAAAGGAAACAGAAGGGGAACCCTCAGCCCCAATGCTCTTTTTATTTCAAGCCACTGAATGCCCTAACTGGTGTTGTCCTTACGCCAGGTTCTCAAAGCGCCTAGCAAGTGATCTCAGGGCCACTGAGCAGGATACACACATCTGTAATGCACTGAAAGTCCGGGGCAGCGCTGGAAAATAGGATAGCTAAGTGAGCACCTGCTTCGTGCCCAGGCGACCGTGCGCTGGTCCCTTCCGCTAAGCAGCTGCCGTTCTTACAAGTTCATGGTCAGCCTAAGAAAAGCCAACGACTCATTTCAGCATTTGCCTTATTGCTGAGAGATGCAATCCCCACCCAAACCCAAGACCCGATTCAGAGTGGTGGTGCTTTTTTATTATATTTAAAATACGTATAACATAAATTTGCCATAACATTTGACTGGTTTTCAGTGTACAATGGAGTGGGATTATTTACATTCACAATGTTGTGCAACCATCACTCCTATTTCCAAAATTTTTCATTACCTGACCCAGAAATCCTGTATCCGTTAAGCAATAACTCGCCATCCCTTTCTCCTCCAGCCACTGGTAACTTCTGGTCTGCTCTCTGTCCCTGTGAATTAGCCTATTCTAGATACAGCCCCTAAGTGGAATAAGACAATAGTTGTCTTTTTGTGTCTGGCTTATTTAACTTTTTCTCTTTCTTTAGGATTTTATTTACTTATTTGAGAAAGAGAGAGAGAGAGAGAGAACGAACAAGCAGTGGGGAGGGACAGAGGGAGAGGAAGCAGCAGACTCCCCGCTGAGCAGAGAGCGTGATTCGGGGCTTGATCCCAGGACCAGGAGATCATGACCTGAGCTGAAGGCAGATGCTTAACCAACTGAGCCATACAGATGCTTATTTCACTTTTTCAAGGTCCCTTCAGATCAGTACCTCATTCCTTTTTTTACAGTCGAATAATACTTCGTCGTGTATATACACCATGTTCTGTTTCTTCATTTCTCTATTGAGGAACTTCTGGCTGTTGTTGACTCTTCTTCTGGCTGTTGCGGGTATGGCTACAATGACAGGGCGCTGGCTTTGATTGCTTGTGGTTTTTAACTTTCAGACTTCTGGTGCATGTTGTTTCCAGCCGAAATCAGATCCTGAGTGCTGTGGCTGCAGCAGGCGAACAGAGTACACAGAGTTCTTCCAGCAGAGAAAAACGGGACAGGCCCACCGCTGAGTCAGCAGCTCCTCGAGAACCAATGGCAGCCCGGCCACAGCCCCCAGGAACGGAATGTCAAGCAAGGATGGCGGGAGTGTTGAGTTACCTCCAGACAGGGCTGGATGGCGGCTGCTGCCGGTATTGGTGAATCTAGAACAGAAAACCATCACAGGGCACGGATGCTAGCCGAGCAGACATCGGGCTTTGGGATCCAAACACACACCTGTTGGCCCCAGCTCTGCACTTGGAAGGCTGCGAGGCTCTGACTGCACACTTGGGGGCTTCCTCCTTCTCCCGACATGGGGGTTGTGCATGTTCTCTCTAAGAAAGACAAGAGCTTTTGCCTCCTGTAAGACAGTATGGCGGGGGGCAGGGAGGAGAGGGGTGTCCCACTCCCAAATCACAGAAGCAAAACCATGATGTGTGAAATGCAAGCCCAGGGCTTAACCCCACAAGACCCCGAAGGATAGCTAATCATTTAAGTACCGTTAGCTTCGAAGCCAGAGGGTAAACAGAGAAGAATCAAATAGAAATAATTTAAGTTGATCAGCAAAACTTCTTGGGGGAAGAAAGCATACTGAGACAAAAATCTCAGTTAAAACCCTTCTCTTCTGCATGCCTCCTGGATGCTGTGATAAAGAAAAAGAAAAAGAAAGGGGCATGACTTTGACAAATCCACGGAAGGTAGCAGATGGCCGCAAGTGGGCCCACAGTGTGGTGTATGGCGCTGGAGGGCGTGGAGCCTGTGGTCGGGCTGCTCACACCTGAATCTTGGCTCCACCCATGGGAGAGCCTCAGGCCTCGCCTTATTTTCGAGTAGCAGTTACTGCATCTTAAAATTGGGCACTGCTGAGTGGACATTCGCAGAGCAGCCGAGAGGAAGGAAACGATGTAAGGCAATTGCTTACATATAAAGATTGCCCCCAAATTGCATAAATATATAAAATATATTAATAAATGCTAGGTCTTATTAATCATCTTCCCAATCAATATCCCAACCAATCACTCAGTTTAATTCAACAACTACATGTGAAACCGACTGCACGCAAAAGATATGATTAGCTTTAGAAAAAGCAAGACAGGGCATATTGGGTTGGGGAGATAGACCACAGACACATGACTAGAATCGAACAGAAATGCAGTATGGTTCTGTTTCTAAATCAGATCAGTGAGCGGCATCCCCAAATACTATCCAATTCACAAAGTTTCATTGCTGTTTAATGGGACTGCCTTTTTTTTTTTTTAACATATCGTGACATTAAAGATATGTAGATTGATTGAAATCAACCCTGTCTGTCTTCTCCACTGGATGCTCAGCTCCATGAGGACAGGCCTCTGTACCCGGCTGGTTCACCGCTGTGACCCCCAAAGCAAGCACTGTGCTTGGCATATTGTAGACACTCAGTCCGTATGTGTTACATGAGTTGGCACATGAGGTCCTGACTGAGTGAATAACCTGGAAATTCTCATCTCCCTGCCCTTCTCTTCCCTTTCTTCCTTTCCTTTCCCTTTTCCTCTTCTCCTCTCCTCCCCTCCCCTTTTTCTTCCTTTTCCTTTTCCTTTCCCTTTTCCCTTCCCCTTCCCCTTCCCCTTCCCTTTCCCTTTCCCTTTCCCTTTCTCTTTCTCTTTTTCTTTTTCTTTTTCTTTTCAGGTAGGCTCCACACCCAGCATGGAGTCCAAAGCAGGGCTTAAACTCAAAGCCCTGAGCTCAAGACCGGAGCCAAGATCAACAGTCGGACACTTAACCGACGAAGCCACCCAGGCACCCCTGGAAATTTATTTCTGACAGAATAACCTGGCCGTGGAATGTTTCCTAATAAGCATCATCCTTTCCTTACAGACACCACTCAAATCCATGTTAACCCAAGGGAGTTTTTACATAATGGCTCTGTGTTGAGCATGCAAAATTCATACAGATTCCCAGTGATGACACAGTATACAGTACTCTGTACTAGCTTTCTAGGCATGCCTTTGCAAATGACCACTAACTAGGTGGCTTAAAATAGAAATGTATGGTCTCACAGTCTTGGAAGCTAAAGGTCCAAAATCCAAGGGTTCAATCAATTCTCTGAGAGGGAGAATCTCTCCCATGCCTCTCTCCTAGCTTCTGGTGGTTGCCAGCAGCCCATGGCATTCCTCAGTTTGTGGCAACAGAACTCCCACCTCTGCCTCGATCATCATGTGGCTGTCTTCGCTCCACATGTCTCTGTGTCCCTTTCTCATAAAGACACCAGCTCAAAGGATTAAGGACCCACTCTACTTCAGTGTGCCCTCATGTTAACTAAGGACATCTGCAATGACTCTATTTCCAACTAAGGTCACATTCTGATGCTCCAGGAAGGATATGAAAGAGTTGGGGGCAGGGCTAGGGGGTCACTTTCCAACCCAGTAGCTATTCCAACACCATTTTCTGCAGAATTAAGCACAAAGCAGAAATCCACCCCCCATGAGTCTATCATACAAGCCCTTAGGCCAGTCTTACTGCATGTGAGTGGAAAAGATTAGCACATAAGACTGAATACTTCACAGAATGCATGAAGTCCTAAAAGAGTCTCCCAGCTTGTGAAAAAGCAAGCACTTAGCACTCCATCACAGGTAGTTTTAGGTCGAAAAGGCTGGGCAGTATTTCACTAAAGGCACCACGGCAGAGCCTGCCTTGGAGCCTCACAGCTACCTACGGGCCTTCAGGGAATTGCACAAGAGTTAACACAGATGTCACAGAGACAGATGCTGTTGCTGCTGACAGATGGTGCCTCACAGCTGGGTTTCTGAGCTGCGTAACGAGAAGATAACACCATGGACAGGCGAAAGTGTATGTGCACCAGCACAAGAATTTCCATTGTACTCTAAGTCATACAAAAGACATTTTTATACCAACGGCAACATCCCTGTAATTTGTACCAGCAATTTTCCTCCAACGTTCAGAAGGGCTGCTGCGGTCCAAAGACCATGAGAAGACCGTGCCTCGTTTAATGTGACGCACAAGGAAAGATGAGAGTTCTTTTTGAAGTTCATTGCTGTTGCAACACGGTCTGGAAATGGTTTCACAGCTATGTGTTAATTTCCTGGCATCAAGAGCCTCTGGTGCCAATAAATTCATACCTGCCTCTTCGGATTCCCTCATTCACTCACTCGCTCATTCAACATGCCAGGTGCCAGACCCCGTCTTAGACACAATTCCGTGATCAAGCCATCTTGTTGGCAAAGGCCACTTTGCTGCAGGATCTTAAAGGCAGGGAAAGAGTAAACACCAACTCCACCTTTTAACCGAGTCTAGGGAAGGGACAGGAAGCAATATCCTTTGAGTCTTTGTGGCTTTCTGTGGCTCAACCCATCAAAAATCAGTCACAGCTATTTATATACTATGGCCACTCTGATTTCAGAATTTTTATACAAAGCATATTTATATGTTTTTACCTTAATTATCACTGATGATCAATGTAAATTAGTGGAAATTCTGAATAATAAATTCTTAAAAGTCATTGATTCTCCTCCTTTCGTACAGAAGCAGTAAATCAACAACAATGAAAGGGGGAAAAAGCTATATATTTCAGAACTTAATCTTATTTAATATACAACAATCTTAGAATCTTATTATGTTCCCCATTCTACCTTGGGCAAAATTCTATTATCAGAGTTCTGGGTGGGGGTGGCGCCGGGTGACTCAGCTAAGTGTCTGTCTTGATCAGGTCATGATCTCAGGGTCCTCAGATGGAGCCCCATGTAAGGCTCCCTGCTCGGCTGGGAGTCTGCTTCCCTCCCACCCCTCCTCATGGGTACATGTGCATATGCTCTCTCTGTCTCTCAAAAAATAAATAAAATCTTTTTTTTTTAATTCTGTACAAGAGAATCAAAAAAGATTCAAACATTTTGCCTTGATAAAGAAGATGATAACCACAGAAGACACAGGTGCCCGATACTGTTGAGATAGCACTTAAATAAAGAAACTGGAATTCACAGCTCAGATCTACATTTGCTCCCTGACTAGCCAGGAGGCCCTGAGTAGCTACTCAGGACTTCTCAGCAAACACCTTGACACCTCTGACTGGGGGAGAGGGAAACTGGAGAAGGTCATACTCAAGGTTTTAACTGCCACATTCTCTACGTCCTCCAGATGCAAAAAGTAACCAACTCCATAGCAAATCTGCTTACAACCATAACCTGAGAGGCAAAAAGACCTAAAAATTAGTTAAAAATTGAATGATGGAGTTGTTGGCCCACTTTCTCCTTCCTCTACTGAATTGAAATTATATATAATTGTATATAAATGTGTGTGTGGTGTGTATACAAGGAAAAAATAGATATACACACATATATACAAATATATAAATATACACATTCTTACATTTATGTCTCCAAATCACAGCTGTATTATTTCACTGCTGTGTCTTCTCGTAAACTGTGTTACCTCTGACCTTGCCTGACCAATGTAGTGATCTTCGTCCCCAAGTGAAAATCCCAAGTATACCACCTGCCAGTTTCCCTGAGAGTATAATTACCCTCCTCCTGCACCTCCTCCACTTCCCATGCCTTGGGAGAAGTTTTGCTTAGGCCCATGGTAGGAAACGATAATTCTATCTCATAGGAGTGGAGGTGTTTCTCCTTGCCAGAAGGCATCTCTGAGAAAGCATGAATGGCAACCACAGAGTATCTCACAGAAAGCCAGAATCCTTCTAAGTCCTGACTCAAAGGAAGGAGAGGCTCAAATGTACACTGAATGGTGTGATCACCCCACCCCTGAGCCCACTCCATCCCCGTGACTTGGTGGACCTGTCTCATGGTTGGGTGAGAGTAACTTCACTTCTAGCTCCAACACGGAGCTCTGCCCATCAACACAAACCAGCCCTTGCTGCACAGTGACTGACTGGGTCAAAGCCATTCAGCAGTAGGGACCAAGATGCTCTCTCGCTCTCTGGATATAAACTTAGCAGTTGTTAGCAGCCAGATTGTATTGAAAAGGAGAGTCCACCTGGGCATAAAGATGCACACAGCAAGCCAAAAGACAGAAGTAAATCAGGTAAGGACATCACTAAGATATTACCAATTTAAGAGAGTCCTGACACCTGCCCAGGTACTGGAATGTTGTTACATGGATCCGTAAGAGACAAAGAGGTCTGTCTGCTGCACCTAGTGGTGAACATTGGAACTGCAGAAGTTTTATGCTTAAAGCTGCAATTTGCAAACCAGGGAGGAAAAAAAAAATTCACCCTAAAGGTAAGATGCTTTTTTCCATGTGAAAGCAGCACTTTCTTAGTTTAGAGACTGACTCTATCTATGGCAGGCTGAATAAGTTTAACATTTAACAATGATGAATTGTAATCTTTTAAATAAGCACAACCAAGCAAAATAAGCAGGAGTATACATAGCCACATGATAAATCTGATAAGGTTTCCAGACCAGGGAAATAGTTTAATTTGCTCTGGGCAATGAACAGAAGATTTGGTAGGTCTTTCTTTTAAAAACCTTAATTTGGCCTCCACCTATAATCTACGTTGTATTTTGCAAAGCTTTATACATCAACAAAAAAAATCACCCTCCCTAAATTTTGATTTTAGAGCCCTTTTATCATATAAATTGCGGTCATAACCTAACTTGAGGTTTGCAGGGGCCAGTGAAGGGAAAGGTCTGGCTTCTATAAAATGAGATACATTAAGCAAAATAAATCTTGCCTGAAACTGAAATAGCTCTTGAATATAGCAACTTAGGAGCTATTCCCGCCTTTCTTTTAAAAATACCATAGCTTTGCCTTTTGGCCAAGACAGATCTACCCAACAGACGCCTGTTGCTCCTTTCTTCATTCTCTTCCTTGACATGTGGATGCGTGGCTGCTAGCTGTAAACTTCCTAGAATTCTTCTCCCAAACTCTTCCAGCACAAAGTCACTGTTTCATCTGTGAAAGTGACGGGGCATTCTGACCATCCCATGTAGTCAGAACAAAGAATAAGGAGCAGGGATTTAAAGTTTCAAATTATGCATTCATCTCTTCCTCTATTCTAAGACTTCGTTCGCCTTTATGTAAGACTTCCACTCATCCTAAAAGGCAAACTATATTTGATGAAAACATTTTGTGGAACCAAAATACAAATTCTGGGGTATGTTTATGCTATGAGAAGGGTCATAAAGACTTTATGGGAATGCAATTTACAGGGTTATAACTCATTTAAATAAAACATAAGAATTTCAAGCATTTGTGTTGGTATTTTTTTCTCAATGTGATACTATCTAGGGAAATGTTTTCAGATGTATGATTTGGGACAGGCAGAATAATCTTGCCTGCCTCAAGGTTTATATATCTTTTATAAAAAAGAGATAGCATTAAATATTTTGGCCCCGTTTTCCCTCCTGCCCTCACTACTCCTTCTTCCCCCCATCTTTTCAAGATGTCACCAATGTAGATGCCAATACTTGTACCATGGGATAATGTCACCAGCCCAGTTTAAAACTCCCTAACAGTTTCCTATTGGGTTGTGGCTTAAGCCCCAACTCTCCACTATGGCCCGTGAGACTGTATGTTGACCAGCCAGCTGACTGCCCTCCGCTCAGATCTCACCCCAAAGATCCCCAGAGAAGGTCTCTGTCTGTTGAGATCACTGCTATCCACACTGCCAGGTGCTTGAAGATAGTCAATAAATATTTGTTCAATGAACTAAGTAATACTTACGTAAATATAGCCTTTGCCTTTTAGATTTATCTAAATTACAAAACTAGTAAGTTTTAAAAATACAAACCATCTTCAAGTACAGAAATTTTTTTTAAAAATCATATAGATCAATATGAGACAGACAATGAGTCTGGATATTGATCAGTGAAAGGAAATGTCACTTATATCTCTTTAAGTTCATAGAAAAACCACATAAAGTAGTTTATTGCCAAGTGGAAATCGAACAAGAGTTAGGAGAAAAATAAACTAATGAGAACAGATCAGAAAATAAATGAGTTGGAGGTAAAGAAGGAGAATGCTGGGTGACAAGCCCTAGCCTATCACTATCATATAAAGGTATACCAGTTAGGTTAGGATGTTACAGATAGGACAGAAATATCAATGGGACAGAATGGAAGCCCAGAGATAAATTCACACGTAAATGGTGAAAGCAGACATGTAACACACACACACACACACACACACAAATCAGTGCAGAAAGGAAGAATTAATGACTGGGAAAGCTAGGTATCTGTTTTTTAAAAATCCATATCCTCATCTACATCCTATTCAAAAATAAAGTATAACCATCAAAATATACAATTTTTTAAAAAAAATAAGTAAATGCTTATCAAATTTGTGGAAGGCGGAAGTCTACCAGCCTAAAGCTAACAGAAGAAAGTGCAAAGAAAATTATCAAGAGCTTCAACCGTACAAAAATTTTGAACTTCTCTACATCAAAAATAAACAAACAGTAACATATATTATTGAAGCCAAACTATACTTTAGGGGAAAATAAATCATAGGGGCAACTGTCTTTATTGTTTGAGGAACTTAGGGAATCACCCAAAAAGCACTAAGACTAACATACAAGTCAGGAAAGGACAACAAACAGGTGATTCCGCAGGAAAAAAACCACACATGGTATGGTAGAATTTGAAACGTAGTTTCACTCATGGATAGAAGCCAAGCAAAGTGTTTGTTTTAATGGGAATACCCATTGTACCCAGACAAGAATAAATACATACAAGTACTTTAAAGTATCTGGCAACATGCACATCAAAAGCCTTGATAGGGCTGAAGCCCTTTTATCTAGCAATTCCACTTGTTCTTGAATTAATACCAGAGTTTACCACTTCCTCACCCAATGTATTCTTGAATTTGTCTGTACAAGTAACCATATGCAAGTCAAGCAGCTGATCACGGTTGTTAAGAGGCAGGACAGGCTGCATGATTGGTGGGCACCAGACCAAAATGATAACGTGTGACCCTTCTTAAAATATGATTAGGAATTTCAAGAGGGCAACAGCAGAACATTAAACCAAGCAGGGAACCCTTTGGAACACAGGGCTCTGTGTGGCTGCAAAGGTAGAAAATCCACGGAGCTGGCCCTATTAGGGTGTATTCTGTACCCAGACTGATGGCGGGGTGGTGTGGTGGGGGAGGATTTCTTTTTTTTTTCTTTTCTTTTTTTTTTTTTAAGATTTTATTTATTTGTCAGCGAGAAAGCAAGAGTGAGAGAGTGAGCACAAGCAGGGGGAGCAGCAGGCAGAAGGAGAAACAGGCCCCCCGCTGAGCAGGGAGCTCCGATGTGGGACTCGATCCCAGGACCCTGGGATCATGACCTGAGCTGAAGGCAGATACTTAACTGACTGAGCCAAGCAGGTGTCCTGGGAAGGAGATTTCTTATTGTGGTTCATGCACTTCTGATCCTGCTTAGTGGGTGAAAGCCTTGGGATGGATTAGGGAGGGCACTGGATGTTAAGAGGAAGGGCCCTATTCTCTAGGGAAAGGGCAAAGGAGGTCACGGAGATGATACACCTGAGAACATACTGGTGGCAAAGCCTGGGCATTTATGAGGCAGCCCAAGCACTGTCGTCTCTTCATGGAACTTTGTTGTCATACAGAGCAGAAGCCCAGTCTCTCTTCCTTCCCCCCTGTGCTGAGAGAAGTCAGACAGATGGCCCGACCAGCTTCGTTCACACCTCGCACAGCCCTCTCCTGCCATTGGATGAGAAAGGATACTAGGGGAGCCGTGGGGATGTCACGGGCCCTAGAGACGGGTTTCTTGGTGTCTCCCAAATCAAGGAAGGCTGTGGCTAAGGGACAGGAGACAATGGATAATGATCAAGTCTGCTTGTATGTCACTGAATAAATTCACCATACAAAAGGTGCTTCAGAAATAATAATATATATCAAATATGTATCTGAAAGTTGAAACTCATCTTCATCTTAATGCGGGGAACACATACTTAAAAATACAGAAGCGAAGAATTAGTAACTAATTCTGAGTAATTAGTTGTCTATTTATTTATTCATTCAATATTAAAAAAAATTTTTAGATGGGGAGTGGGAGGGCAGAGGGAGTGGAAGAGGGAAAGAGAGAGAATCTCAAGCAGGCTCCACACCCAGTGTGGCGCCCGACGTGGCGCTCGATCTTACGACCCTGACGTCATGACCTGAGCCGAAATCAAGACACAGGTGCTTCATCAACTGAGCCACCCAGGTGTCCCTGTTGTCTATTCAGAAACAAAACAGAGCAAATTCTCTCTGCACACACACACACACACACACACACACACACACATATCTTCATATTGCACAAAATTAAATTCTACTATGATTGGTCCATCTGAAAACACCAGAATTCACTTTAAAATGTTTTTTCTCAGTTATTTCCAAAGCAAATCTCAACCCAGCTTCCGCATGAGCAGACAGCCCAATGTGGCATGCTGTTGAGGCAATAGCCCTTCTTCTTGCAGATGAGAGAGAGCACATCCTTCTAACCCCAACATCGTACTTGGAGCAGACCTCACAGTGTCTCTGAGCCTCCATTTCATGCCTCTGTCAGGTGAGAAACTTAGAACTGAGACGATCCCCAACTCTCCAAGCAGCCTTCCCCCTACTGAGCACATTCTGCAATCTTGTTCCACCGCATGAGGTAAGACCCATGGTACTCTCCTTTTTGTCCACAGAAGGAAGCTAAGGCATAGACTGTAACCTTCCTAATGCTTATAAAAAAAAGCACCAGGTACTAGACACCTCAGTCACCATATGACATCATTCCTTAGATTTTTTTTTTCTTTTAGATAGCTTCATAGGGAAACGCCCAAATGCTAGAATCACTGCACTTGGATTTGAATTCTTTGTCACTTATCCCCCCTTTGATTTTGGAAAGATACTGAACTGTCTGTCTCAGGGCCCTTTTTATAAAATGGGGGTCTCAGAGCAGTGGCTTTCCTATGAATTAACACATGGAAAGCACCTAGTTTGATGGTTGGCACATAGTAAGCACTTGGCAAATATTACGTATTACTATTGTTCCCACTGTGGATTAATACAGTTGTACGATACTTCAAAATTAAGATCCTAGATCAGCACTTTAATCTAAACAATTTATCCTGGATTAATAATC
This sequence comes from Lontra canadensis, assembly GCF_010015895.1. Classification (NCBI taxonomy): domain Eukaryota; kingdom Metazoa; phylum Chordata; class Mammalia; order Carnivora; family Mustelidae; genus Lontra; species Lontra canadensis. The sequence continues at coordinate 12,211,863 of NW_022631016.1, read as the reverse complement.
AGATTAAAGAATTCAGACCTGGGGTCTCTTTCCTGCTGGTTCTTTTGTTGCTGGACTGGCCAATCTGGTCTGTGGGTAATTCCCCAAACTCACCACCTTGGGCCGGGTTCCCTCTTTCCCAGTAGCTTAGAGTGATATCTCTTTCTCATGTAAATATGACTTTAACCATTGTCAGCTCTTCTGTGACTACCTTCTATGGGTCTCAGGGACCCATCTCACTTGGAATGTTGGTACCATTTACAATCATTTGGCACTTCAGATCGCAATAATCATGCTTGACATTTATGGCTAATGGGAATATGCTAATTTGGGTTTATATACATCTTCTCTACTGCTTTGGCATTCCTAACCTCTTTTATGCCCTGGGATCACAGCCTCTCCCACACTGCAGCTAGCAAAGGACTATGCCGTGGAGCCTTCAAGAGAAAAAGTTCCCTGCTGATGGCAGTGGTCAATGAAATGGGAAAGGAAGATGAGAAAACCACAGTAGACTTCCTTTCCCCTGCAGATGTACTTTGTCAATGGAAATGACAAGATTCTATCACAGTGTGCAGAGACCCACACAGGAGAATAACAAAGTAACCAATGTTAGCAAAAGAGACTGACACAGAAAATTCATGAAGAGACACGGCATTTCCATCATGACCCAAGAACTTTCCTAATACGCAAAGAAGAGCTGGTTCTGGCAATTTCGTCAGCAGTCCCTGGAATACAGTGTGTCACGGGTACTGGTTATTATAGAAAGGTCGATCTAAGATTCTAGAAACCTGAAATCTGGGACATGTCCCAGGCCACCTGTGAGTCTCTACTGTGGACCTGCCCCTTCTCTAGAATCAGTTTTCCTGGCTCCATAAGCCTATCTTCAGCTTTATTATCCAAAGCAAAGCCCACAGGCACCCTGCACCATTCATTTCCAACCCCAGTGTGAGCTGGGAATAGCAATTCATGCTCCAGTTCTTATCCCTAAATTCCATGCATCAGGAATTTAGACTATCTGGTGAGTGGCTAAGGAGTCCGCCCATCCTTCAAGCAAAATCTACCTCCTTCACCAAGTAAGGAATTGAGACACTGTTTCAAAGCATGGTTATGTTTACTGGCCTAGACCGCCCAAGATCAGAATAGATACATGTCTAACCTTTTCAAATGTTTGCTTTTCAAATGCCTTGCCAAATTCTTGACCTCCTTGACCCAACACATGTCCTCTCTTCATATACAATGAAAAGCCTGGACAACCGAGGCATTAAGTCTCTTGTCAGCCACGTCTGCCTCGTGAGAATTTACTTTCATTCCATGGTATAGAGGTGGATGCCAGGCCCGTTATCTCATCAACTAATAAATACTTACTGTGTAATGCATATAGAACATAACATGAGCACCAGACAAAATAATGCAGCATAAGGGAAGAAGTGAGTAGACTGGATTTTTAATATTCTGTTAAATTATAAGAAATTGCCATTTTTGGAGGTTAAAAAAAAAAAAAAAGGTCAGGATCAACCATTTTACATGATTCAACCTAATGATAAACACTTCTTTGGGACTGCACTCCAAGGGTGGTGAGGAAGTCAGTAAACATCATCAGGTGTTACCCAAGAGAGCATAATCCCTTCTACTGAACACTTCTCACAGTGAGTTACGAGTGAACCCAGAGAAATAACAATCAGCACAAAGTGAGATGATCCACAAACCTCCAATAAAAAGGATGAAAAATATTTGTTATACTAATGAAGCAAATAAACAACCACCACCACCACGGTGAAACCTGCACAATTTTACGTCCATCTCTTAGGCTGTTTAACGTCTTACCAAACTCTTGGGAAAATCAGCTTATTAAATTCTCATCTAAATCTTCGCACCAGAAAACTTAATGAGAATTCCACACCAAGAAGAGAAAGACGAAAGTCTCCTCATTTCCAAAGAAGAGGCAAGTGACAGAATCTGGGAGAAGCGAGGGAGAAGAAGGCCACGCCAGGGAACAAAATGGTAAGCAAATGTTTAGCAGCTGTATTCCAACGCAGCTAGCTGGCCTTCAGTCTGTCATTTTTCATTTTAAAGGCTCTAAAACTTCAAATCTGTTCAGGGACTATTGTTCTATAAGAAGAGTTTTATTGCCCATCCTTAAATACCTCCTAGGATCGGAGCAAGTCATAATCTTGCAGCAGCATAATGTGGCTGGTACTTCCCTTGCACTTGAATACGCATATTTCACCACGTAATCTGTCGTTCATTAGTGCTCTTTTTTTATTTCTTCATTTTAAAACAAAAACAACATTGTAGCTCTAGGCTAACATGTGAGGTAAGCATAGCATCAGTTGTAAACTTCCCCAAATAATGAAAATAATCTCACTAATAAAATTTCTTTTTGTTTTCTGTAGCTTGAGCTGAGCAAAATGTTAGGAGTAGAGTATCAGTTTCCAATCTATGTAGAAAACAACAACAACAAAAATAAACACTAAGGGTTTGAACTAGATGCGTAGACAAACATCCTCCTCTTTGTGAAGATCAAAGTTTCCAAATCGGTCACAGTTCCCCTTTATTCATAGGGAATTTGTTCTAAGTCCCCCAGCGGATGCTTGAAACTACACATAGTACCAAACCCTATACATATTGTTTTTTTCCCCAATACATAAATCCTTATGATAAAGTGTGATTTATTAGTTGGGCATAGTAAGAGATGAACAATAACTAACAAAATAACCCGCCGTAATAAAAGTTATGTGAATGTGGTCTTTCTCTCACTCTCAAATTATCTTACTGGGCTGTACTTACCCTTCTTGTGAGCGTGTGAGAAAAGACGCCTTTGTGATGAGATGATGTGAGCTCAATGATGTAGGCACTGTGACATATCAGAGGAGTAAATGTTGTTCAACCTGTCGTGTGTGAGACAATGTCAGGTCTGTGGAGATACCGAGCCCTGGGAAAACCAGACTCAAGTCTTTGAAACACCAAGGCAATGGATAAAGCAAGTTGTGGTCAACATGGTCAAGATTCCTCCACACCATCTGAATCATGCCTGCACCCAGAGGCAACCAGAAACCAGATTCCAGGCCCTACCTTGACCAGTCACACATGTCCACCTTCTCTCCTCACTCTCCCCATGCCTGTGAAATTCTCCAACTCTCTTATCTTTCCCCTTAACCCAATAGATCAGGCCCAAGTAGGACCCAAGGGCTCCCGTCCCTTCCACTTGCTGCTTTCAAACATATTTTACACCACCGCTAACCCTCAAGGTCAAACATATCTTAAGATACATTGGAAAAAGTTCATTCTTTTAAGAAAAAAAACATGGCATAGACTTGGGATGGTGACTGAAGTACTAACTTTGATTGTCTTTTTAAATGGAGAGCATCAAGTTTTAGCCAATTCTTCACAGCAACATTCATTTGCTGTAGACCAGATGGAGAAGCCACTGAAACAGGTGCACATGGCATCCACAGCCTCTGCCTGAATCTCATCTGGGCATCTTTGCCTATGATGACACCATTGAGGACCCACTGGCTGAGCCCAAGGCTGGCTCAGAAAACCCAACAGGAATATTCAAAAAGCAAGAATAGCTCTTCAGGCCTATTGATGTTGACCTGACACCACTACCACCAGAAGGTTTCTTGAAGGATAGCCTCCAGAGCCATGACTTCTAATTTAAAGAACAGGAAAATAAATAAGGCAGCTCATCAAGCCTCTTGAACCACAGTAACTCAGCATGATGCCCGCCTCACTGGGGAGCCGTGTCCACACAGGGATGGAGGGGCAAATGGGCTGCTTACTAGTACCTAAGGTTTCAGGGTACTCATGTCAAGAACATGGGGGTATTTCTTGTTATCAGTCCTCTTGGATAGTCAGGCATCCTTCTGTCTCACTGAATATATTTTGTAAGTATTTCCATTCGTTCCAACATGAAACCTTCTGAAATTTCTGTTAGGAGAGGTTTTTTTGTGATCAGCACTGTTTCACTGATTTCCACATGAAGAATCAAAACGCAACAGATTAGCGATATCAAAAGAGACAGAAAGTGAGTTAATTGAGTTTTTAAAAAAAGAGATTGGACCAAAATCTTTAAAAGTTGGAACAAAGCAAAGTTCTGACAGCACTGGCCTTCAAAAATTCATATTTTAGTAATTATTGCATGATTTGCATGTAAATGGAAGACTGATAGAGGTAGAGAGACATTTTACAACTGGAAAGAAAGTCATATATAGACGTGCGTGTGCACACACACATGCACGCAAACGCATATCCCCGTTGCCCAAAAGACTATTACTGAACAAAGATTTTAACATTACATTCGCCTTGTGCCACAGTTGTTCTGTGTGATGACCGAAGCCAGGAATTTACACACTGATACTTTAAAACGTGTAGTAAAATCAAACTAAAGTATTTTTAAAGTGATAACTTATTTGGGGAACAATAGCATTCACTTTAAAAACTTGACCATTTAGTTCTGACAGTAAATAAATCACCCAACGGTCTCCCTGAAACCTACCAACACGGAGTAATAAATCTCTTCATTCAACTTTACACCAGACATCATGCTGTAGAGTCAAAGTCTAGTGTTAACTCGGTGACCTCAGTTTTCCCTCTGCTGGACAGTAAATCTGATGCAAAATGAGCAAATAAGGGTGGCTGAGTTTCAACCTGGCATAACAGTCAGGCTTTGTCAAGGATCCCAGAATTTAGAGAGTTTTTAGGAACAACAACAAAAAAAAAGGTTTGAAAAACAAAAACATATGCTAAACAGCTGGGGATGGGAGAGTAGAAAGATGGGAAGAGTTTTCACCTTAGCTGGGAAAACATTCTATCTCATGAACTTTCCTTTTAGCTGACCTATTCTACGGTTCTCTTTTTTAATCTCTAAAACTGTTTATTTCTAGAAGGCTTATGTTAGACCAATAAAGGTTCATTCATTCTCTCAATTAATACAAAACAAATAATTTTTTCATCTCCTAACAGACCTGGGACCCTGAAAAAAATATTTCACTTCACTGTCCCTCAGTTTCCTCATCTGTAAAATGGGGACATATTTGTACCTAACTTACAGGTCACTTTAAACATAGTCATGCATCCTTTGTAAACAGATACCATGTCAAAGCTAAGACTTATAGCCGTGAATAAAGCAAACCAGATTCCCACCTACAGGAAGGCAAAGGACATAATGAGGAAATGAAAAATAAATAAACCTGGAATTTCAAAACAGACAAAGACCTGGATGAAATGCACAGAGAACTACTGAATAAAGGATAAAGAGGGCTGGCAGGGGGCTACTTTGCTGGGGGGGTCCTGGAAGGCTCTGCTGGTTGGGAACTTTGAGCTGAAATCCAAAGGATGGGAAAAGGTTAGCCATGCAAAAAGAAGAGACACATAGACTCCAGGCCAAGGATTTTAGATCTGCAAAGACCCTGAGCTTGGAATTACCCAGGTGTATTCCAGAAACAGGGGAAATGTAGTAAAAGGGCAAAACATGCAGTATTTAGAGGCAATAATAAAGAATTTGGCTTTAGTGAATCTGTCTGTATGGATTAGGAAGTCACTGGATGGTTCTCCAGTGGGAGAATGACAGATTCTAGCTGCCGGGCAGTAAATTGACCAGAGAAGTTCAGAATGAGGCACTGTGGGGGTGCCTGGGTGGCTCAGTCACTAAGCATCCAGCTCTTGACTTTGGCTCAGGTCATGATGTCAGAGTTGTGGGCTCAAGCCTCACATCGGGCTCCATGCTCAGCATGGAGTCCACTTGTCCCTCTCCCTCCACTCTTCCCCTCTAACTCTCTCCCTCAGCCCCCATCTCTAAAATAAATAAATAAATAAATAAATAAATAAAGTCTTAAAAAAAAAAAAAAAAGAATGAAGGCAGCTAGAGGCTACTGACCTCAGTCCAGGATGAAATGATGTTTCCTTGCCCTTGGCAGGGACAGGGGAGATAGAAACAGAGAATTTAAGACACCTCCTGAAATCTCACAAAAGGTCTGCTTTCCCATTCTCTTCTCAGTTGCAAATATGGACAAGAGAAATGGCGAAGAAGAACATGTAAATCATGCCTATTTTACTGAAGTTCTTCAGGAGGCTCTCTTCATGAAACACAGGAGTCCCTGGAGTTAACAATGTGTTTTTAATCAAGAGAGTTTCCAGCCATGAACCAATTCGACAGCTCAGGCTGACGTCTCAATGTCATTTTGAATGGCAACTGGAAGACCCCACTCCTTAGAAAGTAAAACCAAGATGCATACTGGTGCTTGACCCGCAGGGTAGACAACTCTCCATTGTTCTCCCTTCCGATTAAACAGTGAGTTGTCTTTCGGCACGTACATTGGAGGTTTGGTGGCTAGGAGGACTGGGAAGGAAACGTTTTCCTTCCATAGCTTCATGATCAAGTGTCCAAGAATGGGCAATTTGTCATCTAGTTTCCATCCAGATGTTAAAACAGAGAACATCGTCTGAAAAGCACAGGCTTCCATTCCAACTTATCATGTGCTTTGAGGAAGAAAAGAGAGGAGGGAGAGAGAGGTGGAGAATAAGAGAGACAGAATATATATAAAAGAGGGGTGGCTAAAGCAATATTTGTCATCACCCAGAAACACTAACGTGGGCTCCCAAAACTCAGGCTCTTACTCCTTCATCAATCTTCATACCCACCGGATTCTAAGCAGAGCAAACATGGAAAGAAAGAAAGTTCTGAGCCAAATATCAGAGTCCAGCTTGGGAAAATGAGCTTTGCAATGACAGCACATATTTCTGAGGGCTTTACTGGGATCTAGCTAAGGAGACCAGCTCCAGGCCTCCCAGTCGCCCATAGTTTTCTGATTCCTAAGTTAATCATTTTTACATCATCCTCTTTCAAATGAGCCAAAGGGGAAGTTTCGTCCAGGCATGGCCATTCATTGGCATCTCACAATCAAAAAGATCACATTTGTGAGTCTAGCCTTGAACAAGAATTCGATTTAGATCTAATAAGATACATGCTCATGGGTAATGCCTACCAATGAGTCTGACAAGAAATATTTGATATGATACCACTCCAGCACAAACCTAAACTAATTTCAACAGCTCATCAGGATTTGTCAGGCAAAACTTCAGCAACCTGATAGAGTCACTGCTGATGGTATCTGCGCCTTCCACGTGAGAAAAAGGAATCTAAATGTTCCCTCTTCTTCTCAACATAGTTGAGCCGTATAAGCCTTGATCTTGTCTGCAAATGACACCCCAAAGACAAAATCAGATTGACAATTTAATGTATATGACTGCATTTATAGTAAAGGAAGTTTGTTCACCATGATGATATTTTTTGAAATTTAACTTTTAATTTTGAACGTTTTTTTTCTCTGTGCTCTGAAAAATATCTACCCAGTGGTTTTAGGAGGGCAAATGTTCCATGTAAGCAGGTGGCTCCTAAATCCCTGAGAAAATTGCAAGAAATAACAATGGCCTGGGTCATTCTGACTCCTTAGCATTTCTAATCTTACCATCTCTATCACTCCTGTTATTGGTCTCATCTCCCTCCCTGTACAAGCAAAGACCACGAGAAACCATGGGGTACAATTAGGTTCATGGTCTGGCCTCGGGACACCTGTCAGTTTCCCTTGTTTCTGATGCAAATTACAAATGTGTCTCTTCCTTCTGGTTTATGTGGGAGGCTATCAAATTTCACATATGGCAACCCCTCCTCTCCTCAACCCCGTGCTAAACACAGATACACATTTTAAATTAAGGAGGGGGGAAGGAATCATAATCTGATGAATTAATTATAAATCATGGGATATTTAAAACAACAACAACAACAAAAAAAAAACTGTACCTGATTGTTTCAGTGCCCCACAGCAGAGTAGCTAAAAGAATTCCAATGGGTGTTCATGACTTTACAAAACTAACCGGTGTAAAAGCATGTAAGTGCAGGTAAATGAGAAAGGCTCTTCTTTTTTTTTTTTTTTTTTTTTTAAAGATTTTATTTATTTATTTGACAGAGAGAGATCACAAGTAGACAGAGAGGCAGGCAGAGATAGAGGCGGAAGCAGGCTCCCCGCCGAGCAGAGAGCCCGATGCGGGACTCGATCCCAGGACCCTGAGATCATGACCTGAGCCGAAGGCAGCGGCTTAACCCACTGAGCCACCCACGCACCCCAAAGGCTCTTCTTTTAAGAAATATTTTTCTCAAAAGTGTTAATCATGCCCCCAGAAGCCTGCTTTTTACTCTGGATTTTCCAATCTAATGGCTTCAGGACATGACAGTTTGGTTCCAGGATAAAGGTAGAATCCTGGTTGGAGGTAGAAGATGATCACTCCTCCTCCCTGCCCTTTCCCACCAGGAAAAGCAAAAGACCAGGAAGTTCATCACTTCAGGATAAGGTTCAACATCAACATCCAGTCAATCTGTCACAGGATTCCTAAACCAGGACCAAGACCCTCAGGACCCAGTTCTGCTGGGGATCTCCATGAGTATCATAAACCCCTTGAAACCTCATTACTACATCTTGTTCAAAAGACAGAGAAAGACCAGGAATTATCTGCATCTGACTCAGACTTGAAAATCAGAGGAGATTCAGGACCCAGGCAAAATTGACCACAGATCCCTTCTTTAGAGATAGCCCAGAGGTGCACTGGGATACACCAGGCCCTCTCCTTATGTCTTCTATAAATACTCACGCAATAATATCTAATACCCAAATAAGAATAGTAAAGAGAACATCTGTCCATTCATTCGTTTAGCAACCAAGAAATCTCTATTAAGTGCAGCCACATGGCTGGTGATGGAGATACAATTATAGGCAATATCAGGCAGAGTCCCGGGTAGGGGGACATTTCCAGCCTGCTGAAGGAGGGAGGTACTGATCTAATTATCACACTTACAAATGTATAGTTTATAACTAAAGACTCTAAAGGAAATGACTATAGTTCTTTGAAAGTGTGATAAAGAAACAAAACCAGCCTGAGATTAGAAAACAAATAAGGCTTCATTTGAGAATTAAGAGATAAGCTTAAGGCCAAAGAGGAACCTGGATACAAAAAGATTATCAGGGAGAAGAAACAGCCTGAAAAGGCCCCCAGCAAGAAAGAGCAAGAGCTCAAGAGCTAAAGAAGACATGTGGAAGACAGGGACAAGGTGGGGGCAGAAGCAAGACCATGCGAGACTCACGAGGCACATTCAGAACAGAGATCTGTGTCCCAAAAGCAATGAGAAATACTCACATGTTTAAAAATAAACTCAAGTTGCCCGGAAATATAATCAATAGAGTGGCATTTTAAATCCATAGGAACAAAGATGGATATTTGATAAATATTTTGAGACAACTAGTCAACAATTTAGAAAAAAAAAAAAAATATATATATATATGGCTAAATCTGACTTCATTCCTTACCCAAAAATATATTTCAGACAAATACATCGTTAAAGTGCACAAACTGAAAACTGGAGGGTGCTAGGAAAATATAAGCATATAATTTCTACTCTCGATTAGAGAAATCTGTTTAATCATATTAGAAAATGCTGAAATCCCATCAGAAATGATGCGTAAATGTGACCTAGTAGTACAGTAAAACTTCTACGTAGCAAAAAAAAAAAAAAAGAAAGAAAGAAAGAAAAAGAAGAAGAAGAAAAAAAAGGAGGAGGAAGTGGAAGAGGAGGAGGTGGAGGAGCAGGGAAGGAAGAAAAGAAAGAAGGAAGGAAGGAAGGAAGGAAGGAAGGAAGGAAGGAAGGAAGGAA